>NC_054838.1:11594147-12243920 GCF_018345385.1 Vulpes lagopus
CAGGGAGCCTGATGTGGCACTCGATCCTGGGACTCCAGGATCATGCCCTGAGCCGAAGGCAGACACTAAACCACTGAGCCACCCAGGGATCCCTTCTTTTCTTCTTACTTTTATCTTCCAACCCTTTTGTTGAATTTTTTTTCATTATTCTTCCTATACTTTTAATTTCCAAAGTGTCCTTCTCGCGTGACTACTCTTATTTGTGGCATCCTATTCCTGTTCCGGAGGCAATCATTTCTGTCTTCTACCCAAGAGGGTTGATAGAGATCTGTCTCGCTCCAAAGATCATATGCTGATTATGATATTCTGCCTAAGTAACCATCTTTTCTTGGTATTCACAGTCTATTCCTTTGAGAAGTTGGAATTGATTGAAAAATCGTCTCCTAATGGATATCATAAACTTAGCATGTGCTACCCAAGGGCAGGGCCCATATGTGTTCTACTAACCAATGTGGACACTTGACCTGACTCCTCACATGAGTAGGTAAATCTTTGGGAAATGACTGACTGAATGAATGAATGAATGGCACAAGGACAGGAGTTCCTTGATTTTATTTTATTTTTAAAGGGTTGATTGATTGATTTGAGAGACAGAGGAAGAGAGAGCATGAACAAGGAGGGGCAGGGAAGAGAATCGTAAGCAGACTCTCCACTGAGCTTAGAGCGCCATACAGGGCTGGATCTCATGACCCTGAGATCGTGACCAGAGCCAAAACCAAGAGTCAGATGCTTAACCGACTGTGCCACCCAGGTGCCCTAGGAGTTCCCTGATTTTCATACAACAGCCACATAAGAGAAAAATAGATGCTTTCTAGTTCCTGTGTTGTCATGGCCGTTCAGCAGCTCTTGAGGTGATAGAACAATTTCTGAGTGAGTATGGCTCTGTCCCCATGTCTGCCTGATGGAAATAGAATCCTCTCGAAAAACTGCAAAAGCAGGAAGTGCAAGGTGTTTAAGAGGACTGCCCAATGAGTTCATTTATAATGTTAACAAACCCAATTCCTGAACAAGCTCAGAGGCCCCTATTGGACCTGTCAGACTGGAGAGACAGCTGTCGGCCAGGATTCATGGTGGGCACCTGCCTGCCTAAGGGCCAGCCTGGCAAGGGGGGCCAGTGGGGAGGGGGTGAGAAGATAACAGAGATAAATCTAAATTCATTCGGGAAGCAGTCACACTCAATGACATATTCACTGACTTCTTCAACAGCTCATTTGATAATGTTCTCTCCGCACTATTCATTTTTCTGAAAGATGAAAGCTGGCTGAGGATCTCATCTGCTCACTGATGCAGGGAAAGGATTTGAAATTAGTGCGCGCACACACACACACACAACACAACTGAAAGGGGGAGTCGGTGGGGGAAGCAGGAAACGTTCTGATGACCAGTTTTGTAGTTGGTCCTAACACAGGAGACCCAGCAGCCTGGTGTGAGGTCACCTCTGATTAGTTATGCATTATAATTCAACAATATGCCAATGGGCAGAAATGAGGCTCAGTAGGGAGGGGGGCATCTATCATGATAATTAATTGCTTGAAGAATGCCTGGTGAGGGGTGGGTCATGACTTGAGTGTGATTAGAGGGGAGAGAGGTGAGAAGCTCGGAGCCAGGTGCTTTCTTAGTCTGTCCTGAGTCTCATTGTGCCTACAGCATACACAAATTGTTTACTGAGTGCCAGTCGCTACACAGAGTTCAGGGGCATAAGAGAAAATGAGACATGGGTTGGGCTATCAGATATCACCTTCCAGGGAGGAAGACAAACCCAGAAACATTAAACTCCAATGCATACATGTACTGTTCTACAGAGTTCTATGATGCAGGCTCTGCTTCGATAGTACCTACTGGCAGGGAGGACCAGCAGCTCTTTGTTTAAATTTGATGCTCTCATTTACTCTTAAATAAATGAATGTTTTATGGTAGAGTATAAAGAGTACAGGCTTTTGAATCAGGCAGATCTGGGTTTGAATCCTGACTCTTCTATTTTACAGTATTGCGACCATGAGCAATTGACCAGTGGTGTCTACGTCACAGTTTCCTTCTTGATAAAAATCGAAAACCTAACTTTTGGGATTAAATGTTATGAGGACTGACATCTGAGCTGCTTAACCTAGCATCTGGCAGATGTCAAGGGGTCGGTCCCCCTGTCTTGGCAAGCAAGGACCTTGCTGGGGATTGTGGATTGTGGGGGTGACCCAGAGGTGGGGGCAGGATATGAAAGGAGAGTCCTTCCTCCTCATTCACAGGGTGGTGTCTGACACTCTAGGACTTCGCCGAAAAAAAAATAATGCACCAAAGGTTCATGGCACACAGTAATTTCTTATTCATGTTTTTCAGCAAATTCTGGGTAAATGTTCTTAAAAAGGGTCATTAATCCAAATAAAGCCAGAAAAAGAAAGAGACACAAAGAGAAATCAGGTACAAAAGCAAACAAGACAGAAATGGAGAGAAAGCAAAATTTAAGAGGCTCGAAGCAAACAGGTAAGAAATAATCCCTCAGCAATCCTGTCAAAGTTTAGATAGTTGCCAACTTCTTATCAGATTCTCCAAACCACTGAGGTGAGATAGTTATTTGTACTCAAAAGACCAGCCAAGAAGCCTGCTCTCAGTGGGCACCCTGTGAGATAGGTACTTCCTTATCCAGGTTCACTGGCGAACCGTGACTGACTGGGGGGATTCTTTTCAAACACACATGGAAAAGTCATCAGCTGTGTTTCCAGGGTAAAATACACCCACAGATACCCAGTTTTTCCATCTTCTTGCTCTTCACAATGAATATGCATTGCCTTATACCAAAGATTCTGTTCACTAGAAATCACAAATTCACTGGGGGTGGAGGCAGGAAGAAGGATTTGTACCAGGAAAATGTTTATTGTTTTCAAAACAGGAGCACCAGCCTGTAAGAACAATAAAAGCATGAAAGGTGTCAGGAAGACAGAGAGAAGGGTATAAGTGGCGACCAGCTGCCCCAGAGTATAGGAACAATTTAATCTCGAAAGTCATTTAAAAAAAAGTCATTTCTCTGTTAATCTTATAATCAGATGGTTCTTTACCTCTCAAAGGAGTGGCGGGGGCAGGGGGGATCTGAGAATTGTTACTTACATTTTTTTTTCAATTAGGAATTTCAACCCATTTATATCTGATGTCAGGACTATTAAGTTTTATATCACCAATGTTAAAATAGTTGTTGCTTTTATGTTTCTTTGCTTTTCTTTTACTTTTTTTTTTCTTAAGAATTTTATTTATAAAGAATAGAAGCCTCTATACTTTTTCTGAAGCGAAGCAGTTTTCTTTCATGGGTACAGAAAGATGACATCTGTGGCCCCAGAGGCACTCATCTCTGCTGTGTGTCTTCTGCATTCTTATGCTTCTCTTGGCAAACCACCTTTCCCACTGACATACAGCCTTCTGACCTCTTAATTTCAGCTCGCTTGAGGCTTAGAGATAACCCACAGAGCTACTACTCCAGCAGGAGTGCTTGACCAGGGTCTTCATGTCTTTTTTTTTCTTTTTTAAGATTTTATTTATTTACTCATGAGAGACCCAGAGAGAGAGAGAGAGAGAGAGAGAGAGAGGCAGAGACGCAGGCAGAGCGAGAAGCAGGCTCCATGCAGGGACCCCAATGTGGGACTAGATCCTGGGACTCCAGGATCACTCCCCGGGCCGAAGGCAGGCACTAAACCGCTGACCCACCCAGGGGTCCCCAAGGGTCTTCATGTTCAAATCCCCAGGCAGAAAAAAGCCCGTACTCCAGGCCAGCATCTGACCTGCACCCCCCAGGTTCAGCATCACCGTGGTGTGTGGGTCAGGTGACATGTTCCTGCTGCTGGGGCTCCAGGCAGGGGACTGGCTCTCATGGAGTGAACGAGTACATGGAAGCTGTGATTGATGACTACTGTTTCTACTAACGTCTTCTTTTTTAGAAACTCATTTGAAAGGAATATACCACTTTTTATTCCACTAGAAATTATCTTCAAGTTACGTTTTATTTAAAATGTTTCATCAGCATCGACAAGAGACTCATGTTTGGCGCCTGCCTATATTAGATGAAGAACTGAATACGTTTTATCAATTAATTAATTAGTTTTTTTTAGATCTCAATACACTTTAAATTTCCCCACTTATTTCCCTTTGTCGATATGGTCTCAGATTTCATTCTGGATTATTGGATTATTATTGATAGGAAATGGCAACTTAAAATGATCCCCCGTCAATATATGTATGTATACATTCTACATACAACACAACTCTGTATTTCATTGATTTTCTTTGGTCACTAGTTATTTTATACCGTGACATTTCAATTCATGAGTTCTTTATATCGTGATTCATATCTTGGCTTAAAATCTTCAAGTAATAAATGCCACCTCAATGACCCACCAAAATACATTTTTTTTCTCTGAGAGAGTTCAAGAGTGGTTTATCTGGTCAGCTCTTTCAAATAAGGCTGTTTTTTTCTTGCATCCCTACATGGAAGACTTCTCATATTATATATTCTCCAGC
The DNA here is from genome assembly GCF_018345385.1 of Vulpes lagopus. Classification (NCBI taxonomy): domain Eukaryota; kingdom Metazoa; phylum Chordata; class Mammalia; order Carnivora; family Canidae; genus Vulpes; species Vulpes lagopus. The sequence goes on from NC_054838.1 coordinate 11,598,645, forward strand.
CACAATCCCCTTTTTCTTCTTATATGCTGTAGAAGTAATTTTTTTTCTACTATTAGAATTTAGTGGGGTTTTTGTTTTTGCTTTATCACAAGTGGCAGGCTAGCTTGTTTTTGTTTTCTTCCTCTTCGGGTGACTGTTTTTCTGTCTATATGCCTGATGTGCTTTGTTTACTTCTGTGTGTGTGTGTGTGTGTGTGTGTGTGTGTGTGTGTGTGTTTAAGTCACCAGAATAAATCCAGATGTTTGTTTTTACTAAATTTGCCTCATGCACAGTGGGCCCCTTTAATCTAAAGATAAATTTCTTTACATCATGAGTTCTTTTTCTCTCTTCTTCCTCTGTGGTCTCAATTTTCTCCTCCTGGCATTACCCCAGATATCCTGTGCCTCCAGAATCTGCTGACCATGCCCTTCCCCCCAAATATTTTTTTTCTTAATTTCCTTATATGTAACTAGTCTGTTATTTAAAACAGGTTTTTTTTTTCAAGTTGAAAGACAAGACATTCCAACAGTTCACAGAGCTAATCCAAGCTCACAAAAAAAAAAAAAAAAAAAAAAAAAAAGAATGCGAAGACACCACATTTCTGACTGAAGGGGTTAATGATGATATTGATGATCTATATTCATCTCTGAGGATTGGCTTGCATAAAAGCCAGAACTGGCTTTAGAAGTAGGATGTGGAGGGAGAACTGAGAGGGTATTTTTACCACTAGTTGGTGCAGACACGACAATGATGATGGTGACCCAGAATCCAAGTTCCTCCTGTCCCTCCTGCTGTGATGCGTGCACACAGGTGCTACTAAGACCTGAGCCCTTAAAGTGAGAAGCAGTTCCTGAGACCACACTGAAATAAATTCTGTTAAAAAAGAGAAAAACTAACATATTTTAAATGCTCCACTTTCTGCATAAATGGAAACAGTGTTGAGATGTTTTCATCTTGTCCAAATAAATGATGCATCAGTTAAAAAACAAAACAAACAAACAAACAAAAAAACCTTTTTGTCTTTAGCACTTTTGTATGTCTGTCACCTTTCCCTAATTTCTAGCACTAACGCTTGCTTTTCCCTATTTTTATTTATCCCACTGCTCATTTTAATAAGAAAATCGAAGGCAGAGAAGAACTTGATTCATGATCTAGGCATCATCTGATCTTACAATTCCTTCTGATTTCCAGCTGCTATTTCTAGATTTTTGCTGTCAAAACTCACTGCAGAGAAAGGGGACAGAATCCACAGGGATATTAATGCTGACCAAGGAATAATGAAGCCCAGAGCTGGCTTAGGTTAAAGCCCTACTCCAGGGAGGCAAAGTAAGGGATACACACTTAAAGCCGAGGCAGAAGGACAGGTCAGATTCAAGTCAGCTTGCGAATAAGAAGTGGACCACCAGAGAGAGGATGTGAGGTCAGGGTCAGTGGCAGCTACAGCACAGCCAAGAGGAAGGTGTGGTGGTCAGCCCGGCATGGTGTCTTCCGGCTCCATGGCTGGCGCCCACACCACTTACAAAGTAGATAAGGCCAGAGTCGCCCTGACTCCTCCTGCTTGCTCTCCTAGGCCTCACACACAATTAGTCACTTGCTCCTGTTGATCTCTTGTCCCAAACAATGATAAAGCCCACCTTCATCTTTGTACTCTCCTGCCAGCGTGCTAATCCGGGGTACCTTACCCACAGAGTTCCCAACTGGTCTTCTTACCTCCATGGCTCCCTCTCGTATCTCTTGTATCTTTAAAAAGGCATATTATTTCTCTTCTAGAATAAACTTTTCTGTGACTTATCCTCTTATCCTCAGGATATGTCCAGATTCCATGTGATGTGCGAGGCCCTGCCTCACATGGCTCCTCAGTCACCACAGCCCCCTACCCCTTGCTCTCTGCCCCCTTCTCTCTTCCTCTTTCTCCCAGATGGCTACCATTTGTCACCCTTCCTGCCAGGCCTGGTTATGACCTGTTTTCTCTGCCATAAATACTCCCCCAGCTATCCTTCTGAATGCAACCTTTGCTCTTCCTTGACCTTCGATTTTTCATAAAGTATACCACTTGGTTCATCTTTGTGTCCTAGACAGTGATCCTAAAGGACTTGCACAAAACATGCTAAAGGCATAAAGTATTGTAGTGGGTTGAATGATGACCCTAAAAAGATGTATCTGCATCCTACTCCCCAGGACTTGTGAATATTACCATATTTGGGGGAAATGGCCTTTGCCAACATGATTAAAATTAGGATTGAGGTCATTCTGGATTATCCCAATGGAACTTAAAGCCAATGACAAGTATCCTCATAAAACAGATGAAAGAGAGGACACAGACACACAGAGAAGGCAGAGGCAGAGATGCAGCCACATTCAAGGAACCTGGCAGCCACCAAAGGTTGGAAAAGCAACAGATTCTCCACAAGAGCCTTTGGAGAGGTGTGGCCCTGACAGCACCTTGATTATGGACTTCCATCCTCCAACACCAAGAGAACAAATTTCCATTGTTTTAAGCCATAATATTTAAGCATAAACTGTTATGGCAACACCAGAAAACGAATACACGGTTGTTTGGGTCATGGCAATGCATGGACTCCCCTTACTTGTGATGGACATTATTTCTGAGTTTCATTTCATACTGGTCTTTAAAAGGAAGGAGCTGGAGCCCAATGTCTGATAAGTTCTCCTCTCCTCATCCCTTTTTTTTTTTTTTTTTTTTTTTTTATGATAGTCACAGAGAGAGAGAGAGAGGCAGAGACACAGGCGGAGGGAGAAGCAGGCTCCATGCACCGGGAGCCTGATGTGGGATTTGATCCCGGGTCTCCAGGATCGCGCCCTGGGCCAAAGGCAGGCGCCAAACCGCTGCGCCACCCAGGGATCCCTCCTCATCCCTTTTTGAAGGCAATCCAGGCCTCCTGTGTTGGGTACCTACACAGTTTTATTGGGCTATCTACGTCCTTTTGACAATTACCTCCTCTCTATCTGAACCAATGGTTCACTCTAGTTCATTGGCTGGTATCTCATGTTTCTTCACCTTCTCTCCCCAACCCCCTCCCTTTCGTCTCCTCCCGCCTCACACTTCAGCAGTTTCCTTGAAATTAAAGTATACAGCCAGTGTGCCCTGTCTCAAGCAGAGAGCCAAATTTCATTACTACTTGAGCACTTTAAATCAATATTTGGGCATTTAATGATTTTGCTCATTTTATCTGAATATATTAGAGAAGTCTGATAGGCCTATTAGGGTCCCTGTGATTAACATCTTCGAATCAGCAAAAGGTGCCAATTTTAAAAAATTGGCTTGTTTCAAGCCCACCATAAAAATCTGCATAATTTAGCAATTATTTTATCATTTTGAATATATATTAAAAAGTAGTTTTCAGTGTTTAATTACAGGATATAGTCAACATATTTTAAAGTGAGCTACCTCCTCTACGTACTTAAGAGTTGAAAGGAAGAAATATTTGGGGCTGGCTCCAATTTATAAACTAACTTCACACCATATTTCTACCCAAGGCATATATGACCTTCAATCATTCTGTGTGCCCCACATTAGGAGCAGATCTACAACTAACCAGATGAACCAGAGTCTCCCCTAGAGGCTCTGGATAGTGACACCACAATTATTGAAGAGGCTGTGTCTTCAAAACTTAGTGACTTCATTAACCTTAACCCAGAGACAGAAGTCTTAGAGGCTGTACGGGATGTATTTTAGGGGGCCCAGGCTTAGCCATGGGTCTACAACCTTCCTGCAAGAATTAAGTTTTGGAAGAGGGATGTAACCTACCCATTTCATCCTTCCTAGCTGCACCCGTTCAGGACCCTAATGTGGTCTTATCTGTCAAGTTACAGGCTCATAGCTATGTAGTAAAAAAAAAAAAACTGAATAATTATCACTAGTAGCTGTCTGGATTCTTGTTCAAAGAGTCTTGAGTAAGTCTGGATAGGCAACCACAAAGCCAACTGCGAAACTGAAGAGTGGGGAGGTTTGGATCTACCCTCAAAGCTAGAACAGGCCACTGACCTGGTGCAAGACAGATGTTGAGAACCAGAAAATACTGTCAAGAAATATAAAGGGGATACTGAATCACTGGATACTATGAAGAAAAAAATACAGAGCTGGAAATAGGAAATGAATATTTGGCGGAAGTGGAGCCGAACATCAACCACGCTGTGAGGGGTGGGTACAGAGTCCAAGCAATGCCACCTCATGGCCAATGGGCACAAGACATATGGCTTGGTTATGCTTACTTAGTGATCTGGGAAGATAATAAAAGCAGGGAAACCTTACTCAGCTCATTTTAACTTAGATGCTGGTCCTTTATCATCTCTATCCTTCCCCTAACTTTGCCATATCTTCCATAATTCACCCACCATACCTGGCCTTCCTTCCTTTGCTTACCCTTCTGGCATGTTTTGGTAGCAACTTCTCTTTCCCAGTTTGGACCCTGTTTCTTCTGTTACTTGATTTCTGTTCCTGAGCCTCCTGGGACCTCTGCCCCTTCTTCTAAGGTCCACAACTCATCAGCCACAACAATAAAGAAGTATGATGTTTTATACAACCACTCAGGACACAGGAACTGAAAAGTGCCATGAGATCATTCTAAGAGAATGAGTCAAGAACCAGGAGACAGACCCAGGAGGCAGAGGTGCTTCAAGTGAGCAGGTAAAGCAATGTCCAAAAGGTTTCATGTCTGGCAAAGGTATTGGTGTTGATGTGCGAACACACAATGAGCTAGACAAGTAAAATACTATGCAAATATCACCATACGAAATTATAAGCATTAACAGACCAGAGCAAGGTAGTGAGGATGACAGGCAAGGAGCCAAGAAGCCCTCTGAAAAAGAGAAATGAGAGATAGGATTGAGAAGTAAAAGTCATAGGACTCCCCAGTGTAAAAAGAGAGACCTTCTAGAGTTGTGATATCTCCAACCTCCCTTGGCCTGTGGTTCTCTCATCAGCTAAGTGACCATGCTCATCTCTGGGCAGAGGACCCATCAGCCAGTGCTTACTCACCTACATCAGGAAGATCACACTAAAGAAAGGAATAAGACAGCAATAAGCTTGGCTGGCACCACAGACTCTGGTGCTGTGCAGACCAATTCATCTTTTCCAAAATTTTTTATACCAAACTCTGTTTCTTAATCTTAATGATATTTTCCAAGTGTCTTATTTGAATCACACCAACCCATGAAAGTACATAGCTGATTTTTTTTTTTTTTGAGATGATGGCAACTTGCCTTGCTCCTATTTATTCATTTCATTTAAATTCAATTTGCCAACATACAGCTTAACACCCAGTGCTCATCCCATCAAATGGCCTCCCTAGTACCCATCATCCAGTCCCCCATCCCCCTGACCCTCCTCCCCTTCTTCAACCCTCTGTTTGTTTCCCAGAGTTAGGAGTCTCTCATGGATTGTCTTCCTCTCTAATTTTTCCCCACTCAGTTTCCCTCCTTTCCCTTATGGTACTTTTAATTATTTCTTATATTCCACATATGAGTGAAACCATATGATGACTGTCTTTCGCCGATTGAATTTTGTCATCACTTGAATCCACTGATCCAATCTGGACCTCTGGATATCGAATCCTAGGCACATACTCTGACCACATCTCTACCTCCACCACAGAGTAAACATTGTCTCTGTGTTTCCATTACATTTTTTGTAATGGAACAAATATCAACAATAAATATCAACTTGAGTTCCTAGTGAGTGAGCACCAGGTCACAGCCTTGGCACTGGTACCAAGAGATAAACAAGAAATAGCCCTTCTCTTTCAATCTTTGCACAATCTTTAGCAGAGCAGCATTAGGCTTTAAAATATCTGGCTTTACCACTAGAATATGGCCACCTCAAAGTCAGAGACAGTGTCATTCTCCACACATAGTATAGGTCCTAGCTGTGATCTAACACAGAATCAGGTTCCAACTATAATGCTACTAACTGTGTGATCCTGGGAAGTTGCTTAAGCCCACTAGCTTGGACCATGCTTCCTCACCCTTTACTAAGCCATCTCAAAATCCTTCAATATGCAGACCAGGGAGTCTTGCACTTCCTCAAGTGAAGGACTGACTGCCGAGAGGATTGTGCTCCCACTATCAAAAACTAGAAAACTAGACAAAACATATGCAATAGTAATTTTCAAACATTAGACAACAGATAGTATGATTCTGTGACCCCTGAGAGAAGAGAAAGAGAGATTAGCTCTATAAGTACACCATCTTCCTACCTGGGTGTTCCCATGTCATAACACAAAGAGAGAAATCCAAAGCTCAGCTCTGAATTGAGGAGACAGAAGTCAGAGTTGTAGCTCTAGGACTCCAACACTCCTCATTCAGTAACAGGAACAACTGGTAGGCAGAAAATCTATAAGGATACAGAAAATCTGAACACTATCCATTGCTTTGTTTCAACTGACACTTATATATGGAACATTCCACCGAACAATAGCAGGATACACGTTCTTTTCAAGTATGCATGAACATTCACCGGAAAGGCCATATTCTGGATCTAACCAGCCTAAAACAAGCATTGACACATTCCAAACAATTAAAATCATACTAAGCATGCTTTCTAACAAAAATGAAGGTAAGTTTGAGATAAATAATAGGAAGAAATTGCATAATTCCTGAATATTTAGGAATCAGATAACCAATTCCTAGATAACATGGGTCAAAAAGGAAGTCTCCAGAATAAGTAGAAAATATTTTAAATTGAATGAAAATACAACACAAAATATTTGTGTTATGTAGTTTAAGCAGTGCTTAGTGCAGAGGTCAACAAACTATGGCGGTATAGCTATAATAAGTTAAGTGTTTTTTTTTCTTTCATTTTTAATTGTCTGAATAAACAGGAGAAGGGGCAGGGACAAAAAAAGAAGAAAAGGGGGGTGGGAGATGGGAAGGAGACAAGGACTAATCAACAAGGGCCATATATAGCCTGCAAAGTCTAAAATATTTACTTCTGGCTTTTTACAGAAAACATGCCAACCCCTTGCTCAGAGGGAAATGAATAGCATCAAATACTTTAATTAGAAATCAACGAAGTCCTCAAATCAATAATTTAAGTTTTAATATCAAAAGCCAATAAAAAAAAGAGTTAGACTCAAAGCATGCAACAAGAGGGATATAATAACGACAAGAGTAGAAATCATCAGCATTGAAAGAAAAATTATCAATGAAGTGAATAAAATCAAAGGCTGGTTCTACGAAAAGACCATTAAATCGATGAACCTCTTGGCAGACTAACAAAGAAAAAAAGAGAGAAGACATAAATGACCAATGTTAAGAAAGAAAGGACACATAGGCAGAGAAAGACCAATGCTGTATGATTTCACTCGTATGTAGAATTTAAGAAACAAAACAGATGAACACAGGGGAAAGGAAGGAAAATGAGATAAAAACAGAGAAGGAGACGAACCATTAGAAACTCAACTATAGGGCACAAATGGAGGTGCTGAGGGGGTTGTGTGGGGGAGATGGGGTAACTGGGTGATGAGCATTAAAGAGGGCACTTGTAATGAGCACTGGGTGTTACACGCAACTGATGAATCACTAAATTCTACTCCTGAAACTAATAATACACTAAGTGTTAACTAACTTGAATTTAAATAAAATCTTTAAAAAAGAGAGATGACACAACCTCAGATATTAAAAAGATAATGAATGTTTTAAACACTTTGTATCAATAAATTTGATAATTTAGATTAAATGGACATGTTCCTTGGAAGACACAAACTACCAAAGCTCTCTCAAGAAGAAATAGATAATCTGAATAGTTTTATAGTCACCTGCAGTTAAATCCTTCCTTCCTCTCACTGTAAAAAAGCTCTCTGGACTCAGATGGCTTCTCTGCAAATTCCAGCATCTAGTAAATTTTTTTTAAGATTCTATTTATTTACCTAGGAGTGACACATAGAGAGAGGCAGAGACACAGGCAGAGGGAGAAGCAGGTTCCCCGCAGGGACCCCAATACAGGACTTAATTCCTATACCCTGGGATCACACCCTGAGCTGAAGACAAACACTCAACTACTGAGCCATCCAAGCATCCCACATTCTAGCAATTTTTTTTTAATTTTTATTTATTTATGATAGGCACACAGTGAGAGAGAGAGAGAGAGAGGCAGAGACACAGGCAGAGGGAGAAGCAGGCTCCATGCACCGGGAGCCTGATGTGGGATTCGATCCCGGTTCTCCAGGATCGCGCCCTGGGCCAAAGGCAGGCGCTAAACCGCTGCGCCACCCAGGGATCCCCTAGCAAATTTTTAAGGAATAAATTATACCAAGTTTATACAAATTCTTTCAGAAAGTGGAAGAGGAAGGAAGGAGGAAGGTCCTCACCTTCCTTTATGAGGCCAGAATTAATTACTGGAATACAAAAATATGATAGAGATTACCAGAAAAGGAAACTGCAGAAAAACAATCATTATAGGCAAGAAAGAAAAATTCTTAACAAAGTATTCATAAACCAAATGCTATAAAAAGGACAATATATCCTAATTTAGTGGCATTAATCTCAAGAATGCAAGGTTGGTTCAGCATCCGTAAATTAATAAATATAATTTACTGAATCAATAAATGTAAATGAAAAATTGTAAGATCACCTCAATAGATACATAAAAGCATTTGACAAAATTCTGCATTTAGCTATGATAAAAACTCAGAGTAAGTCAGAAAAAGAATGAGGTTTCCTCAAACTGAAAAACAGCATCTGTATAAGATTTTCCACTACTCTGATATTTAACAGTGAAAAACTGGATACTCTATTCCTAAAATAGAGTGTCCACTTTCATCACTTCTATTCAACACTGTACTGAAGGCCCTAACCACTGAAGCAGGCAGGAAAAAGAAATACAAATCATGTAGATTTGGGAAAGAAAAATGTCCTTATTCGAAATTGACATCATTATGTAGAAAATCCCTAGGAATCTTCAAAAATTATTTTTAAAGTACCTTAGTAAGGTCACAGGATATTAGCTCAAATATAAAAATCAGTGAAAGTTCTATAATCTAGTAAAAAATAATTAATAAAATAAGGGTCTCCTGGGTGGCTCAATCAGTTGAGCAACCTACTCTTAGTTTCAGCTTGTGTCAAGATCTCAGAGTCCTGAAATGGAGCCCCACCTTGGGCTCCCCACTCAGCAGAAAGTCTGCTTCCCCTTTCCCTCTGCCCACTGCCCATGCCTTCTCTCTAAAATAAGTAAATGTCAAAAAAAGGTTGACATAAAAAGCAACAATGCTGTTTATAATCATATCAAAAACTATCATTTAAGGTTAAATTTCATAAGAGACATGCGGAATCTATACACAGAAATCCACAAAACATTACTGAGAAAATTAAAAAGCTAAATAAGTAGAAAAATAAACAGGTCATTTAACATTGTTCAAATGTCAGTACTTCTCAAACTAATCCATAGATTCAGTGCTACCCCAATTAAAAACCTAGTAGGGGGCTTAGAGGAATAGACATGCCAAGTCTAAAATTTACACAGAAAAGCAGACTTCAGAGTCAAACTGCCACTTTTCGAATATTGGCTCCACCACTTGCCGTTGTTTACCTAAAATTCCATCCTCCCTATCCTGCCTTTTCTTGTTGCCAGGAACATTACTTCTTTACAGTAACTATCCTTCTCTTCTTTCTGGGGGTTGTATCTCTAGCTCTCAAGTATAGTTTGAGATGCAATCTCATTATTCTAAACACTGGCTGTATCAATGCGATACAAGTGGGGTTTACTGTGAGACTTCCATCCCAAAAGAACTTCCTAGGAGACAGAAAGAGACTTACCTCTTATCATCATCTACTGGACGTATTCTGGGTGAGGATGAGGCCCTGAACAATGGCTCTCATGAGATGATCCAGTCTGAGAAGGAGTCTGAGAAATAGGATGATAGAACAAAGATCTGCAAAGATCCTGCATCCAAGATGAAGTGTTAACCTGCTAATTCCCACTCCCATGCAACTGTCATTTGTGGAAAATTGATGTTACATGAGGAAATAAATTATCCTTATTTTAAAAATCATTTGGGTTACTTTTGGGTTTCTGATACTTGCAGTTAGATGCTCTGTGTTTTAGATCCCTCACCTCTAATTAGGCATAATAGTAATTCTTACTTTATAGAGTTTTTAGGCAGATTATTTTTTTAAAGAGACACACAGAGAGTAAAGCAGAGACACAGGCAGAGGGAGAAGAAGGCTCCCCATAGGGAGCCCGATGCAGGACTCAATCCCAGGATCCCAAGATCACGCCCTGAGCCCAAGGCAGATAATCAAACACTGAGCCACCCAGGCATCCCTAGACAGATTAAATGAGATAATGCAAGTAGAGCATACAGTTAAATGGCCAGGAAGTATTCAATACATGTTAGCTGCTATTACTAACATATTGGTTCTCTCTCCCCTGAAAATTAAGGAACCTCATGACTGAAACAAAGAGATCTATTTCAATCAACAAATATCAGCTGCTTACTGTATGTCAAGCTCTGTCACCACAGCTGTGAATGAATCCCTGTCTCCCAAAGCTCTCAGATTAGAAGGGAATAATAGAGTGAAGAAGAGAGATAATGATGCACAATACTTAAGTAATATATAATTGGTTTGTAGATATAGGGTGTCAAGGTTACACAGAGTGTTCAACCATTGCTTGGTAGATTCTTAAATCAGTAAGACTTTTTTGGAGAAGGTTAACATACAAACTTGGGCCCTGAGAACATGAATGAAAAATCCAGATGAAGAGGACACAGGAGAGCATTTGGAAGGTATTCCAGACAGAGGAAAAAGCACAAACAGAAGCTTAGGGACAAGGAAGAGCGTGGGGGCAGTTACTGAACTCTAAGCAGTTCAGTGTGGCTAAGATGATTGCCAGGTTAACAGAGGAACAGGTACACTGAGGACACTCATGTAGAGTCTAAGTCATGCAAAAGAGGAAGCTGCAGGCTCCCTGGAAGGGCTTCTAATTTAGAAACCAGCATAAAGTAGGTCTTAGTAATGAAAACTGTGCTGCTCCTGGTTCATGTCTCTAAATATGAATTTGACCTGTTATTTATTTAAGATGCGAAGTTCTTGCCTATACATCAAAGACTTCAGTTTAAAAAAAACATAAAATCTGGCTCAAGTTAAGATTGGAACTTTTAAAGTGGGGCAAGCTATAAATTAACAAGTTTCCCACTGTATGCATGAATTGGAGGCTTGTACTGAACTAGGTCACAAGCCTGGACCAGGCTAATTGGCCTTGATTTTTTGGGTCCCCTCCCTGTGACAGATATTCTGGGAAAGGCAGAAAGGGAGGTTGGGGAAAATGGACTAGCAATGTCCAGAATTATGAGAATAATAAAATTTAGACAGATCAGAAAAGCTCTTCTATACTCCCTAGTCAGAGTTCTCAGACTTTTAAAAATATGGCACCCTATCTTCAAATGTTCAAGTTTATCTTGGTAGATTGCAAAAAATGGCCAAAATTTCCTCCAGTCAATCCCAGTTTGTATGCCTTTTGTATCATGCCTTTACAGCTTTTCTTAACAAGAGATAGAGTCTGTGTTTCCACTCCTTAAATCTCAATTTGATCCTGTTACTTACTTGACCAATAGGATACACAAATATGACACAGACAGACAATTGAAAAGCACTTGCTCATTGCATCTTGCCTTGTTTTTTGCTTTTTGGAACCCTAAGATCACTATGCTAAGATCATTAATCCCAGGCTAGTCTTGAGGAAAATACATCCCGTAGAGAGAACTCAATCACCCCTGCCACCCCAGTCAAGTCTAACATGAACTGACCAGCCAGTTGCCCTCAATTTCATGAGTTACACTTGCTGAGACAAGCAAAAGGGCCAGTCCAGCTCAAATTGCTGACCCTTAAAATCATAAACTAAACACACTGTTACTGTTTTAAGTCACTGTGCTTTGGCATATTTTGTTATGCAGCAAAAGCTAACTGATACAGTCACTAAAAATTTCAACATCAAAACAAATGAAATAAGGCCTGATGACTGAAATGGTGTGAAGAAAAGGAAGCCTTGGCCACTCTTTTCCTAAAAGCCAGGAACACATCCCTCTCCCCCAGTAGTCCCCAAAGGGGCAGAAACACTAGATCCCTGAACTCTAGTTTGACATATGTTCCAATCCAATGTCTATTTTATAGATTAGGACACTGAGGTCCAGAGGTGATCCTGATTGGCCTAAGTCCATCAGTGAGTGGTGAATGTCTGGTCATGGTTCATAGACGGGTACACAAAAACAAATTATCCAAAGAGACCCTTACACTGAGAGGACATAAGGCCAGGAGCAATGTCATCCATCCACAAGAGACAAGCCTACCTGAGAATGGAGGCATCGCAGTGTATGGCAGAGAAGGCAGATGCAGAGAAGTCAAATCCCAGTGACATGATATGGACCCAGCTAAAGCTAAGCAAGATCTACATTTTGACTTCTCAGTTATATGATAAGAAAATTCCTCTGTTTTTAAAGCCAGTATGAGTACTATTTTCTGGCCCTTATGGCCAAGATTCTTAACCGACTCGCTTATTCTGATATACTTATTCAAGTTCACTTGGTGAGTGCTGAAACAGAGACTCTACCCACTTGATTCCAAATCTTTCTCATTGTCTCTCCAATAGGACAGGATAAAATTTAACACCTTCTCCTCTTGTGTGTCTTCCTGAAGAGAACAGGGATCTGGAAACTTTTCCATATGAAGTAGGCAGAGTGGGGATGAAGTAGGAAGAATCTTACAGTAGTGCGCCCGGAATCAGAAATCCATGGAAATCCATGGGCGTGGACTTGCAGGATAAAGAGATACATGAGTAGGTAGAGAGAGTAACTTGAAGCTGAATCCATGCACTTAGCCAGAGTGATTAAATTATGGTTCTCTAAATCTCTCTCATTTGGGATCAGAATTGATCTCAGGATGTGGGGGGGAGGGGAGCTTTGATCCTAGTGGGGATGAGGCGATCTTCAGTATGTGGAGGTAGTGCTGCATGGGATAGGAAGCCAGACTGACTAATAGCACAAGTAGCCATGAACCAGGACATGCAGAACAATGTCATCAGGCTGACATGTCAAGACTCAGAGCTGAACCCGATCTTTTTTATGTGAACCCACACCACAGTTGGGCAAATGTATGCTCTATCTAATCATCGGAAAGTAAAAATAGGCCCTTCCTTCTTCTACTTGTTTGCAAATTGAAAGTCTAACAACTTTACCACTCAACTGCTTGATGATTAGTAGGCGGTAATTTAAACTATACACATTATGCTAAGTATCCTTATATTAATTCAGTCTGAGTGAGTTTTTATAAAATGCTTTGTTCTGCTCAATAAAGTTAATTATATGTTCTATGTTTCATAACTGAGTGTCTTGATTTTTTTAAACATAATGGCAGCTTCAATTGCATTTCCTTATAAACTCGGGTGTGTAACAAAAAGCAATCCATATAAGGAAGCAGAGCTGTCCACTCCTCACCACCCTGCCCCCTTCTCCCCAGCAGTCTTACAGAGGTGGGGAATGTCCTATAATATTTACAAGGAGCTGGCTGTACCCAAGAGATCCAGAAGCAAAAGCCCTGAGCAAATAGGTGCCTGAGAAACCTCTCTAATGTGGAAAGGGAAGGTGAGGGTCTAGGAGATATGAGCATAAGTACCCAGGGCTGGTTCTAGTGGACTTTGAAAACAAGAGGTTAAGATGTGGCACTTAATCAGTATGCAAGCAATTCTATAATACATGAGCCCATTCTGGAAAGTGTACTACCAGTCTTGGTACTCATAGATCCCATGAGGATTCTCTCCCAGATAAGCAGGATGAGTGTTGCACCCAACTGGGTCTAAGAGCCCAGGAAGGCATGAAAGAGAAATGTCATTTTTGTGAAAGTTATCATAGAAATATGAATGGTAGGGTGCCTGGGTGGCCCAGTAGGTTAAGCATCTGCCTTCAGCTCAGGTCATGATCTCAGGATCCTGGGATCAAGCCCTGTGTAGGGCTCCCTGCTCATGCAGGTTCTCTCTCTCTCTCTCTCTCTCTCTCTCATAAATAAATAAATAAATACGATCTTAAAAAAAAAGAAATATAAACAGCTAGCATTTCCTTAGCACTTATTTTAAGCACGTTACATGTGTCAACCTATTTAATCCTCCTTAGAATTCTATGAGGTAGGTGTTATTACCCCCAAACAGAGATGAGGAAAACTGAGATCTGGAGAGGTTGGGCCACTAGTATAGAGTCAAGAGAGGCAATCGGGAGTCAACATCTGTAGGAGATAATAAAATCAAAGCCAGGCCATCATTACGAAGGGAATGGACAGCAATAGCACAGCTAACCAGCTACCAGAGGAATCTCAGGGAAGTAGGAGGGTTAGAGGCAGAGGTAGGAGAAGCAGAATCTGAAGGAGTTTTCAGAGCAGATGCTCTTTTTTTGGCACCAAGTGTCAGTAGCTTCAGGCACATACCAAAAGGAAGCCAATAGATAATACTAAAGAACAAGAAGACATAAGACCCAGAAAATGAAAGAGGAGAATTAGTATTTATCTCATTTGATAACAATAGTTATGCATTATTTGTTTAAACAACCCCGTTTTCATATTTAGTGTATTGGCTTCTTTAACTAATGCTTTCATCACACTCCACCCAGCACAGGATGTGGCTCACGGTAAGAATGAAATAAACTGTTTTGGTGGTTTTTGCTAAAATAAGGTACACGTACGCTGCTGGATGCAGTTTAAAGACTATGAATCAACAGAACAGTATCCACGTGTTCTTGTTCATGTGCTCTTGGACAAGTCATTTCATCACTATGAATCTCATTTTTTCTGCAAGAGTAAATTGGAGTCATGATACCAGTAAACTCGCCCTCGGGCCTATTTCTAAGATCAGGTGAGACAATGCATCTAAAAGCATTTTTGAAACTATAAAATCCCATTTCCGTGTTAGGTTCCATTGACCTAACTTAACCTCCCTATTTACAAATATACTGGACAGTCACACAAACACACTGACAAATACATTTGACAGTTTATATCACACTTGATTTGTCCACTGACATGGCAGTGACACTCAGAGTAGGGCTACAGATCACCAACCGGGGGGGCTTCATACAAGTTTCTGTTTCCTGATCTATCTGTGGTGGCAGCGCCCCTGGACAGAGATGCAGGAACTCACATTTTGGCCCCAGACTCCTCCGTTTTAACTACTGTGTGACCAAGAACAAGTAATAAAATTTCTAAATCTCAAGTTTCATCCCTGGACAAGAAGAGCAAGAAAGATATCTGCCCTACTCACCTTCCAAGGTTGTGGTGAGGAAACCAGGACTGTAGAAAACCCACGTGTCAGAAGATGTCTTTTACCTCCTTTGGTTCAGGCAGTAAGGGCTGCATGTGACCGTGCAGTAGTATACAAGCCATCACACCTCTCGGGTCAGCTGCGAGCCCTGCGAGAAATGGGCAATAATCAGTGGATTCCATCAATAAATGTTCTGAGCACCTGTGAACTCTCCAAATCCAACAAGAAAAACCAAGATGCGTTTCACAGAGGAGAGAGGTTACCATAAGGAATCCAAGATACCAGATAATCCCCCTGGCCACCAGCATAAAAGAAGAGCGCACTTTGTCCAGATTCAACACGTCTCTGCCGTCCACCTGTGAAATGCTGGTGTCAGATCCTTCCTGGCACGTTTCCATTTGTTTTCAGTAATCCTCTCAAAAATGCAGGGAGATCAATGCTCTAACACATTTACAGAGAGGGAAACAGCTTCACAAAATGTTAGTGGCGCATGTCAGGTTGACACCTCCAGGGTGATGAAGCCAGTTTAGTGCAGTGCTGAGACTCTGAGCCTGGAAGCGGAGAAAGCCAAAAACAAAACAAAACAAAACAGAACAGACAGACAAACAAACAAACAAAAAAAAAAAACCAAACCCTGGGGGCTCTACCTCTCTGAGCCTCAGTCTACCCATCTGTAACACCAGGGGTGAGGGGCTTTGCTCGTAGCCCTGGTGGCTTGTGATGCTGAGAAAGTGGCAGCCTTGTTTCTATTCTGCTCGTGTGAAAAATCCTATGAATGATTTATAGCTAAATCCTTTACTTCTCTGTACCCCTCCTTTGAACTTATCTTTAGATATTTGTCCATTTAGTTATGGGTTTTATTGAGAGCTGACTTCATGAATCACATCTTGCAAACGCAGGGGAAGAAAGATACAAATGTTCCACTCAATTTTCTTCTCCAAGGAGAAACTCCTTTTTCCTTCACCTTCTAAGGGGGAAAAAAAGTAGTTTTAACCACTAATCACAACTAATGGAAGATGCACTCTGCTATTCTTGACTACAATGACTTCAGGCAGACCCCAGGGAAGTCAATATTAGATCAGCCGGCTGGTAGAAGCTAGGGAAGGTGTAAAAAGCTCCCACCATGGGTCCATTGTAGAGCCCTGTGAGGCCTGCACTTGACTGGGAAACATTTAAATCTATTTTCTTTTGACCTCTGAGGGCTCTTAAGTGAAGGGAAAAAAAGCCCTTTGCAACAAGTCTGGTGTTTTGACATTCATTTCCCAGGGCACAGGATCCTTCTGAAGGAGGAGAGGGCAAACGCTGGCAGTTAATGGAAGCCATGCTGGGCAATTGGTGTCATCAGAATCCCAGACTGAGCTCAGAGGCAGGGCCAGAAAATTCGAGGAGACACTGAGGGGCGGTATAAGGCTGTACCCCATGGTGAGTCGGGGATGGAAAATGAGAGGTGTGGACAACCTCAACCAAAGACAGTTCCCAGAGGGTGGAAAGGGCCCTTGGTAACAGATGAGGACACTTGGCTTCTAATTGCGGCTAGCAATTAATAAGTACTTAGTTTGTACCCAGTAGGAAAGAAAGACTGGTTCACCTCACTCAGTCTTCCTAATAGATAAGGAAACTAAGACCTAGGGCACTGAGGTATCTTGCCAGTTTACACAGCCAGAGAATAACAGAAATGAGAGTCAAATATGGATCTAAACTTGGCACCCCTGCTCTAAATCATTACACTATCCTACACCTACCTATGTATTCTACATAGATACAGATATATAGATATTATCCAAATCAGCTGTTGTTTCTAGGGAAAACCTGACTTGCCTCAGCCAACTGCCTGTGGCTTGAATGTTGGAATCCTACCCAAGACCCCCTGGGGCTAGGGCTTCTCTCCTGCTAGAAGATAGGAATCTTGGTATATACATGAGGATAGACACTGGGGACATGTTTAATTACCCTAAGTCTACCTCCAGTCAACTGTTTCTTCCTCCTGTGGTTGTCTATAAATCAAGGTCTCCAAGGGCATATAGTCTAGTCCTAGTTCAAGGAGATTTACCTACTTGCCTGAATATCCTTGAATCCTGGTGAGAAGACAATGTTAGAACTCAACAGAAAAAGGGGGTGAGTTTAGTTTCCTAGGTTCCTTGAGAGACTGAGAAATGGGAAGGAGCTACATGGGATCCACATGCGTATCTTGCAGGCTGTCTATCTTGCAGGCTCTTGTGGACGGGAATAAGAAACAGCAGGAGAGTATAGCGGGTAAGTACTCAGCACCACGCGTTCAGTCAGACCTGGTTTCAAATCCCTGTTCTGTCACTTATTAAATGGTGACTTTCAGGAAATTATTAACTCTTGCTAAGTTTCAAAAACTTCATCATTCTTAATATGGGTGTCTGTGACCATTTAGAGATCTGTGAAGGTCATAACACATATCGTGCATATATGCATACTTAGAGTACTATACAAGAGACTTTAGTCATTATTGTCACCACCATCAGAGAGCAGGGGCAGTGTTTGGGGAGAAAAAAAAGAGCATGTGAATGTGTGAAGGCACTAGCAACAAAGTGGTGGCAAACTTGGCAGTGCTTGACTAGATATTTGGGGTAGTTTTATGTGCATAGAGCCATCCTGTGGGGAGGGAAGTCTGGGTGACTCCAGCCACGTTTGCCTTCTTTCAGCCAAGCACCTCCTGGCACTTGGGCAGAGCAGCCTAAACTAACGGAAGACCCAGAGAAGAAAAGGGCAGAACTGGGAAGGGATGGGATGGAGATGGAGTACGTGTGGAGGGATAAACTGAACCCCAACTAGGACTGCAGACTGAGAGATTTCTGGAACGCAGCCTGCTATGGCAGCATAAGGCAGCCCTGGAAGGTTGTCTGTCAACACGAACATCAGAAAAGGAATAAGTCTAATGGGTTGTACAGTATGGACGACAGGGTTTTTTTTTTCCCCCACTATATCCTCTCTCCCTGCTCTACAGCCGCTTTAAGGTTAGGATTGACTCTACCCCAGCTCCAGGAGTAGGGCCTGATTAATCTAAGCCAGGGATCAGCAGACTTTTCTGTGAAGTGCCAGATAGTAAATATTTTTAGGCTTTGTGAGCCAGATGGTTGTAACTACTCAACTCTGCTGCTGTATCATGAACATGGCCTTAGGCAATAAGTAAACAAAAGGGTCTGGCTATGTCCCAATAAAACTTTATTTCCAAAAACAGGCAGCAGGATAAATTTGGCCTCGGACAAAGGTCTGCTGATCTAGGCCAATCAAAGAAATCCTTACCCTTTTTCAAAATGATGCCCAAACCAAATGGTTAATGACATTCCAGTGGCTACAGTGTTTGGCTCTATTCAGAGTGTATATCAAGAATTTGTTTGGTTGTTGGCACAGGGGGTAAGGGAGGGTAGATAGTGGAGCAATGCATTTATTTCATTATTTTCCTTCTATATAAGTAAAAAAAAAAAAAAAAAAAAAAAAAAAAGATAAGCAAAGCCAGGCTAAGAAAGTCCATAAATGAAGAAGAAAAAAATTCAGAGTATATCAGACTCTGAAGGCCAGATTGAATAATGCCTCAAGACGGTCCCACATGTTGGCTTCATAATTATGAAAGCAAATAAATTCCCATTTTATAAGACATTTTATTTACATTTACTAGGACTATCAATTTAAAGCACCCTATCTGCTACAAATTGCAGATCATGCTAACTAATGGAAGCAAAAGAACACTGTGCTCTTCCACAATTAAAACAATAAAACGCTAAATATACCTTATGGTTAATTTTATCTGTCAACTTCACTGGGCCACAGGGTGCTCAGATATTTGGTTAAATGTTGTTGTTTCTGGATGTGTCTGTGAGGGCGATTTTGGATGAGATTAACATTGGAATGACACATTCGGGGAATATAAAAAATAGTGAAAGGGATTAAAGGGGAAAGGAGACAAAATGAGTGGGATGTATCAGAGAGGGAGACAGAACATGAGAGACACCTAACTCTGGGAAATGAACAAGGGGTCGTGGAAGGGGAGGTGGGCAGGGGGTGGGTGTGACTGCGTGACGGGCACTGAGGGAGGCACTAGACGGGATAAGCACTGGGTGTTATGCTCTATGTTGGCAAATTGAACTCCAATAAAAAAATATACAAAAAAAAAAAAAAAACCACATTGGAATGACAGACTGAGTAAAATGGCCTTCCCCAGTGTGGGTGGGCCTCGTCCAATCTGTTGAAGGCCTAAATACAATAAAAGGCTAAGAAAGAAAGAATTCTACCTCTCTGCACAACTGGCTTTGGAACATTGGTCTTCTGCCTTTGGCCTTAGGCACAGACTAGAACTTACACCATTGGTTCTGCTGGTACTTAAGCCTTCAGACGTGCACTGAAATGTAATGTTATCAACTGTCCTGCTTCTTGGGATTTCAGACTCAGACTAGGACCATACCATCAGTTCTCTTGGGTTTGGACTCCTCAGCCTCCATAATGTAAGATAATGCCTTATAATAGGTCTCTCTTATAAGTCTGTATGTGTGTATTTATATATATGTATATATATGATCCTACTGAATAGTATATATGAATGATCCTACATATATATATATATGATCCTACTGAATTTGTTTCTCTGGAGAAAACTGACTAATACAAAATGGAATTGCTTTTGAAGGAACTCACCTTAGGAAATCAAAGTGGGCCAGGCTCCACTTCCCCACCCCCTCACCTACCCACACAGTTCCTGAGGCAACTCCCCTGACACCTCAAGTTCTAAAAGCATACTTTGAAAACCACAAGCTGAAATTATCTCTATCTGACCTCTTGTATTTCAGAAGACATCTCTGAGAGAAGGAAACTGTTAGATCAGAGCTTCTCGAATGCTTTTCTCCATATGTTCTAAAAGTCCCTCTGTGCACCTCTATTTTTCCTCCTTTGTGAAGTAAGCATCTTGGATGAAATGACTGTCAGAGATGCCTTCCTCGCCCCCATACACAATATTAGAGGAAGAACAAGTTGATCATCCATCTGATAGAATGAGAATTTGGGTAGCTGTGATTTTTATTTCTTACGCAAAAGTGGTTCAAATTCCCCGGGAATATTTAGAAATAAACATAAGGAAAATGCGCAGAAAATAAAAATTCTTCATAATTCCTCTTTTGAAAATAACTACTATGAACATTTTGGAGTGAAAATGTTCAAGCTTTCTCTCCCTCTCTCTCTCACACGCACACACATGCATGCACACGCACATATATAAGAAATCATACTGTGCATGCTATTTATAACCTGTTGAATTATCTTAAAAATATAATAGCCTTTCCGTCTCAATAAATATTCTCCATATTATAATGCTTTAATAGCTGTAAAGAATTTCAATTGCATAGATACACCAAAATTTATTCAACTAATGTCTATCTGTTGGAAATTTAGGTTTATCCAATTTTCTGCTATTTTAATAGTATGATGAACATTATTGTAGCTAAATCTCTACACATTTGCATTATTATGTCCTTAGGATTTATTTTTAGAAATGGAATTACTAATTCAAAGAGTATAAACATTTTAAAATTGTTTGATGCCTTTTACCAAATTATCCAGAAGGTTTATGCAAATTTAAACACCCTTTCCCTGTATATGGGGAAGCCTGTTCATTTACACTTTTACCACTATTGAGCAGTTATTTTTAAAAATCTTAATAAGTCAGAGGAAGTGAAAAAAATAAGACTCTGGATTTTTTATGAGAAGATACCTTGGATGCTAGTGTGTGTGTGTTGGGGACGAGAGGAAAGCAGTAAACTTCCTCCCAGGTTTGATTTGTAACTTATCCCTGGAGCTATGTTAAGATCTAACTTTAGTTACATGGCCTACAATAAAGAGTGGTGGCACAGAAGGACAGCTTTCCTCTTTCAAAATCTCAAGGTAGAGCAGAAATAGCCTCCTACGACAAGAAGGAAAGGATGCTTGATGGGCCAGGGGAGGACAGTAGCTAATAGATAGTAAGGGCAATTCTAAGTTTTCTGAATCATCCCATAACCCCCTCTAACTCTCAGAGCATCAGTCTGCACTTATCAGTCCCTTAACCGTAACCTAACTGATCCATATTCAGTTCACAGAACCATCTTGAATTATGGTTTTCTGCCCTGTGACTCTTCAAGATAACTTTTTTAAAGCACAGTCATAAGTTCCCAGGTAAATCTGAGAGTGCTGTATGAGCATGTTTTAAAAAACAATAAAAGATACAAACCAAAAATTTAGAATTTAATATGTTATTCTCTTTCATTAAGCAATACAATGCTTTCAGAAGTGGTCATTCCATTCCAAAATCATGAAATGTCCTTGGTACCATTGTTTAACAGTGGCAAGATGGTCTTCAAAGCCTTGCCTTCAGTGGTCAGGTCATTGTAAATGACTGCAGGTGATAATTGCTTTTTCTCCATGGGAGGTGGGCCTCCAGCTTTTCCATCCTTGAATACTAACAGAGTTTTCAATGCCTTCAATCCCAGACAAGCCTGGAGGCCAAAAGCAACTTCCCTACCATTATAGATCCTAAAGTGATGTCCCAATGACCACCTTGGTGTTCCCATCTTTGTGTAACCTTGAGGGTAGGCAAGAGTTGTGGCTTGCATCTAATCAACAGACCATGGCAAAGATGATGAGATGCCACTCTCATAAGCCTACTTTATATAGCAAAGATGATAGACTGTCACTTCATGATTATACTGTAAAGTCTACTATATATAATACACATATATACATTTGCATGCATATGACTTGGAACTAACTCACTTTATCTCCTCTTCCTCTCCGCAAACCCCCCCTTCCCTCCACATCTTTTCCATCCCTACTCCAAATCTCCCCTTCCCCTCCTATCCCCACCTCTTTTGCTGGTCTTGAAGAAGTAATCTTCCATGAATTCCACATCTGCAAAGAAATAAATTCTGTCAACAACCTGAATAGGAGTTTGAAAGCAGATTCTTCTCCAGTTGAGCCTCTGATGAGACCTCAGTCCTGGCCAACACATGGATTACAGCCCAATGAGACCCTGAAGCTAGGAACCAGATTAGCTTTGCTCAGATTTTTAACCTAGAGAAACTGTGAGATAATAAATATGTGTTATTTCAAGCTGCTAAGTTTGTAGGAATTTGTCATGCATCAATAGAACACAAAT
Organism: Vulpes lagopus; assembly: GCF_018345385.1. Taxonomy (NCBI): domain Eukaryota; kingdom Metazoa; phylum Chordata; class Mammalia; order Carnivora; family Canidae; genus Vulpes; species Vulpes lagopus. Next base: position 11,621,024 of record NC_054838.1, read on the forward strand.
ACACCCACATATGCCTCTTTCTGTTACCAATTTCTATAACAAGGTTCTCAACTGCAAACCACTTCTATATAATTTAAACTATAAAGCAATTCACTGAGGAGGCCACAGAACCAACAGAAAGGCTATAAAACTGGTCTTGCTCCATGGGCAGAACATAAAGAAGATCAGCTGCAGAAACCACAGCCAAGCTACTTCAGCATTAGACTTGTCAAGATACCACCACTGGCATATCTGTCAGTCATCACTCTTGCTAGACAATACTGCCACTAGACTCTGTTGCTACTGCTAGATCCTGGGTGTGGTGGCTGTGCAATACCACCACTGCATTCTCCACTGCTTTGCATCTTTGCATCACTTTGCTGAGATTTGAAGTATCAGGTGAGAGCACGCTATTAGCCAAGTTTAAGGCACACATTCATACTCTAGTTGCCAGGAAGCAGCTGGGTAGAGTATTTGATCAGACTATAGAATTGTTCAAATCTAGAGTACACATTCATGTTTTATGTTGACAGTATTTGTCTGAGTGGCTGTAACAAAAATACTTTAGACTAGTTGGCTTATAAACAACAGAACTTTTCTTCTCACTATTCTGGAGTCTGAGAAGTTCAAGATCAAGGTACCTGCAGATTTGGTGCCTATTTAGGGCCCACTTCCTGGTTCATAGATGACTATATTCTAGTCATATTTATATATGGTAGAAGACAGCAGTCTGGGGTCTCTTTATAAGGGCCCTACTCCCATTCATGAAGGCTCCATTGTCATGACCTAATCACCCTCCAAAGGCCCAACATCCAAGTATCATAACAATGGAGATTAGACTTCAACATACGAATTTGGGAGGGACACATTCAGTCTTTAGCAAATGGCATGTCCTGGAGTTTTACAGAACTCAGCTGTTCATAGACCACAGTGTAACTAGTGCTCACTAGAATTATGCAGTGCATGACTATTCAATGATTTTACAAAAGGAATGAGAACCCCTTGGAGTTGCACAGTGGCCTGCTTCCATCCAGCTTCTATGGTAGAAGTGTAACGTCCCACCCTATCGAGACTTAGACTATGCAATTCTCCTTCCAATAGGAACGTGTTAGGATGTAGGACAATCATAAATTATTTTTTAAAAAGACAAGTGGCTCTCACATCAGTAAATAGGTAATAATTGAAGCCACATGTGTAAATAAGATTGCTTAGTCCAAGAGCAGAACTGAGGATAGACAAAAACCTTAGAAAAAGGCCTAAGAGGGGCACCTGGGTGGTTCAGTTGGTTGAGTGGTTGACTCTTGGATTCAGCTCAGTTCATGTTCTCAGTGTCATGAGATCAAGCCCCACGTCAAGCCCCCACATCAAGCACCATATCGGCTCTGTGCTCGGTGGGGAGTCTGCTTATAGATTCTCTCTCTCTGCCTTTACACCTACTTCTGCTCGTGTTCTCTCTCCCTCAAATCAATCAATCTTTTAAAAAACAAAGAAAAAAGAAAAAATCCCTAAGGAACTCCATCACTATCAGGCCAGGGAGGGAATATTAAGTGTGCAAAGAGAGAGAGTAGTGATACATGCATCTCTCAGGGGTGACCCTGAAAAAAAGAATTTTCCAGGAGCGCTTTGATTTCATATAATAATGAATTACTTTTGGTAAAGAAATATATGTTTAATGAAATATAATTTTTATTTTAAATAAAAATAACCATAAAAACAGGAAAAACAATGTCTTTTCTTTCAGATTCCATGTCCTCCTGATTTGGAATTCAGAAGTTATGGTTACTACAAAGGCAATGTTCAAACTTCCACTTGCAGTCTGCAGTTAGAATGAGGGACCAGGATCTGGGATTTGTGGCCCAAATATCTCAGTGGGGCCAAAATCATTCCAGTAATATTGCAGCCTATCCAGTCGCCCAATTCCTAACTTATTGAAAAAAAAATGCAATATATTTGTAGAGTTAAGTGAAATCTTCCCTAAAATCACCAAAATGAATTTTCTTTAATCATTGAGAACATGATGTCATCATGATATAAACCTGAAATGTTAATCAAGAAAGTTGCAGAACTTAACAAATTAGGTATGGCAGGCAATCATATTACTCTACAGAAAAGCAAGGATAATATCAAATTTTAATCAACATTTCTGACTCCTCTAGTTCACAGAAAGAGTGTGAAAAAAATCTATCTGTAAAAATTCAGGATGGAGAAGAGGACACAAGTGAAATAGATACCCATGCACATGAAGGGAGATCATTCTTGCTAGAGAATGGATTATAAAATAGTGAACAAATTCAAGAGAAAGTGAGCCCACATAGTGTCCTGTGAGTCACACTGCCTCTCCAGACACGGTCAGGCTGAAATGGAAGCTGAGGCTAAGCTGGACTTGGAGGAGGGGCTAGAAGTAGTCTTTAATTAAAGGGAATTGAGGTCTGGGGTAAGCCCCAAACACATTGGATCTCAGGTTGTTGGCAGCACAACCAATTCTTTTCCTTGTATGGAGGGGCTGAGCCTTTACTCATACCACCTGCCCAGTGGGAGCTGGATCAGAAACTGAGCATGCCTGAGCCTCTGGCTAATAGTGGCTGGGGAAGACAGGGCGGGCATACTCTAGTCATCTTCCCAGCTAGAGAATGAGCCCATTGATGAGAAGGACTGTGGCTCAGATAACTTCTCTACCCATTTCAAGAGCTGACCCACAGTAGATCCTCAGTATGTGCTCACTGATGGACTGGCTGATAGACCAACTGACTGAATAAAAAGACATTAGGGAAACCAACAACAGGTTGAGTTCTTCCATTATCCATTATCCCTCTATGCTTCTTCAGACCTGCCTCACAAAGATGTGACTTATTACTTCCCCTCTTTCCCCTCCTTCTTACAGAGAACATGACATGACCTTTCTCATTCCATAGAATATATTTACTTTCCCCCTGGGCACTTTCGATTTGCATTAAGTGAAACAATGCTTACTTTGCTTTCTCCTCTTATCTTAATAAATGAGAGCCCTGACTATATTCCATGTCCAGACAAACAAATGGCCCAAATCACATGAGCTGTGAGCAGATTTGATGGCCCAGCTCAGCAGAATGATGGCTGTACACACATCCCATCCCCCATCTCTCATCACCACCCTCACCCCCATCCCATGCTCCAATGTTCTGGTTAACTTAAGACAGGAAGGATGGTGCATTAAACTGAGCGCCTGGAGGACAACACGTGCCAGTCTGCTGTACCAGCCAATGGAATTGGTCAGGCACCAAGGTACAGGAAGCCAGAGGTCTCATGGGGCAGAACTTCACCATAAGGGTCCGTCACCAGTGGCACTGGGCATCAAGGGCATGAACTCATATCAAACAAGGTCAAGTCCTTGGTTTGGTTAAATGCTGCACAAACCCTGACCACTGGCCCCAATTCCTCACTAGGATGCAACAAGTCATCTTTCAGGCATCCTGAGGTTCTCTACACAGAAGCATGACTCTTTATCTAAGCTCTTGGAGCATTTTGTGTTATCCTCCTGCAGAATATTTATTTGTAACACCTTCTTACCAATATTAGCAGAGTGACCATTAATTTATTTTTCAAGTTGGAAAAACTTTGACATAGGTCACTATTAATAAGTCTGTAGGAATAAGCAGCATAAATTGGGTCTATTCTAGGCAATCAGGATGTGTGGTTGCCCTCACAAATCACAGTGTGAGCACCCTGTGGGCAGGGTCAGTGGTCCTTCCTCCTCTGTTCCTCCCTCTCCCCTTAAGTTTTAGTCCTTATTCAGGGTGGAGTTGCAGAGCTCTTGACACTCGGTTTCCAGGGGCTCCTGCTTATCTTTAGGTTTAGGAGGATTATCTTCAAGCTCAGAACCACTTATTCCTGACCAAAGCATTAGCATGAACATCCCAGTAAAAAGAGTAGTTTCTCCTTTTTCTAAGCTCTTGACCAAGTTGGATGAGTTTCTTTCTTACCCAAGAAGCAGTCTGACCACAACCAGGGAGGCCTCACAGCCCTATGAGAACTGGCTAGCTGGGGCGCCCAAGCACCAACATGGCCCTTTCTGAAGTATCAGGTCTTCAACAGCAAATGCCAAAGTCAGACAAGGCCCAGACCCTGCCAGTTAAATGCTCGGGGCTCCCTCCCCTGCCAGAGGTGGTCTGGGCAGTTCCTGGAGCAATACAGGCATCATGCAATTCCCTGCCAGTCCTCAGGACCAGTCCTTTGTGTGTGCTGTCTCACCATGGCCCTTCTCTTTTTCCCACTCATGGCCCCATCTCCTGCACTGGCTGCTAGGGCCCTCACATGGCAGTGGGAGCTAAAAGGTCACACCCTGGCTTCCTGACCTCGGCTTTGCCAGTCCTGGCCTGTCTTGCTCTGAGCCATTCCCGGGTACTGTCGGTGCTGGATCTGGAGGGGCTGGTCCCTCCACCCACCTTCTCAGACTTCACTCTAGCCCTCTGTCACCCCACCTTCAACACAAAAACAGCTGTTGATTGCGAGAAGATACCCATTATCTCTTCATCTCCTGAATCTATGAGGATCTTTGTACCTGGGAGTCCCTGAACTGCTAGAAACCAGGAGTGAATCCAACTGTTCTCTCAGTAGCGCACGTGGACATCCTCGGAGGCACAACACCTGTGTTATCTTACTGACTCCTCCTGCCAGTCTCCTAAGAGAAGTGTTATTATCCCCTTTGTTTATAACTGGGGAAACCAAGGCAAAACTAGTTTGTCCAGAGTTACAGGGTTTCTGCTACCCTGCAGGTAAAGGGGGGCACCTGCTGAGCAATGGAACATTCTAGCTGAGACACAAACATGAAATAAAGAGCAGCACGAGATAAGTGACTGAAGAAACAAAGGGAAGAGGCCTCTAAAAAAAGAGCCAGTGTTTGGGAATCCTTGACGTACAGACATATGACCACACTGTCCCACTGTCGGGGCATTATTCTCTATTCTGCAGTCAGACTTAGCAATACTCTCCAGGGTCTGCTAGGACTCCAGAGGCAGAGTTTCCAGGAACAGAGTTTCCTTAACTAATTGCCTTGCATTCAATAAACCAAGGCAAAACATTTAATTCTGAGAAATCTAGCAAAGCTCTTTCTAAGACAATATTTAAGGACTTGCAGTATAATGTTTCAGACTGTACAAGTATAAAACTGTATCCCAAAATAGACAAATGGAAAAAAAGACAGCAAGAAAATAGATCAAAGAGTCAAGAGTGGCAAATTACTTTTCAAAAAAAAAAAAAACTCTAAGTTTTAACAAAATTATTCTTGTCTAATTTTTTTTTTTTTTTTGCAAAGTGTGGTACAGAGAATGGAACATGAAACTCGAACGAAAGCTCCACTCTCTGCAGAGTTTGTGTTTATTTCCCTGAGCCTGGATTTCCTCATTTTACAAACAGAACACACAGCGGCTATTAATCCTGGACATACATTGTCTAACCCACTGCCTGATGCTCCACGTTAACCCTCTTTCCCTTCCCAATCCTAAGTGAAAATGTCCCACCACAGGGACCCCATCAGTCACCTCTGGGTTTCTTCCAACAGAAAAGTTTCCCCCAAGTCGAAGGCTAGCGTTAGGACCCAGCTCCGCACTCATAGATCCATCTCCTTCCACCCCATGCAAAGCATCAAAAGAACAGCTCTGTCCATGAAAATCTTAGCACCGGGAGGGGGGAAATCAAACCCCAAATTAATCAAACAGGATGCAATTCCCAAAGCAAACGTGCATCAATTAGGGGGAATGTTACAGTCAGGTACCGCGTTTGGGATTTCATGAGGGAACATAAGGTGAATGCACTAAGCTCTGGCATCGATTATGGAAAACAGCATCTGTATGATGTCAGGGCTGCTGTGATCAGTTCAGCCAGAAATTCACTTTTCAGTGCCTTGATTCCCGGGATTACCTTTGTGCTGACTGACAGCCAAAGAAAGAAAAACTGCACTGCTTCATAGAAAACTTTCTCTGATCTGTTCTAACAGCCAACTGACAGGCCGATGCTGATTTTCCTTGCCTGTGTTTGAGCGACACATTCTTCAAATTGTAAGAGCTCAAAGCAAGAGTTCTTCATTGCCCCTTCTGTGTACACCGCCCTAGACGGACGACACAGTGAGGGCCACAGAGGTGAGAAAAAGCCTCGCCTCACCAGGAGGAAAGGGATTGTTACTGCAGCACCATTACCCAGGATTTACATTTATTATTATGTAGTTTTTTTCTCCCAACAATCATACGAGGCAGGATTATTGTTCCCATTCTCTGGGTGAGGCAAATCCCCCCCCCCAAAAAACAAACAAACAAACAAACAACAACAAAAAAAAACAACTCACAGAAGCCATTGATTTGAGCCCCAGCTTATTGAACTCTGAAGTCCCTAATACCTCATGACCTCATAATCTATCCCCAGATCAGTGTCCAAAAAAAAAAAAAAAGTCATCCCTTCTCTGCACAGACCACAGAATGGGACAGAAGACAGGGAACATGAGAAATCAGATTCATCTGTACCTCCCAGATACACTGCATCTGTGTCCACAGAGGCTAAACCAAGAGTCAGAAAGTTTCTCTTACCTGCCCAGGTTGAGGCAACCTGTCCCACTCCCTGAGAAAGTACTCTTCTCTCCCCAGGGGAAAGCAATCACTCCCTGATATGAGCCCCCACTGCATTTTGTTTAACTTCTCTTAGAAAGGGTATTCTTTTGCTTTACAAAAAAAACAGAACAAAACAGAACCCCAATCTGGTTCATTACATGTCTGTTCTTTCCCCAAACTTTCTGCACTTTGGAATCCTATTTATCCGCTCAGAGTCCACCCAAATCGTGGATTTAGCAACGGATTGCTCTCTACTCTGAGAACACACATACCTTCTCCTGTTTTTAAAACAGATGTGAATCCCATCAAATCATCCATGCAATGCAACTTTTCTCCCCTTATAACCCATCCATTGAAATCCTCCTCACCTCCTCTGGTCCTCTGTAATCTCTCCCTGCTGCTCACTGCCATGCTGCCCCCCATTCCCATCTGCACAGTCTCCTTCATCGGCAAGTCCCCCCTTTATTCCCACATCATGGTGGGGCTCTGGAGTCTCTGGGATACTCTCTTTGTCCTTACCTCTCTAGGTAAATCAAGCAGCCACTTCATCTCTGGACCTTTGCTGCTTCCCTGTAGCTTTGCCAGAGAAGTGAGGACCCTCTGCTCTCAGCTCCCACAAACCTACCTGGAATCTGGGGTCTTGAGGGTTTCTTCTACTAGGGAGTCAGAGTCCAGAAACTCCTTTCCCAGACCCTATCATTCTGTATTCACGTAGCATTTTTCCTCCATTTTTCAACATTTCCAAAACAAAGGGAATCCTTTCTAGTTGGGAGTTAGGAAGAGGGAGGAAATAGGGAGTTAGGAAGAGGGAGAGAGAATCTTTTTCCTCAAACCATCTAAAATTTTGGCCTATCCATTTTTTTCTAAGAATACCAGCATCTGGAAACTAAGAAAGTCATGTTTCTTTCTTAAGACAGTACACACAGAAGGAATGGCCAGTGTGACCAAATAGAGCAGGAGAAGGCCAAGAGAGGAAGCGAACTAGCAGCAAAAGCCAAGAAGCCATTGCTTAATAACTCAATTAATATCGTGCTACCCTCTTTCATTGGCACTCAGCTTAGGGCACTTGGGCTCTTGCCTCTGCCTCCCCCCTGAGGGGCAAAGTACTGCCTTAATTCACTGTTGCTGAAGTTGAATGACACACCCTCAGTTGGTAGACAGGGCTACAGATTGGGGGTTGGGAGATGTGAGTTGTAGTCCCTGTTCTGATACTAATGGGATGTGTGACTTTGGGAAAGGTAATTTCCTCTTGCTTTATTTCTCCTGTGCATGAACCATAAAATCAGAGAATTATAACCAGATTAATGTTCCTAATCCTTGGTCATTCTTATACCACCTTCATAACTGTGCCACATAGAATTATCATCCATATTATTTTTACTTAATAATTTTCCTTAAATCAACTCCCTTTTTTGACTTAAAGTTATTGTAAAAGCAAATAAAGGGAAACCACTAATGTGGGAGTCCAGATGCTAAAAGGAAAATCCCAGGCCACTCACTGTCAATTACGGGAAGAACTGTCAACTACAGATCCTAACAAAAGAATGTCAAGAGGAAAGAATGATCAGTAATAGGCCCCAACAGGAAAAGATGTACAATTGAATCCTCTACAAGAAATTTTCTATTCCTGAACTTTTTCTTTTCTCCAACATACTTTCATTCAAAACAACCCTTCCCAATTCCCTCCTTCTTCTCCATAAAATAATGTTCCTCTCCTTTGTTTGTTGGGTCTGCCTATGGTTTTGCCACAGTTTGCGTGTCATGTGTTGCAACTCTCTGCCATCCCCAAATAAACCCATATTTGCTGGTAAAATAACTTTTATTTTCAAGGTTAACACTGGTATATCACTTACCCTAAAAGGTAACCAAAAACTAAATAAGTATATTCATTGAAAATGAAACAAAGTCATTAAATTCTGGCTGGGTACTTTTGCCTGCCAAATGTTCTTTCTGTTAAAAAGTGAAAATAGCACCTGTCAGAGAGGTGTTAAAGACATAATAACAACAACCTAGAGCTTTCTTCTTGGTAAATAAGAGAACAGAAATAGGTCTGAAAATGAAGTATCTTCCTGGTTACTCATTCTGTGGGAGTTCTGGGTTGAAAGTACTGGATGGAGATGAAAAAAAAAAGAAAAAAGAAAGCACTGGACGGGATGATATTCAAGTCTCTCTACAGTTTCAGCATTTCTGCTTGATTCTATTTCCTTTGCATTCTTTGATTATTCACACACAATCAATTTCTTATCCAGATCTTTGTATTTCATTTTTGTTCTCCATCACACTGCCATGCTTTAATTTCCTCTAAGAGTTTTAGCATCCCGTGGAGCATTTGGAGTGTTGGGGGAGGGTTCCCCTTCTCCTCCTCAGTCTAATAGCTTCCTCATTTCATCACTGCAGGACCTGTGCTCTCCCTCTGTGCCCACTCCACTCCATTTCTAGCAGGAAGAAGCCAGCCCCCTGGAGTTCAGTGGCCCGACGAACTCCTGACACACCTGGTCGTGCTACTGCAGCCTGTGTTTTTCAGATCTCACACTTGTCTGCCCGTGTCACTCACACCTGTGGTCACTGCTGCCTTGAAAACACACCTGCTCCAGAGCAAAGCCTGCAGGGAAGGGTTGTCAAGCATGGCTAATGTCCCAGCAGGCTCTAGGTCACAGTTTATAGGATCCTTCGACAATTGGGTTTGGTCTTTTTCTCCCCAAGGCCACCCTGAACTCGGTCTCCCTCCCCAGGAAAGCAAGGAAAATGGTCCAGTGTATTCTTAGTAGCAAATATGAGAACACAAACACCGCCTTTAAATCCATATCTAGAATGGGATCAAAGCTATATTGTACCATCTCTTGGAGTTCCTCTTTGGCCACTATAATTCTCATTCTTTCCAATTTTGAAAAAAGAACAGAACTAGCTTCTGAGGGTATGACAGTCAGATACCCAGAAGTGCTCTCCCACTACACACCAACTATGTGCTATATAAAAAATACTTTTGAGTGTATTGCTGGGCTCTCAGAAGGTAAGAGAAATCTCCAAGCACCCACACACCTCCTCAAAAGGAAAAAATGATAAAAAACATGAGTGTGACCTGTAAGCAAATACAGTAGGCAAAGTTTTTCTGAAGTAAATGCCAATATTAGTACTGTATACTGGCCAGCATGCCTTGGGCCAGCTGAATAATGGAATCATTTACCTTTAGACACTCATGCTAACCTGGAAATTTAGGAAGAAGTTCAAAGGGGTCCCAGGTAGATAGCAATGCTCAGGCTCCTGGAAGAAGCAAATAAATGGTTTGGGTTTTTTTTCTGGAAGAAATCATCTGTGCTTTAGGCTACACAGTATTCCCAAACTTTAAAATCAAGTTTCTGTCTCTGCCTCTCTTTCTCTCTGTCATGAATAAATAAATTTAAAAAAATCTTTTTTAAAAAAAGAGTCTTTAAAATCAAGCAACTAAGAGCTTAAAATAAGAGACCATCATGCATCCAAGGCAATAAACCACCATGAGTAATAATCAGCAGAAACAGCACATGCCAGATTTAGACCCTGTACCAGACCTCTCTGAAGCGGCAATTCTGATGCACTTGACCTCACCTCTCTTACATTCCCATCATGGCTCCCATGACCAGCTCTGTGAGCAAGGGCCAACATCATGCATGTGTGCCCTGAAAGTGTCCCACCTCGTGCCTTACTGTGTGCTTCTCCCTTCCTGACACATGGCTCTCCTGTTGCTGCAAAGGTAAAAGACCTTCTCAGTATCTACACAGAGAGAAACCAGAAATGTGGGGAAATCAAATGTGGGCAAAACTTTGACGAGTGGGAGAAAAGAGCCAGTAGACAAATTATTTCTCATACCTCCTTCTGGAGATATACTCCTGGGAAAGTTTACATGGCTTCCTGAGAGGCTATTGCCATGAGGCTAGTCCTATGCACGTCCCATGGAATAATCGGTTGCATTAGTGGCAGCTAGCCTTACACACCCTCAACTTAGGCTGTTTCTCCTTCCCTTTCCCCTTCACTCATGCGCCCTGGGATTGTACTCCTAAGAAACAATCACATATAACCTGATTCCTGGGCAACCCTGGCTAAGTCAGTCAGGAGCTTTAGCTATTATAGTTTTCACATAAAATATAAGACAACCACATTTGAAATATTTTTAATACAAAAACCCCAGCCAACTAAGCAGTATAAAATAGCCAGACAGAATAGAAAAGTTATAAAATAGAAACGAAAAATATAACTGTTGAAAATAAGTTCTTTAAAACCTCGCTGGATCTGATAAGCAGCAGATCTGATAAAGCTGAAGAGAGAATTAGTGAAGTGAAGATTAAAGGAGAATTACTGAAGATATATGTGAAATAATTTCCCAGAGTGCAGCACAAAGGGCAAAAAAACTAAAATTACAGGAAGGTAAGAGATACAGTGGGCAGAGTGGACACTGTAACATACTTAATCAGAGCCCCCACAAAGAAAGAATAGAGAAAATGGCAGAAAATAAATATTTCATTTTATTTTATTTATTTATTTTTAGAGAATAAGTATTTTAAAACTGGGTGGGAGTTAGGTATAATCAATTAAAGAAATTAATCCATATATGCAAGAAGCACCACATTTGCCTACTAAGACAAATAAAAACAAATCTACACCAGGTAAAGCAGAGTGCCAAAGACAAAAAATAAAGGTTCTCAAAATCAGTCAGAGAGAGGGAAAAAAATATCAAATCACTCACAGAAAGAAAATGACAGACTGAGTTCTCCAGAGAAACAAAATCAACAGACAGGGAGAGAGGAAGGGAGGGAGGAGGAGAGAGAGAAAGAGAGATTGATTTATTATAAGGAATTGGCTCACATGACCATAAAAGAAATCTCCAAGAATTGAGTCTCCTACTCAAAAGGAAAAAAAGATCAAAAACATGAGTGGATCTGTAAGTGAATACAGAAGACAAGGTTTTTCTGAAGTAAATGCTAATTTTGGCAGTGTATTCTGGTCATTATGCCTAGGGCCAGCTAAATAGTGGAGCCATTTACCCTTAGACACTCATGCTGAGCTAGAAATCCAAGAAGCCCTAAATCTGCAAGGTGAGTCAGCAAGCCGGAGACCTAGGAGAACCAATGGCATAAGTTTTAGTCCATAGGTTGAGACCTAGAAAGAGCTGATGTTTCAGCTCAAGTCCAAAAGCAGGAAAAGAACCAACGTGTCACCCTGACAGCAGCCAGGTAGGATGAACCCCCTCTTAGTCAGGGAAGGGTCAAGCTTTTTATTCCATTCAGAACTTCAACTGATTTTATGAGCCCATCACCTTAGAAAGGTCAATCTTTTCTACCAAGTCTTCTGATTTAAATGTTAATCTCATCCAGAGACCCTCACAGAAGCACCCAGAATAATGTTAGGCCAAAATACCTGGGCACCACATGGCCTAGTCAAGTTGACACATAAAATTAACCATCATACTGACGATAACTTCTTGACTGAATGATGGATGTCCAAAGAAAAGGGAATATGTTCAGTGTTAAATGAAAATAACTATAAACTTAGGTTTGTGTAAGCAGCAATACTTTCTTTTGAAAATGTAAATAAACTAAAAGTTCTTATATTAAAATTTATTACCAATAGATCGTCACTTAAAAATGTTTCTATGGGACACATGGGTGGCTCAGTGATTGAGCATCTGCTTTTGGCTCAGGTCGTGATCCCAGAGTCCTGGGATTGAGTCCCTGCATTCAGACTCCCTGCATGGAGCCTACTTCTCCCTCTACTTATGTCTCTGCCTCTCTCTGTCTCTTATGAAAAAATGAAATCTTTAAAAAAATTTTTCTAAAAAATATTCGTATATCCTAAACCAGATGGGAAACTGTCTCAGAATAAAGAGGAAAACTATCCCAGAAGGATGTTCTGAAAAGCAAGAAGTTATGGTGAGAAAAGAAATGTTGAACACTAGGCTAATATAAGTAAATCTTTTCTGTTTAAAATAATAATGATAACATCTAGTTTCTGTATAAAAAGAACTAAAATATATGATAATAATGCCAAATTATTAGGAAAGTGTTTCAACTTAAGTGTTACTGGGCCTTGTATTGTTCAGAAAGAGAATTATGATATTAAGTCTAGATTTCACTGTGTGCGAATGGTAAATATCTCCGATAATCATCAGAAATAGGAAAAGAAGTTATAACCTCTAAAAAAAAACAAAACAGAAAACCAAAATATTTCTCAATCATCTATGAATGGATAAAGAAGATGCTATATACATTATATATAATATGATGTGTATATAATATATGGTGTGTATAATATCTATAATGAAATATTACACACCCATAAAAAGGATGAGACATTGTGATGTTGCCATTTGTGACAACATGAACGGACCTAGAGGGTATTATGATAAGTGAAATAAGTCATGCTGGGAGAGACAAATACCAAATGATTTCACTCATATATAGAACCTAAAAAAAAAATGAATAAGCAAACAAACAGAGAGGCTCTTTAAGCAGAGCCAAACCTATAAACACAGAGAAGAAATTGATGGTTGCCAGAGGGGAGGGAGGTGTAGGGATGGGCAGAATGAATGAAGGGGAGTGGGAGATACAGGCTTCCAGTTAGGGAATGAATAAGTCATGGTAATAAAAGGCACAGCATAAGGAATAGTCAATGATAGTGTAATAGCACCGTATCCTAACAGATGGCTAGGCTTGTGGTAGGCATAGCGTAACACTGAATCACTATGCTGTACATCTAAAATTAATGTAACATTGTGTGTCAACTACACTCAAATTAAAAAAAAATTTTTTTTAAATTCCTTAGTCAACTGGGGCACTTGGGTGGCTCAGCCCGTTAAGCATCTGCCTTTGGCTCAGATCATGGTCCCAAGGTCCTGGAATTAAGCCCCACTGAGTGGGGAGCCTGCTTCTCCCTCTCCCTCTGCTCCTGACTCATTCATTCTCTCTCTCTCTCTCTCTCTCTCTCTCCCTGTCTTTCAAATAAATAAATAAAATCTTTTTAAAAAAATTCCTCAATTAAAAAAAATAGTAAAGCAAAGTGGAGAAAAATGAAATACAGAAATTTATTACTGTAAATACAAGCCCAAATATGTTGATAACCCTGATAAGCATAAAGAGATTAAATTTACCAGTGAAAGACAGCTATTGTCAGTTTGGATAACAAAGAAAATCTAGTTATATGCCCTTTGCAAGACACATACCTAAAACATGAGAACTGGAAAGTTTAAAGAATAGAAAAAGAGATTATCAAGTGCATATTAACCAAAAGAAAGCAAGGATTGATGTATCATCATCAGACAAACTAGATGTGGCTAGGGTCCTGGAAGATGGCCCCTCCACCTCCTGATCGTCCCAACGCTGTGTCTTCTCTGAGTAACTCACTGCTAACCAATAGAATAAATAGTTAGGCAACGGCACCTCCATTATTCTGTTAGAAAAGATTTGAACCTCTGCCTTGTTGAGTAGACTGTCCCTGTGCTTCCCTAGCTGGCACCCCTTGAGGAAGCAAGCTTCCACTTAGAGAGGTCCACAAGGCAAGGAATGAGAGCAGTCTCCGGCCAACCACCAAAGAGTAAGCCAGACCCTCAGTCCACTTCCTGTGAAGAATCAACAGAATGCTGCAGACAACCAGAAGCTGACCGTCCCCTTCACACAAGCCCACACACCCTGGACTGACACCCTGACAGCAGCCTCATGATTGACTGGGAGGCATAGACCCAGCAAAGCCATGCCTAGATCCTGGCCCAGAGAAACTGAAATAATAAATGGGTGTGGTTTTAAGCTTAGGATTATTTATTACTCAGCAAAGATAACCAATACACTAGAAGCCTGATTAGCATGGAAGGGTTATTATTGATCACTGCTTAAGATAAAGGTTCAATTCACTAGGAAGATAGAGAAATTCTAAACTTACACAAATCCAATGCAATAGACTCATGCTACATAATAAAATTGGAATTTTGGGAAAATGCACCTGCCGTGAAAGAGAACTGAGTCAACTATGACAATAAGACCCTAAGCCTGACTCTGCTTCTAACATTCTGTATAATCTGATGCAAACTATGTTGTTTCTCTGAGCCTGAAATTCCTACATTTCTGTAACTGCGTGTCCAATATACTTTGTTCCCTTTATTATTTTTTTTAAGATTTTATTTATTTATTTGAGTGAGAGAGAGACAGTAGAGGAAGGAGCAGAGGGAGAGGGACCAGCAGACTGAACGCTGAGCACAGAACCAGATGTGGGCCCCATCTCATGACCCTGAGATCATGACCTGAGCCAAAATCAAGAGGTGGCGACTTAACCGACTAAGCCATCCAGGTGTCCCAAGTTTCAGTTACTTTCTAAGTTTTTTAAGTCTATAAGCATTTAGCAAATAAAATAACATTTGAATGTTATTAGAAAAGTATATGCTTTATTTCATTAACTAACAGTGGTGTGGGAGTTCTTGGGGACTCTTGGACCAGTGCGAGCAAATACTCCATCATGCGAGTTATGATACACTGAATAGCAGGCCAGCTATGATTACAGAAAGCCAGGAGAGTGGAGTTCAAAATGGTTCAAACAAGCCCCTTTGGGACGTGTCCTACTCCTCTATCCCAAGTATCATGGAAGAGCTTTGTGCTATTTGCTTCCCTCCTTTTTAATCAATAGGTTAAGTCATCATGATTGAAGTACCCAAGCCAGATGAGCAGCAAGTAGAAAAGCCACATTCATCATAGGGCAACATATCCCAGAGACTTTGCTTTCAGCAGGGAAGTAAAAGAATCCTCTGCAGGAACTTAAAGACCATGGAAATATGATCACATTGAGGCTGATAGTACCTTGTCCCTCCCAATAGGTAAGGACTCTAAATAATGCAAAAGTCAGTCCGCCAGGTATTGATTTGGCATAAAAAGTCTCACTGGTGGAACTATATATTTATGTATAAAATATATATAAAAAGCCGCAATACAAAAAAGAAGTATACATTCAGAAATATATATATATATATTGCTTTTTCCCTCTGCTTTTTAAATGTAAGCCCTGATTCTTTGTCTTCAGGCAGAAATTTAGCCATATTCTCCTGCAGGTAAGTTGTCTACAAATTCTAGCCCGAGGGTAGACTTTTTTACTTTGTATTTAATGCTGTTTGAAGATGCCTGAGTGGAACTTATGAAATTCCCAGCATCACAGAAGAGGTTTGTATTTTCCATTTAACCCCTGAGTTCTGCCTCCTTTTCACAAATTGTCTCTATGCTTCAGGCGGCCCCCGCCAGCCTGGAGCTGCCGAAGCTGCAAGAGGCCTATCTGAATCTTTCAGGACAGCTTTGAGTTGGGCATAAATATTTTCACCACATCCAATCCCTGATGCATGTGAATTTTGGAAATATTTGTATGAAGCTGGGCACATCTCTAGCCCAGAAACAGAAGCTGGTCTTTACTTTCACAGCAAGGAAACTGATTGTTTCACAGCACAGCCTCTGGCAATAAGCAGGCTGATTTTCAAATCCTGACTCAGCCACTTGCTGACTATAGTATTCAACTTTGGGTAAATTTCTTAATCTCTGGTACTCTCAGTTGCCTCATCTGTGATATGGGAATGATGATGGTGCCAATGTCAAAAGTTTTCTCCAAAAAAATAAATGCTAAAATGTATGTAAAGTACTTAGCATGATACCAGGTATACAAAATAGTTAATAAATTCTAGTTATTGATAATGATGTAGTTATTTCAAAAAAGAAAAATATATGAGAGTTTTATTGTATCAGATCCCCAGCCAGTCATCAACTAGATAGCCCATAGTGTGAGGGACCATAAAGATAAACTCCTCACTCTATTACTTGATATACCAGAAACCTGAGTTTCATAGAGGTCAAGCCAATTGCTCAGGTTCACACAGCAAGGTCATACATAGTCTTACATATAAGTCACAGGATTTACATTAACCAAAGCAGAGCCAGTAGGGATCCTATAAAGTTAATTCAAATAGCTCACCCCTAAAGTTAATATATTTTTAGGACCGATAAAGCTCATGTAATGGGGAATGCTCAGGAATCCAAATCTACTTGGCATTCTCAGAAGCGTCCTTGGGCTGCTTGAAGATTCGCAGCCTATAGCTTTTGGCAGTCCCCAAAGAGGGAGCTCTTTCCACTAACAAAATACAAAATGCAAAATTAATAAAAAGACCCTTTGAAACTGACAAATGTGCCTCAGGCAAACTATCTGCCCAGCAGCTGGTTAAAATTTAATCAGCTTTTTTTTTTTTTTAATTTTTTTTTTTCAGGCTTGTACATCTTTTGTATGGAGCTCTTCAGTCTGAGTGTGGTCAAAGTTTGTTAAACAAGAAATAATAGCCAAGGCTTTTTAATCCTGCAAATAAGCAGTGGATGCTTTTAATGGTTCTGCAACACTCAAGAAACTAATTGCCCAGGTCTCAACAAAGCTAGATAATTCTTTAATAATTTTTCTTCTTTCTCTTAGAAAACCTAAATAGGCAACTTTACACTGTGCAGTAAATCTTAACATTGATTTAGGTTTATAAATCACATTGTGGCTTCTTCTGGAAGTTGACTGAGGCCCAGATAGAGAAGAGACAGAGAAGAGTGGAAGGGAAGGACTTAGAATGAATATGAGAATGAGTCAGTTGGCATAATGGTGGAGGTTTCATAAGAAAAACTCTATGAGAACTTAATGGTGAGTCTGCAGCTGTCACTGTCATTTAGGACATTGGAGACCAGGAGATTTTCAACTCTTGGCCAATCAAGTGTCTTCTATCAAGAGAACCAGACCAAAGCGCCTAGTCCAAATTTGCTTTGGTTTACCTACTCTTCTTCTATAAACAAGCATACAATTAAAGACCACAGTGAAATGCAGAGAAACCACCATCTAAGATGGAAACTGCCTACCAGGAAGGAAATTCGACCAGTCTCCATTGTCCACCAAATGCTAGCAATAATCACGCAACTTCTCTGGTTCCAAATATAGCTATTTATATGGGAGGGAAGTAGAGGTTGAAAGAGAGGAGAACTGCAGCTTACGGCGAGCAAGAAGGAAACAGAGTCTAAAACACCAAGACCTTGGAAGTGAACCTCTATCCCTGGTGAGCCAGGTATGTGTCGGGGAAGGGGGAGAGCAGAGGGATGGAATCAGGTTAGAACGCCTTCTAGATGCTGCTGTGACCTGGCTGGGCACAATCCCAGGTGGACATAGTGAACTTTCTGAAGGAATGGGGCCTGTCCATCTCCATGAAACATTGTTAATACATACTTTATCTTGTCATATGAGTCCAAGTTATTTGTATGTTTGTGGCCATAACTGTACCCATGCTGCCACACTTTAAGATGAGGTCTGGCAACTCTCCTGATAAGAAAGGGATACTACCCCATTATGTTTAGATCTTGGCACAGTGGTAGACAAGCTGGTGGGGAGGGATGGATAGCAGCTTACAAGCTGTGTCTGGATCTCAGTCGTAGTCCTCCCCACACAAACCAGTTGACCTAAGCAATATGACTTTACCTCTTTGAAGTTTGTTTTCCTCCTTATAACTTCCAGAGTGAATAGGGAAATTGAATTTGACAATGGTTGGAACATGAATACCACGATGCGTGACCTATTAGAGAATGCAGAGCAAATGAGAGTTTCCTACACATATTCATAGATATGCACTAAGTATACCCCCAGGAGCTCAGATCCTTGCTGTTCTTTTAAGTTTTGAGTCCTGGTAACTCCCCTACTTTTCTGGTTCCAAATCCTTGGCTCCTACTTCATTTCAGTTTGGGCCTCACATGGCACTTGTGCTCACTGGACAGCCCAGTAATTAACTCTTGGCTTCATTCTGTGATTCTACTCTTTGCTTTTAAGGCCATATTTAACAGACCCTGGAAAACCCCAGCAGTAAAATAACAACAAAAATAATCTCTGACCTGTATTTGCTACTAAATATACAAGGAACTGTTCTAAAAGTTTAGATAGTAGGCTTTAAGAAAAGCACATAAGCACATAAGAAAAGCACGTAAGGCATTATTTTATCTCCATTTTGCAAATGAGGAAACTGAATAACAAATGGAAAGAAGTGACTTGTCTAATGTCATACAGCGAAGTCAGAATTCGAACTCAGGCATCTGAGCTCCAGAAGTTTGTTCTGAAAACAAAGCTACTGTTATAACTAAAGCTAACTTGCAGTAATCGGATAAGTGGCACTGGCTGAGCACTTAGTATGTGCTACCTGCTGAATTAAATGCTTGATGTGTTTTATATATTTTAATCTTTATAATGGCCCTGTGAAGTGGGTGACTTTACTAACTTTATTTCCAGGTAAGAAGATGGAAGCTAAGATATGTTCAGTGACTTATTCCAATTCTACCTGACTTCAAACCTGCTTTAGCCGAAATTGTGGTGCTACCTACAAATGCACACAACATCTAAGTTGTCCACTAGGAAAAGCCCTAATAACGTTAACACCAAGAAATTGAGTAAACACTTTATGTTCAAAGACCTTTATCTACATCTCTCATTGCTCCCCTGGTTAGCTGACCAAACAAATAACCCAAACAAATAAAACCATCCAAAATGGAAGGGAAGAAGGGACACCTGGGTGGCTCAGTGGTTAAGCATCTGCCTTCAGCCCAGGGCATGGTCCTGGAGTCCCTAGATAGAGTCCCACGTCGCGCTCCCTGCATGGAGCTTGCTTCTCCCTCTGCCTGTGTCTCTGCCTCTCTCTCTCTATGTCTCTCATGAATAAATAATTAAAATCTTTAAAGAAATAAAGTGGAAGGGAAGAAGTAAAATTATCTATTTGTAGGCGACATGATATTATAGATAGAAAACCCTAACAACTCCACTAAAAAACTGATAGAACTTATAAATATTCAGTAAAATTGCAGGATACAGATCAATATAAAGAACTTAGTTTCACTTCTAAACACTAAAAAAGAACTATAGGAAAGAGAAATAAGAAAACAACCTCATTTGCATTAGCATCAAAAGGAATAAAATACGTAGGGATCAATTTCATCAAGAAGGCAAAAGATTTATATACTGAAAACTGTAAAACACCAAAGAAAGAAATTGAAAGAGACACAAATAAGTGGAAAGATATTACATGTCTGTGAGTCCAAAAAAATTGAATTGTTAAAATGTCCAAAGTAATCTATAGATTCAATGCAATCCCTATCAAAATTCCCATAGCATTTTTTTTTTTTTTACAGTATTAGGAGAAACAATCCTAAAATTTGCATGGAACCATAAAAGACCTTGAATAGCCAAAGCAATCTGAATAAAAAGAACAAAGCTGGAAACATCATACTTCTTGATTTTAAATGTTATTATAAAGGTACAGTAATCAAAACAATATGGTATTGGCACATAAGCAGACACATAACAATGTCACAGAACATACAGCCCAGAAATAAACCTAAATATGGTCAATTAATTTTGACAAAGGAGCCAAGAATAGACAATGGAGAAATTAGACTCTTCAATAAATGTTGTTGGGAGCACCTAGGTAGCTAAATCAGTTAAGTGTCTGCCTTTGGCTTAGGTCACGATCCCAGGGTCCTGGGATCCAGCCCCACATTGGGCTCCCTGTTCAGCAGAGAGCTGGTTTTCCCTCTGACCCCCACCCCCCGCCCATGATTTTTCTCTCTTTCAGTCTCTCTCTCTCTGTCTCTCTCACTCTCTCTCTCAAATAAACAAATAAATGACACCTTTAAAAAAAAAAAAACAGGTTGGGACAACTGGATATCCACAAGCAAAAGAATGCAACTGCACCTTTATCTTATACCATCCATAAATATCAACTCAAAATATAGACTTGAATGTAAGACTTGAAACTTCTAGAAGAAATCATAGGGGGTAAACTCCTTGACATCGGTCTTGGCAAAGGTTTTTTGGATTTGACAATGAAAGCAGAGGCAAGAAAGAAAATCAAAAATAAGCAAGCTAAACTAAAACACAGCAGAACGAAATGGAAAGGCAGCCTTTGGAAGGAGAGAAAATATTCACAAAGTACATACCTGATATGGGTTCATATTCAAAATATACAAAGAAGTCATACACCTCAGTAGCAAAACAAGACAAAATAAAACGAAACTCTCTTTTGTTCAATGTTATGTTTGTGGGATTCATTCACGTTAGCTTATGTTGTGGTTTATTCATCTCTATAGCTGTAGCTACCCCCTCGGATTAAAAAATTCCACAATTTATCAGTCCCACTGTTGGCACACTTTGTACAGATTTGGGCCATTATGAAGAGTGCCACAGTGAACATACTTCCACGTACCTTTCAGTATGGAAAATCTATTTCTGTCAGCTATCAGTTAAGCCCTTTTCAAAACTTAGAATGCTGATATGCCTCTTGGAACAATGTTGTGGATTCTGAAAGATACCTTTATGTCTTCCAGCATGTGGAGAAAGCTCAAGGATTCTGTATCAAACAAGTTGTGGCTGAGGTTCAAACAGCAAGAGGTCCCCATTAGACCACTAATCTTCATATTTACCAGAAACAGGCATCATAGTGTGAAGATTTCCAGAGGGGAAGCCCAATTGTCTTGGTGTTGGATGCCACAAGGACCAGAGGCACATATGAGGTGCTAATGATTGCTAGTCTTTATTCATGTGAATTTAGTGACAACAGGGCTGCCAGCTTGGGGTTGTTCCATCTGGCTGTAGCATTTTCCAGACCTCCCCTGCTATCTTCCGGAGTTCTAATGGTTTTGCTCCTGCTTCTATACTAGGCTGGGTTTTAAAAATCATGGGAAACACTCTCCTGTGGTCTCCCTTTTGTCAGTTGTTGGTCTTCCACTCTACCCCTTCTACTATGTTCGCCTATTTCAGGGTCAAGTGAAAGAAAGTGTGAAATTCTACCCAGCTGGAGTTTCACTAAATACACATATCAGATGTCCTTAGATGGGGAAATAAGTCCTTGGGGGTCTACAAGTCGACAGAAAATTCCTAGTCTGGTGTCAGGGCCTTTCTAGATTGTGGCTCCTATGTCATTTTTAACATCATTTCCCACTGGTGCCAACACATCCTTCTCTGACAGGGTCATGAGGCTTTCCTCACTGCCTCCATCTACTGACAACACAGCCCTGCCTCTCGGATCTCTTCGTACTATTTCTCTTTCCTGGAAAGTCTTCCTACATCCCTCCTACTATCCTATCTATTTAAATATTTTACCTTGATGTTACATATTCTCTCTATGCTTAAGGCACTCTGCTAGGTGCTTGGGACAAAAATGAGTAAACTATGGACCTACTTTCAAGATACTTTTATTTGGGGGAGGGGGGGACAAAAGAGAGGTAAAAGTAATCCCTATGATTGAAAAAAAAAGAAAAAGAATTAAAAAAACATCCCTATGACTGGTGAAGGGAGACACCAAGGGAATACCAGGTTTGCTGTGCATCTTGTCTAGATTGGCGCTAATCAGAAAGCTCTGGTTCCCAGGACCAACTACTGAATTTGGAGGGTAGACTGCAAAATGAAGGTATGGGGCCCCTCATTAAAAAAATCATTAAGGGTCACCTGGATGCCTGTCAGTTAAGTGTCTGCCTTCAGCTCAGGTCATAATCCCAGGGTCCTGGGATCGAGCCCCAATTCTGGCTCTCTGCTCAGCCAGGAGCCTGCCTCTCTCTCTGCTGCTTCCTCTGCTCATGCTCACTCTCTAATAAATAAATAAAATCCTCTAAAAATGTATTGAGAATGTAAAGATGAGGGACACCTGGGTGGCTCAGCAGTTGAGTATCTGCCTTCAGCTGAGGGAGTGATCCCGGAGTTCCAGGATTAGGTCCTACATTGGGCTCCCTGTGGGGAGCCTACTTCCCCCTCTTATTGTTAATAAACAATAAAATAATTGTTTATTTTCATGGCTCAGCCATGAATACTGTTAGCATAGTCAGGGTCCTCCAGAAAAATAGAACTAGAGGGAGGTAGGGAGGGAGAGAGAGAGAGAGAGAGAGAGAGAGAGAGATTTTAAGCAATTGGCTCACGCAATTGTGCGGTTTGGCATGTCCAAAATATGCAAAGCAGTCCAGCAGGGTGGAGACCCAGGGAAAAGGTGATTCTGCTCCTTGACCTTGAAGGCAGTCAGAGGCAGAATTTCCTCTTCTTTGAAGGGATAGCAGCCATTTTTCTCTTAAAGTCTTCAACTGATTGGGTGAGGCCCACCTTCATTATGGAGGATGATGTTTTACTCAAAGTCTGGTCATTTAAATGTTAATCTCATCTAACAAATAACTTCACAGTGACACTTAGACTTGTGTTTGACCAAATATCTGGGTATCATAACGTAGCCACAATTCACTACCACACATAGTTATTATAATTTAAACACTAGAGCACCTAGGTGGCTCAATTAAGTGTCTGCCTTCACCTCAAGTCATGATCCCAGGGTCCTGGGATTTAGCCCCACACGGGGCTCCCTGCTCAGTGGGGAGCCTGCTTCTCCCTCTCCTCTCCAGCTCATGCTCTCTCGCTATCTCCGTCTCTCTCAAATAAATAAATAAAATCTTTAAAAAAATTTTTTTTAATTTTTTAAAAATCTTTAAAAAATAATTTAAACACAAAATGCTGATCTCACCAAAGTTATGAAAAATTATATTAGAAGGGTGGGGAAAAGAACAAGCGTACCTAGTGGGAGGCTGGAGGAGAAAGAGCTAAATCTTATCTTCCTCACAGCAGAGTGGGTAGTCAAGGAGTAATGACAAAGCCGGGAATGAAGAGGCTATACAGACATGTTTTATAGAAAAAAGAGAAGTGGATGCCAACGTGATTAGTTACAAGAGGTGAGAGGATCGCCCCTGAATGAGAAGAGGATTGGAGGATGTGGGAAAATGCTCTTTTATGCAACACACCATGTCGTTACACTTGGCTTTTTAAGGTATGTGTGTGCATAACTTTGAAAAAATGCAAACACTTGAAGAAAAGAAAAGGAAGAGAAGGTATTCACGGGAGAAAGTAACAGCAAGTCATTTATAAAATGGGAGAAACCAGGGACGTACTGGCATGGAGCGAGGCTGATGTTAGGCCCATGGACTGGACAAGCCCACGGACTGGTTCCTCTGAGAGCGGCTCACGTACGCCACAGAAGGATTTGCACGGAGAACACACGTGGACAAGACATCACAGGCAGTCCTACACCTCAGGCTCGCTTCCCATATGTTCCATCTCGCTCCTACACAGAAGGTTACTGAGGGCTGAGCGGCTAAAGTCTCCTCTCCTCCTTGATATCTTTCTGTAACCTCCTGGAAAGCTGATCTTCCGTCACCCTAATTCCTACAGGGTTTGAAGTGCACCTGACACCCATTGGGTTGTTTAGTAAGGGGAGCTTCCTGCCTTGACTAGGTCTCGCCTGATATCACAGAAGCCCATAGTCCCCACTTACTGGGCATCTACTCCAGTCTGGTCCCAGGCTCGGGGCTCAGAGGTCTGTATCACTGCAATCTAACAGGGGCTCCGTGAGGGAGTGTGGTCATTATCCTCACTCTTTGGTGAAAGGAAATCGAGGCTCACCATTACCTGGACTTGCTGGCCAGGCTGCGGCCGAGACGGGACGCAGAATCAGATCTTTCAGACTTCAAAGCCCATGCTTAAGACCTCTCTGCCGCATCCTCTCCCACTACCTCCAACTGCCTGTTTCACTCCATGTGCTTAGGATAGTATCACACGTATCATAGGTGTATGGACAATGGCATTTGAGAGAGAAAAAGAGGGAGGGAGGGAGAGAAAGCAGCATTTGGAAGGTATCTTGCTGCCCCCTTGCAGAAACCCATGGAGTCAGATTTCTGTAACCAAACGAAGCCGGAGCATAGCTCTTCTGACCCCACGTATGCATCTAATGACAGCTCCGTGTGTGTAAACAGATGTCAGGTTTAAATCAATCTTGCTTCCTGACACCTTACTTAAAAACAGTAATTATGTGCTCATTTTTGAATATGCAGCCTAGGTAAATTATCCATCTCCACCCTCCTCCCCAAGTTTTAATTTTTTAATATCAATTAATTTTTTTTAAGGAACTCACAGCGGGAGACACACACAGTGAGGCCAACACAAAGGGCTGAGTCCCTACACAAAGCGAGCGAGGACAGAGGGAGGTGAGGTGGCACCAAGTGTGGCAATAGACGGGGGTGACCTGAGAAGCAGAGGTTGACAGAACCCCACAGGCAAGCACGAGGGTTAAGGTAAGAGGACGGGACCAGCAGTGCAGGACAGCAGGCCTGGCCAGGTGCAGGAAGAAGGGCAACTCCAGCAGCAACAGGCTTGACACCCTACGGAGAAGCCATGGGGGTGCTGCTCAGTCCTGCCCTGGTCTCTGTGGACTTACAGGTTAGGGACCCTACCAAGGTGACACCCCTCAGTGGCCCATGCCTGAGACAGCGATCAGCCGCATATGACAGTGACCTCTCCTCTTCCACCTCCCTCCAGGAGATGCCACAGTGGGAGGAGATGCACCCTCTTGTCTCCTGCAAGACAGCAAGCTTCTGATTCTGATCCAGGTTTGCAGCTCAGTCCTTATTAGCTGTGTGGTCACAGAAAAACGCCAAAACTCTCTGAACTACAGAAGCCTAACTGTGGAGCCCCAGGGCTGTGTGTTCACTTAATCCTGTGTAACTCTGAGCAAGTCGCTTAACCGTTTCAGGCTTAACCTTCCTAAGCTTGTTTCCTCAGCTGTAAAATTGATCTATTGTTTCTACCTCCTAGGGATGTTGCAGGGAATAAGTGGAAGGCATGTAAACCTCTTACCATATGGTCTGCTACTATCGATACAATAATAATTTTCTTTCTTTAGCACCTTAATGAGCCTAAGTTGACAAGGATGTATTAGAAGCACCTAGCTCAGTGTATGCCAACTTCCTCCGCCTTCTCTGGGCGGATTAGTGTCTAACCATGGATTTGAGGTGCCCACTCCGAGTTCGGCTGGAAGGACAGTTCTGACAGAGAGGGGGAGTAGCATCAGAGTTTTGTATTTGGCAAAGGGGGCCAGAATGGAAGGCAGGGATTCTATTAGCCAGAAATGTAGTGGAACAGACTGGCCAACAGCAGGATGAGAGATCCAAGGGAGATTAAGGGTGCAAGCCCAACCTGAAGACTGAACATCATGGGAAATGGAGAGATGATGATGATGATGATGATGATGATGATGATGATTCAGTGATACCCAAATCCCACCAACCTAGAGTGGATGGTGGCAGGGCTCCTGCTACCCCAGCCACTCTTGGCTCATTAAAAGACTATGGTAGGAAGTATGCAGGTGCCCAGGGGCCAACCTCCTCTCTCACCTTTGCCTGGTCCTGTTAGAACTACTGTGCATCAGCCCCGAAGTCCCAGCATGGCACTGTTCATCTCAGGTCTGAAATACCTGTCAGCACCTAGGCCCCCTTTCTCCATCTTAGTTTGTCCTGCTCCCCACTTTCCTAGCTTCTGGCCTCATTACCTGCTTCCATTTTCAGCTGTGGCTCCTCTCCCAGATTGGACTTTGCCCTGGTTCAGGGGCTACCTTTTGGCTTTTCAAATCTAGGTAGTTGTAAGGGTCCCCTTTCTCCATTACCACAAACTGCCTTAGCTAGGAACCCCTCTTGTCTCCTCCAGGGTTTTGTATCCTCTTCTCAGTATCCCTGAGGTCACACAATCTCCAGCTCTGAGAGAGAGCTCTCACTGCACATCAGATACATCCCAAACTCTAAAATGCATCTGGATGATGGGAGACATTGCTCCTCTGGCTCCTCAGAGCAACACACATTCTTTGAGATCCAGGATTTTTGTATGTGTATGTGTTTACTTTGTTTTGTTTTATTTTGTTTCCTGCAAGAGAAAAGCCCAGAGATATCATTTTAACAGGAAAAAAAAATGATCGTGGAAACTCAAAAAAATTACACGTAGGAAGCGAGCCCCAAAGGACTCATGCAAAATGTCTAAGCTGGCAGGACCCTTTGGATTCATCTTCCCCTTCTCCTCAAAGCACCGGTGATCATTTGACCAAGGCCCCAGAATACAGCGGGGTACAGCTGGGACTAGAACTCTGAACCCCAATTTCCTGGCCCATTATATATCCTATCTCGTGTATTCATTTTTACCTGGTGGATTTTAGTCAAATGGACACATCCTTTGGCCTCTAACAGCAAACTAAGCTCCCCCCATAGTGTACATGGCGCTCATCAGAAATCTCTGCTTATTCACTGACCGTCCCTCATTCTAGTCCAGGTCCATCTACTAAGTAAGCCATGGGTCCCTCTCTCCTTTGTGATCCATTTGTCCCTTTGACCTTGAATCTGATTCCTTATTTTGGCTCCTCCCTCAGGGCTCTGCAGCTTCTTGTTTCAACTGTCTCTCCTTGAGCTCTCTGGGACTCCAACCTGGCTCAGTGATGAGTGTCCAGTCAGGCTAGCCTGCTCTCTCGGGAAAGGGGCCTTTAAATGCCCCTTTAAATGATGTTCCACAAGTGTTTGCTGATGGCAACATCAGTAACCCTGAGCAAGGGCAGTTGGCAGGGCCCAGAACCACGTTTAATTTGAATCTATAGCTGCTGAGGTATGGAAGGTGTCTCATTAGCGTATTTCCTCATCTTTCCTTATCTTTAAATGTCTTTGAATAGCCAGGACTAGTCTCCTGTTTAAAGAATTTTCAGTAAAGTGGGAGTTGCCTTGCAGAAGTTTCCAGAGAGATGAGGTGCTCAGGACTCTTCCCAACAAGTGTGGGATGCCTTCCCAGCACTGAAAGGACAGCTTTATGAACACCCCCTCCCATACCCTGATGGGGACTCAGGCCCAGAGCCAAGCTTTTTGACCTTGTGGCCAGAAAGCCATTATCACCTCATAAGCCCTCCCCGAGCCTGAATGTTGTACTCTGACCAAGCAAACCTAACCCCTCTCCTTCCCATATTCCTGGAAAGAAATGAGAGAGAAGCTGCTCAACACTCTCAGGCAATGGATACCTGCCCTGGGAAACATTTTCTTCCTAGTCACCTTCACGGAGCTGCAATCCCAGGGCCTCAGGCTTTCCTCCAAAGCCCACAGTGGGGCCTGGCGGGGAGGAGACACAGTGGGCTCTATTGTTCTTCCCAGGCAAAGAAGGTTCCTGATGAAGTGTATGAGGTCATGGCGACAGAGGCAAGGCATTTTCAAGGATGTCTCCTCCGGTTCAATTTTGCTTTCAGAAAAAGCTACTTTGGCAAATACCAAGGTGTCCTGAGACCACAGCAAACCACAGATATGCACCCAGTAGCATCCTCCTCCTGTCTTCTATCACATCTTTGACTTATTTGGGACAGCTGCCACGACAACAGGACTCAGCTGTGCCTGGAAGAGCCAGAACAGCATGCAAGCCCCGCTTGCCTCTGGCTGCGTCACCCAGTACATCAGGCTGGTCCCTGACCCGCCGTTTTCCTCCAAGAAAGCTTCAAATGCCAGTACCTAGGACAGGGCCTACTGCATGATGTCTTCATTCATTCGTTCATTTGGCATCTGTTTATTGAGCCCCTGAGCACTGGACATGCAATGGTGAGCAAGGCGTTCTCCTCCTCACAGACCTTGTAGTCAACACTAATCAAATAACCATACAAATACATTTCCTAAAATCATCACTGTGCGAAGTATCACGTGAAAAGAGAAGTCAAGTCTGGTTGGTATTGAGGCCATAGCGCACTCCCCACTGCATGCAATTTGTGAAAGGGCCTATACTTGCCATGTTGCCATAATCAATCAGCCTTTACCACATTCTGTCATTTAGCAGATCCATAAACCCAGAACTACTTCCCAAGGCCCTTTCCCACTCAGACATGGTGATCCCCTGTCCCTATAGGCCATTACTCCCCTGTCCAACGGCATGGTAGGCACTGCCAGGTAATCACCACTCTCTCACCTACTAAACCCCACAGGTGGCTCAAGACAGGGCTATAAATGGCCAGCGCTAGAACCTATAAAGTGGAGTGGGCTTATTAGATGCAACTACTGGCCATCCAGTGATCTGTAACATTGACTCTGACCTTTTGTTGTACATTCTAATCACCCAAGATGGGAGGAGGAGGAGGAGGGTGGGTTGGGGGAGGGAGAGAGAGAAGGGGAAGGGGAGGGAGAAGGGGACAAGGGAGGGGGAGGGGGAAGAGGAAGAGGAGGAGGGAAGAGGAAGAAGAAGAGGAAAAAGAGAAGGGGGACAGGGAGGAGGGATAGGCAGAGGAGGGGATGGAGAAGACCGGGTACACCCTGTCCAATTAAGGCAGACTCTTCGGGGATGGGACCCAGGCATTATTGTTTTCTCAGATCTTTTCAACTGAGTCTAATGCGCACCCAGGGCTGAAAATATCTGAATGCTATGTTCATCCCAACACAATTTAAATGACGCAGCACAACGTCCCAAAGGCCCTAGCTCCAATTCCATCTAGCCTGTTTCGAGGTCACAAGAGCATAGGCCCAGCAGTTGAGGTTAGGACAAGTGAGAGAGATACAGCATAAAATGGACTTACAAAGACTTTTTAGACACAAAGGAATTATTTTAAGAAAGAGCATCCTCTAAGTGGCATTTAAGAGTTGCTTCATACTTGATTTAAAACGGAGTCTTTCAACATTCAAAGAACCTTTAGATACTACCTTGAAGCCATTTCAAAGTCTAATTTTTTTTTTAAGATTTATTTATTTACTTGAGGGGGAGGGGTAGAGAGAAAGAGAGATTCCCATGCAGACTCTGTGCTGAGCATGGAGCCCAATGTGGGGTTTGCTCGCATGACCCCAAGATCAGGACCAGAGCCAAACACCAAGAGTCAGACACCCAACCAACTGCACCATCCAGGCCCCCCTTGAACCCTAATTTTTAAATGGTATAAGCTGAGATTCAAAGAGACTGGGATTTATACCACTAACTAACAGCTGACTGGGAATGAAGGCAGGTCCTCCAGTCTGTCACACCAGTGGCAAAACTTGGAGGGACCAGTGCTCACGGACCACCAGCCTCACAGCTTAAACCAGCATTTCCCTACCTTCCTGGTCTACGTTCCTTCCTATCCCATGATGCACCCCATGGCACAGGCACTTTGGGTTTTATGGTCTGGCCTTTGCAGGCTTCTCAATG
Source organism: Vulpes lagopus (assembly GCF_018345385.1). NCBI lineage: Eukaryota > Metazoa > Chordata > Mammalia > Carnivora > Canidae > Vulpes > Vulpes lagopus. Next base: position 11,650,600 of record NC_054838.1, read on the forward strand.
AGCATCTTTTTCTGCCTTATACGCATGTGTTCATTGGCAACAGCTCCGTATATGCTCCCAGGCAGGCTGCTCCTGGCCTACCAATTGCCCAGCTGCTGGGAATTGTCTCCTCAAATACGGATTCTGCCCACAGCCTGGCAACCCACAGCCTCCAGCCCCTCCTCAGGAGAAGAGACAGATCTTCCTTTGCATCCTACTGTGTGTACCACACATTTCTAAAGGGGTCAGGTCATCCTTTTTCTAAGCATTTTATGACTTACAGTTAAAACGGGATATGGTTCACACACGATGCCTTATCTTTCTCACTAATATTTTTATCCCCAAACTTGAAACATCACATACATGTGGCATGTGCCCCTGGAATTGTTCTATTGCTTCCACCTGCAAATGAGGCAGAGAAGGGAGAGTTGTAAGCTGAGCTCATAAATGGGGTCTGGACAAGAAGATCTTGTCAGGTGTGAAGTCTGTGATCCTGCCTTGAAGATTTCTGTACTCTTTTCTCCTAACTGCCTCATACACTGACCTCTTCGTGGCCTCCTGAATTGTCATCTTCATTTCCTTGCTCCGCTCACAACCTGAGTCTCCCCACCTCCCATCCATCCTGCGTACAGCTGCTGAAATACCGTTCCTAAAGCAGAACCGTGCTGAACACTGGGCAAAGACATCGTTCAAGTGAAAACAAAAAAACCCAAAAAGTTAGCAGCTCCTTGTGTAATCGTAATACTCTACACAGCCTTGTGTGACAGAGTGGGGACATGCATCAGGCCTTCAAGGCAGGGAGGCTGGAGAAGCGGCTTCAAGGGACCTCTGGAGAATGGCCAGCCTACGGCACAGCCTTGGATACATGTGATGCTAGTGAAGATGTTCATGGCCCTGGAGTCAGTGTAGGTTTATGGAGGAAACCAGTATGCGTTTATGCAGGGCTTCCCTTGCTGCTCTAGGATGCAATAGAGAGGCCTAGAATGAGTCTCTGCTTCCTGCCTTCAGGGTCTCACCTGTTATGTGTAGACATGAATGGCAGCCCGAGACAAAGCACTCTTGCGTGAGATATGATCTGAACATGATACACATGGTGGCCCTGTCAGTGGCTTCTCACTGCCTTCTCAATAGAGTTGAAGTTCCCAGTAAGGCCCTTCTTAATCAGCCCTACCTACATGGCCCTCCCCTTATGTACCTTCTGCTCCATCAATCTGAATTCCCAATCTCCCTACTTCTCTAGAATTTTCCTCTGTCACAGCCTGCTCCAGGTCTTCCCTCTGCATGACACACCCATGGCCCAGGCATCTCACACCCTAATACCTCCTGCTCCATGAAGGACCTCCCTCATCTCTCAGAACCCCTCAGCATGGGGATCCCTGGGTGGCGCAGCGGTTTGGCGCCTGCCTTTGGCCCAGGGCGCGATCCTGGAGACCCGGGATCGAATCCCACGTCGGGCTCCCGGTGCATGGAGCCTGCTTCTCCCTCTGCCTGTGTCTCTGCCTCTCTCTCTCTCTCTCTGTGACTATCATAAATAAATAAAAATTAAAAAAAAAAAAAAAAAAAAGAACCCCTCAGCATTTACTCGTTTAGAAACTGACATAGCCCCCTCTGGTGTCCAAGAAGTATTCACCTTAACTCTTGAACTCTCTTGTGCTCCTTGAAAATAGATTTCATGCCTCATCTAAACTTAGAATACCCAACGTCTCATGCTCAGACCATAAACTGTCATGACAATCTGGCTTCACTCTCTGACTATTCTACAATCTCTCATCTGACCTCTACCCTCTGACTTCATTGGTGCCCTATCATTCCCTCTACCCTCTGACATGCTTTGTACTCTGAGCTGACATCTGCCCTCTCATTCCTGTGAGTCCTTTTTTTCTTATTTTAAGATTTTATTTATTTATTTGAGAGTGAGCAAAAAAGAGAGAGGGAGAAGCAGATAGCCCACAAAGCCCGAGGCCAGGCTTGATCCCAGGATCCTGGGATCATGACCAAGCCGCAAGCAGATGCCCAACCGACTGAGCTACTCAGGTGCCCCACTCCAGTGAGTTTTTCTCTGACATCTATCCTTGACTTTGATCCTCCAACCCAAGGTGCTCCAGCCTCACCTGTACAAACTAGAGCTAGGACTTCTGGATCCTAGGCTTGTTCTGTCACACTCAAGCCACATGGCTCTGGGCAAAATCACTTAACCTGCAGAGGCTTCCTTGTCTTCATCTAGAAAAAGAACAAGTTAACCCAGATGATCTCTACAGTTCTCAGCACTTATAATTTTCTGGCTCTAAAATCCAAATGGTATATGTGTTAATCTCCTCTATACACACATTTACACTGTCATTATATTTATATTAAAGGGGGCATGCAACAAAATGCAAGCAGCAGTTCTAATAGATCCCAGGGATTTTTCTGACCTCCCTGTTCCAACGGGCCCTTTCCTCAGGGAACTCGGGTTTTCCTGCAGTCTTTGAACCTCTCTCACAGGCCTGCTCATTATTTTGTTGTCTGAAGAGGCAGGAACATTTCTGTGATTAATTAGGCAAAAGGCCCCGCTGCTGGTTGTGCAAGAACCATCAGATAATCACGCCTTTGGGGTGCTCGCCAGGCTTGGGGAGCGGCTGGGCTGGGGTCCTCAGAGGGCTGATTAACTCTGGGAATCTCAGGCTGGCCCTGGACACGTGGCTGCCTGACACACCATCCTACTTTATAGAAGCAGTCAGAGGCTCTCGTCACAAGGTACTGCAGGGGTCAGAGAGTCAGGGTTCCGAGGTTCCCCCACTGCGATGAGCCTGAAGGCAGACCTTGGGGACTGCTGAAACAGAAAACATTAAAACAAAAACTTTGAAGCTTTTCTTGAGGAGCCCTAGCATTCCGTATCTGCATCTCAGGAGCCACCTGGGTTTGGGGGAGTAGATGAGAGCACGTTGTGAGGCTCTACCCCAACCCAGCTCAGCTTTGACTTGTGGATTAGCTTCTGAGGACTGCTGTAACAAAAGACCATCATTTGGATGGCTTAAAATAGCAAAAAATGTATTATCTTACATCTCTGAGGGCTCGGCATCCAAAATCAAGGTGTTCGTTGTATAGGTTGCTGCTGGAGGCTCTGGGAGAGAATCCGTTCCATGACTCTCTTGTCTTTCAGTGGTTGCCAGCAATCCTTGGCATCTTTGGCTTGTAGACACATCATTGCAGCCTCTGCCTCTGTGTTTTTGTCAGACCTTCTTTCCAGTGTGTCTGTGACTCTATATCCAAGTCTCTCTCTCCTTTCTCTTTTAAACACCAATCATGGAATTTAGGGTCCACCCTATTGCAGTATGACCTTATTGTAATTATATCTGCAAAGAACTTATTTCAAAAAATAAGGTTACATTCAGAGATTCCAGGGGTTGGGACTTGAACATGTTTATGGGAGACACAATTAAACCTCCTACAACCTGCCCTTTGTATTGAGCATCTGCAGAAGATTACATTTGAAGAAAGCATTCCACAAACAGAATACAGTTAGAAGTCAAGGTTGTAAAATACGGGAGGGATCATGACTGAAATCTTCCTGCTCCAGAATCTCCACTGAGCCTGGATGCCAGCCTTACGAGGACACTATGGGCAGAAAACTGCTCCTCTGACAGCTCTTCCCCTTGGCCCCTGTCCTAAATTTTGCCCTATATATAAGTCAATGTTCAATCAGAGAAGCAGAACCTTGTGGGAGCTCACTAAGCAGCCTTCCATGGCTGTCGTCTTCAGCTAGCTTGAGCTTCTATCCTGAGCTTGAACGCTACAGGGCAGACGGGAAGGGAAGATGGGTATAAAGTGGGAGAGAGAAGAACAAACCAGGACCTACGAACATAAGCTGGAGACCAAAATCAGTTTAGTTCTTATGACCTCAAGTTCTCTGACCTTGTTGATGTGGGTGTCCTACAAAAGCAAGGGCCCTTCATCACAAAGCAAAGACACGCACCAGGCCCAGGAGTGTGAGAAGCTGAAGGATCTCGGGAAGGTGGCATGGTGGCTGGCCTGGCTGTTGCCTCACACCCTGGAGGGGAGCCAGAGAATAAGCGAAAATGGGTGTGAGCTACAAAATGGCTCCTTCCTCACAAGAGTTTCTCTGCTTGAGCAACCTAACTGGAAATGTAAAGGGAAAGGAACTCTGGGGAATATAGTTCAGCCTAGCAAATCAGGCACTTCGCAAAGCTGCCATATCTAATTAAGGCCTCCCTCTGTCAGTACCTTCAAACTCCCTGTCTGTCTCTCACTGGACTAGGAGTTCAGGACCAGGGAGTGGGTCTTCCTCATCTCCACACCTCCATGTTGTGCCCAGTACCTAGGATTCAGTATTAGGTGTTCACTGAATAACTGAATTGCACAGACTTGAACCACAAGGAGACAGACCCTCAAGACAGATCCCCAAAATAATCCTGGCACTTCAACTAGACTGGATTCAGGAAACATCTAGTGAGCACTGTAAGAATTGTGCTGTCTTAGACATTGCCTCTTGATTTCGATGGCGATATTGTGAGGAAAGTACATGCATCTCTCTTTTCAGATAAAGAAATGAAGCTTCAGGGAAGCTAAACCACTTGTTTGCGGCTGCACATTTAGAAAAAAAAGCAGGCTTAGGTGTAAATCCAAATCTTTGAAGCCTCGTCCACTCCAAGCTCACAACTGGCTAAGGAACCTATGCCTTGAGCCCTGCTTTGGGGCAATATTAAAAATATCAGCAATGTAAGTCATAGAGAAGAAAATCTAATTTGACTTTGAAAGGCTGGACTCAGCTCTCAGTGGTGCTCCGGAGAAAGTGGAAAGCGCTGTGCCAGAGGCAATTAACCCTGAGAAACAGGAACTTTTAGCAAACCTAACAGGTCACGTGTGAGAACAGGAGTGGCTGTTTCCAAGAGAAAATGGTGAACTTGCACAGGAGTCCCTGCCACCCCTCCAAGCTCTTCAGACCAGGCTATGACTCTCCCAGCAGTGATACGTTTACTAACTTAAATAATGAGGGCAGTTGATGTGGAATACTTCACCAGACAGAGGGGAAGAATGGAGAGCAGGAGGGAGAAAAGAGCCAAGAACAGTTCTGTCCCTGAATGGCTTCCAGGTGGGGGGCCTGGAATTCCAGAAATCCTACCTCCTATTCCCCTCAACAAAGGACGAAGGACGTGGGCTTTGTCAGGAAATTCAGCTTTGGAGACTCCCTGAGGGTATCTGTGGACATATCAGGTCAAGAAGAAGGACCTGTCAGAATGATACATCTATGAGAAAAGGTAAGTTTCTCCAGCAAGACCCATCAAAAAATCAAGGTAGAAAAAAAAATTAAAAGTAGAACATGCAAATAAATAAATGCCAAATGAAATAGGAAAGCTAGCTAACTATTGGGGGAGGGGGGAAGAGGCTAAAACAGTTCTAGCCTTCTCCTGTGTGCAGAGGCATCTGTCTTCTGCGTCCTTAGAGGCTCTCAGGGCACCAGAAGAATTCCAGAAACTTCCACACACGTTCCACAGGCAGAGTACACTGCCTGGGCTTCCCCATCTCCTGTCCCCCACTGATCTGCTGTGACTTCAATCCTGCACCTTGTAGAGTGGGGTCTCATGGAGGGCTTAGCCTCTCAGAAGGTGCACTTAGGATGCCTAGAGAGCAGTACCGCTTGAGCTGATGTCCCCAGGAACATATTTGGCTGTTCCTGTGTCCCCTTTCCCCACTTTGAGGTTTGGGCACTGCAGGGGTGAGCAGGGAAATGAGAAACAGAAACACTTTCCTCTTCTTCCTCTAACCCCACTAAGCCTTCAGGACAAAGGGGAAATCTTTCCTCTTTTTCTCCCTATCAGGATGAGACCCTCCCCGCCCCGCCATAAACTTCTATGATCTAGTCTTAAAGGCCCACTTTGTGACATATTAAAGGAACAGATAAAGAAAGTTAGAAATCTTTTTCTATCTTTGTAATTTCTGAACTGCTGTTCTGTTTTGCTGTTCCACGTTGAAAGCCAAATATTAACTCTTTCAACGGCCACTGTTGGGAGGATACTAACAACACCATCTCCCTCCTGAAAACAAGGTGAATGCCTTGGGTATACTAGAGGAAAACAAGCATATACACAGAGCTGTAAAAGGTTTAAAAATCATATTTTAAGTAAAGCTAAACCTATTTAAATTACAATGTAAGTAAGCACTGATTTCAAGGAACCAACATTTTCACAGTGATGCTTGACCATGCAAGACCTTGATACCGTTCTCCTAGAGCCAAGGTTTGGGTTTTTTCTCCACCTCCTTGGATACATTCTAATTTCCTTTGACTAAAAGAAATTGCTTCCTGAAACTCCCTCCTTTCTTCTAGATTTAATTTCCTTCTTCCTAAAATTCATTCTTCATTGGCTCTTCCACTAGACCTAATGTCTGTGAGTATATATCAAAATCTCTGCTTTTATTTCACATGAAGATATTTTTACAATACTCTCACTTTTGAATAGGAGTGTAGATGTGCATAGAATTCTATGTTGGTGCATAATTTTTCTCAATATTCTGGAAGCAATAGTTCAGTATCTTCTGGTCTCTATTTTTGCAATTGAAAGATTTGGCATTCAAGTTATCACTTATTTGCTTTCAAAGTCATTCTTTTCTGATTATTTTTAAGATCTTTCTCTTCATTTTGGTGGTTCAAAGTTTTATTACCATGTGAAAAGTGTGATTTGGTTCTACTCATCATGATCTGAACTTCTTAAATCCAAGCTTTCATTCAACTTGCAATTATCTCTTTGGACTTTGTCACTCCCCCATTGTCTTTATTCTCTTTCTAGAACACCTGGTAGTTGCCTGCAGTGTTTTTAAATTCTCTCTTACACATTAGTCTTTTCCAGCTCTTTCTGAGTATTTTACCTAGAGCTGTCATCCAGCACACTCATTCTCTTTTCTTTAGTATCTAACCTTCTGTTTTTGCCAAAACAGTTTTTGATGCCAAGGATTATATTTTCATGTTTTTAAATTATGGTGGATATTTTAAAAACTGCCTAGATTTTCTTCTTAATTTTTGTTATTTCTTTGAGTCAAACGCTTACATCTTCATCCATTTTAAGCATAATAGAACATAAATATGACATAAACATAAATGTTCACACAAATGTTTATGTCTTTTTAAAAATTGTTTTGAGTTTATTGGGGCTCTAATCTTCCTGTTTTCTGACTATAACTCACAGTGAACCATCTGTGTGTGTGTGTGTGTGTGTGTGTCTGTATTTTGAATGGTGAGCTCATCTTTAATACCATGTAGTCTAAGGTGTGGGAATGTTTTTTTTTTTTCTTTTTCAAGAAGGTTTTGAATTTACTTTCACAACACATCACAAAGATACCTTAGCTGGGGAACAGTTTCTCAATGTCATAGTTATAGGATTCATGAATATAGTAAACTTCAAATATAAGTCCACACAAGAAACAAAGTCAGTATTTAGATTTCTCAGGGGAGATTCTATTTTTCTCCTCTGAAGACTCAGGCAAAGACCGCTATTCTTGTCTTCCCAGTGTGCCCTTTGCTAGGTTGTTTCTTCTCCATCTTTTGCACCAACAGAAAAATCCTTAAAGGGTGCTTGGCTTCCTGCAGGATTCTCATTCTCTCTACCTCGCATGTCTATGTGTGAATCTTCATGGCCTGAGGCTGCAAGCTTGTGAAAAGCCAAGGTATATAGAATCCATGACCCTGAATTCATTTACCTTCCATAAGGCAACAACAGTGTCAGTTCAAGAACTTAATGCTCTGATTTTCACTCTCTGTCTTGTCTGCCTCCTGGAATTTTCATTTCTTTCTTGAGAACTTAGCTAAGAATTTACATTTCCTCCCTTATACTGAATCCAGCATTTCCATATGTTTTTAGCAGAAGGAGTTTCAAGTATGCTGGTTTTGTCATCTTGCTAGAAATAGAACTCTATGTTATTTTCTTAATAAAAGCTTTATACAGTTCTTGCTAAATGTATTTCTATTTGTTTGCTTACACTTTTTTTTTTTTAAGATTCTATTCACTCATCCATTCATGAGACACATGCAGAGAGGCAGAGACAGGCAGAAGGAAAAGCAGGCTCCCTGTGGGGAGCCCAGTGCTGGACTCATCCCAGGAACCCGGGATCATGCCTGAGCTGAAAGCAGATGCTCAACCACCGAGCCACCCAGTAACCTGTTTGCTTACTTTTATTGGTATTTTATTGTTTTGAGAAATGGAATATTTTGTTTTTACTATTTATTGCTGATAGGTAGGATGAGTACTAATTTTTATACATTTTTAAACCATTAACATTGCTGGATATAAAACTTGCTTAAATAGATAGAGATGATTACCAGGAAGATAGATATATTTAATAAAAAATGAAATATTTATGTTCCTTTTCCATCATTAACTTTGTATTCATTATTTTCCATTTTGTATTGAGTGGCTAGAGCTTGAATAAACACATTTTAAAAATAAAATAAAAATAGTGGGGATTCTTGTCTTCATCTTGAGTATAAATTCTTCTTCTATTTTAAAGTTCTCCAGGGCACCTTCTGAAAGAATGTCTTTGTCATTTTAAGGATATGTTTTTCTTCACACTATAGGGAGTTTACATGGCAGGAATGGTTATTGAACCATCTTTGCATTTTTATAATAGATTTTTCTTAGTTGTGATACATACACCTTAAAATATGTTGCTGTATTTAATTAGTAGGTATATTATTTTGAAATTTTTCCTTTTAAATTATAAGTGATTTTGATCAAGTATTTGTCTTCCTCCCCCCTTTCCTTCTTTCCAACCTCCTTGTCTATTAGTTTTCTCTTTCTTTCTTTCTTTCTTTCTTTCTTTCTTTCTTTCTTTCTTTCTTTCCTTCTTTCTTTCCTTCTTTCTTTCTTCCTGTCTTATACTCAAAGAGTTTAAAGCAGTGCCTGATCAGAGTGAGTTCAACAGTATTCATTCTTGACTTCCTTACCATTTTGTCTTTTTTTTTTTTAAAGATTTTATTTATTTATTCATGAGAGACACACAGAAAGAGGCAGAGACATAGGCAGAGAGAGAAGCAGGCTCCCTGTAAGGATCCCAGTGTGGGACTTCCTCCCAGATTCTGGGATCAGGCCCTGAGCCGAAGACGACTCTCAACTGCTAAGCCACCCAGGAGTCCCTGTCTTTCTTTTTATCTGAGCTTTGATTTGAAACTATGATTATTTAATTAAATCCATTTGGAAATTTGTGAAATATTTTCCATCTTCTAGAAAAATTTGCTGTAATAATTTGACAATTGAAAGAAAATAAGAAAAATCATAATGGCCCAGGGTTTTTATTGAAGTTAAAGCTTTGACAATGATTGAAAAATGTTATTGTTATTTCTTGTTCAGGATTTTTACTTCTTTTTGAATAAATTCTGATGATCTTAAATTTTCCCAAAACTAGCAGAAGTTTTATTGTGACTATCAAAATGATAGTTTAGATCTTAATATATTATTCATTTTTTCCAGATGTTACATAATTGATGATGAAATTTGTAACCTGACTCAAGTCCACTATTTTATTTTTAATTTTAATATAGTGGCTGTGCTGTACATTATTATTCATTTTCAATCAATTTTGGTAAATGTTTCATGCTTTGTCTTCATCAGGTTTTTTTCTTTGTATAATTTTAAACATTGTTGACAGTTATAATTTTGTGGTATTGTAAAACTTATATAAATAAAAGTGTACTTCTCATCCTATTTTTTCTTAAATTATTTTGATTTTTTAAAATAATGCAGTCTGGGGGATCCCTGTGTGGCTAAGTTGTTTAGCACCTGCCTTTGGCCCAGGGCATGATCCTGGAGTCCTGGGATCAAGTCCCACATCGGGCTCCCGGCAAGGAGCCTGCTTCTCCTTCTGCCTGTGTCTCTGCCTCTCTCTCTCTCTCTCTCTCTCTCTCTCTCTCTCTGTCTCTCTCCCCTGCTCTCTGTGTCTCTCATGAATAAATAAATAAAATTTCTTTTTGGGGGGGGGAGGAATGGTAAATAAATTATAGTTTATTCGCAAAAGGATATGATACTACAGTTTAAATGAATGTACCAGATCCATATGTATCAATATGGATAAATTAAGAAAACTAAGTTTGAGGATCGAGCAAGTTTTAAAAGGATGCTGCATGTAAAATTTATAACACATAAACAAAAAAATATATATATACATGCATGTATACATGAACATACATATATAATAAATATAGTTTATGTTTATATACAAAATGGAATGAATGTAAACATAGTTGTAGTTTAGTCATACCAATCCGATATTGAAGGCACTTCTGGGAGAAGATGGAACTACAGAGAAAAATACAGGGTATTGATGAGGACGTGTTTACCAGTCTCTAACATTTTGTTTCTTTAAAAAGAATTTTAAAGCAATATGGTGAAATGCTAACATCTGTTTAATCTTGGAAAAGATCACACATGTGTCTGACACGTTCTTTTCTGTACATTTGCGATGTTACATAACTAGGCAAAGGGCAAGATTAAATGAGATAATGCACCCAACGTACTGAGGCCTCACTGCATTATCCACATTTTGATTGTTTAAACTGAGTACCCAAGGTCATTTGCGAATGATCATGGCCTTTGGATGCAGGCGAAGCTGCATGTCACTTCTGGTGCTGGTGGTGCTGGCTGAAAAGAAGGGCTCTCCTCCAGGCTTTCTGAAAACTGTGTCCTGCCTGGAAGACTCTGCTGGTTCACAGCCCTGATTTAGGACAATGTTGTCATTTCACAGCTGTCGAAAGTAAAGCTCAGAGAATAGTAATCGGTGCAAAGGGACCCAACCAACTAGTGTTTCTTCTGGACCCTTTGAAGTTAGATTCTCCCTCAGCTTTGGAACAGTGCTGGTGGAATCAGCCACATGTGAGCTTGAACCTGAGGTCATGCTGTGGAGGTCAAACTATCCTCCCTCTTGGAGTCTTGGTTTCCTCGAGGACAACAGAAATATTGGGAAGATAAAAGCTAGTTCATGGTCATACCACACAGCTTTGTGGGTTAGCATATCACACGACTCCTGGCTTAGGGAGAAATTCAGTCACTTCCGGTCCTCTGCTTCACCCTCCTCTGTGGAGTGGACTACCCAGGGTTTTCTCTGTGTCTTCTTAAATACTTTGCATGAAAGAGACTTCTGTCATAGCCAGAGAATTGGGCACTGACCCTCAGTATCCAGGTAGCATGTCCTCGAGCTAGAACTCAGAGAACCTGGATACTGCTCTATCGGAAACAGCTGGGCAGGTGGGGATGTTAACCTGAAATAAAATGAACCAGGTTGTAGAACTGTGGGTGTCCTCATCACCATTTTAGTGTCCATGATTTAACTAAAACCTTGAAACACCAAGGATTTTTAACTCTTCCAGTTATAAGTTGTAGACACCCAACTCAAACAGGTTAAAACAAAGAAACAAACAAAAATAGGGGAAAAAGGAAGCAAAGGAGGAGAAGGGGAACTAAGTCATATAACTGAAAGGTTCATACAGGTTTGGGGTGTGACTGGATCCAGGAGCTTTAATAACGTCATCAGAACTCTATCTTCTTATCCCTTTGTATCTCTTTCTCTTGTGTTGTCTTCAATAAATAAAATTTTTTAAAAAAATAACACAGTCCCTGATTTTCTTTTATTTGCATTTGTTTGACTTCTATTTTATTCAAACATTTGTTTTGCTTCTAAGTCACTTTCTTCATATATGATTTTTTTCATAATTTGAGGTTTTCACTCAATATAATCATGTAACCAATTTGTATTTCCTATAATAACTGTTGAACTTCTATCTTTTTTTTAATGTTTCTTGGGGTGTTCTTATGCTCTGTACAATTTTATATTTTAGTATTTGGGCTGAGTTCTTTTACTGATTTAAAACAGATAAATTGTGGTTACCTTAATACTGTAATATCCTTTATCAAGGCTAATGATATATGAGTTTCATTTTATAACCAATTTTAGACTTGATTCTGGGTTTAAAGTCAACCACTGATATTTTCACAGAACATATTTTCCATTTGTAAGTACTTTCTGTTGTTCAGCTGGCTATGGCCCAGGTCTTCAGAGCTGGTTATGTTTACTTTGGGGAACGTCACGACTTTTCAAGGGCTAACTGGGTATAGGCAGTTTGAATACAAACATATTCCAGATCTTCAAATTCTGTGTACATTTTTTTTCTATAATTTATCTACTTGAGAATTCATCTCTCAATGAGGCTTCAGACAAGTTCTCCTTCCCATTACCCTTTTACACTCATCTTTAGCCATATTTTTCACACATTTAGTATTTTCTATGGTGTATTCCTCTATAATATAAACCTGTTAGGCATGAAACATGTTATTTTGAAATATGTGGTAACAGGGAAGGTCACTGAGACAAGACACCATGAACTCACCACTTCTGTCCATCTTAAGATCCTTCCCGATAAAACTACTTTTTGTGTTTATTTTTTCAAATGTTTTAATACATTTATGTTTTTGTGTCATGGGCACACCAATAATTACAATAATGATAAGTCAATTCAGAATAAATCCTTTAACACTTAGAGCCATATATTTCTAGGAAATAAAAAGAATATTTATGTACATCTTTTTCCCTATGGAGATGTATAATGGGCAAGTTTTATATATAGTTCTAATAGTCCATAAGAAGTCATAATAGTCAATAAAAGACTCTCAAGGCTAAAAATGTATTACATTGGGATATAACTCTGGAAGATCATAGAATAAATGTTTAAGGGAAAGCAGAAAGAGAAGTGATACAGAAGTTCTAGTAGTTTCAAAAAGCTTATTATTTTATTATAGACAACAGCATGTAGCAAATCCCTGTGATTTTTATATCCCATTTGGATGCATTTAAAATAAATGCATTTTAAAAATGCATTTTAAAAATATTTATTTTAAAAATATTCCTATAACCCTAACCATCCTTCTCCTCAGTATTTATCCAAGAGAAATGAGAACATATGTCCATACAAAGACCTGTATGCACAAGTTCATAGAAGCTTTATTTGCAATCATCAAAAAACAGAAATAGCCCAAACAAATGGTGGCACAGCCATACAATGGCATACTACTCAGAAATAAAAAATAACTCCTGATACGTGTAACGACATGGATGGCCCACAAATGCATTATGCTAATTGGAAGAAATGAGAGGCTACAGGCCATGTGCTATGTGATTTCATTTACATGCCATTCTGGAAAAGGCAAAACTACAGAGACAGAAATCAGATCAGTAGTTGACAGAGGCTGGGGTGGAAAAAGAAGTTGACTACAAAGTGGAACTTCTGAGGATGATGAAAATATTCTATATCTTGCTTGATCAACATAGTGATTACATGACATGACTACACAGATTTCTCAAAACCCATCAGACCATACATCTAGGAAAGGGAATTTTACCCAATGTAAGTTATACTTCAATAAAGCAGACTTTAAGAAAAAAGTCAATATTTGCTTTTTATATCATTTGCAACTATTATAACTTGTGATGCAAAATTTCAATGACAAGTTAAAATATGACAAGTTAAAATATGTTTCAATGACAATTCCAATGACAAGTTAAATATGTCTAATATCATAGACAGTATTCTTTTTAAACAGTAGGCAAGTAAAAAAACTGAAAACCACTAGGCTTCCTAAAAAATGAATGTCTGAGAATGTACTTCTGTTGTACCTATAGTGAATGATAACTTAGCTGGATATAGAATTTCTGACTCTTAACTTGCTGTCCTTCATAATGTAACAGTCACTGCTGTCATATGAAGTTCACTTTCGCACTGGAGAAGAATGTGGCCAGGCTAATCTATTTTAGGGAATTTTATTTTGTTTGTTTTCTTCCTGGATAAATATAGAGTGTTTTCTTTGCCTTCAAAACTCAGGTTTTCAATTGGACAAATCTGGTAATTGCTTTTAAAATAAATTTTGCCTATACAGTTCTTTAGTTCTTTTCAGTTTGAAAATTGAGAATTCGTTTTGTAGATTTTGTGTCTTTTATTACTGCTTCAGACCCATTTTTTTCTGGTTCCTATTTTGGAAATCTCCAAATATCTGTATATTAGTCTTCTACTCTCTGCCTTTCATATCTACCAACTTACAGCTTGTTGTTTTTATCTCTTTATCCTATTACTTCACATTTTAAGAGACATTCTCACATGTGTCCTCTATATCACTGATATGTTTTCTGCAATGCTGATTTTGGTCTTTAGGATTTCTAATACAATTTAAATTTTGCCATGACATTGTCAGCAGTCTTTGTCTTCTCCAGCTCCCTTTTGCAGTTTTGCCTCTCTCTGTCAGCTTCATTCATTTCTCAGTCTTGTATCCTCTCACATTGAATTTATCAAAACCCAAAGCAGGAAAAGTAAACCGTTTACTTCTGCTTTTGCTTTTATTCTGCCCATCCAGAGCTATGTTTTTCTTTTTTATGTTGTAGATCACTTTGAATAGATGTTTTCTGTTATTGTCATCTTCCATATTCTTATTCTTGAATGATAAAAGCTCTTTCAAGACCAGATGTTTATCAAAAGGGAGAGTAGTTGGAGACATTCCCTTTGGATTGTCTCACTGTCCACCTGATATGGCTAGAATTTTCCTTTCAGATTGCAAGATGTAGGTCTGGCAGATGTAATTTTGTATGATTTGTTCAGAGATGCAGCCTGGGAGCCTCAGAGTTAGGGCCTGACCTGAGAGCACTCCCGGTGGGAGGAAGTATCTCTGCACATTCTGGTGTTTGTTGAAAGATGCTACAAGGCCACCGGTCCATATTAGGCTTTTGTTTGGACTCACCTATGTTTCAGATACCCCTAATCTCTGGCTCTGAACCAAAGAAGCCCTGGCACCTGCCAGCTTTTCTGTGTGGCTGCCTTATGCAGCTTATTCATACATTGGTGATCCACTGCAGCAAATGTGATGGCAGCTCAGCACTCCTCATTGTCATGAAATCATCCCCACGGCGCACCACTGCCATTATAAATTAGGAAACAGCAGAAGTTTCTCAAGTACTGCCCTGCCAGGCCACTGTGTCACTTCCTCAGGAGGATATGTGGAGATCTGACTTCAGCCTTCCCTCAATTTGGCCCAGGGTACATTCGTTACATACAGCAGAAATTTCTTGAAACTTCTGTAGATGACACTCTCTCCAGTTTCTAAGCATAAGTTTCTATTTTATTATTATTTTTAGCCATTGAAAATAGTGCTTAAACATTTAATTCAGGACTTGAAAATGGGACATTCGGTGTCACAACCCCCTCTAACTCAAAAATCTGTCTCCACTTTTAAGCCTGCACAGGTAAAAGTTTAGGTGAAAAATCAGAGGAGAAAATGGTGCCTGGATGAGAGCCTGGAAGCACTGTTGTGAGAACCATGACAAAAATGTGATTTGCCACGGTGAAAAGAAATGCTCAGACCCCCAACCAGCACCTGTCCCAGCCATGCCTCCTGTGTAAAGTGCTTTTATCAGACCCCCATTTAACTGACTTACTGGATTAAGACACTCTCCAGTCCCTGTGAAACACTCTCACTGATTCCTCCCCACCCTGAATTCCTGTAGCCAATAATCTGCTTGCTGGCATGCTGCACACCACTGCTCCTATCACTTCGGTGTGTGTACACATATTCCCTTGTGCCAATTCCACTTGTTTTTAATTGTATACTTAATAAAATATCACACAATCAATTAAATGCAAACATAAGAAAGAATTTTGTTCCTACAAAAATTAAGTTAAACACTTTGGAAAAGGTGGAAACAAGAGTCACTGAACATACATATATTGATGTGAATTAAAAGCAAGACACTTCTAACAGATCTAGGAAGTTAAATAGTAAAAACCTAGAAGGATTCTTTTTTCAGACAGCTTTGAATGTATTATTAAGTCATAGATCCACTTTATTTTTTAAAATATTTTATTTATTTATTCATAAGAGACACACAGAGAGAGGCAGAGACATAGGCAGAGGGAGAAGCAGGCTCCATGCAGGGAGCCCAATGTGGGAGTTGATCTCAGGACCCCAGGATCACGCCCAGAGCCGAAGGCAGACGCACTTAACCACTGAGCCACCCGGAGGCCCCATAGATCCACTTTAATAGAATGAAAACTGAATGTCAGGATGATGTACGATAGGAACTATTTGGGCAGGAAAGATGATTCAGAAATCCAGGTAAATGAGCACATACACAAGATCTTCATGGAAATTATGGAACTAATTGTCTTAGTCTGTTCAGGCTGCTATAACAAAATGTCACTACAGCATGGGTGGCTTATACACAACAGAAATGTATTCCTCATAGTTCTATAAAATGAGAAGTCCTCACGTGGTTGAAGGGGATTGGGATCTCCCTAGATCCTCTTTTACAAAGGCACCAATCCAATTTGTGAGGGCTCCACTCTCGTGACTTAAGCACTTTTCAAAGCCCACCTCCTAATACCATCACCTTTGAGGGCTATAATTTCAATATATGCATTCTAGGGGGAAACAAATACTGTGCTATAGAATGAATGGATATTTATTTTGCTGGCTATCATTACCCCAGTGTAAAACAGTCCAAAGGTAGCTCCTCTGGACCAATCTTTCTTATTCCTGCTTCTCTCTGTCTCTGTCTCTCTCACATCTCCATCCCTGTCTTTCACACTCTCTCTGTCACTGATTCTATTACATTTGCTCTGCATTTCTCGGTATGTAACTTGTGTATTTTCACTTCTCCCACCTCCTCCCTCAGACACCAAATAATTGTTCCTTGTTTCAGATAACCATAGTATGACTAATGACGCATGAGTAGCAAACTATTAACAATGTAGTCTTTGAGGAACCACAAACTCAGTCAAAATCCACAGGAATTTTCTGGTGAGCCACTGTCAAGCCAGGCTCCACCCCCTCTGTATCCAATATCCCAGCTCTCTTATTCAGAATCAGACCTGCATCTTGGGGTCATTACCTAGAATTCTGCCTGGAAGTTTTGAAGAACAGACATAGAAGGGGCATATACTAGAAATCTGCATTAGTTGTTCAAAATGTCTATTAAAGTGTGGAATCATAACAATATACATATGTATTTCAGTCTATTTTGATGTGTGATTAAAACTAGTGAAGGATGTCCTTAAAGAAACACTGCCCTTCCCCCTAGGGACCCTACTTAGACCTAAAATCAATCCTCTCCTCAACAGGCCAGGCTTTGATCTATACCTGTAATTCTCATGTGATTTTGTCCCAAGTCTAGAATCCAAACATACAATTTCTCAATCAAGGTGTCCAGTGTTGTGGAAAGAGTGTAGAATTCCAACTGTAAGACCCTAGGACATTCTTTTACTTCTCTCAAATTCCATTTTCTCATCTCTGAAACAGATATAATTTGTCTCACAGACTTGTTGGGATTGAATTGAGATTAAGATATGCATGATAACCAATTAGTTTGGCCTTGCAAATAATAGATCCTATAATAAGTATCTTTGCAATATATCCTGAGAGAGTTTTCCTCTCTCAAGATTAGGACCAGTGTAGATTCTAAACCATGTAATCAAAGAACTCCAAATGCTGGGACACTTGGGTGGCTCAGCGGTTGAGCATCTGCCTTCGGCTCAGGGCATGTTCCCAGGTCCAGGGGTTGAGTCCTATGTAGGGCTCACTGTGAGGGGCCTGCTTTTCCCTCCGTCTGTGTCTCTTATGAATAAATAAATAAATAATCTTAAAAAAAAAAGAACTCCAAAAGCTGAGGTTCACTGTATACAGAGATCACAACATTAGGTACTGTGTATAGGGAGGCCTAGCAACTGAGTTCAGGTTCCAGTCTGATCCTGTGTAACGTGGTGGTGTCTGGGCTGACCATGTGATAGTAAGAGTTTGCCTCTCAGATTCTTTCAGAAATATGGATAATATAATGGACACCACATGTGTTACACAGTGGTAAGGATTTGGGACAGAAATTCCCCTTCCTCCCTGTACAACTCTACACAAACATGATGCCCCAGAGGAAGAAGGATCATTTTTTTTGTCAAGGGCAGGTAAGTAACTGTGCTGCCTTGATGGAAAATTCCAGACTTTCTCCTCTCTCTTCCCTCTTGAATACACACACACACACACACACACACACACACACACACACAGCATCTTATCAGTTGTATAAACAAAAATGCCTCTTAAAAATAAATTTCTGTGATAGTAGAGCAGTAGAGTAGCTAAGAGTGTGGACTTTAGACTCAGACGCATGTGGATTTGAATCCAGATTCTGCCACTTAACTAACTGTACAATGTCAGGAAAATTAGTCAACCTCTCTGAGTCTGAGCCAAACACCAAATGGAGCTAATAATATCAATTCTGTAGGACTGTTGTTTATTTTTTTTAAGATTTATTTATTTATTCATGAAAGCCACAGAGTGAGAGACAGAGGCAGACACATAGGCAGAGGGAGAAGTAGGCTCCATGCAGGGAGCCCGCTGTGGGACTCCATCCCGGATCCTGAGGTCCCAGGATCACGACCTGAACCAAAGACAGACGCCCAACCGCTGAGCCACCCAGGTGTCCCAGGACTATTGTTTAAATGAAGTGATATCATAGCACTTGGTTTACAGTACTTGACACACATAGTAATATTTGATAAGTAGTAGTTATAGTAGTAGTAGCAGATGCAATTCTCTTTTTAAAGCTTTATTTATTTTGAGAGAGAGAGAGAGAGAGAATGCATGGGGTTGGCAGGGGCTGAAGGAGAGGGAGAGGGAGAGAATCCTCAAGTAGACTCACTGCTGAATGTGGAGCCTGATTAGCTGCTCGATCTCAGGACCCTGAGATCGTGACCTGAGCTGATATCAAGTCAGATACTTAACTAACTCAGCCACTCAGGCACCCCAGTACATATAATTCTTACTAGTGTTGCTGCTGGTGTCACTGTCTGACTTGGGATCTAGGCAGCTCTTCCTCAGGTAATGAGTGAGGAGGAAACAAGGCAGCTCTAAATATGCTATCATTCCAGAATGAGGGCTCACTTGGACTTTTTCCCTTTTCTCCTCCTCTTTCAAAGGAGAATAGTGGATGCTTTCGTGGTCTCCACAGGATGGGCACAAAATCTGCATCTAGTCCCCATGCCTGCCACCCATCCCAGGGATACCTGGAAACCTCGGATGCTTTGTGAGCCTCACACTAGCATTTAGGACTTTGAAATGAAAATGTTGGATGACTTTATTCTGTGCCCTGGAAATCTCAGCCTTACCAACAGTTTCAACAGCTTCTAGTCATAACCCTGTGATTTGAGAACAATGAATCTTAATATAATTGAGTTAACTGTATCATTTTTAATGTAAGACAATCTTGATTACAGCCAAAGGGCACCATTAATACGCTGAAGGAATGGCCGAGATTTTAGCATGTGAATGTTGTACAGAAAATAGAACTAATTAGCACTAATTTAATTCGAAGATTAAAGAAAATTCTGCTTTTAATTTTTAATTTAAGACAAACCATTTTACTCTGAACAAAGAAAGAATAATAAGTACATTTTTTCCATCTGACAGGCAATTTTTACTTTTGCATTATTACACTAATATGGGACTGTGGGAATCCTGACCCCATTAGAGATCAAATAATCAGCATTTAATTATTGACAGCAAATTAATATTTAATAAAGACACAAGGGTTCCGGTATATGAAAGAAAGGCACCAAGGTTCTGCTGACCCAGAAACGTCCAGAAGGTCCCTTAGTCAGGACGTGATCTCCTAGCCAAGGGTACAAGTCTGGATCCCCAAAGGGTCGTAGCAGTTTATTTCCATCCCAGCTACCAAGACGAAGAGCAGGAAGCTCAGAGTCTGAGCAATTGCCCCTTCTAGTTCCTACTCCACCCCCCACCAGGTCTTCCTTAATCAAGCACTTAAGCTAAATAATACATCGAATGTCATAACCAAAAGGAGGACAGTCATAATAAAAAAATAATAAAAGAAGTGGCCAATCCCTCTTTTTATTCTGCAAAATAATACTGACTTTTCTTTGCTGTGGGACTGCTTGTCAGGGATAATTTCTAACCAAAGAAGACATAATGGATTTACAATGAAACGCTGATGCTTTCCCCCAGCCTCACAAAGATTCTGAAAATAAGTACTATTACATTAGCAGTCCAAGGAAAGCCAAGAAAAAGCTGTTAGCTGATTTCCCGAGAAAGCTAGAGCTGTGTGCAAAGAATGGCCTGTGGGTGACCTGGTATGGGCTCTAAAACCTATCTGTACTCCCTTTAGATTTCAGCAGCAAAACTCAGACCAGGCCTCCTTTGACCTGTTGAACTGATGGCAGGTGCCCTGGAGTGGAATGTGCTTGAACCAGGACAGGGGGCTGAGTACTCACCATGGGCTGCCTGGCCCCAGACCTTAGATCTTTAAATGACTTTTCAGGTAGCCACCTTCAGAGCTTGCCATTCCAACATACAAGACAAATCCAGCCTGACTGCTTGGATAGGCCACATTAGGTGGATGTGCTAGTTCTGTCCTCATACTGACCTAGGGAGCTTTCACTGGGCCAATTCATCTGAGCCTCTGATTCCACTCTGTAGGACACCTCTCCTGAGCTCCACACCATGGACCCAGCACCTACTGGTATCTCCATTCAGGTGAGCCCTGGGCTCCTCACATTGACCATGTCCAATCCTGAGCTCCTACACACTGATGAGTTCTTCCTGTAAACAGACAATATAAGTGCATGTCTTCACACTGCCTCCCTTCATTTAGAGTAGAGGGTATGGGATATTGCCTAGAAATGAAGTTTACTCTAAGATATAGTACAGAGTGCTCATTTGAAGACTTCTACATGGAGTTTGTGTGGCTCTTTACAGAGACTCTACAGGGAGTCTATACAGTATTGCCCAGAGTGCAGAGTCGCTGGGTACACGTCCTCCCTCACTGCTTACCTGCTGTGTGACTTGGCCAAGTCATTCAGCCTGTCCAAATCTCACTTGTTTCATCTATAACATGGGGATATGCATAGGTAGACTTGATAAAGTTAATCCATGTAAAGTGATGACATATGGTAAGTACAAAGTTTACATTTGTGATGTGCAGAGGGACCCCAAAATACATTCTATAAACCAAAGACAAAGGAAAAGAGGGTCTGACACTGCTTGGCACACATATGTATATTCTATTCCCTTTGGGGCCTAAGTGTCTAGACTATACTTCATTTAGGGAATTATTTTCCCTCAGCGTGGATCCAGACTTCTGCCTTTGGGATTCACATCGCTTTCCACTGCAGTGACTGAGTAGTGGAAGGGGTCGGGGAGGAAGCAAACTGGTACATGGAGCTCCCTGAGAGCTCTTTGCTCAGACAGAGCTTCCAAAGTGCCCAGGGAATTCATCTGCCATGGCAAGAGTTAGAGGACTTTCTGCAAGTTAATGAAATTACTAAGCCTCAGCTGCTTAACCTCTAAAAATGGGATGATAATAGCACATACTTAGGGCTATTAGGAGGTGCCGAATTGGGTCTGGGAGACAGAGGGACAGCACACACCCCTGAGTATGGACTTAATCTCAGGAGCCTTAAAACTGATATGCTCACTCGTGCCAAACTTTAGATACCCTGCGTCTTACTCCTACCACTTCCTCATTGACAAGCTATACAAGGAAAGTTAACAATAGGTAAATGCTCTAATGAGATGCTCTCGGCCAGGCTGCCTCCTTCTGTAAAGACTAAGGAAGGAATCATGTACCCAGAACCACACAGCAGGTGAGCTAACGGAGCGTATGTATTGTGGGTGTTTGAATTAGGGGAACAAAAGCGAGATGCATTGATAGTATTTTGTTTGCCATCTCAGTGTGTTGATTTTATAATGTTTGAATAAAGCAGGCACGGGATTTAGACTGAGAAAGCAATTGAATCTGAAATCCCAAGAGGCTCTGATGGATCCAGAAGCTGACAGCAGCCTGCAGTAGAGGTATTGTGTACAACAGGCAGCTGCCAATAAGATCCCACAACTCAGCAGAGTCTCCCAGATCAAGACTCAGAGCCAGGGCACAGATCTGCACTGCTTCGACCCATCTGGAGTTTTCACTGGGAACATCCCCCTTCCCCAGCCTGGGAGCTGTGGAAGTCAACTGATAAGGGAAACTGGGGCAGCACCAACTTGGATGCTGGATTGTGCTCTGTTTCAACTGGGGTTGGACTCCATACTCTCCAGGGACATCCTCAACTCTGAAGCCCTGTCTCCCTAGAGCACCCCTAACGTATTCCCGTGGACCCACTAGCAAAGACCAAGGACAAAATGGAAAATGCATCTGGAGGAGAATTCCCAAATGGTCATTTCTAAGGAACAGAGTTTTCTGGGTCCAGAGAGCACTGCTAGTGAACCAGTTCCTGGAACCCCCAACCACCTGTCTTTTCCCACAAAAATGAGCTCCAGAGCCAAGAGAGGCCTCATACTGTCATGAGACCATCTGTCCAGTTTCTTTCTTGCATAAAGTTATAGTTGTATCTGAGTAAAGCCCAGGCCTGAAGGTGACATGTATAGAACTCTGCAGATAAATGACCAGCTTTTGCCCAAACACTACTAAGGTATCTGCAGGACTCTCTAAAGATGGCAAACTGATACGACTCAAGCTTTATTTACTTATTGCTCTACCCCAGGGGTTAGAAGCCTGTGGCTTATTTTTTCCCACTGTCAACACCCTATTGTCCTAGGCCTGTGTACCCTTGCCTTCTGTGCTGTGGGGGGGGTGAGGTGGGGGTCCTCTGGTCTTGTATCCCAGAGGTCCTGACTCTGTAGGCTATCTTGCCAGGTTCCCTTATCCTCTAGCTTCTAGATGAATTCAGCCAGTGGGAGGCACCACAGGGAGACTGGAGGGCAGAAGTAAAGAGGGGCCTGGTGTTTCTCTGCCTCAGGTAGCTTCTCTCACAGTAGCTACATTTCTTCTTTTGTACCAAGTCATACCGGACAAGCTTGCCTTGGTTCCATATTTTGTTGGGTGACCCAAAACGCTGCCTCTTTCCTCTGTTGCTCCAGCCCCAGAACAGTGTAGTGCCTTCCTAACTTGCTAAGCTCTGGTCACAACACTGTCTTCTGTTTGACTTCTCAGCTCCTCCCAAATTTCCTACATTAAAACCCATCTACCATAAACACTTGAGAGTCTTTATTTTTACTGATTAGGTCAAGATTGATACACACAGTGACTGGGATATGGCATATCCAAGATATAATATTTGTATTTATCTTCATGTGAGTATATATAGGCCCTTATGACATCCATCAAAGGTTATAACTGCCAGCCCACCTCCCTAAGGAAAGGGAGACAGGGTATGGCATTTATCTAGTATTTTTTTTATACCAGGCCCTGAGTAACTTCTCCATCCATCATATTATTTAGTCCTTATAACAATATCAAGAGGTAGACTTTAGTATTCAAATACTGAAGAATGAGAAAACTAGGGCCAAGAAAGATCAAGGAGCTCATCAAATGCTGTGTTGCCGGAGAATAAGGATTTAGAACTTGAACTCACAAACAAGCCAGTATCCTTTCTTCTATACCAGAATTCTAAAGGTATGCTCACTTTGCTTTATTTTTGTTATCATAATTGGCAGTCCAAGCCACCATGCAAATATAATCTTAATCTGACTCCACTTCATAAAATTAATAAAAACCCCTCTGTTCTGATAGCTCTGGTAGGAGCAAGGGTGGATCCTTCGACTTGGCCATCTCATCTCCCCACCAGCAATACCACAAGGGCTACTTGAACCACCTTGGAACCACTTACCCTTGTCCACTAAACTGACATATATTTGGCTTCCTTGTATCATGTCTCTCAACCCATGCTATACTCAGCTGCCCAATTAACTTCCCTAAATCTCATCTTTAATCATGTTGCTCCTTGCTCAAAGGTGGCTTCCCTTGTGCCACCAGACCAAGAACAAATTCCTCTTACTGGCACCGATGACCCAGAACAGGCCAGTCGTTTCATGGTCTACACCCTTGCTCTCCACCAGAAGAATTACATCTGCATTTAAAACATTCCCATATTTCCTATCTAATCTTCTTCCATATGATGTTTCCTCCTCCTGGAATACTTTTCCATGCAGTTCCACTGGCACCTGCCAGCCCACCATTCATCCTTCCAGGGTCATTGTAATTCACTTCCTCCATGAAGCACCCCAGCTGGGTGTGACCGCTCCTTTAGGTTGGGTCCTAGATCACTTTTCCTGATATTCTCATGATAGTTTGACTCATATCACAGTTATCTGTGAGCATTTCCTATCCTTGCTTGACAGTTGAGAATCATGACTGTGTTTCCCACTGCTCCTAACAAACCTTGCATATTTTAAGCATTCAGTAAGGGCTTGCTGAATTGAACAGAGTTGGCAGTTACCTAGTTTAACCTAGTGGCAGGTCAGGAAAGCACTTTCTCCTAAATTATAAACTAGGCCAAGTTTGACATCCCTCATACCATCCATGTCTTCTTTCCCTCCCCGATGTCCCTCTCTTTCGTCCTTCAAATTGGCCATTAACAGATCCCTGAAAATAAAACATAAGTTTAGGGATAACTAAAAGCTTGAAACTGGGAAGAGCCTTTCTCCAGCCTGCCAAGGAAGGTATCATCTGAGCCTCTCAGCCCTAATGAAGAGAAGCTGGCTACTCACCACCACACACCAGAGAGCCCGAGTTATTGATGCTTATCATGCCTCCTCCCAATGATGGGCACCCTCACTCTTTTAAGTGGGTCTGGGTACTGGCCTGAGGCATTCCAAGTCTGAGGCCAGTCAGGCTCCTTCCACTGTCATATTTGTTGTCCCACTGGTAAAGTATGACTCTTTCTGCTTCATTTTACAATCTTCATATCCTTGAAGAAAATGCTCCCTTCCTATTACTTTCACTCTCCCTTAGCCTCATTCCCAGAGTGACTAGTTTGCTCACTCAGGGACTTTTTTGTTTGCTTTAGCAAAAGGACACTTAAAGTACAACTGGCTTCATGAAAGACAGAAATTCACTTGGAAGAGCTTTGTGTGTCACTTTCTTTCTCTCTCCACGTGGCTTCTCATCCCTGCTTGAGGCTGCTTCTCACTGCATCATGGCTTTCTCTGACATTTCAATTCCCATTCTCCCATCACAGTGACAGAGAACACTGCCTTTGGTGTTTTGACATCAGTTCTTGACCTGACCCTACATGACCTTTTAACTTTAGACCCCACCAGTATCTAATTTGTGTCTTTCTCTTTAGAACAGAGTCTCACAATAGGGAATCTGGTTGGCTTGACCCAGCTCCTGAATCGATTACCACTGGCCAGTCACGTGTTGTCAAGGTCTTGTGATTGCAGGCAGGGATGTCCAGACTCCTCCCTTTGGTGGAGGCCCTGGCTGAACTATAATTTCAAAGGTGAAGCTATAGGTACACAGCCTGAGGTACTAGTAGGGATCTCTAATGAGACTACTCAGCTTATGAAAACAGACTAGAGGGTGAAAGAAGAAAGGGAGAAAGGGAAGGAGGCAGGAAGGGAGGGAGAGGAGGGAGAAGGAATGGAAGAAAGGGGAGGGGAGGAAGGGAGAAAATAAACCTAAAACGTGTCGAACCTCTGCTATGTACTAAGCACAAGTCAGGCTCTTAGACTTATATCATCCTATTTTAGCCTCACAATAATTCCTCCAGGTAACTATGACCACTTCCTCTTCCCATATGAAAGGACTCAGACTCAGGAAATGGAACTGGATCATCCTGCCGTCAGTGTAAGTACAG
The DNA here is from genome assembly GCF_018345385.1 of Vulpes lagopus. Lineage (NCBI taxonomy): Eukaryota > Metazoa > Chordata > Mammalia > Carnivora > Canidae > Vulpes > Vulpes lagopus. The sequence continues at coordinate 11,676,239 of NC_054838.1, forward strand.
CAGTTTGAACTGGGGGAGGCCCTGGCTTCAATAGTATCTGACTTCAGAGCTCAGGCCCGATAAGAGTTTCATCAGAGGTGGAGGTTCTGTGTGATAAATTTGAAGAAATCACATCCAGAACGGTTTTCCTTAAAACAAAACAAGAGTGATTCTTGAAGACTGTTAATTGATATCTCACTGCACTGGTTACTTCTTTCTGCCTGATGGTTTAATTATTAGTAGCTCAGTGAGTTTCATCAGAGACCTATTGTGCCGCTGTTGGCAAAACAACACTGGCATCTCATGTTCAATAATTAAAAGCAGGAAAAACAAACATTCTCTTTGGAGCCCTGGATTTATAAATAGCAGTGGTATGTGATTCCTTTAATCAATAACTAGGCTATCTAGCCTGGTTTGGACGATGTAGACAATGTAGACGATGGGCCTTCTTGTTTCTTAATTCTCCTTGTCTGCTCTGAATTTACAAATCCAACTGGGCAGAGACTGGGCTGGTTGGGAAGCCATGGTATCTTGAACCCTCCCTGTGGCCACATGGCTGTTAAAAGATAATATTCTAAAAAGGCAAAATCATGACTTTCATATACACATGAATATAAAATATGTAATGAACATGTGCAAAGGAGCTGGAAAAGAGGCTACAATCTTTTTTTTTTTTTAAGATTTTATTTATTTACTCATGAGAGACCACAGAGAGAGAGAGAGGCAGAGACCTAGGCAGAGGGAGAAGCAGGCTCCATGCAGGGAGCCTGATGTGGGACTCGATCCCAGGTCTCCAGGATCACGCCCTGGGCTAAAGGCAGCACTAAACCACTGCCCGCTACAATCTTTTCAAAGGAGAAATCAAAGAAACATAAATTGATATAGAGGAAAAGAATGTTGAAATAAATTTACAAATTGCTGTTAAATTGATTTGTTTTGTTTTGTTTTTGAGGGTGTGAAGGGGGAGAGCTAATGAAACCTACACTGGACAGAATGCATTTGCATTTCTATTGACAATAATGATTTCGCATTGCTATCACCGGTCTACAACTTATATTGTAAAATAGCTCAAGGACAATGGAAGGGCAAAATCAGATAAGCCTCAAACAAGTGTGCTCTACACGACGCATCACTTTCTGTCAGTTGTATCTGGTATCTTTCTTGTTTATTCCAAATTTCCTTACATGATATAGAAGATAAGTAAGATAAGGATTTCTCAGCACTCAGAGGGTCTGTGACCACAGATGGTATGTGTCTTAGGGTCAAATCTAGGTTGGAATTAAATATACTGCTGTTGAAATTAACTCTACTGCTCATTACTCAATTTCTATAGGTGACCTTTGATTGATTAAAGCTCTCCGACCCTCAGTTTTCTAATCATAAAAGAGGGGTAAAGTAACCGCTTTACAAGTTTCATCTGTGGATCAAGTTAATAACCAAGATCTTAACATAGTATCCGACACAAAGTAGTGTTCAAAAAGTGTTTGATCCCAGAAGCCTTTCCCCTGGCCATAGCAGCCCAGAGACTACAGAAGTCAATCTTCACTTGGTGGTGGCCAGAGGGTTAAGTTAATAAAGTGGACATGAGACACCCCAGGGTCCCTACCTCTCTCCGGCCCTTGGCTAAATAACACAGAACCATCACATCACAATAAGCATGCTCCTCAGCCTGGAGCTGAGCTGCAATTCCAAAGGGAGCACACAATCAGATGCTCCTAGAAGCCTCCATCCTTGGAGAGCAAGAAGAGAAAGAGGCAGGAGAACCAACATGGCTCCTTAAGGCCCTTCAAGTGCTCAGAGTCCATACACGAGGGATTCAGACCTGGAGAGGAGAGATATAGAAGAAAACGGAAATCCACCTGGTGTGTCTACCTGTCAATCCTAGCAGTGCTAACTGTAAATCCTATTAAACAGATGTTATTTCATTCAACAAATGCATTCATCATGCACTATAGGACCAAAATTAAAAGGCACTGTGGAGGTGGTGAGGCCCCAGAAGCAAGTAGATGGGGATTAGCTTTGCCCCTTACTCCGCCCCAGATTAGCTCTGCGATCTTAGGTGAGTTCAGGCACCTCCTCAGCCTCAAGTTCCTTCTTGGGAAAAGAGATTAACAATAGCAATTACTTCAAGTACTTGCAGTATTCATGAGATCATATTTGTGATGGGTATAGCAAGTAGATGAATCATGAATGGTACCTAAAATAAATAAAGATGGAGAAGGAAACTGTGCTCCACGCTGGTCTGTGTTGACATTTGGTTAGGAGTTTTTACCACCAAAGTTGAAAACAGAACTTGAAAATCTAAGGGAAGAATAACTAAGAAAAGGAGAATCTCCACTATTATAGTTTCTCACCAGTACACAACCAGTGTGGTGGTTCTGAGGCTAAGATAAGGATTTCTCAGCCATTCAGAGGGGCTGTGACCATGGATGGACAGCCGTATCCACCCTGGGCCAACCTCGGTGTTCCAAAGGGGTACAGGAGGTTGAACCATTCTTCTAATCACTGAACAGGTGGCTAGAAGGTCTTGGTCCCAAACCAGAAAATAGGCACTGTTGGAAGCAGGGCTAATGCCTCATGTCCTCCTGTGGATCTCAAGCCAGTAGTCCCCTCTGAAAAATCATAGTTTTGTTCTCACTTTCCTAGACCACTGATGTTGAAAAGCATCTGCCAAGCTATCTGCTAGTTGGGTTTCTGGTGCTCTGCTCTCAGCTGGGAGGTGACTCTGAGGGAGGGAGCAAAACCTCCTCCTGTGCCCATCTCTCACTTGCATATGAAGCCCCTGTCCTTCCCTCTGGTATTTTGTATGTATACTTCATCTTTCTACCTAAGGCCTGTACCCCCTGTCCTGCTACCCCACAATGACTGATGAGTGAGTCCAGGAGAGCAAACCCTCTGAGAGTTCAATGACACTGGCTTACTAGTTCACTTTGCCTCTGTCTCCCCTGTACCATCCAGTGTCTGTATTCTCTTAAGAGTAGACACCAAGAATAGATTTTCTAGGCATGTCTAGTGAGCCATGCCCTCGGATGCCCACTCTTCAACAAATTCCAAATGTCCTTCAGCCTTGCTCTGCTAGGCTAGGTCCAAGAACCTTGGATGCCACAGAGAAGTGTTTACCCCTAATTCTGCAAGTCCCAGGGAGATACTAAAGACTTCCCACCTCGAGACTGGCACTATCTGAATAGGATTGTTGGGTGTGTCGGTGAAGGGGATCTGTTCCAAACCAAAAGGAAGAAAGAAATTTAAGTACTTAAAAAGGTCAAATGATAAGGCCCTGTATGGGCTTGTTTATTCCAGAAAGGAACCAATGAAACTTAAACAAATGCTATTCTTCACAGTGTGAAAACAAAAATACTTTCAGAGATAGCGGATGACTTCTCTTTTCTTGTACATGTGACTAAACTTGCCCAGAAATCCAGTCATGGAACAACAGATTATTTTGCTGAGCTAAAGAGCCAGGGAGAAAAAGAGTCAACAGATTCCAGAATGGACACCTTCCCCAGGGGCTGAGCCTGGAAACACTGGTTCAAAAGGCCAGACAAGTCACTCTACCCCTCTGTGAGCCCTGGGGCTGCTCTCGGTCTCCCTTTGCGGTCTAGCCCAGTGGGTGTCTGTGGATGGGTGATAAGTTAAGCAAAGCTAATGTCAGATCAGGCATGATGGAGAGTGTATATCCCTTCTTGAGACTCTTTATCACTCAGAGTGAGTGTTTTATAGCCCTGCATAGAGGTTGCCATAAAACACTATTTTAAGGAGCTTGAAACCATATTTCATCCATTAACGTCCTCTTGCCCCAAGAGGCAAAACAAACTAGCAGGTGGCTCAGGATTAACATCTTTATTACAGATGACCTCACTATTGTGTTCTCTATAAAGAAAAAATATTACAAAGCATTAACGCACTTTAACTATTAAATTAATACAGATTTACGGCTCATATCCGGATCTAAATTTCTTAGCTTGCAGGGTCGTTATTTTTCTGTGATTTTTTTTGACAATATTGCTAATGGGGACCAGAGCAAAATTGATATGAACTGTAATGGTGGATGCATGCATTCAGGGAGGCAGTAGGTTATGTCTCTTCATAAATCACTCGGATGGTAGTTTTGCACTAGAACTTACACAAGTATTTTCAATATTTGAGCAATAGCCACAGAAGGATATTTAGCCAAGAGGATGCAAGTATTAAGATTCCAATATTTACTTTGTTCTGACAAATGGCAAGGCACGAAGGCTACGCTTTCATTACTTGGAGAGGCCTTGGCGTGTAACTCCCCCTCTCCCCACTCTCTCTCACTCACGCTTAAAGTAGCCATTACTTATCTTATCTCCATGCATCGCTATTGAATGTTGTTTGTTTTCATATATGCTATAGATTGAAGTTGCCTTCATTCCCACACCTTTCTGGGCTTCTGAATGATGGTAAACGCTGGTCACCAGTTAAGTAGGAAGCAAAATATCAATCACTCTGTTGATGGCCAGCAAGCACCCAAGAACCCAACGTTGGGTAAAAATGGACTGTTGAGGGATCTCCAGGTATCTCAGTGGTGGAGCGTCTGCCTGCAGCCCAGGGCGTGATCCTGGAGACCCAGGATCGAGTCCTGCATGGGGCTCCCTGCATGGAGCCTGCTTCTCCCTCTGCCTGTGTCTCTGCCTCTCTCTTTCTCTCTGTCTCTCATGAATAAATAATTTTTTTAAATACTAAAAAATTTTTTAAAAATGGGCTGGTGAACAGGGCTTAAGACGGAGGCTGAACAGGGTCTTCCTCCTTCCCCCCCAAGTGTAAACCTTGGGGACCTCACAGTCATCCGCACCTTAAGAAAGCAAAAGAGACAAACGACCCTCTTGCAGGCCGGCCTACTGATTGGGCCACGCAGGTGAGGAGGAGGCAGGGAGCTCAGGAGACCAGAGGTTAGAGACCCTTCCCCCCGGAGCAGCACTGTCCTCAAAGGTAAGGATGTGGATCCTGGGCTCCCCAGCTTCTCCGTGGGGACAGGTGCATGTGCACAGAGCTGTGGGGCAGGGGAGACCGGGGGCCACCAGCATCCTGGGGGAGAGCAGAGTAGGGGCCTCGAGAGCCAGCTTGGGGGAGAAGACCTCGTAAAACCATGCAGTCTCATCTCCAACCCACCACCACCTAGCCCGAGTTTCCTGCGGGCGCAGAGTGCATGCACCCTTGCAGGTGCCTTTGAGCAGCCGGCTTCTTCCAGGTCCATCTCTAAGTTGCAGAAGCCCATTCGAAAATTGTCACAGCCAACAAAGCACTTTGCAAAAGGACATGTGAGACAGAGACAGCATTTTTGTTTAGCCAAGAAGTGACTTCTAGAAAGGTGGGGGGGAATATATATATATACATATGATATTACCAAAACCCAGCACTGGTAATAACAGCTGCCATCAAAGGACTGAAAATCGCAGCTTCAGGAGTTTCTGAGCATGGAGGCCTCCTTCTTGCCCTGTGAGGATCGAGAATCCCTTTATTCTTCCCCTTTCCATCCCCATCATGAGCCAGTCTGAGACCAGTCAGAAGAGAGAGCTTCAGAAAACATTTGAGCCATGAAAAGAAAACTTGGTCTCTGCAAAAGAGGTGAACAGGGGCATGCATGAGAGCTTTGGCCCTTGGTGTTAGGAAGCCAACTGAGAAAGAAATGATTAAAAAAAAAAATAATTGCATCTTCATGAGAGACAATATGGCATGTGAAAAATGCCTGTCACCGATATTTCTTGATCTATCCCAAGAATATAATCTCAAGCAACATAAGAGAGCGTTCTCTTCCTTTCTCGTCCTAATCCATGGATATCTGTGTGCACGTATGTGTGCACACTGCATGTGAGCACATACTGCCTTCTGTATTCTGAGCACGCAGGGGAATCGGATGCTATCGGTGTGCTTGCATGTGTACCCCAGGAATAGCCAGGCATCCGTATGTCTACATGCACATTGGTGATTAATGTATGCCTCTATGCGGATATTTTGTGCGTGCAATTCTTTATGTGTACACAACCAAGTGTGTTGTGTGTGACCTGGTAGGCATGTCATCATGGACATGCACAAGGGCACATGAGTCCTGGGTGTTTGTGTGAGTCTGGGTTCCTAAGCCCTACCACGCACCAGGCTGTTTGCAGCCAGTGTTGAGCCGCTAATGATTTTAATGAGAGTGCCTTCTGGATTCATATTTTTTTCATAAAATACATCACACTAAAACCAAATCAATGAGAAACATTAATTAGGGCCTTTGTAGATGCCTTCTGTGGTGGTGTTTTTCTTTTGAGAAGCACCAGACGAAGAATGCTGGGCTTTATTTAAGCTAAGTTGTTTGACATTTAGATGAGAGAAAAAAGGGGAAGAAACTAGCCAGCCCAGGAACCGTTTTTGACAGCTCTTTGTCATGCAAGGGAGAAAAAAGGCACTGGCTGTGAGAGTCTACTTTGAAGCCCTGGAAATTTGTAATGAAAAATTTAAGATACAAGAGAGGCAGAAAGATGAGCTATTCACGGGGCTCTGCATATATTAACACTTGTAATGCAAACTAAAGGTTTGCTATGTGTTTTTATAATTTGGCCGCTAATAAATATCTTCCAGAAGTGCTTTGATTTTCGAAGCTTCGGTATGGAGTTCGAATCCATTAAAAAGTAAAAGAAACAATTGGCATTGGACTCTGGTCCCTGATTAGGGGACCGTGCACATCAATTATTACAGACAGACCACTGACTGATTTCAAAGGAGGCTGGATGCCCTTGCGTGCTCAGAGGAAGCCATGCGTCTGTGGACACATCTCTCCACTGCAACCAGCCTCCATGCCGACTTCTAGGTCAACTGGTCCCAAGCACCTTATCGCTTCCTTCCTCGGCCACCTGGGCATGATTACTGACAATTCTCTCCACAGGGACAGTCAGAAGCCAGGAATCCACTGAGGAAATTCTCAAAAAGTAACATCTTCATTACCGAAAGGGTAGAGTTTCTGTGACATCAAGGCAGCCTTTGCAAATTTGGGATACTGACAGCAAATCGATTTCATCCATTCATTACATCTCTGTGGGCCTAAATCACGCTCCACCTGCCCAGCCCTTTCAGCCACTGACCCTTCTGCCATGATCAGCCCAAGGTGTCTTGGCCTCCTCTTTTCTTTTTAGATAGTCCTATCCACCCTTTTGAATTCGTTCTAGAACTTCTGTTGTTAAAAACCCAACATCTTCACATTCATCAAAATTCTCTCTTCTTTGCCATATAAGTAGATACGCAGAAGGAGTATGGACTCGGCAGTCAGACTCACATTTCAACCTCAGATGGGTTTGAGGGGGTTAGAGAATGAGGCCAAGGAGTGGGGGAGGAGCAGACTAGCAGGTTCCAAGCAGAGCTCATAGCTTTGGCCCCCATGTCAGTGAGGCTCTGGGTAACATGGATATTCAGTGCCCGTGAATTTCGTGTCTCAGGTTTAACACTCAATTTTCTGACTCATGCTCTGTCTACACTGATTTTGGTCTCTCTTAGAAAAATTTTCATCCAGTATACTCTGAGTCCTTGAACCTTACAGATCAATCCCAGATGATACCTCAGTGGGTTTCTTCTGATCCCTCTAGCAGAAACAATATGGCAGAGCCAGGTTTCTCAACCTCCCTTCTATTGCCATTTGGGGCCAAAAATTGTTTACTGTTGGCAGGGAGGGGCTGTCCTGTGCATTGTAGGGTGTTTAGTATCATCCCTGGCATATTTGTCTTCAAAATGGACAACACTAAGTGAATTGCAGGCCCTTTTGGCTATTCTCATGAGACCCAGTGTCGGGATCCAGGGTCTAGGCATGTCCCTCTTAATCATAATCATGGTTTGCTAGTCTGGAGAAAACTTACCAAAGGGTATAAACTAGGAGTGGCATCACTCAGGGACCTGGAAGCAGAAGTAATGCTGAATGGTAATTTGAGGGGAGTTTAGCAAAAAACAAAAACAAAAACAAAACTATGTATAAAGAAGTGAGCAGGGTTTAAGGAAAGGAGAGACAGCACTCTAGGGCTGAGAACAGTTGGGAGTCGCTATCATCTAGACCTTAAGGGGATGGGAAGGTGGTGATTAAGCAAACATCTGTATGCTTACAGATGTAAGGAGGAGCTATGGAAAACAGGAGCTCTGTGAGGAGCTATGGAAAACAGACAACCCTCAATGATCCAGAAGGGAAGGAACAGAGAAGAAAACTTCTGACTCCAATCTTCCCCAACCTCTTTCACTCCTCCAGAAGCAAGGGAGCCACGACAAAGTTCTGATGGGTCAGACCCCCAGAGAACAGGAGAGAGTAGAGGTAGAGGGAGTGAGGGATCCAGGGCAATGGAAAACATCCAGCACAAGTGAAAAGAAGAAGAAAAAGGTGTCCAACAGATGATTTCTGGGCTGCTGCTATGGCTAAGGCATCGTCAGGGAAATTTAGAGAACATTTAGAGGCAGAGCCCAGATGGACAAAAGGCTAAAGAACCAGCCAAAAGTGAGTGGTGAAAAGTGACCTGGTCAAATTTATAATGCCTGGACCCAGCAGGGGTGGCTCTGTGTTAGCTGCAAAGCTCACTTCAGCAGGGGCAGGTTTGTTGGAAGGAGGCTAGAATGGAGGAAGACATTTCCAACCCAAACTCTTGGGCTGTTGGCTCAGAGTTTCTTGATCATATTTTATAATTGTCTGGCCAAAATAGAATTTTCTTTAGATTATACCTCTCTGGACGGTGGAAATCTTCTCTGATTTGTCTGTGTGTATTCCCCAATGCCTGATAGTTCCTGGCAAAAAAAAAAAAAAGTGTTGAGCTTTCAAGTGTGAATCTGAAGGTAGAAGCTCTGGGATTCTGTTATCTGCCCCATATAGTTCACCGTGTGTGAGAAGAGTTCAAAACATCCTTAAATAGATACAACTACAATTTGTTAATTATACCTCACTAGAGATAGAGGAGGGCAGGGAAGAGTCCCTGACGTGTCGTTCTTTCTTCCCCTTCAGCAGAAAGGAGAATCCTTCCCATTGGAAGTTGAAGCAGGGTGTTGAAGCACGGTTGAAGCAGGGTGCCGCAACCTGCCCACCCATCATCTATTTCTATTTCTCAGAGTACCTAGTAGCAGGGCAAGGAGTAGAAACTTGGGATGGCCATGTTTCTTACCCCACAAACTGAACAAATGGTCACTGGGGCCCATAGTTGGAAGTTCCAGAGTTTGGACGGCCACTCAGTTGCCCTTCCAAAATCAGGCCTTATCACTGTGGCTGGTCCAGCTGGTAGGAGGGTAGACAGAGGTGTACTTTTCTAAAAGAGCAGCAGCTTGTTCTTTAGATACATGTCCATTTCTATGGCACCAGGACACCCAGGCTCCCAAGAGTGACAAGCTTCCCTTGGCCTTGACTCCTGCAACAAGCCTTGCCATGGACCACGCCAGCCTCCTGGAGCACGTTCCAATTGTCTGAGACTCCTACTGCAGGAACTCTTTCTCCAAGAATTCTTTCCCTGGGCAGGGGGCTAGAGCCATAGCACAAATTGCCTCCACAAAGTCCTTGTGTGTATCTGGAATCCCAGATTAAAAACATTTATTGCATTGAGCTCAGGTTCAATATGATGGGTGTCACTGAGAGATTTCAGAAATAATGTGTTGGCTCAAAGGATTATAGTCAAGCAGGAAAGGTTTTAAAAAACTGTTTAAATTGATTCCCAGCAGAAAGGGACCAGTAGGGAAGTGCAGAAGAGAGACATCAGATAGGTATGAGTCATCGTGAGATGGTGGGTATGGGCAGGTATGGAATTGGGTAGAAAAGCCATACCTTGCCTATGAACAGACTCATCAGCGGGGACAGCCATATCTTTTGAGTCGTATCCAGTATCGAAGACCTTCCCATCCCTTCCTGCTGTCGCTTCTCCTAATTGTGATCACTGGAAAAATTTTCAGAGGGAAAAGATGTTCTGGCAATGTTGGTTAAATAGCTGTCTCTGGTTCTCCATTTGAAGCTGACTTCTTAATTAAGGCACCATTGCCTGGACATAAATGCATTTATGTATATTAATTTTTGCTCCACTTAGCAGAGTGGTCACTTAATTAGATGTCTTCAGTTGTTTTATTAGAAAAAAAATAACCCTCCCTCCCCCCAAGGCATCCCTCCTTCCCACTTAGCCCCTCTGTTGTGCTGTGAATTTAAACATACTATTTGTTGCTTTCTGTTCAGTTCATTTGTAACTCCGATGCCCCTGCATTTGTAGAAACTGATATTAAAAAGTAATATCCGAGACTAAAGTCGCTAGACTGTTTAGTAGATTTTTAAATTGAAACCAAAATTATACAGATTTTTCATTCTGATAATTCCACCAATTCACTAATTCTTTAATCTTTACAGGTCATTGAACAGTTCTACATTAATGAGATGTAGTTAAGAACAAATTTTACACTTTTTCCTTTTTTTTTTTCTTGAAAAATGTTTCCTATCATTTGTAAATTAGAAAGAACTTGTTCCATTTATGGTCCATTTATTTAAAATAATCGAATGCATGGGATCTGACTGAACACTGTGTGTAATGATGCTTTTAAACAAATTACCATTTATTTATAAGCAAGAAATAGACTTTTAAAAAGCACCCAGACTTGGTTACATTATTGATGGCTTTCTCCAAGCCCAACAGCTCTGGGGTGTGTGTGTGTGTGTGTGTGTGTGTGTGCTCACGTGCATGTACATGTGCACACACACGTGGGTATGGATTTTATTTCCGTGAGAAGGTTGAGGATTTGGGAGTTGAAACAAAAATGACTGCTAGAAAAGCAGCATGTTTTTCCTTTTCAGCAAGTTGCAAATGTTGGTGAAATCCACCCATGATGAACCACCTATCTCAGCACAAAGCACCCAAAGCTCAGACCAGAATCAGCCCTCATCTAACCTGCCCGGTACGCTAAGGGTATACAACGAACAGTACAAGTCCTCCAACCCAGCTGATGGAAACATGCAAGTAAGCAAAGCCCATCACTTTCACCAGTGGCCCAGGGGCTCCTACTTACAGAACAATTACATTTTCATAAAATGCTGTGGAGTTAATTGGTTGGACTCAAGTACTGTAAATTATTATTATTCCTTGCCATACTAGTGCAGGGAGGAAAGTGGTTGTTTGTTCTGTGAAGTGATAGTTAAAGAGCTGGTGTTGCAGAGAACCAGGGGAGAAGACAGACTCCGCTAAGAATTAATGGGGGAGAGAGATGTCTGGCCTCCTCAGCTTTGGCCCTATCCATTCATAATACTCTTCCCATTCCCTTTCTCTTATTCCTTTCTTCTATAGTGACCAACTGAAGAATAAATAAATAATAAGTAGTCCCTGCAACTTCCAATATTCAATATCCCAGCCATATTCCCCCAACTTCCAACAAGAGTGCATTCCCCAGAGATCACGTGCCAACTCCAACAAAATCAACTGAAATAGCCCTTTTTACAGATTTTTTTTTTTCTTTGAAAGGGGGGGTCTATAAGCCTGGAAGTGTGCACAGTTGAAGTGCACACTTGCACTTCCTGGAAGGAGTTAAGGAAAAAATGCATATACACTTTTTGATGAAGATGTAAAGAGGAAGAAGAAGGTGGAAAAAATACATAAATCTAGGATGCCAGACGTATCAAAGTGGTTATCAGAGCGACGTTAAGTTTCCAGGACTGAGAGGACGTGTGACTGGATTGCTTCCCGACAAGGATTTTTAAGAAGCCATGAGAACAAATAAATAAATAACCAGAAGGAAAGGTGCTTGAAGACAAGATGAATGTATATAAAGATAATTCTTGTATTGCTAAGCACCAAGAACTATCTGATATGTAAGAGATGAATGAATGTCTGATATATATGAATGAATGAGGTTGTGTTGGCTTTCAAAAAGGACAGAGGCAGATCTAAACACTAACCAGTTACTTCAACCACTAGCAAACCAGTAATTGTTAAATCAGTGGTTTTGAAAGCTTAGAAAATAAGCAATAATGACCAGGTCCCATAAGGACAAATCTTACCAAATAAATCTAATAGGAATTTTTTTCATTGAGTTGTCAGACCAGTTACACCTCATTTTCAATCAAGTGTTTGACCAAGTATATGTGATATGTCTGCAATCAGGAAAATGTGGAAATTTGCAGAATAATTGGTTGAACATTGAAAGTGATAAATAATAAAATTAATTAGTAAATTAACTGAAACAAAGGTGATAAATAATGACTGTTAGATAAAAATCTCTAGTAGAATGCTGTAGGTCCATTGGCTATTTGTTGTACCAATAACTGAAGATACTAGAAAACAGTTTTTGTGATTGGGACCTTCATAAAAAGATTCTGGTGTTTATGGCCATCCTTAGTAATAGGATTCTGTCCTTGGTGCCAATGTACTTTACATTTCACCCAGAATCTTATATCAGATATAGACAGCATACCCATCAAAACCTGCAGATGACAAAAAATGGATAGAGTAGTTAGATAACTAAGTGAAATAAATCTACGTATCAACCTGACAAGGATAAACATCATGTTTTCAATAGGTTCAAAAAGTCAACTTCTCATACATAGACATGGAAAATCTCTGGCTAAATGGTAGCCATTGTTGGAACAAACAAAAGCTTAAGCTATTTTATTTAATTAGTTACAAGTTTGATATACAAAAGCTTTGTGATGTGATTGCCAAAAATCCAAGGTTGTTTGTGTTTTTATCCACAGAGACTACCCCTGGTAAATGGCAGTTTGAAGAAACCGAGAAGAGGTGTGATACAGAATGGAGAAGACAAGCCTTTGGGAGGATATGGCTGCTGTTTTTAAGTATCTGAAGGATAGTCTTTTGGAAAAGAAAAAAATCATGTTCTTTGTTGTCCCATAGGAAAATGTCCCTAGTGGAAATGTCTAGAAATGGAATAGGATGCTTTGTGAGAAGTCATGAGCCACTCCCTTGGTTGGAGCCTGATATCCTTTGTCAGAACTGTTGAGATGACCTAGTAGAGACCTTGTACTTCATTGCTAAGATCCCTAAAATTCTGAGATTACTTGATTCTCTGACCATTTCAAGATGCTCAGGATACACTAGTGTCACATAGACTTGGAATTATATGTTTGTGTACCATTTAAAATAAATAATGAAGTTGGAGGCAAGTCATCAGGTTTTAATTTTTTCAACTTAGTACACTAATATTTAATAATAAAAATATACGTCCAAATACCATATTCATAATTTTACAGAAAATCATTTTAAACACCAAAATCTAAGATGAAGAAAAGCTCAGAAAAAGAATACTTTTTTACATTCAATATCTTTGTATCATGAAAACCACTCTCTTTTCTCTACTTTTTTTTTTATACTGCCACAAAGCAGTAGACATTCCTTCAGAGCCAACACTAGCATTTGAAAACCAGTGATACAAGCAACATCAGTGTGGCCATGCAACAGTGTCACTCATGAAGCTAGAATAAAAACGTTGGCTCATCCAGAAAGGATAAGTGTGGTTTCACAGTGGCTTCCCTCTGCTGTAACCACTGGAGGCTATATAAAACCCTTTCCTTAGACTTAGCTCTGTGTCTTGGTCCTCATCAAAGCAAATCATCAGCTTCATGCCTTTTTAGACATGTAGATCAAGAAATAGTGCAAAGTGGGAAAAATAATTTCATATCCAATGGGACCCTATCATACTTCTCAAAAATAATTGCCAGTTGCGTCAACATTTAACCTTACACTATTTATAGAAAAATACAACTATTACCCTTTGGTCAGAAAAGTTATCTTTTTCATGTACTAACTTATCCTATATATTATATTATATTATATTATATTATTATATTATATTATACTTATCCTATATATTCAGGTATATTTCCGGGATTCTATTTGATCAATCCATCTATTACTGCATAAGAACCAAACAACTGAAATTATTATGACATTATTCTACGTATTAATGCCTATATCTTGGTCTAACTAGGCTACTATAACAGAATACTACAGACTGGGTAAAATTGGTTTCTCAAATTTTGGAAGTTGAGAAGTCCAAGATCAAGGTACCAACAGATGAGAGCAGCTTCCTGGCTCATAGATGGCCATCTTTTTGCTATGTCCTCACAGGGCAGAAGGGACAAGGGAGCTCTCTAGTACCTTTTTCATAAGGGCACTAATCCCATTCACAAGGGTTCTGTCCTCATGATCTAATCACCTCCCAGATATCCTACCTCCTAACATTATCATTTTAGGGTAACCCCCAATGAATGGGGAGAATACAAATATTAAGTCTATAGCAGACTGGAAGGGAAAGTTCACTGCTGTTCATCTTTTTCAAAAATTTCCTAGTATTCATCAACATATATTCTTATAGATGAACTGTAAAATAGCTTAGTCACATTTCAGAGAAAAAACTCTCCTTATATGTTTTTTAAACTATTAAAATTTGCAGATTTAATTAGAAACAGTTCATACCATTCCCTGTTAAATCTTCCATCCAGAAACATGGATATTGTTTTACTTCCATTTATTCAGGGCTTCTCTTAGTCTCCTTAGTAAATTTTGTTTACCTAAAGGTTTATATAAAATTTTATTCAGATATAAGACGTGCAAAATTACTCTAAATATTATTCTCTGTCTTTTAAGTTTTTCTTACTCTTACAAATGGTACAATTTTTCACTACTTTTTTTTCTGGTATAGAAGAAATCCATTTTTCAATATCTTTTATAAGTGACCTTCTACTGAATCTCTGTATTAAAGTGGTGCTTTTGCTTGATTCACTTGGATTTTCAAAAAAATCTTTATGTCTATTCTTTGCTCATATTTATACCTTTTTATTTCTTATTCTTCAGCTAGAACTATTCAAACAATGTGGTAGAAGAGTGAATATGTGGACATATTTTAAAGGCTCATATTTATTGGGATTATTGCATTGTTTCTCCACCAAGGGGATATAACCATTGGGGGCTGTATAATAAACCCTTGGTGTAGGGGAAGTGGAAGTAGAACTATATGACATTCCCCATGAGATCTTGATAGGCTGCTCTAGGAGTGCTGACAGGCCCAATTTAGAATCATTGACTATTGATCTATCATCAGTACAATTTGTTGTACCATTCAGGTGTACCTGAGTAAAAAAATTTTCAGAGACTGAGAAGCCTGTGTTTTTGTACTTTGCTATCCATTTGCTGTTTGCCCCTCATGTAGAGTAAACATTCTATATGAATCTGTATGAATACTGAATATCTTCAGTATTAAGAGGATTTGGGGTTTTGTTTTTGTTTTTCAGTGTCGAATAGATGTGGGCTTTCATGAAATGGGTTTTGGAAATCTGACATGATAACTTAATTCATTTCTAAATGCTTGAAGAGTAGGTTCCTACAGTAAGCTGGTGGTGATGTCTTCACTACACAGTTGCTCACAGCTTGCCAGCAGTTTGTTGAGTTCTGCAGTTCTGTTCATCTGTAGATCCTACATTTCAGCCAACCTGATGTGTATGCTCTCAGTGTATTTTCCAATTTCTGGACCTTGACTTTGTTTACTTTCCTTCATTCACTTTCTTCTTCATTTCCATGTGCTCAAACCCAAATCAAAAGCCACTGCTTCCATGAAAGCCTTCCATGACTGAAAACTCCAGTCATGTGTGATTCCTTCCCCTTCTACACTTAACCTTGTTTCTGCACTTTCCTAGTGACACTTATTTCTAGCTGTCATAATAGTTAATTTTGCTTCTGTATTCTCCTCGATGGTGAACTTCTTGAAGGATCCATGTCTGAGTAGCCTTTATCTTCCTCACTGTTTTAGGATAGAGCTGAATAAGTACAGTCTGGACTGAGAAAACAGGCTGCCTAGCTTCCATTCCAGCAGTGCTTCTTTCTAGCTATGTGGCCTTGGGCAAAATACTTGACTTAGGTTCTTCTATAACCTGAAATATCAATAGTGTCTACCTCATGGAGTTTTTGTGAGGATAATGAGGTCATATATGTAAAGCCTTTGGAATAATTACTAGCATAAATTCAGCCCCCAGTATCTTTTATTTATTATAACCTATTAGAAATAGCTTCAGGAGGGTGGCTGTCTCCTCTCTTTCACCACTTGCTGATTCTTAGCACCCAATACAGTTCTTAGCACATAGTGGGAATTCAATAAATATTTATTTAATAAAGTTTAAATGACTAAATAAAAGTGTGGGTGATAAAATTGTTCTCTGCAAGTTAGACTTTTTTTTTTAGATTTTATATATTTATTCATGAGACACACATACACAAAGAGAGAGAGAGAGAGGCAGAGACACAGGCAGAGGGAGAAGTAGGCTCCATGCAGGGAGCCCCACGTGGGACTCAATCCTAGGTCTCCAGATCAGGCCGTGGGCTGAAGGCAGCGCTAAACCGCTGAGCCACCCGCGCTGCCCTGCAAGTTAGAATTCTAATGCTGGTTTCACTTCCCTGTTATTTAACCCACAGAAAGTAGATCCCACACGTCACAGAACCCACAAAGTTCCACCCTATAATTTCTCTTTCCCTGGAAGCCAGACACTAGCCATAAGATAAACATGCAGTCAGGACAGAAGAAAAGGAGTTGGAGAAACTCTGATACTCTACTGAGCAAAGCTGGGACCTGTCTTCCAGCTGAGAAATACAGCTCTCTTGTGCCAATCAGTATCTCTGTGGGTACAATAAATAAACCCCTTCTTTTTAAAGTGTCATATGATTCAAGTTATTCTTCTGCTTTCTCAAATTCATAAAGGATAAAAGTTATATGGCAAAGGAGGGAGGGAGTAAGCCAAGTGCTAAGAAAAGAAAATAATCCTTTAGTAGCAAGGCAGTGGTTAGGACAAGGAGTCTTTGAATATAGACCTTTTTACTAACCTGTGAATAGTTATATCATGAACCACTTCAGGAGACTGGCACACAGAATTATTAAAAAAATTCTTACTTGTGTTCTATTTTCTTCTTTTGCCTCTGCATTTCTACATCAATATAAAAAAGAGTAGATAAAAACGAATCACATACAATCTTCTAAAGTAACTTCGGGGCATATGGGTGGCTCAGTTGGTTAAGTGTCTGAAACTTGATTTCGGCTTAGGTATGATCTCAGGGATCAAGTCCCAAATCAGGCTCCACGCTGTTGAGTGAGAGTCTACTTGGGATTTTCTCTCTCCCTCTCTCTCTGTTCCTCTCCACGCTCATTCTCTCTCTCTAAATAAATTGAAGAAGGGCGGGGGGGGGGGGGAGGAAAGTAACTTCAACCAACTGAGGCTCTGCTTCTTCATCTTTAAATATCTACGTCATAGAATTGTTGAAATCACTAAATGAGTAACATATATTCCTGGTCCAAACATAACAAGTGTTTTCCAGTTGTTAATGCCTTTCTTCCTTCTACCATTGTCACTTTCAATGTCAATAGGAATGACATATGCTCGCCCTTCAGATACTTCCTCTTTGTTATTGTCATCACTACGTTCAAAAAATTAAGGATTATTCTAATTCAAAGTACTAGAGCATAAAATACAGCAGATACCAAACATATTTGGCTGTAACTTTTGTGCTTTAAAATAAATGCTTGATTTGTATTGATCATTGATTATTTTGCTCTTAGATGGAATATGCAAAAAAATTTCAGTCTTCTACTTTTTTTTTAAGTGGGGCAAATTGAAAAAGATCAATCTTCCTTTTGAGTCAACACAGAATATTTTGAAATGAATATGAAAATACAATATACGACATTCTGTGGGATGCAGCCAAAGCAAAGCTTGGAAGAAAATGTATAGCATTTCGTGCTTAAATTAGAAAATAAGAAGAGTCTCAAATCAATAATCTAAGATTCTACCTTATGAACCTACAAAAAAGAGCAAATCAAGCCCAAATAAGTACAAGGAAGAAAGTAATAAATATAAAAGTAGGAATAATGAACTAAAACAGAGGGGGAGAAGAGAGAAAATAAAATCAAGAGCTGACTCATTGAAAGGAAAATTAAAAGATGTCAGGCCTTTCCAATTTGATCTATAGGTTTATTGCAATGCTGATAAAAATTCCAGAATATTTTTTTCATGGATATCAAAAAACTGATTCTAAAATTATGAGAAGAGGTAAAAGACCCAGACTTTAAGACTTACTATAAAAATATAGTAATCAAAACAATGTAGTATTGGTGAAAGAATAAACAAATAGATCAATAGAATAGAATGGGGAACCAGATGTAGATCCATATAAATATAGTCAAATGATCTTTGATAAAGATGCAAAAGCAATACAATGGAGGAATGATAGTTTTTTCAACAATTTGACATCCACATTTAAAAAAATGAATTTAGAAACAGACTTTACATCTTTCACAAAAATTAACTCAAAATGGATCATAGATCTAAATGTAAAACAGAAAACTATAAAACCCTGAGAGAAAACATAGGGGGAATCTAGATGACTTTGAGTATGGCAATGACTTTTTAGATGCAACACTACAGGTATGATCCTTGAAAGGAATAATTGATAAGTTGGATTTTGTTAAAATTAAAAACTCTGGTCTGCAAAAGACAATGTCAAGAGAATGAAAAGACAAGCCACAGACTGGGAAAAAACATTTGCAGAAGACATATTTGGTAAAGAACTATTACTCAAAATGTAAAATAACTCTTAAAATTCAACAATAAGACAAGAAACAGGGGGGCCTGGGTGGCTCAGTTTGTTAAGCATCTGCCTTAGGTTCAGGCAATGATCCCAGGGGCCTTGGAGTCAAGCCCCACCTTGGGCTCTCTGCTCAGTTGGGGGGTCTGAATCTCCTTCTCCCTCTGCCCCTCCCCCTGTTCATGTTCTCTCTTTCTCCTTCTCTCTCAAATAAAATCTAAAAAGAAAAAATAAGTCAAGTAACAACTTGATTTTTAACGTGGGCCAAAGACTTAAACAAATACTTCATCAAAGAAGATAAGCAGATGGAAGACAAGCATATGAAAAGATGCTCCATATTATATGTGATCGGGGAAATGCAAATTAAAACAACATGAGATAACACTACACACATACTAGAATGACGAAAATCCAGAATATTGACAACACCAAATGCTGGCTAGGATGAGGAACAACAGAAATTCCCACACATTGCTGTTGGAAATGTAAACGTACAGCCACTTTGGAACACAGTTTAGTGGTTTCTTGCAAAATTAAACATACTCTTACCACATGATCAGCAATTACACTCCTTGATATTCACCCCAGGGAGCTGAAAACTTAAATCCACACAAAAACCTACATATGGATATTTATAACAGCTCTATTTATTATTATCAAAACTTGGAAGAAACCAGATGTCCTTCATTGGGTAAATTGATAAATAAACCGTGGTATACCCAGACAATGGAATATCATCTAGAACTAAAAAGAAATAAGCTATCAACTGTGAAAATACATGAATAAACTGAAATGCATATTACTAAGTGAAAGAAGCCAATCTGTAAAGGTTACAGGAATCATACTGTATGATTCCAACCAAACGACATCCTGGAAAAAGCAAAACTATGGAAACGATAAAAAGATCAGTGGTTGTCAGGGCTGGGTAGTGGTGATGGTGGCAGGGTGAATAAGGCAGAGTGTGAAGGGTTTTTATGGCATAGAAAATACTCTGTATGATACCATAGTGATGGATACCTGTCATTATACATTTGTCCAAATCCATAAGATTTATAATACTAAGAGTGAATCCTGAAGCAAAATATGAACTTTGGGTGATTATGATGTGTCCATGTGAATTCATCAATTGTAGCAAATGTACCACTCTAATGAGGTATATTGATAATGAGGGGGGCTCTGCATATTTGGGCAGAAGATATATGAGAAATCTTTGTGCTATATCCTCAATTATGACGTGAAGTTTAAATTGATTAAAAAATAAAGTCTTAATTTTAAAAAGCTAGCAAGTCAAATGTAGTGATATGTAAAATGAATAACCCATCATGTCCAAGTAAGATATTCCCAAAAATGCAATAATGGTTTAACATTTGAAAATAAATCAGTGTGATTCATCATATTGACACACTGAAATAGAAAAATCACATGACAACTTCAATTGATGTATAGAAAGATTTAACCAAATCACTCATGATTTGTGAAAATACCTTCAGTGTCAATTTATTCAGAGTACTATAACAGAATACCATAGACTTAGCTTAAACAATTTATTTCTCAACAGTTCTGGAGGCTGGGAAGTCTAATATCAAGGTATTAGCAGATTCAGTGTCTGGTAAGAGCCTGTTTCTTGGTTCATAGGTAGGCTTCTCCCTCTGTCCTAATATGGTTAAAGAGAAAGGGAATTTTCTTCTCCTTCTGCCTGTATCTATTCTTCTCTGTGTGTGTCTCTTATGAATAAATAAATAATTTTTTTTAAAAAAAGCGAGGAGACTCCTAGGTGGCTCAGTGACTGAGCATCTGCCTTCAGCTCAGGGTGAAATCCCGAGGTCCTGGAATCAAGTCCCACATCTGGTTCCCCACAGAGAGCCTACTTCTCCCTCTACCTGTGTCTCTGCCTCTCTCTGTGTGTCTCTCATGAATGAATGAATGAATGAATAAATAAATAAATAAATAAATAAATAAATAAATAAAATCTTTAAAAAAGAGAGAGAGAAAAGAAATTTTCTTGGATTTATTCATGAGGGAGCTAAACCCATTCATGAGGGATCTGCCCTTATAACTTAATCATTCTTCAAATGCCCCACTTCCTAATACCTTGCACTAGGGAATAAGACTTCAACAAATGAATGTTCGGTGGAGGCATAAACATTCAGTTTACAGTACTCAGCAAACTGGAATAAAAAGGGATCTCAATAGAAATACCCAGAACTAGTATAGTATTACATGGAAAAAATATATATACATTTTCCCTAAGATCAGGAATAAAGCAATGACACCTTCTATTCCATATTTTGGGTGATAACTTCTCTTCCATATTTCCTGTAGTCCATAGCTAGTAGGAAAACAAATGAAATTCATACAGATTGAAAAGAAAGAAATGAAACTGCCTTTATAAAAAGATGGCATGATTTCCTATGTAGATAAGCCCAAAGAATCTATGAAAATAATAAGTGAGTTTAGCAAAGTTGCAGGATACAAGATCAATATACAAAAATCAATTATATTTGTATACACTAGAAATAAATAATTGGGAATTGAAATTGAAAGCAATATTACACAGCAACACCAAACCCCTGAAAACTTAGAGATAATTTTAACAAAATATGTTTAAATCTGTGTAGAGGGAACTATAAAACATTACTTAGGGAAATTAAAGAAAACCAAACTAGATGACAAATAATACATATTTATTGGTTAGAAGACTCAATAATATTAAAACATGAATTCTCCTGAAATGTATCTGTAGACTCAAGGTAGTCCCAATAAAATGAGAATTTTTTTTAGATATAAATCTAGGCCAGCTGATTCTAAAATTCATATGAAATTGCAAAGAACCCAAATTAGGCAAAACTATTTTGAAAAATAATATTACACTCCCTGATTTCAAGACTTATTACAAAATTGGGACATTGATACAATGCAAAAAAAAAGAGAAATATAAATTAGTGAAATATAATAAAGAGTCCAGAAAGCTCATAAATATCCTCAAATCATTTTTGACAAAGATGTGAAAGTATCTTAATGGAGAAGGATAGTTTTTTTCATTGGTAGAACAATTAGATGTTCCTATGCAAAAAAAAAAAAGAAAAAGAAACAGGAGGTAACAGAAGGAAGACAGAAAGGGGGCAAGGGAAGTGGGAAAGCAGAGATGAAGGAGGAGGAGGAGCATAAGGAAGAGAAGGAAAGAACCTCAACCCTTACCTCCTGTCACATATAGAAATTTGACACAAACTGGATCATAAATCTAAATGTCGAAGCTAAAACTACAAGACTTCTGAAAAAACATAGCATAATATCTCTATCACCTTGGTGTTGGTAAACATGTCTTTCATCTGCATTTAAAACTTAAAAGCTTTTGCTTTTTGAGAGGCACTGTAAAGAAAATGAAGAAACAGTTCACAAACTGAGAGAAAACATTTGCAAATCACATATCTGATATATGACATGTATTAGAATATACAAAGAAGTCTCAGAACTTTTTTTAAAGTAGTCTCTACACCCAAAGTGGGGCTTGAACTCACAACCCCAAAATCAAGAGCCACATGCTCCACTGATGGAGCCAGCCAGGTGCCCCAGGAATTCTCAGAATTTTAAATAAGAATGAAACAATCAATAAAATAATGGACTGAATATTTATACTCTTACCAAGGAATATATATGAATGGCGTGAAAAGATGTCCAACATAGTTAGTCATTAGGGAAATGCAAAGTAAAAGCGTGAGATCCCAACACACACCTGCTAGCATGACTACAATTAGAAAGACATACATTGTAGGATGTAGAACAACTAAAACTCTCACAGCTGGTGGAAATACAAAAAGATGCAGCCACTTTGGAAAACAGGTTAGCAGACTCTTAAAAAAGTAAATGTACGCTTACTGCATGACCCAGCAATACTATTCCTTGTATTTCCATATGAAAATATATGTCCACATAAAAATTTGTGCATTAATGTCCACAGCAGCTTTATTCATAATAGCCAAAACCAGGACATCACCATCAACTGGTAAATGGAAAAAACAAATTGTGGTATATCCATACAATGCAATGTTTCTCAGAAATTAAGAGAAGGGACTACTGATACATGCAAAAACGTGAATGAATCTCAAGAGTATTACGGTAAGTGGAAAAAAAATCAGATGAAAAAGACTGTTGTGTTTGATCAATTCTTATGAAATCCTAGAAAAGGTGAAACTGTAGTCATTGAAAGCAGATCGGTAATTGCCTGAGCTGAATGGTGGGAATGGGAGTGAGCTGTACAAGGGCATAAAGAAACCTCTTGAGATATAAAAAATGTTCTATATGTTGATTGTGTTGGTGTTTACATAGTGTACACATTTTTCAAAATTCATCACACTGTTCATTTAGATTGGTGAGTTTTATACCTCAGTAAAGCTGATCATCAACCAATAAAAAAATAACCACAAGTTAGATCACGTCATTCTCATCCTCAAAATCCTCCAATATCTTCCCATTCCAACTTATAATGAAATCCTAAGTCCTTGCCCTGGCTTATAATGCTGCACATGATCTGGCTCCTACATACCTCTCCAGCCTCCTCCAACCACTCCCCTCTATATGTTTTCTGCCCCTGTCACGCCATCCTCGGGGACCATGGAACACACCAAAGGTATTCCCACACCGAAGCATTTGCACATGCTGTTCCCTCTGCCTGGGATAGTCCTCTCCCTCATATTGATTCCTCACTTCTCTCGGGCCTCTCTTTAACTGTCAGCACATCAAAGGGACCTTTCCTCAACATCCTTTTTATAATACCACTACCTGCTTCATCACTCTCTTTAGTCTGCTTTATCTTTTTCTTCACAAGCATCTATCATCAAGGACATTATTTTCTTCACTTACTCATTTTCTTTCCCCCATTTGAATTAACTCCATGAAGGCAGAAATGTCTTAGGAGCCATATGTCTAGTCACTAGCACAAAACCTGGCACAACTTAGGTCCTCAATAAACCCAGGTTATCCAATGAATGAAGGATAATGAAATCTCTACATATTGGAACCTATGTAACACAGCCAAAACGGTGCATGTAGCTAAACTCATACTCCTAAAAACTTGTATTATTAAATAAGAATGAAACTGAATGAATTAAACACTGAATTGAAGAAATGAAGAAGTAAATGAAACACTCCTAAGGAAAACAGAAAAAGGGAATTGATAAAATAAAAAGCAATAAATTAGAAAATAGACTAGGAATTGCAGTAACAAGTAAGTTCAAGAGCTATTTCTTTGGGGAGAAACAATGATGAAATAGGTAAATCACAAGCTTATTTATTCCTGAGTAAAAGAAATAAAATAGAAAGTAGATATAGAAAAAATTAGAAATGAAAATCAGGGAAATTATTATAGATAGAAGGGAATGTTTTTAATTATAAGAAAAATATTGCTCCATATGAGACAAACATATTTGAAAACACAAATCACATTGACCCCCCAACCTCCCCACTTGGTTGTACATTCTTTAGACCCCTTCCTGACCACTGGCTCTCATGTGGCTTCATTCTGTCCTGTGGTCCCTGGGCCCATCTCTGCAACATGAGCCAAGGAGGGAGCTTAGTGTAGCAGCTGTCTTAAGTTAGGTGATGCATGATAAGAACATCTCAATCAGGGTCCTGAGTCAGACCATTAACCAACCACATGACTTTACGTGTATCTCCAAATCTCAGCGTCCCTATCTGCAAATGAAATAGTAACACCTGCTTCACAGGTGTGGATAAGTGAGGTGATGCAGGTAAGGTGTTTGTGCATGAGTGCTCATTAGATGTGAGCTGGAAGACAAGTACTGTATGATATCACTTTCAGGTGGAATCAGAAAAAGTTAAACCTGTAAAAACAGAGTAAAATAGTGGTTACCAGTTTACTGGTAATCTCAATGCGGAGGGAGAGGAGATAAGAGTGCGGGTGTTTAAGGGTATAAACTTGTAACTACTGGTACATAAGCCATACAGACCTAATGCACAGGATGATGAGTATAGACAACAATAGTGCCCTGTAATTATTATTATGTATCATGATAAATGCTGCTCTCAGAAATTATATTGGGATATATCAATATATCGAAGTAACACATAGCACACTTAACGTTGCACATCTAATTCGTTCAATAAAAATTTCTTAATTAAAAAAATAAAAATAAAATGAAAACCTAAATGTCAATTAGTCTTTGGTTGCAGGTGCGTTTCAAGTCTGGGTGGCAAAGGGTAGCCTGGCAAGTCTGGAGGAGGTGATGGAAGCCTAAATCACCATACTTTCCTGGTCCTCTAACTCTTCAGCCAGCATTGGATATACTGCTCCTACAAACCTGTTCTGGGATGTTTTAGATGCACAGGCCTTGGTTCTAGCTAAAGAATGCCTCATCAGCCATGGCCTCTGCTCTCTAGGGACCTGGGCCTCCAGAGCTTGCAGAATATATTTACAAAGATGTTTTCTGGCGCAAGCCACACCACCCACTGCCTCTCTTAAATGGAAAAGAAGAAATCCTACCAAGAAATGTCTAGAAGGAAGGCTCCCTTGATGTTTCCTCCTGGCTATCTTACCTCACCAGGCCACATGCATCTTTTCTGGATGGACGCAAGCACACACAAACATGAAGGAGGCAGTTAGCATCCCTCAGAGCCGCTCAGTATTCACTTGTGCGGTGTGTAGTGCTGTGCAGAAATTGGACAGGACGGTTTCTAAAGCTTTTGGAGATTGTTAACAAACACAGCCGAGGAGAAACCAGCAATCTAAATACGCATGTCCTAAGGCAGACTCACAGACTCCTGAGTCCTCCAGGGCCTGAACCAAACGGAAAGTTCAAGAAAAATGCTTTTTCCATCCCAAGCAATTTGCTTCCATGGGGTGTCAAGTAGAATTGAGTTGACAGTTCTCTGAGCAAGAATGCAGAGTAGAAGCTTCCAAAGGGACACAAGTTCAAGTGCAGTCATTCGTTTTTGAAGTTATTTAAAAATAAGAATTTAAATAAATGAGAAAAGAGAAAAAACAGTTGCCCCACAACCTTCCTGGAATCCTTACTCTCAATAAACTAAGAGCTCCAGCCCATTAAAGGTGCCCTCAGAAAGCCCCTCCTTTTCACCTCTCATTTCAGAGCAAGGAGGCTGGGGCTAGAGCAGCGACCTGTGTGGGGTGTACGGCAGGTCAGGGATGGGACCAGAGGGGAGAGACAGGGTCTCCCAGCCCCACCACACTGCTTCTCCAGGCCACCACTCCACAGGCTTGCACTGACATAGCTCAGAAACTGCAAATTCTGAAATCAAGTGACCTGAACCACGTGGGAGCTTGAGGGTACCAGATGTTTGGCTCTTGGCCAGACGTTGTCAACTTGCTGGAGGAAGTTCTCAGGTAATCCTGTGATAAAGTGCCTTGGAGGTGAAACTGAAATGTGAACTGCGTGAATTTGATGGTCTGTGTATTTCAGGTGACCCGGACCTCCGGAGTCAGGCAGTTTCTACATTGCCTCCGACTATTTCTTATTACCCTACTGCTAGCACTCTGGGGCCAGACACCACTGTCCCTAACCTCTGTGCCTTACTACGATCCCACCCAACTGATCTCCCTGCTTCTGCCCTGGCCCTCCTATGGTTGATCGACACAATAATCAGGGCAGTCCTTCTCCAACGCATGCCAGCTATGTCATTCCTCCACCCAGAATCTTCTTGGAGAAAGAGCGCTCTTCTGTGGTCATGTATATCCCGGTGGTGGACACGCTCCCTTGCGAGGATATACCCCCTTTTATGGCAATAGTTTGCGTGTGAAAGTCAGATGCTTCCGGAGCCTTAGTTGGCAGAGTCATCTCCTTTGCTTCCCTCTCGCTTGGTGAACCTTCATGTGTAAGCCCCCCGACCGGAGGCTGTCCTCAATGAGCTGAACACAGGGGGAAAGCCTGGGCTCCCACTCTCTGACCATATTTAGCAGCGCCATCCTCAGAGCCCATGGCATCTACACATTGGAGAGAGTTTTTCTGATATTGGTAAAATGAAGAGGTTGTGCTCTTCTGCTTAAAAATCCAGAAAAACCTATAGAAGTGCCACCTGTATGGTGCAGAGCACCACAGACACCCAAGCCCAGATGTGGGCTTGGACCCAGCTTATCAGAGTGAGTGGAAGAGAGGGAAGGACAGAGATATTCCTGTGAATATCTGGGTGTTATACTCTATGTTGGCAAATCGAACTCTAATAAAAATACACATATATACAAAAAAATAAAATAAAAATTTAAATAAAAGATTATGTCCCCAGTTTAAAAAAAAAAAACAGTTATTTTTCAGAAGGAGATCCCTACAGAAGAACCAATATACTTGAAACTCTAGCATTGCTTGGATCTTTGCAGCAGAACAATCCAGAGCAAGGACGGACACAGCTACTGCTAGAAATGTTAAGCTATGCTTAAGCTGAGAAGTTGAGGGTGGAAAGACCGCGAATGACCTGCAATGAATAGCCATGTTGGCTACAACGCAGCAACAAATTTCAACTGATTTAGTAGAAGATGTGGAGGAGAAAGAAGAGCTGAAAAGAATTAAATAAAAGGGAAGCAGATTGATAAGGTCAGAGGGTCCATGTGGCGACTGACCAGAGCTGTGCTTTGCCCACCATTAGCTAAGGGTTCCACCAATACTGCGATGAGGAAGGATTGGGGGTAAAGCCTGAACCCCCTTAAACTTCTCCTTAAGGGCTCCTGATGCTTCCACATCCCAGTTCCATGACACATTCGCTGGAGACGCTTGAAGAAGTGCAGATTCCAGGGCCTGCCCAGATCACCAGATCAGAACCTCTCCTGGAATCTATCTCATTAATGAGCAAACCAGGTGTTTCTGAGGCAGCTGGACCTCATGTGGGTTGTAGGTAGACCCCACCTTGAAAACCTCTGTTCTCTCGTGTTTCTCATCTGTCCTATAAATAACGTGGCCCTGTGTATGTGCTCTTCCACGAATAATTGCTTTAGGGAAAGAGTCACGAGACACACTGTTTTCAGTGATTACCCTGAAGAGACAGGGTGAGGGTCAAAGGTGGTAATGGCAGCATTTTCCTACAATCGTTTCTGTTTAGCTTAATTTTTATTTTATTTATATACTACTCATATGGGGACAGTAGGAATTATCTGGACAGGGAGCTTAGGGCCATCGTTTTGTTTTATATCCTCTTTATTACTTCACATATGGTAGCAAGTTTTAGATTCAATTTCTCTTTATTCAAAAAGTACTTCTGAATGCCTCCTCTATGCCAGGCATTGGTCTAGGTACTTGGGCTACAGTACAGTATTTCTTTGCTGGATCAATATGCAACGGGTCTAAACTACCTGCTTTGTAAATTAACTATAATTCAACCCTTGTGCATGATTAGCTATCAATGTGTTTATTTTCTTAAAATAAGGTCTCAGGTTAAAAGACTTCCTCCAGGTGGAAACCAGCTGACAAGTACAATCGTGACCCACGAGCCAAGGGTGTCCATATCTGGGAGAGGCACCTCTGTCTACCCTGCCTTCACAAATGACATGTGGAAAGGGCTTACTCTTTTCTGCTGGGCTACATGTTATTCATACAATGGGGCAGACTTTGGAGAACTGGAGTTACAGACTTCTGGCATTGGAACGTTTTGAACAGGATAAAAAGTGGGTAGAAAATGAATGAAGATGGGATTTTGAGCAACTTGCTCAAGGAAGAAGAGTCCAAATGTTTCTTCCTTTTTTTCCCTCCAGATTGAGCATTATTCATTTTATTTTCTTCAGAGAGAGAAATCGATGGCAGGAGGTGAGAGGGAAAGTTCCCCTTTGCAAACGAGCCCTTCTTCCCATAGCACACTCACCTTCAAAACCGTGTGACAACCTCCCTGAGCAAGTAGATTTTGTAGTACATGTTGTGCAGTAAAAGAAAGGACTTCCAGGGTCTTCTTAGAAAATGCTAAATGCAGAGTTCTCAGAAATATACAGGTTTTTAAATTGAAATAGAAGTCATGAGTTAACTGAGCTCCCAGAAATAACAATCTTTGTTACCATAACAATACAGCTAGTTGCTATAATCCATAAATACATTTCATCTTATTTGACCCTCACAGTATTACAAGATAAATATTGTTACATCCCCATCTTTCAGAAGAGGAAACTGAAATACAGAGAAATTAAGCAACAGGTCCAACACCATTCACAATATTCACCATCAAATCATTGGCTTGTCTCCAAAATCTGCAGTCTTACCCACCAATTCTCTGTGCCTAATTTCCCGTATAGTAAGGAACCCAGACTTTCCATGAATGTGTGTCCTAGAGCATGAAAGAGGGGTGGATGGACCCATATGAAAAAAGAGAGGGAAGACCCAGCTGTCAAGGTCCCCCATCATGGTCACTGCCAACTGAGCAGATAAGACTTCAAACAAGTCTTTACCAGGTAAAGCCACGCTGGACAATTGCTATCATTGGGTTTCATGAGAAACCTGTCATTGTCAGTTTATTTGCTAGCCAGGCCTAAAGCAGTCGGAATTGTTTTTCTGCAATCCAAAGAACTGACACTTTCTTCATCTCAAGTCTCTCTCTCTCTCTCTCCTATCCTCTTTTCCATTCTTTCTGTTTTCAAAGACCAAAATATAGGTCAGCAAAAGGTACTTAAATTGTAGATTTAATGTTTTCAAGTCGAATACACCACCTGCATTCTCTTTTGCCTTAGGAATTTTTACCTATTTTTAAAAGTTATTTAATCCAGGATTTCCCAAATTGTCTTACATGAAACACTGTTCCAGTAGATGATATCTTCTAGAGTGACCCATGGTCAAATAAGTTTGGGGGATAAGGCATGCCAGGGCCTCTTCTCAGAGCTCTACTATATACATGAGCATAATAAGACTCTGAGAAGTCATTTGGTAAAGAAAACTGAGTTAAATACAATATTTAATTTGAAAACATATTTTTGGTGCCTACTACATGCTAGGCTCTCTTTCAATGCTGGAAGCACACAGTACACAAGACAAAGTCCCTCTTTTCATGCAACTTAATTGTACACAGAATTTTTTTGTGACAAACAAATATCTTGGTCAATGTGTTCCATTGTTCACCAGTTTTGTAAAGGCCTCTCTAGAGACATGCAGTATTTATGTAATTTGAGTTTAAATCTCATGATGCTTGGTCTTGCATTTATCTGGAAGCTTTTTATGTGCTCACATTTCATAAAAGCCAAAGAGCTCACAGAAAGCAAATGAGATTTCTTTTCTTATAAATGAACATTACAATTATTTTTAAAAAACAAAAATTACCAGATAAGACTTCATCGAAGAAAAATGTTCAGATTAAAGACAAAAATCACATCCGTAGCCTTACTTCACTTGTCTCTTCCTACTTATGCCTCCACTAGATGTCACAGAGGCATCTTTTACAAGCTTTTTTTCCCAAAGGTGTGGGCGACCACGAACTAGCTGGAGTAACTGAACCAAACCAGGCCCGGACTTGCGTCCCTCGTTCACTCAAAAGGCTCGGGAGTCTAAAGGGTGAATAGTTGGTAGACGCTTGAGAAAGGGCTTGAGCAATGGTTCTCAGGGCTCGCTTGTACGTGATCACATAACACAATAGATAAAACTTATTCTGACCTGGTCATAAATGTAAATAAGGGTCTGTCTGTCCTTGCTGGTCTGTTTACCATACCTAATATTCCTTTGAAGTATGCACATCTGGAGCAACAAGCTTATCTATTTACCAAGGTCTTCTGGCACCTGTGAGTCTGTCTTGCATGCTGAGAAAGGGGAACTTTGGAGGGTTTCACAAACCTGCTAAAAATAAACACCTTCTTGGTTTTGTTTTGCTCATGCTATAAAATGTTGTAAAACCTTGAATAAAGCTGGCACTGCTTGGACATCATCCACTGTGTCCCTCCTGTCCCCATCTCTTTACGTTTCTTTTATTTTCCTCATCCCCTTATCCTCAGGACCCTGATCGTGTTGCCGCAGCGTGCGCAACACAAAGGTACTTCTTGGAGTAAGACACGGCATTGAGTTCTTGCTCCTACAGGTATGATGCCTACAGGTATTATGAGGCCAATAATATTTCCTAAGAATCTTTGGATTAGATTGCCCCATTTTTCTGTTATTCTTTATCTAGAAAAGTCTTCAGCTTTACAACTGAATAATGAGGAACACTTTCCTCTCTGCTACTCTATGCTGATTGGTGAGCACTGGTAAATCTGGGACTTTGGGCCAGAGCAGGTGTGAATAAAAGCACATTGTCTCAGGTAACTAGGCATAAAAGAGGGTTAACGTCTACAAGGAGAATGGCCGCAAAGGATCAATAATTGATTAATAGGGCAACAAACACTCTCTTTACCTCCACCTGATGGTAACCCATGTGCATTACCCAAAGCCCCAAGCGAGGATCCCAAATGTTTTCCAGTGAGGGGGCAAGCAGGAGATTTTCATGGTCCCATTTGCTTTGAAAACCGATTCTTCAGGATCTCCTTCAGAGCAGGAATGGAGTGAACCTTAACCAGTACAATGGAAACAGAAGTGTTGGGGATCCCTGGGTGGCTCAGTGGTTTAGCACCTGCCTTCGACCTAGGGCATGATCCTGGGGTCCCGGGATCGAGTCCCGCATCAGGCTCCCTGCATGGAGCCTGCTTCTCCCTCTGCCTGTGTCTCTGCCTCTCTGTAACTTTCTCTCTCTGTGTCTCTCATGAATAAATAAATAAAATCTTAAAAAAAAAAAGTGTCAGAGGCAGGAGGTATTTTAGAAATCTAGTTCATGGGCTTCCTACTATAGAAAGCTGTGAGAGACCCTTGTGTTCATGGCATCATTCATTCAGTTTGGAAAGCACAGATGTACACAGTGCTCGACTGTCCAGCGACCACTTCTTTCAGTAAACTCTCTGACATCCAAGTCTCAATCCTAAGGATGAGCTTTTCTCCTTCACATCACAGTCACCTGAGTTCTAAGTACCTGTTCTAACCTGATTCATCCAGGTTTAACCATCTTCTGAGCCCGAATCCCATGACTCACAAAGCCTTCACTCTTACTTGGTCAGCCAGTTGGTAATTCCTCCCAAGTTTTAGTCAGAATACAAAAGGAGAAACTAGACCAGTAAGAGCCCAGCAGATGCAGACAGCAGCCGAGTTTTTGTTTATGCAGTCAGTCATTCAAAACCATATGCGGCACCTGTTAGCGTCCGGATGCCCTGCCAGGTGCTGGTCATGAAGTGTTGGCTAAGAGAGATGCGATCCCCCTCTCAGGAAGCCCACATTGAGGGGAGGGCAGGCATTGAGCAGATGAACAAACAAGACAATTTCAGAAAAGTGACAAAAGCTCTGAAGACCATCAAACACGGACAAGTGAAGCAGCGTGACGGGATGGGTGGTTCAGAGAGGAGGGTGCCAGCGCAGGCAGCAGGGCCAGCAGGTGCAAGGGCTCGGAGAGGAACAGGCTCAGCATGCTCGGAGACCAGGATGGAGGGCAGCAGGCCCCAGCACACCTGAGGCTGGCTCAGGAGCAGGTTGGAGAGGCCAAGGCCAGATCACATGGGGGCTTTGATGGCCACGGTAAGCCCCAGGTCTGAATTCTATCTGAGTGCAGGGGGATGTTATGGGAAGACATTTAAGGAAGGGTAGGATGTAATCTGTTTCATATTTCGAAGGACCATTCGGGTTGCTGTGGAAGGGAAGGGAAATTAGTACAGTGAGGGTGAGGGTAAGAGAAGTCAGAAATGTGATTTTTTTTTAATTAGTTTCCCATAACTCTGTAATGAGATGAGGGTTGCCCTTAAAATGAAACTAAACCACTAATATCAATACTGATAAGACTTTTAAAACATACATTCACACACATGACATTAAAAAACATAACTTTTCCTATAAAGAGAAAAAGTCTTATTTTTTTCAAACTGGGGTTTTTTTGGGGGGGGGTTGTTTTGGGGGGGGGTGGTTTTTTGTTTTTTGTTTTTTAAATGTATCAGTTGATCTGATAAAAGGCCTTTTCCCCTTGGATCTTTCATGAATACTTCACTGATAATTGCTTAGGTCCCTTCACAACAGGAAGAAGATTACCCAGCATGACATCCACTGCTGTCAGGAACACACAGAAATTGCTGATATTGAAGAGATAAATGGGGTGAAAATCGCTCCCACCACCGCCCACCTCCAAGGGGTGGCTGGGCCTCACCATCTGTGAGGGCTGGGGCCCACTTGGGAAAACAGTGTGGCCATTAGGTGACGTTCAAGTGGTCTAAGACCGTCGTAGTGAGGCCACAGCCTTCCACCTTCCAGATTTCGTTAACTGCCGCTAACATTAGGCCACTGTTACTTCAGGCAAAACTGCAATTACAGAGGCCATGAGGATAAATCTGTTATGTCTTCCAAGAATTTCAGGGAATATCCCAACTAGGATAACTGAGGCTTGCCTAGCACGAGTCCTTTCAAAACCTGCTTTAACGCCTAAAGAACACATTTAGTGACTTCACTGATTTAATTCCCCTTTTTTCAAACAAGAATTTGAAGTGGCTTCTAGTATTTTGCTTACATGGGAAAAAAAAAAAGTATTTTGAAAATGGTGGAACTGGATCATTTTAAGGGGTCTTCTTCTTGATCCCTCTCACTATTTTCCTGTGTTGGTTATTCTTCAGAAACATTCTGGATGCAACATTCAGCACGATGGCAGCGTCAGTCCCATCCAATTCTGAACTTTCCGAGTCCCAGTGAAGGAGACATGGCATCATGTACACTGGTACTGACTACACGTAGGTCCCATAGACGAAAGGCTTACAATTGCTGGGAATGTTTCCCAAGCATTGATGAAGTATAATGAGGCTGGCACATAATCCAGGAAGGAGGACCTGCCCAAATAACTGAGGGACCAATGTTCCAGTGAGAAAGACAGTCAAGCCCTGAAAGAGAACTGGAGGTGAGAGGAAACTCAAAGATAATAAAATCCGAGCACCTCCTGGCATGAATAGCAAAATTGAGATCCAGGTAGCAGAAGACCCTTGCCCAAGATCACACAGGCTTAGGGACGCAATTCAGTCTAAACCAGGACCTCCTGATTCCTGAGTGATTTCATGATTCTGCCTTTTCTTCATGAATCCTCAGATTTCACACCCCCTGTCCACTTGGAATGGGCCCATCCTAGGGAAGGTAGGACCCACCGAGCATCCCATGAGCTGAGGTGGCAAGAGACAGTCACAGCCCTGTGATACATGGGAGACCGGAACAGATTGCTGCAGACATAGAAACCTCACCACTCCAACAAGGGCTCCCCAGCCCCCACAGATCCACAGGGAACCCCCACTGAGTTGCCACCACCCACCATTACCATCCATGGGGCTCCCTGTGGGTGCAACACTGCTCTGAACCCTTTTCTTATAGGGTCTAAGTTGTCTTCACAGAAACCCTACAAGGTCAGACAGGTTAAGAGGTGGGCTCCAGGCACAGGCAGGCTGTATTTGAATCTCATCTGCCCTGCTTAATAGCTCTGGGGACTCTTTCCTATGTCTGCTTCCTCTCTGTAAAATGGGTGCAAAACTGGTACTGATTCCAGGAAGTGGTCTTGAGAAGTAAATGAGTGAGTTTATGGAAAATACTTAGGAAAGTGCCTGATACGTGGTAAGTACACTGTCACTGGAGTGATCATTACTGTTTTACAGATGAGGAAGGAGGAGCTAATCACAAGTTCAACACCGCCAAGTAGAAGAGCTGCTGTTGACACGTGGTCCATGTGACTCCAAAGCCTGTGTTATTAACTGAGCTTCTAGACCACATACATCTGTCTAGGGAGACTCGGGTATAATTGGTGCTCTGCATCCCCTGGGTTGTTAATCCACAGCAAGAAGAAGGGAGTGGATCTCCACGTGCCCCACTTGCCTTCCTCCTCTGGCCCAGCCCACCGTTTGTCTTCCTTCTAGCCCCCACTGACCTCATCTTCCATGAACTCAGGGACACCACCTACCATGAATCAGCAGGCTCCATATTTTCATAATTCCATGCTTTTTTCTCAAGAGATCCCACCTGCCTGGAGTTCCCTGCCCACTTTTTCCACCCAAAAAACTCCCATTTATCTTAGCCCCAATCACAGACTGCACAGCCACCACCACCATCTGAAACAGAATTAGTTCCTCCCTCGGCAGAGCAGATAAGTGATGAAAAGAGAACTCCTGGGATCCCTGGGTGGCTCAGTGGTTTAGCGCCTGCCTTCGGCCCAGGGCCTGATCCTGGAGGCCTGGGATCGAGTCCCACATCAGGCTCCCTGCACGGAGCCTGCTTCTCCCTCTGCCTGTCTGTGCCTCTCTGCCTCTCTCTCTCTCTCTCTCTCTCTCTCTCATGAATAAATAAAATCTTTAAAGAAAAGAAAAGAGAGCTGCGATCAGTAGGGCAGATGAGCATTCAAGCTCCATTCCTGACACTTCCAAGCTAGGTCATTTAAGCAAAATGCTTTCTCTCTCAAAGACTCAGTTTTAGCACCTGTAAAATGGGGCTGGTATCTTCCTTTCTAGATTTTGTGGAGATTAATCAAATATGCTGTACATAAAACTACCTGGCATACAACAAATTCTCAAAAAAGGATGGGCATTATGAGCAGACTTTCTGTAGAATTTTGCCAAATGCCTAATAAAGAGATAATACATTGTTCACTCATGTTTTCACTCTGTTTCACACGGTAGACCATGAACTTCTCAAGCACAGGACAGTAACAGCTGCAGGACAGGGCACAAGGCCCGGCATAGAGTGGACACTCCATACATGTTGATTAAATTGATTTAAACAATCCATCAGTTCATTCGTCCATAAAACAGCCATTCAGAACTGTAGGAAAGAATGGTTTCAATGGGACTGTAAAGAATTAGAATAGACATGAAGTTACTTATTAAAGAATCCCCTAGATCAGGGGTTTTCAATCTTTCTTGGGGATTGGGATCACCTGGACGGCTTGTCAAAACACGGATTGCTGGGCCCCACCACTGGAGCTTCTGATTCAAGAGGTCTAGAGTGGGGCTTGCTGATTTGTATTGCCAAAGGTTCCCAGGTGATGCTCATGCAGCTGGCACAGGGGCCACACTGCGTGAACCATGGTCCAGCCATTATGCCTGATGCTATCTTTAAGCATCATCTAAGAAAAGCAGTTCTATTCAGCTCAATTGAACAAAGTTTCATTGAGAACCTAAAGCGTGCAGGCAGGGTGCAAAGGGCAGCCTTCAGGCTTTACTAGTTCAGGAAAAAGAACAAATCAATACACAAATGAGGTTAGCACCATAATTTTATTTTATTATTTTTTTTTTAGCACCATAATTTTAAAAGGCCCCTCTTGAAAGAAAAGATCACCCTTATAACACCACCACCCTGGTATTAATTGCTGCAGGCAAGATTCACCAAATAATGCTAAAAATAGGTGAAACATCAAGGAAAAATAGGGTATATTTGCATAGTCTCAAAGTTTTTCCTCCAATTTATTTATTGCTGGTGTGGTTTTAACATTTGCTCACAAATTGTTTGATATTCCTCCCTCCTGGGGTGGGCTAGATTTAATGACTCACTTCTAACAAATAGAGTATGGAATGGGAATCATGGTAACTTCATAATGGAGAAACCTGGGAGATGCCACCCTCTTCCAGGGGTCACCGTCAAACTGGAGAGGAGTCATGTGGCTATCGTGCACCCCCTGACCTATTGTGCCGAGGGCCCTTCACCCCTGTGGCATTCTTCTCCCATACCCATAACCTCAGTCTAATCAAGAGAAAAGATAACTCAAGTTGTTGGGGGTGGGGCATCCTATAAAATAACTGGCCAGAATTCCTCAAAACTTTCCTTTTTTTTTTTTTTAAGATTGTATTTATTTATTTGAGAAAAAGAGCATGAGGAGAGGAGAGGCAGACCCCCCCACTAAACAGGGAGCCCAATGCAGGACTCGATCCCAGGACCCTAAGATCATGACCTGAGCCGAAGGCAGATTCTTAACTGCCTGAGCCATGCAGGCACCCGCCAGCCCCCCTCAAAACTTTCAAGGTCAAAGGCAAAGGAAAAACCACCACCAGGAGAGGAGACTGGAAGACATGACAACTAAGTATCTTATGGCATCCTGAATTAGATTCTGGGAAGGAAAAAGGACAGTAGTAGAAGAATTGGTAAAATCCAAATAAAGTCTGCAGTTTAGTTACTAATATTGTACTAATGGTAATGTCTCAGTCACGATAAGCACACGTGGCTGTGTAAGATGTTAACCTCTCGGCAGGACTGGCTAATCTGGAGGGCCCGGTGTAAAATAAGCATGTGGGGTCAGGGGCAGCCCGGGTGGCTCATCGGTTCAGCGCCTGCCTTTGGCCCAGGGCATGAACCTGGAGTCCCAGGATCGAGTCCCACATCGGGCTCCCTGCATGGAGCCTGCTTCCCCCTCTGCCTATGTCTCTGCCTCTCTCCCTCTCTCTCTCTCTGTGTGTCTCTCATGAATAAATTAA
The DNA here is from genome assembly GCF_018345385.1 of Vulpes lagopus. Lineage (NCBI taxonomy): Eukaryota > Metazoa > Chordata > Mammalia > Carnivora > Canidae > Vulpes > Vulpes lagopus. Next base: position 11,713,196 of record NC_054838.1, read on the forward strand.
AAATCTTTTTTTTAAAAAATGTGGGGTCAGAATCACTAAGATTTCAAGGCAGCGACAGAGAAGAAAACCAAGTTGAGGCCCTCCTGGGCCTGGGGCCCTCCAGGGAGCCTGCCCGCCGAGCCACGCTGCTCTTGGGAAGCAGGGAGAAGGGCCTGGGCAGGAGGCAGGCCTGACTTCAGGGAAGCCTTCATCACTTGCTGTGCTAATCTCCGACAGGAACCAGCACTCCCCGGTTCCATTATGCCCCGTGGAACACTGCACTGGCTGACGGTCAGGGGAATGGGTGCAGAAGTGGGGGTCACCCACTGTGGAGGGAGCCTGAAACCAGAGTTCCTGGCAGCTTTATGGGTGCTGGGGTGGGAGGGAGGGCTCTGGGGAAAGAGGCACTGGGTACCGAGTCCAGTGGGGAACAGAGTCTTCAAGTGCCTCCCTCCTCTGTGGGATAAAGAGCACCCCCTGAGCAGGAACGAGGGTCCCTGGGCCAAGAATGCAAGTGTGGGAAAGATTGCCACCGGCCCCGTAGGAAGGCTGGTGGGACAGTGCCCCCCACGCCGCCCCCTGAAAAGCCTCTGTGATTGTGGCTGCCCTCAAAAATCACAGGCAGATCTTTAACCCACAGCTGACTTGTGCGTCATGCAAGAATTCTTCGTACTATTTTTGCAACTCTTATTAATCTGTAATTATTTTCAAAATATAGTGGGTTTTTTTTTTAAAAAAAGGCCCCTCTCGCCCTCCATCATTCTTCATTTCCCAAATCTATCAGCAGTGCTGTCTGCAACCAAGCCTCACAAACTAGTTTCCTTTTTTTTTTTTTTTAAGATTTTATTTATTCATGAAAGACACACAGAGTGAGGCAGAGACACAGGCAGAGGGAGAAGCAGGCTCCATGCAGGGAGCCCGATGTGGGACTCGATCCCAGGACCCCGGGATGATGCCCTGAGCCAAAGGCAGATGCTCAACCGCTGAGCCACCCACGTGCCCCTCACAAACTGGTTTCTAAAACTGAGTTGGTCTGTCTTTCCGCGGGGTCTTAGGCACGAATCGGAGGCTGGGCCAGGGGTCTGGGCAGATGTGGAACAAGGTGTGCTTTGCTGCTTGTCCCCTCCTTACAAATAGGCTCCTTCCCAAATGCATGTGATCAAACCTGTGAGCCAGCGGCCCCCCATTCCATCAGACATCCCTGGACAGGTGGGGCTCGCCTCGGAGTCTGCCGCCAGGTGTTCCCGCAGCCACCAGCCCTGGCCTCTCTGCACCCAGCTGTCCTTCTCCACCTCTGACTTCTCCTCTAGGTTCCCTGGAGCACCTCAGGGTAGGGAACTCATCAAGCCCAAACGTGCCCAGGAAGGTAGTTACCGCATCACTACCCACACAAACCGCTTCCCCCGACATCCGATCCTTGATGACAATTCCACCTTCCCAATCACCTGCAGCTTAGAACCTTACCTGCACCTTGACTTCACCCTCTTCCCACCACATGGATCCTGTTATTCCATAATTTCTGCCTCATTAAGGTCTCTCACCTGCCAAAACCCCACATCCGTCATGGTTTTGGAAATCTCTTTCCTGGCCTATTACAATAGTTCTGTTATTCATTCTATCATCAAACCTTGATGCTACATCTTTTTTTTAAAGACATATTTTATTTATTTATTTATTTATTTATTTATTTATTTATTTATTTATTATTTATTTATTTATTTATGGGGACACAGAGAGAAAGGCAGAGACACAGGCAGAGAGAGAAGCAGGCTCCCCGTGGAGAATCTGATGTGGGACTCGATCCCAGGATCCCGGGATCACACTCTGAGCTGAAGGCAGAAGCTCAACCGCTGAGCCACCCAGGTGCCCCAACATACAGTTTTAATAGCAGCATTTATTGAGTGCTTGCTATGTGCCAGGGACTAAGCGTTTTTCATGTATTAACTCATCTGATCAGCACAATAAGCTAGGTACGATGATTATCCCCGTTGTTAATGGGGAAACTGAAACAAAAATTAGTAAATTGCTTACAGTTGTACAGCTAAAATGGTGCAGACCGGGGATTCATAATAGCCGAGAGCAGGAAATAACCCAAATGTCCGTCAGTAGGAACGTGGGTGAACCAACCGTATTGCATTTCCACAAAGGAATACCACTTGGCAGCAAAGAGCAATAAGTCACCGATGCAACAAGGGTGAGTCACAAAGATTTTTGTACTGAGCAAAAGAAGCCAGACACACACACACACACACACACACACACACAAACATGTGCAATTTGATTCCATTTATACACAACTTTAGAAAAGAACATTAATGTATAGTGTAAGAGAGCAGATCAGTGTTTGCCTGGGGCTAGGGAATCGAGTGGATATTGACTGGGAAGGGGCACGAGGGAATCTTGGAGCGATGGAAATATTCAATATTTAGATTGTGGTAATAGTTACGTGGATGTATGTGTCAAAAATCACGCTATCATGCCTTTAAGATTAGTGAGTTTATTTGATGTTATATCTCCATGAAGTTTAAATTTTTTCTAAAGTAAAATTTAAAACTCAAGCAGCCTAACCTAACTTCAGAGTCCTTGTATTTAACTGCTATGCCCTCTGAACAGTGTGATATGTTCATTTATAGATATTATATCAAGCATCATGATACATAGTTTTGTTTCTGCCACTCTGGTTGACTAGTTTTCCCTCCATCTACCAAAATTAACATTGAAAATTTTGTAGAAGAGAAAGATACAGGTCCTAGGAACTAACAATAATAATGGTAACGAAACATGAGCTCCCTGGGATTGGTGCCTGGAAGAGTCATGTGTCTGGAGGTAGGTGGCTGCGGCTTAACGCTGAGAGCACTCAGAGATGGTAGCCACCAACATGTGAGAGGAAAGCTTCGGAGTTCTGTTCTCATCTCCCTCTGCCCTGCCTTGGACAAGCTGTCACCTGCCCTTCACATCCCCTCCAAACCAACAAAGGGCAGAGGGAAAGCCCCACTGGGGTAAAGAGCTGAGGAATTAAAACAACAACGAGACACACCTACTAGAATGCCCAAAATCCAGAACACTGACAACACCAAATGCCGATGAGAATATGGAGCAACAGGAATCCTCATACATGGCTGATGGGAATGGGAAATGGAACAGCCACTTTGGAAGAGAGTTTGGTGATTTATTAACAAAACTAAGCCGACTTTTACCATTTGACTGAACGACCATACTCCTGGAGATTCAGCTAAGGCTTTGTCTCTACAAAAACCTCCACATGGATGGCTTATAGCAGCTTTAAGCTTTCATAATTGCCAAAACTTGGAAGTAACCAAGATATCCTTCCTTAGGTAGATGGATGAATAAACATCCAGACAATGGGACATCATTCAGCACTAAACAGAAATGAGATATCAAGTCATGAAAAGACATGGGGAACTTTAAGTACATGTTGCTAAGTGAAGGAAGCCAATCTGAAAAGGGTACATATTGTATGATTCCAACTCTGAGACATCCTGGAAAAGGCAAATGGAAACAGAAAGAGATTACTGGTCACCAGTGGTGAGGGGTATGAGAAAGGGATAAATAGAACATTTTCAGGGCATTGAAAATACTTGGTATGTTATTATAATGATGTCATTATATGCATATGTCATTATGCATTTGCTCAAACCCATATGATGCGCAACACCAAGAGTGACCCCTAAACTGTGGATTTGGGGCATTATGATGTATCAGTGTAAGTTCACCAGTTATAACAAAGGCACCATTCTGATGAGTGATGTTGATAATGGGGGAGGCTCTGCATATGTGGGGGGGGGCAGCTTATGAGAAATCTCTGTATCTTCCTCTTAATTTTGTTGCGAACATAAAACTGCTGTAAAAAAAAAAAAAAAAAGTCTTAGGAAAAAAAGAGTTGATGAGAACAGGCTGGATCTGCTCCATGGTCCTTAGGCTTCTACATCTCCAGCCGTCTCCTCCCAGACCTGGGCCTGGTGGACACAACTGAAAGAGACCACCTTCTCTCCGTGCAACTTCAGCCTACAGGTTTAAAAGTAAAACTCCAGCCGGTAGCCCTATGGGACCTTGACATTCTGCCCTGGGACTCATCTTTTCCCTCTTCTTAAACCCATGCAGACAAACACTTGAACTTGTCCTCCCTCCCCAGTTTGCATTACAAAAAGAAAGTAGATGAGCAATAGCCTCAGGGAAGCATGACTTCATAAACCAAAATAACTAGATTTGAGGATATAATTACTATAAAGAAAGACAACCCACAGAACAACACTGAAAGCAGATTTATTGAAACAAATGATCCAAAAATGTGAAATAACCATGCCAAAGACCCTCCAGGAGACATGGGACGACATAGTAGGAACATGAAGCAAGAACAAGAAACCAATAAGAGATACCAACTGGAAATCTAAGTATAAAAAATATAACTGAAGTAAATAATGGGATAAATGGCAAGATAAATTTGAAGAAAAATGAAATGGTAAATTAGAAAATCAGACGGAGGAAACCATAGAAAATATAGAAGGAAAGCATAAGGATATTAAAAATAGACCATACGTAGGACAGTATCGTGAGACAGTAAAGAAGAGAATCCCTAACTTTGCCTGGAAAACCCAAGAAAAGCTTAAGGAACACAACTCTTGAACCGAGATGTAAAGAATGGTAGGAGCTCGCCAGGTGGGCATGGAAAGCAAAACCATTTCAGGCAGAAAACACCAGAGCGCGCAGATGCATGGAGGCATGAATGAGCATAATTGCTGTGATTTGGGAAGGGCAGGGAGGCTGGCGTGTCTGGAGCAAAGGCCACTCAAAGGAAAGTGACGACGGCTGATGTGGAAAGGCAAGCAAGAGTCGTGTTGGGAGGATTCTGGGGAGGTACGTAGTATAATTGTCCCCCATTTTAAATCTGAGGAAGCTAAGTGAAGCTCAGACAGCTTGAGTGAGTTGCCCCAGGTCAGGCCTCCAACTTGGGGGCTCAGGCTTTTTTTTACTGCCTCACAGGTCCTGAGGTTACTTAGCTTGGATCTTCAGGGTTGGGCAAAGTTGGTTTAAAAAAAAAAAAACCCACAAAACAGGAATGAGGCTAAGAAGTAGGTGAGCCATGAATGAGTTCAGGATCCAATGGGTTGTTCTGAGGTGTGGAGTGTCTGGCTGATGACTAGAAGTTCAGGGTTGAAAGGAAGAAGACCAGATCTGGCCATCACCAGCATCCGGAGGTAGGAGCATTCACGGGAGCAGTGGAGTTGCAGCCATAGCGCCCCTTGTAACGTTGGCGGACACTTTCCCAGGACAGAAACGTTTCTCTGAAGAACTAGGGCATCGCTGGCCTGGGGAGGACCCCGGAAAGGCCCACAGTCACAATGACTTGGTGCTTCCTCTGTCAGACCCCCTGTCCAGTTGTGGCATCTTCTCCCCACTGGACACTGCTGGCACGTGAGCTACTCCTGGATGGGACTGGAATCTGATGGCGAATTGCCTCTGTCAATCACCCGGTGAACCTAAAGTGTCCTTAGACCCAGACCATCAAAAGTCTTTTGAATTCTTTTGAGTCACAGCCCATCCTGGGATGCATGAATACAGGCGTACTAGAGTCCCTTGGGAAGCCCAAGTCTCTGAATTCCTGGGATGCAGAGAAGCATCCTTTCATCCAGAAGGTAAGAGGTAAGTATCACTACTTCTACCCTGTAGGTAAAAAAAAAAAAAAAAAAAAAAACAGTCTTAAAGAGGTTAGGAGACCTGCTCAAGGTCACACAACTATTAAAGGACAAAGTCAGGACTCCCATGGAGAGGATGATGGCCCCAGAGCCTAGGGAAGGGAAATGAAATTAAACTGAGTATCCAATGGACCCGGCACCCATTCTCACTCTTGCTTCTCAAAGCCTGGCGCTCAGGGTGGGTCGGGAGGGAGAGGTCCGTGTCTTCTGTCCCAAGAAACTGGAGGATCCAGGTCACCATTTGATGAAAAGAGAGCCTTGGCCTGCAAGTCAGGAGAGCTAGGCCACAACTGGCTGTGGGACCATGACCAAGCCACTTCCCCCCTGTGGTCCCCATTCTCTCTGCATATGGAAGACTCTGGAATCCCAGGTCTCCAGGACTGGCAGGGAGCTTCCCTGAGACCCTGAGCCCCAGCTACCAGGGCTGGGAACACCCAGTTCTCTCGTCCCAATGCCTTCCCTCCTCTCCGTTCATACCAGCCATTCCTGCTCGGGCTTCCCAGCTGAGGGCCGGGTGTGGATTGTTCGAAAAGACATATGGCATCCCCGTGCAGCCGAGAGTCCAATCTCGAGGGGAAACCATTGTTCATTCATCTGGACCGAGTGACATTCTTTATGCAAGAATAACTCTTGATTAAAGGGTGAGTTTTAATGGAAACTAATTAGGCAAACTCTTTAGCCTGGGCATAATGATCAAATGAGCTGTCACACCGTACCTGATACAATGATCTCACTCGCTACAAGATTTTATTCCTTAGCAATTACACTCCCACATGGCACTGCGTGCCGTTATTGCCTGGAGCACACATGTCAAATTAAAGACCAACTTATGCACCTGATATTTAATTATTGCCTAGTACTACAGACACCCGGGGAATGTCAAAGTGAGCAGTCCTGCTTGGGAGAAACGAAAACTGAAATCTTCTGCAAGGGAGTGAAAAAAAAATAGGGATAAAATATGTATAGGCTACTATGGTTTCTTATTCAGCCGTCTTACAATTCACAGTTACAAAACCTGCTCTCCCCAACCTTGAATAATTTACCATTTTTTTTTCTTCATCCAGAAAAGTCAGCAGAAGGAGAGTTGTAGGTAAAGGCACAGGGGCCCTATTGGTATTTGTTTACCGATTTGATTGATGCGGTCCGGGTCTGGTCAAAGTTGAACTCTTTGTACAAGTCATTCTTTCCCTAATAGGCTCTGACAGGAAAGAGGGTGCCTCATATGCCTCTCTAGCCCAAAGGGAAATGTTTGCCCTCAAGGCTGAGCACTCAGGAAGCCCCATCTTGCACTTCAGTCACACTCAGTAACAAATCTGAGAAGTTGACCAAAGTTTCTCCCTGATGCATTTGTCCCCAAGTTGGGACACTGAGCAGCCATTGGGATGTAAGGATTGGTCTCTACCTCGACTGTATGTTAGAAGAGTCTGGAGAACTTTTCAACTTACCGATGTTCGAATCCTATCCCAGACTAATTAATTAAATCTGGATCCTAATTATATCAGGATCTGGAGAGGAGGACTGGGCAATTTTTTTTTTTTTTTAAGGCTCCTGCAATGATCCTGATATTCAAGTGGAGCTGAGAACCACTGGTGGGGAGGCCACCAGCCAGACACTAACCAGTGCGGAGTCTTATGGGAGCTGCTTTCTGCCCTCAATAAGACAGACTTCCAGGCCTCCGTTCTTCACACATGCTGTTCTCGCCTCTGGAATGCTCTTTCCCTGTCCCTTCTTCCTACCTGGGAAACAAAAACGGTCCTCCAGCACCTAGTGCAAATGTTTCTTTCCTATGACGTCCCCCTGGGTTCCCCAGGAAGAGTTGCTTCAGCATCCCCCAAGAGCCAGACACAGAGCTCAAAGGATCATTGAACCAAATTGCTTTCCTCGGTGGGGGTTCAAGAAGAGAATCCCCATGTCTCTAGCAACCATCTGTGTGTCCCAGCTGAGCAAATTCTAAGAATGTCTTCGTCCCTTTTGCTCCAGATAAAGAAATTCAAATTACCCATTATCAGAATTGCACTGCCTAATACTAAAATGCCTTAATGTGAGTGCTTTTGTATTTAGTAAACTGCACAGCTTGTGAAAACCCCCTCCAAACATCTGGCAGGAGGCCCAGCAGAGGTAAGGCTGGAACCTCTAATGATGGCAACATGTAAACAAGTGTTTTGTCTCAACTGATCATCATTAACTTCCAGTGTCAGACTCACCCCCAGAGGTCTGGCTCCTCAGCCTTGCAAAGGCCTCTGGGAAACAGCAGCTGGGATGGGGCCTGTGCACAGACGATGGGGAGGGAGAGGGTGGGCAGGCTTGTCACCACCAACGTGGAGAAGCAGGAGGTGATGGGAGCAGCCTGGGAGCAGGTGCCTCTGATGAAAGGCAGTGGAATCGGGGGCCCCTACTATCCTCTCAGTGACTTTGGTGCCAGGCAAGGATTTACTCTCAATTATGCCATTGGCTGGCCATGGGAAGAAAACCTCAGTTTCTCTGTCTGTCAAGTAGAGACAAAGATTCCTGCTTTATAGGACAGTCGTAAGAAGTATGTAGGAAAATATGTGCCAAGGCTTCTGGCACAACACTGGCTTTCAAAAAGCAGATGACAGAGGGAATTTCTTTCTCCATTCTTCCCTTCAGATGTTCCTAAGGGGGACCTACACCAGTCTGATGACCCTTTACCCAACTCAGAAAGTAAAGGGTCTGACCTCACAGTCACTGGGCTGAAGTTTGTCATGTCTGTGCACATGGATACTTAAATAAAACTCCATAACAAGAGAACATTTTTATTCTCTCTGACCATTAACAAATACTGGTGCTAAGTAATCATTCACACTATGTTCAAATCTAAATGTGAATTCATTGAGTAAATATTAATTAACTACTATGTTCTAGGCACTATGTGCACCAAGATGATCTAGGAGCGTGTCCACAGCCCGGATTCCTCAGAAAGCAAACCCTGAGACCGGCATCTGCAGGAGGAGGTTATTACAGAATGTGTTTAGGGTCCGCACCTGTAAAAAAGAGAACTGTGTCCCTCCAAACTTTATATGTCAAAGGCCTAACCCGCAGTGTGACTGTATCTGGATACAGGGCCTTAAAGGAAGTCATATGGTGGGACCCTCACCTGCCAGGGCTGGTGTCCTTATCAGAAGGGGAGGGAACACTGGAGCTCTTTCCTTCTGTATTCTACAGAGGAAAGGCCACGTGAGGACACGGTAAGAGGGTAGTTGTTTGAAGCCAGGATGAGAGGTCTCACCAGAAACTAACCCCACCGGCACCTTGACATGGGATGTATATAGCCTGCAGACCTGTGAGGTGACAAGTTCCTGTTGCTGAAGCCAACAGTTGGTGGGTATCCTGTTACAGCAGCCTGATGAAGGAAGCAGGGAGGGGTGGAAGCAGATACTGAGCTATAATGCAAGTCCGATAAAGACCTCAAGTGGGGAAAAAAAAAAAAAGACCTCAAGTGAAGCCATGAGGAGCTCTGGAGCTAGACTGGCCCTTCAGAGTCATCTCCGATTAGAATGAGGGCCCCCTAGGGCCTCTGTCGTTGGAAGCAGGCTGCTCTCAAAAGGAGGTGGTGTCTTTCCACCAAGGCAATCCCCAAGAAGGTCTGGCAAGACTCAGGGCATCACACAGTCCACAGCAGTTGAGGGTCCCTAGGGACCTAATGATGAGTGCCTTTTCCCAGCACCCACCACGTGCCAGAAGCCCCCAAATGTCATTGTATTTGCTCTTCATAGCACTCCTCTGTGATGCTACCTATTTCCCAGAGAAATGAAACGTGTCCAAAGCCACAAAGCTGATAAGTAATGAAGGCAGAACTGAAGACGAGGCCCCTCTTTCCCAGTGACCCTACTCTTGCATTGACATCATGCTGCCTCCCCTTTGGAAGCTTCATCTTCTGCAAATACTCTGTCCTTTAGAAGTTACATGTCCCCACAGAACCCCGTGCCTCTCTCTCTTCAAAGTCTATAGAACTTTGCCCTATACGAGTATTAGTTAACACTTAGTTAGCATTTACCATGTCCCAGGCACTGTTCTAGCACTTTCCAGATATTAATTTATATCATCTTTTCAAGAAGTATTTCCTCTGAGGTATTATTTTCATCACCCTCGTTTTACTGATGAGAGGGCTAATAAGACACAAAGCTGTTAAATAACTCTCCCAGTGCCCCCAGCCAGGGTTTGAACCCACACGATCTGGTTCCAGGTATTCTACTACTGTCTTGGGGAGCTTCTGCCTCCCTCTAGTCTACAAGCACTTGGGAGAGCGTAATCGAGTCTTGTTCATTTTTTCCACCCTAGTGCCTTACCTGTGACATACACTAAGCTCTTGGTAAGATTTTCCTATACAACTGAATGATGCTTTGCACGTGAACATTTTGAAAATCATTGGACTTGACGTATATGGACAAAGCCTAGAAGAAAAGACAGATGAATAAAATATGTTAGTTCTGTTGAGATAATTGAGATCATGGGTGAATTTTTATTCCTTTACTATTTGGATATTGTTAGAATATTGGTCTCTAGGAGCTCAGATGGACGATGGCAAACTTTCTCTACATTCCCTATCACGTCACCAGAGCAGACACCCATTACATTTCTGATGGCACTGCCGCTGGGAATGCGGGCTTCCCCAGGTCTCTGGGAATCTGACCCAGATCGCATCTCAGCATCACAGCATGGTGCAATGCCTTCCCAAGGATCCCATAACCAATTCTTGGATGAAAAGTTCAAAACTCCCAATGTCTCAACTCAGAAGTGATCGATACCCAGCAATGACGTAAAGAATAGTTTAGTGGCCATTTAAACCTACTTGGAAGTGAACTTAATGACTGAACATATTCCCAGACCTTCTGTCCACTAGGATGTTTAGATGAACAGAGCCTTATACACACTGTGAAGCTGATAATCAAAACGAGCCAATGGCCGGAGAGGCTCTCTGACAGAAATTACATGGTCTCCTCATCTCGCTCCCATACTTGCTGTTCACTTTATATTCACGCATCCGTGCATGCGTGCATTCATCCATTCAACAAATGTAACTGGGATTCTACTGTGTGGCTCTAAGGATACAACAATAAACAAGCCAAACGAGTTCCTTTCCTTCACGGAGCTTATAGTCCGGTTAGAAGATAAGAAAAATTAGCAAATAATATAACTTCAACTCATGATCATTTCCACAATGAAAACAAAACAGGGAACTATGATGAAAAGTGAGCGAGCTGCAAGGAGAAACTGATTTTGAACGGACGGTCAGGGGAGGATTCTCTGAGGGGACGCTTGAGTTGAGACCTGAATAACAAGAGGGGCCAACCTTTGGAAAATTTGGGAGAACAGCATGTCAGGCAGATAAAAAGTACAAAGCCCTTGAGGGCAGACTAAGCTTGCCAGTGTTACAGGGAGAGAAAGCAAGCCAGGGTACATGGGGCAAGTGGGCAGCACGGAGAACTCGAAGATACAAGGCTTCAGAAGCAGGCAAAGGACAGACCATCCGGGTTCCTTCCAAGCCAAGGCGAGGAGTTTGGATTTTATTGCTAGCACAAGAGGAAACATTGGAGAGCTTTAAGGAAAAGAGAAACGCAATATGATTTAAGTATTTAAAAGATCACTCTGGCTGCCAAGTGAAGAATAAACCATAGGTAGCAGATGGAATTTTGGAGTTTCGGTTCACTTTCTATTAGAGGTCTGGTCTACTGATTTGGCTCCTGGTTCCAGCCTCAGAGGTCCTGCTGAGAGGTCACATTCTCTAGCACCCTCCCTCCCCATAGTACTAAACTGTTGCCTCTAGCCACTTCAGCCATCAGCCCACCTGCCCAGCTGGCGCTGCACATGTGGGGGTCAGATAGGTCTTCTGGATCCTGAAAGGCATTGGGTTAGCTTATAAACACACTTGTAAGATCTGAAGGTGCCCATTGCAAGATCCACGAAAGCCAAGGAACGAGTTGATACCGTTCACCAAGATTTTTCCAATGCTATACGGAGTGGGTGCTCCAAAGATACTGGTTGGGTGAATGGATGGGTACAGATGTGCTGGGAGTTCATTGTCAGGTTGGGATGGAGGGGATGGAGGGGGGTCTTCACTGGGAAGAAGTCAAAGGAGGCTACAGTCCAGCAAATATCCCCTTATCTTAATGGCTCCACACCGGCTGGGGTAAAGCTGCCCAGAGGCCCCTTCTTGGATCAGGTGGGAACCACGAGGCTGCCAGGCTGGTTCATTAGTGGCCTGACATCACACATCTGCAATTGGGTAATTTCTATGTTAACTACTACCTCCCACTATAATGAGTGCTCATAACTATGTTTTATATGAAGCCGATTGTGCATTTTGCACAGAGCCCATAAAGGGGCAGTGATTATGAACTGTGCTGGTAGTCTGTGGGACACCCTTCACCTACTACCCAGTCCAGATCCACCCTGCGCCATGCATGTGATCGACAAAAAATGGGTAGTTTGGAGGGGAGGCAGAGTGATTACAGGATTCCTAGCAAACCAGGGAGAGTTTCTGGGATGTGTCCCTCTCCTAAAACACCCTAATACAAACCTATTAGTATTCAAGACAGATTCAGAGCTTGATAAAAACATTAGGTCTAGGAAAAGGTCATTTAAATTTTTTTCTCTTTTTTAAATTATTTATTTATTTGAGAGAGAGAGAGAGAGAGAGAGCAAACGAGAAAGAAAGAAAGCAGGAACAGGGTAGGCGGTGGGCAGAGGGAGAGGGAGAAGCTGACTTCCCCGGAGCAGAAAGCCCAACTCGGGGCTTGATCCCAGGTCCCTGGGATCATGACCTGAGCCGAAGGCAGACACGTAACAGACTGAGCGAGCCACCCAGGTACCCTCCAAAATCTATTTTTCTTAACTTCCCTGTTACTCTCTCACACAATTATATGTAAGTGTAAAAACATATGCAGACTTGATTCTGCTTTTACTGAATTTTGTTTTTGAAAAGAATCCCCCTTCCTTGTGTCTGGGCTTGGTGATGGGACAATAAAGGGCTTCAGAGGGCTGGCATAAGGTCAGAATCCATAGACTTGGCTTCTGTTATAATGCCCATACTTCCCAGCTGTGCCACCGCACACAAGACCACCCTGGGTCTCAGTTTCCTCATTCATAAAGTGGGATCGCCATACCTGGCATTTTTGGCAGGGTTGTTTTGAGGATTAAAGCATAACAATGTGTATTGAGATTCATCAGTTTCAGGCACTTTCTATGTGTCCATTCATTCAAACCTCTCAATGACCCTTGCAGTAGATGCTGGTGACACCTCCGGTTTTGACATGTAGCAACTGAGAAGATAGGAGGCTCCTAAGCTGGGGAGTTGGCTCTGAAGTTAGTAAGTCATGGAGCTGGTTGATGGAGCCAAAATCCAAGCCCAGGCCGTCTGATGCCAGAGCCGAAGAACCCAGTATAGTGCCTGGAGCAAACACTAGAAAAAAAAATGACAGTTCTTATCGTCATTTTTACCAGCTTCAGGCCAATCCCAGCACAAATCATTATTACCATCATCAGACCTTGGGTCTGATTCCAGGTCCATATTAAAGGATATGGAGACATCCTGAGGGGCCGTGGCAAGGCAGAGCCAGAGCTACCTGGTGCCCCCAGAGTGTCCCCTCTCAGCCACTGAGGGGACAGAAAAAGCCAAAGGAGTGAGGCAGAGACCAGGACAGTAGGAAGAGGACACAGAGCAGATGACCAGAAATCTGGCTTCCAGTCCCTGACCACACTTTCCTGCCATGGCACCCCGAGCAGTGTCAGCTGCCCTCAGGAGGATGGCAGGGCTCTCTGGGCTGGCTCTAGGCCCAGATAGGAGGAGTGAAACTTGGGGCTGAGAAGTCCAGGATGCTCATGCTGAATTAGGACTTCGACTGAGCAGGGGTCATAGACCCCATCTTCCTGAGTTTTCTTCCTGGAGGTCACCCATCTTGACCGGATGGTCCAGCTCCCTCGTCCTTCCGTGTCCATGCCAAAGGTCAAATGTGGAGATCTTCCTATACGGGGTCAGAGAGCCGGAACTCTGGCCCTGCCCACCAAGGATCTGTGGCACACCCCAGCCCAGTGACAGCCCCTTCTGGCCTCAGTTTTTCCCATCCAAAAAATGAGAGTGTCAATAAAACACATTTTAATGGCTCTAACATCTTGAAAATTTCACATCCCAAACCTGACTTCATCCACAACCGTACACTAATATCCTTGGGGCAGAGTGATTTCATTTAGGTCAAATGATTTCCCTGCACATAAACAGGAGTGAAACAAAGGCCCCCTTTCTGCAAGTTGTTAGCTCTCTCACACACAGGCACACACACACACATACACCCTCCTAATGCTTATACAGCCCACCCCCCATCCCAGTCGTGCACAAAGGCACACACACACACACAGCTCACAGAGGCACAAACACCTGGACTCTCTAAGCTGCTCCTTCCCCCACCCCACTCCTGCTTGCTCCCTGCCCCCCAACCCTTTCCAACTCCCCTGCTGAGAAGCTGAGCGCCCTGGTGGCTCTGTGAGCTACCTAACCTGATGGGCTGGTGCCACCCAATGGTCAGGCTCAGAAATGCAGCCTTGGTTCCAAGAGTCAAAAGGGATTGGAAAGGGTCCAGGTCACTGGGTCCATCCCTCTCCTAACAAGGCTGTATCCAGAGCTGCCATAGACAGAGAAAGCTTCCACGGTCTTTAAAACCCTTCAAATAAGGCATTCCTTACATGACATCCCTAGTTCTTTCCCAAAGATCAGGAGGTTGCCATTGACACTCTGGGCAGCCTTGCCCTAGAGCCTAAAATTATTGGGTACAAGCTGCATTCAGCACCATTCTAGAAGCTTTATATGTGACATCTGTTTAAGGCTCACAACAGCTAACAGCTAGCTTTTCAGGGAATATATTACCATCTTCATTTTAAAGACCTGCAACCAAGAAGGTAGGGTGCTCAGGTAGGAGGACTCTGGCTCTAATTCAGTAGCCACTTGGCCATCCTGGACCTCAGTTTTGTCATTATTATATGATTGGTTCCAATCACTCATTCAATCATTTATTTCTTCAATGTGCATTGCCTGAGCACCTATTATGGACCAGGATCTGTGTTTAGGGCTGATAGTCAGCAAGTATGCAATGTGTGATCTTCGCCCTCAGGAGATCCCAGTCTTCTAGAATGGATGACAGCTTGTGCGCTCCTAGGTCCCTGACTCTATAACCTTAGTGGCTCTATAACCTTAGGCCTTGCCTAAGGAGAAGCCAAGGGGAGGAATGCAAACAAGCTGTAGTGCAGAGGGACAAGGTAGCCAGCCCACAGAGCAGGAGGGAGGTCAGTGTCCTATCCAAGAGTTCTGCAATCCATGCCCTGCTGGTCTGGGGACTGGTGAATCTGAAAGTGCCTCAAACCTGTACAGGGCCCAGATCCATTTGAGAAGGGAGGGAAAGAACTGTGGTCATCTCTGGCTTCAGAGAAGGCACCAGAGGCTTCTGGGGGTACACAGAGAGGTCAGAGCCAGAAGAGGGGAAGCACATTAGAAACTGGGAGATGAACAGATAGAACAAAGCTTTAGCGATACCTGTGCTTACTACACCTGTGTCCTCCCAGGTTCACACTGTCCTATACTCTCTAATCCCTCACGTTTTACCAGTTCTTAACCTTCACTCTTTCTCTTACTAAATAATAGACAAAGTAAGAGAATAAAAGAATCCTAGAATGCCAAGCACTGGAAGACATCAAGTCCAAACTTTGTGAATAGGACTTTGTGAGGAAAATAGGACCAGAAAGTGGAGAACTTGTCCCAGGACACACAGCCAATGAATAGTATGGTTGGGCCTAGCATTCAGATGTGAAGACGTTCCAGTATGAAGAGTTTTTCCTACTTTTTCCTCCTTCTTGTCCATTTATATGCAGTTAGGCAGTAATGAGAGTCTACTTCAATTCTGAAATACCTTTTTATCCCTTCCTCTCTCTTTACTTCCTCTATAAGCCCCTTGAAGATAGAAATCTTTGTCCAAAACCTTAATACTTAGCACAAAGATTGGATAGATGAATGGATGGATGAATGGAGAGAAGGAAGGAAGGAAGGAAGGAAGGAAGGAAGGAAGGAAGGAAGGAAGGAAGGAAAAAGAAAGAAAGAAGAAAAGAAAGAGAAAAGAAAGAAAAGAAAAAAGAAAAGAAAAGAAAGAAAAGAAAGAAAAGAAAAGAAAAGAAAAGAAAAGAAAAGAAAAGAAAAGAAGAAAAGAAAAGAAAAGAAAAGAAAAAAGGCATAGAAGCACAGGCAAGTGAAGTCCTTTACATGGAATTTCTGTACCCACCTCTTACCTGATCTCCCTGTCTCCATTTCCCCCACAATCTGGCCTATCCTCTATGATGATTGTACAAATCCTTTTACAAATAAAACAGAGTATTTCTATTTCCTATAATAAAAGCACTTGAAGACTTTCCTATCATCTAATGAATAAGTCAAGGCCAGTTATCTACAATACAGTCTAAATGAGTCTTGCAGCTACCACACCAGGGTCATGTGTTATTAACCATATAAACACATATAGATCACACACCCTAAGCTCTAAAAACACTTAACTTATTGTTCTATGAAGGAAGGATAGATGGCCTCATTTCCAGAACTTTCTTGTGCCATTCCCATATTCTCAGATTCCTGTCCTGCCAGTAACAGAAGCTGTTAAAATCCTAACGAACCTTCAAAACCCAATTCAAATGCCACCTCCGTGAAGTCTTCCCGAATTCCCTTGATGAAACTGCTATCCTCG
The DNA here is from genome assembly GCF_018345385.1 of Vulpes lagopus. Classification (NCBI taxonomy): domain Eukaryota; kingdom Metazoa; phylum Chordata; class Mammalia; order Carnivora; family Canidae; genus Vulpes; species Vulpes lagopus. Next base: position 11,729,625 of record NC_054838.1, read on the forward strand.
GAGCATGCAGTCCTTCAGGCTTCCGTAAGCATGGCACACCTCATTCTGCCCCTCTGAAAATGACCTTTCAAGACCTTTATGCTGGACATCATAGTTGGTGGTTTTTATGTCCATTGCTCCCAACAGACTCTTGGCCACGGATCTGAGGATATGACACAAAGTAAGTGCTTATTTGGCATTTGTTGAATGGACCTTCTTCTTACTACACCATATGCTCCAATTGTCCCTGAGGGTGCAGTTATATTTTATTCTAAAACCACTTAAGCTACTTCCTATGCCATTATAAGCAGGAGTCCTAGAGGAGCAGAACACAGTGTCTCCAAAGAGCCACAGCTCTAGGGCAGGGACAGGGTAGGGCTGTAGAGCTGGAAGTATTATGTAAGCAAAGGCAGATCGCTTAGGGAGGAGAGGCGTCCAGGGAAAAGAACTGAATTCCATTGGCGGAAGACCTGGGGAGTCAAATTTTGTCTCAACGTGGGATCTTATTCACGATTAGAGCCGGACAGCTATGGATCAGGCTGCCTCAGGGACTCGTGAGCCCTCTGGTCCTGCGAGTACGTATGTAGTGGCTATAGATGACCACTGAGGACAAGTACGAGGATACAGGATGTTGCATAGGGGACCACAGCAACAGGAGTGAGGTCAGACCACGTGACTTGTAAAGCCACCGTCAGCACTGAGATTCTGGGATCCCATGACACCTTCCAAGAGTGGTGCAGCAAAATTACCAAAAGCTAGAGTCGCCTTCTATTGCCTTTTCCCACCCTTAATTTCAGAGCTCACTCTGACCCTCCAAGAACTCTGTCACCACAGAGTTGCTAGGGGTAGGAGATGCTCCTCTTGATGCCCCTCTAATATTCCCATAGCCCACCCTGGGTGTCTCCTAAGTCTTGGTGGACAGTTATCATATTCACTGACCTCTCAAGAGGCCCTGGTGGGATCGGGGCCCAGGTACCCATAGCAGTGACCCGCTCACTAATTCAGCTTTCCTTGGCTTCTCTCCTTTCTTTGTTCATTCCCCCCACTCTCTCACTGCTTCCTGGAATCACTTTCTAAATAATCTACTTGTACCCAAATCTTTTTCTCAGGGTCTGTATTGGGGGGATCCAACTCATTCTTCATGGTCAGGGGCCAAACCACAGATTTTGTGGTTACTCAGCACTGAATAGAAAAGCCAGTTTGGTGAACTTGGGAGAGGTAATAAACCTCTCTGAACCTACTTCAGCAGGTAACAAGAAAAAAGTTGCTGAGGCCTACTTCTCAGACTTCATAACGTTGTGTGTGACAGCTCTCTACAGTTAGGTTCGCGGAGTCCTTACTATGTGCTAAGGTAAACACCACATATATAATCTCTAATCACTAAACCTTATACCAAACAGAAAGTCCAAAGAAGATTATAGTGGGCTGATGGTGCCCACCACTGCTCACCCCCTGCCAAAAGATATGCCCATAAAAATAAAATGAAAAAACAAAAAAACAAAAACAAAAACAAAAAAAAAGAGATGCCCATGTCCTGACCCCTGGAACCTGTGATCTTATCTTGAAAAAGGGTCTTAAAAATGGTAATGAAGTTAATGATCTTGAGATGAGAACATCCTGGATTACCCAGGTGGACCCCAATTCAATGAAGAATGTCCTTGAAAGAGATAGACTAGAAGGCACAGAGGGGAAGGCGTGAAGGCAGAGGCTGAGATGGGAATGATGCGTCCACAAGCCAAAGGATGCATGGAGTCACCATAAGCTGGAAGAGACAAGGAAGGATTCTCCCTTAGAGCCTTTAGAGGGAGTTCAACCTGTTGACACCCTGATTTTGGATTTCTGGCTTCTAGAACCATGAGATAATACATTTCAGCTGTTTTAACACACCAAGTTTGTTATCATCTCACATGGTGTCCCTGAGAAAATAGCATAGTAGTATTACTGTCCTTGTTTTGCAGGTAAGAATACCAAGACTTACAGAAAAGTGACCTACCCAGAGTCATCCAGCCAGAATATGGCGGAGCTGGGATTTGAACCCAGGTCTATTTGACTGCATAGTGGCCCCTCCTAACCACCACATCACGGGAATTAAGCAGTGCCATGTGCCTAGCACTGTGCCAGGTGCATGACAGATGCTCGGAGAGTGTTCATTTCCTCCCTCTACACTTTTCCTTCCTGTTACCCAGGCCACCCACTGACCTTTACGAGGTAGTCAAGAGTTAATCAGATAACCCTGTTCCTGCTAATCCATGAGCTGTCCTGGAGTGGGTTCCACTGGGATAGAATTACACATGCCGAGAAGGTCCTTAAGAATCGACTTGTCTGGGAAGCATTTCAGCTCCATGGCAGCTGGTGGAAAAGATAGATTGGGGCCTGTGCCTTGAGTTAATGTCAGTCTGAATTGAAGATGTGCCAGCATCATCAGGATAGATTCTTTAATTAACCTGCTAATCCTGTCAGGGATTGGGTTCACTCTCTTCCTCCAGAAATGTGTTAGGTGTCTCTTCTTTCACCACTTTGTCATTTGCTCTATTTTAGATTCAAGGTGTCCTTTTCGCTGTGCTGTAAAAGGCGCTCTGTTCCTCCAAGTCAACAGCTGTTGGGAAAGTGGCCCCTCAAAGCAGCATCTTATTACTTACCCACCACAGCTCCTCTCACGCTGTCTGCAAGATGCGACTCTTCAGCAATTTTGATGCAATGAATACATTTGAGCAACTATTTTGTGCTCGGCCCTGACCCATGTGCTGCAGAAGACCAATGAGTAACACTCAAGTCCCGCCTTCAGGCACCTGCCTGCAGAGAGAGAGAGAAAGGAAAGCAGACAACTGTAGTGTTTGCCAGTCTTTTTACTTCACTGTAGGCATAAAAAGGTGGTAATAATTTTAAGAGGAAAAGTAAGAGAAATTCATAGGCTGCTAGTGGTCAGAGGCAATCGGCCCAGGGATTCCAACTTCCCAGGCCCCACCAAATCACCCTACAGGATTAGGGAACTAGTATCCCTCACCCACTAGTAATCCACTCCCCCTGTACCCTTTGGGAAGGCATGTTGGTAGAAAATCATAGCTTTCATCTGGACTCATTTGTGTTCCACCAGTTGAACGTGGATTCTGCAGTTAAAATTCAACATGGTCTTGGGGATCCCTGGGTGGCTCAGCAGTTTAGTGCCTGCTTTCAGCCAGGGCATGATCCTGGAGTCCCGGGATCAAGTCCCACATTGGGCTCCCTGCATGGAGCCTGCTTCTCCCTCTCTCTCTGCCTGTGTCTCTGCCCCTCTCTGTGTTTCTCATGAATAAATCTTAAAAAAAAAAAAATTCAACATGGTCCATTCTTCCCCAACTTGTCGAATATGTGATATCAGTGAGGAACTTCTCCTTAACTACAACCTTTTCTGCATCCTCTACCCCCACAATTTTTTTTTCTTTACAGCTTCAGACCCAGCTATCTCTAAGCTGCTAGACTGGGCTCACAGGAAACAGAACAAATGGGCCAGGACAAGTTATCAACAGGAAAACTCAGAGACAATAATGTTTGGTTGAACAGCTTGTTTTGCTTTTTGTTTTACTTGCAGACATGGGGGTGGCTTTACAGTTTGTTTTCTGGTATTTGCATTTAGAAAGATGATCTTTCAAAAATCTCTAAAAAGGGGCCCCAAAGCCAAGCATTCTACAACCTGAACAGTTTTTTGAAATTCAACGAAACAAAGTAAGAACTAATAAAATTGTCCCCCATTAAAAGTACAAAGAAAGATGCTCTGGAGACTCTAACATTCTTGTGTATGATGAAGAACTGCTTTTTCCTCTCAAAGGTTGTATTTAGTTGTACTCGGTATTGCCCTGTCATTTTGGTTTTTTTTTTTTTAATGTTTTAAAACTTAAATTCTCTGTCATTTTTATCTACAGAGTGGGGGGGACAGGAAGCTAATGAGACAAAGCAGAGTCACGTGTGATGTATTGGGAAGAGCACGCCAGAACTTCAGTGGTTTCCTGCCAGCGACGTACACTTGAATCTAATCATGAGAAAACATCAGGCCAACCGAGAGTGAGGGACACTCTACAAAACAGATGGCTTACACTCTTAAAAATATGTCAATACCCTCAGCCTCAGAAATCATTCCAAATAAAAGGACATGAAAGTTTCAAGATCCTGAATTGGATCTTCATCCAGAAAAAAAAAAATGCTATAAACGACATTGGTGCCATCATTGGTAAAATTTGAATAATGTCTGTAGGTTAATATCAATATTAAATTTCTTGATTCGGGTAATTATATTGCAATTACATAAGGAAATAACCATGTTGTTAGGAAAAGCACTCTGAAATAAGGGAGGAATATAGACATGTAGTAAGGAGGTAGGTAAATAGGTGGATAATGGGTTATGGCAAACATGTGGCAATTGTCGACAATTGGTAACCCGGGTGTATGGTATATGGGAGTTCTTTCACTATTATTGAAACTTTTCTATAAAAGTTATATATCCGTCATATTGGATTAAAGCACACCCGATGACTTCATTATAACTTGATTACCTCTGTAAAGACTACCTCTAAATAAGGTCACATTCCGAGGAATTAAGCACTAGGATTTCAACACATGTATTTTGGGGGGCACACAATTCAACCCCTAACACCCACGTGTGAATGTGAAGTCCCAGACTCCATTATTTCCCACAGTCCTTGTCGCATTAACATTTTACATTTCTAAAAGTTCAAGAGACCCCCAACGTCCAATCAATGCTTATTGGCCGGCCAGACCTCTACTCTGACCCATTACAGGTCAGGTACGGAATTTCACATGCTCAATCCTGCAATGAGAAAACAAATCAAACTTTGGAGAAAACACATTAGCAGCCCGTCTCTACATCTTTTGAATTTTCAAAGTAGTACGATGGTGATGTTTAAGAAGACCATCCGGGCTTGATATCCACCACAGGTTTTTTAGTATACGTCCTGTGGCTGCTGGTTGAAAGATTAGCAAATCCTTTCAATCATTCTTTGCACGCAAACTTACCGAGTGCCTACTCTGGGTCAGGCATTGTCTAGTTCTGAGGCAAAGGTGAACAAGACCAACATTCCAGGAGAGCTTGCATTCTAGTGAGAGTAAAGAGGGCCATGCTTAATTGCCAACTAAACCCTTCTGTTTGGATGGAAGAGCTAATTACTTCCACATGAGGCTATTCCACTCACAAGGTGTGCCCTGGGGGGGAGCTTGAAATGGGAAATGGCTGTGAATCTACCACTCCCTCAACGAGCTCAGTTCCCACTGACTTCTAATAAGGAGCTTCTTAACTTTCTTGAGTGTGATGGTGGGTGATTCTCAAGGATAATGTTGACTGAGATTTGCCTTACACTGTGGAACCAAACACACACACACACACACACACACACACACACACTTCCAAAGCTGCAACCAACTGATGTACCTAGGTTATGGGACTGTGATCAATCACCAACTTTGGTGGTTAGGGGTGAGAATGAGAGAAAGTGGACAATTTATAAGAAAGAGATAGCAAACTAATAAACTCTCTATTCCTCAATCTCACAAACTAGTGTTTTCTTGTTTGTCTGTTTCTTTGTTTAAGCAAGCAAAGCCCCGTGCTTAGGGTAGGAGCTCCAGATATCGTGCCAAAGGACTTGACGTCTCCAAGTATAAATGACAGGGTGTACGAAATGGAAGCCTAACTGCAAAGCCAGAAAGTTCGGACAGAAATAAAGCCCGGACTTTTCTCGCAAAGGCATAGGGGTTCTGTCCCAATTCTGAATCCATCACAGGCCCTTGATTAAAATCTGTTGGTTAAAAAAAAAAAAAAAGTCACCTTTCATTATGATGCATTTGCTCATTTTTCTTCCATATTGAGAGTGACAATTTCCATTTGCGACGATCAGCCACAACATAGATGCAAATGCGCTAAGTAAAATTAGGTGTATCAGAGCGACTGTCTTATAAAAGACCATTTTACATCCTAACCCAGCAAGCGGAGAATTAGTCCTGCTCTCTGTACTATATGCAAATGCTCAGATTATAGCTAATTATATTGTTGCAAAGCAGAGCCAAGAAACTGCTACAATACTCCTAGTCTCCTTGGGGAACACGCCATGAAAAGAACTTTTTTTTCCTCCTTTGTAAATTACACTATGATATAATTGGGTCTCACTGTTCATGTAACACCCCGCTCCGGGATAGCGCAGGAAAAACGAACAATGTCTTACTAAGTCCCTGTTAAGATCATTAAATGTAGATCACAACACACTAGCAGGCGCCCAAATCTTAATGTGTCACAGTAACAAAACCGGGAAAAGAAAAAGTGACAAGTTGCGTCATATTATTTTTCTCCTACAATGGAGTTTAAGGTAATAAAGTGTTAATGAATTCGGCCCTGCGTAGTTGGCATTGTGAGAGAACTTCTTTTTATTTTTTACTACATTGTAGGAAAAATTGTCATATTCTGTTAGGCAGCTGTTTAGAGAAAAGCTTTGACAGTGTATAATTGACTCTATTTTTACTGCATTTTCATACGGCATTGTTAGGTTTATATACTGTACTGAGTTCTGCTTTTCAGTTTTACACACTAAGAAATTTTCCCCTTAGACAATTTTTTTTTTTTTTTTTTGCTGGGGATGAAAGAGAGCCCGGCTAGCCAGTCAAAAGTGGCACGTCCCCAGCTTCTCCCATTGGCCACCTTCAAGAGAGTCCTTGAATTATTGTCAGCGTGCTATCCAGGAGAGGGGACCTCTAAGATCGTAGGCCCCCAGCCTCCAGCTGGAGGAACATAGAAGTACATTTCTAAAATGACACACGCACAGCGCACCACAGTGGCAACTATAGTTCTTGGTTGGACGTTTTCTCCGGGAAATACGCATCGGGGAGGTGCGGGGCATTTTTCCTCTATGTACAGATGTATTTTTGCTCAAAGCCTCTTTCTGGGAGGGGGGGAGTTTAGAAAGCCAGCCCCCCTCCTCTCAGGGCGTGCTCTCCGTCCCAGGCTGAGTGGGTGCCGCAGACACACCTGGCGACTGCTCTAGTCCCAAGATCGTGTGCATTTTCAAGTTTAGCTTTTTTTTTTTTTTTTTTATGATAGTCACACACAGAGAGAGAGAAAGAGAGAGGGAGGGGCAAAGACATAGGCAGAGGGAGAAGCAGGCTCCATGCACCGGGAGCCCGACGTGGGATTCGATCCCAGGTCTCCAGGATCGCGCCCTGGGCCAAAGGCAGGCGCCAAACCGCTGCGCCACCCAGGGATCCCCTCAAGTTTAGCTTTATTTCGGTTTCGATTCAAGTCATAGATTGGAAGATATTCCACATTTGTCTCTTTTTTTCCCCCTCCTGTCTCCAATGGTAGCAATGTCACATTGCCTGCCGGGTGAGAAGAGCAGCGACAGGAGAGACCTTGACAGCCAGGACAGCAGGGGCCCACACATCAGTGGCTCCAAACTTCTCGTGCTGCCATCGGTGTGTGTCCTGTCGGAACATCGGGCCGAGTGAAGACTCTGACCTTTTTCTTTTTTTTTTTAGATTTTATTTATTTATTCATGAGAGACACACACAGAGAAAGAGAGAGAGAGAGAGGCAGAGACACAGGCAGAGGGAGAAGCAGGCTCCATGCAGGGAGCCTGATGTGGGACTCGATCCTGGGTCTCCAGGATCAGGCCCTGGGCTGAAGGTGGCGCTAAACCGCTGAGCCACACGGGCTGCCCCACTCTGACCTTTTGGAGTCAGAAAGGCCTGTGTTTTCATCTTGGTCCCATCATATCCCGACTGTGTGACCCCAGGCCAGTTAATCTCTTAAAGCCCTTTCAGAGGGTACCGACCACTGAACTACTCGCTAGGGTGTTCTGAAGATTAAATGAGATAACGCACTTATAAAGCACTTAGCAACATGCCCGACACATAGTGAGCTTTCAATAAGGCATTGCTCTGGCTGTTATGATCCATGACGGACAAGGACCCAGCGCATTAATTTTTTTTTTATAAAAGGGAGGCATTAATACTCTGATCTTGACAAACTGTAAATTGATTCTCTGACTCTTCCACCCCCACCCCCGTTTGTGCACCTTCCCCTTGTCTATTCATATTTTTCTGTGAACTTGTGGCTGCTGCCAAATGAGTAGAGCAAAATGGGAACTCAATTTAATTGAAAACACATATGTCAATGTCACAATGTGAGAAAGGTGCCATCGTTTGGGCCATCACTGGCCATCACACACACACACACACACACACACACACACACACACACACTGCATGTGTCTGAATCATTCTGTGGGTCTCCTGGGGGGGGAAAGAAACACCACTATTTCTCAGTGTAGGGGTGATCACATGCGGAGATAAAATGATGCCTTTCTAACGGTCATAATAACAGCTACAACTTACATAGTGCTGTTACGTGCTCTTTATACAAATTAATAGATTAATAGATTTACCACCCACTGCAATCCCAATATCTATCTTACAGATAAAGAAATTGAGGCGCAGAGAGGTTAAGTGGTTTGCACATAAATACACAGAAAGTAAGGGATTGGGCTGGGATTCGCACCCCCAAAAAATGTGGCTTCGAGAACCATGCTTTTACCATTCTTTTATGATCTAACAGCTGCCCCTTATTGGACATTTCTCCTGCCAGGAAGTCTGTGCTTATGGTAATCACATTTGCCCATCCTTACTCAACATGATAGAATTAGTAAGGAACAGAACCCAGATCCCAATGTAGGCCAACCCGACTCCAGAGTCATGCCATCAGGCCCTGGAATATACAAGCTCCCAAGTGAATGAGTGGCGACTTTTGAGGAAACTCCAGGCGACCCAACTCAAGTGCTGCCTCCCTCAGAAACATTTCCATCCACACCTGCTTTTACTTAGCTCGCCTCGTTGGGAACCCACGCCACCCTTAGCACCTGCATCTCAAGAGTCTGAGTTCCATAATTGTGCCACATGAGTTACTTGAAGTTTCCTGAAGAAAAATTTAAGTCAGTTGAAAGCCAGGCTCCTATCTTTTTTTTTTTTTAAGATTTTATTTATTTATTTATTCATGAGAGACACACACAGAGAGAGAGGGAGAGGCAGAGACACAGGAGGAGGGAGAAGCAGGCCCCATGCAGGGAGCCCGACGCGGGACTCGATCCCGGGACTCCAGGATCATACCCCGAGCCAATGGCAGGTGCTAAACCTCTGAGCCACCCAAGGATTCCCCAGGCTCCTATATTTCCCCTCTTAAAGCCCCAGAGCATCCGGCACAGAATGAGGCATATAATGGACACTGTCTCATGTTGGTGAAGACTTGACATGAAATCTAAAAAATGGGGCCATCAAAGAAAAAGACCTGGGCAATCCTGGTGCCTGAAATTCTCACCCTTTGTCCATGCTCCAGTTATCCCTTTAGTAAGACAGAAACTAGTCGCTTGGTATCAACAGCAAGCGCACAGAGCGGCAGAGACAATGCCATTCTCAAAATGACTTCTGATGATGAAGCAAGAGCAGCATCAGAAGGCAGCTCTCATGCAAATTTCATGGCAATTATACTACAGAATCCATCAAACCAGTGCATTATTATGTGACTTTAACTTCTGAGTTTGATAATAGTCATGTCTAATTCTCTTATAACAGCCATGGCTACTGCTTTTACCTTGGTACCGGTTCTCATGAACCACTGAGTGGTCTCCCCATCTTAGTCTATGACCTCTCGCTTCTATCTTATGTGTGGCAAAAATAACCTGTGTGCTCACCAAATTCCTTTCCTTTTCCTTTGGGGCACATAGATGGATAACATTCCCAGCCCTCTGCAGTTAGTTAGTTAGGACCATACGACTGGGTTCTTTTTTTTTTTTTTTAAGATTTTATTTATTTATTCATGAGAGACATAGGCAGAGGGAGAAGCAGGCTCCTTGCAGGGAGCCCGATGTGGGACTTGATCCCAGGACCCTAAGATCATGACCTGAGCTGAAGGCAGATGCTCAGCCACTGAGCCATCCAGGTGTCCCTATGACTGGGTTCTGACCAATGAAATGCAGACCGACATCCTGCATGCGAATTCCCATGTGGCCCATAAAAATCCTCCACTTGTGATCTTTTACTATCCTCCCATAGGAGGTTCACAGTGACCATATACTGATGCTGAAAATAGGATCACAAAATGGGAGACTCCAGGCTCCTGAGTCACCATTTGGCAAAGAGCTGCCTACCCACATTGAACTGTGAAGAAAGAAAAAGTAGAATTTTTATTGGATTATGTCACTGATTTTGGAGGGTCGTGTGTTACAGCAGTTGGTGGTTACTCACTCACTCTCTCCATTATGGCAGATGAGTCAGCCTCTAGAGGAACTCCAACAGTATCGCTTCCAGAAGTTGTCAGGAATTTTCAATCCCACACAGGAGCGTCTTCTACCCAGAGACCATGTCTTGGTCAGCTCTGAATCCCCAGTGCTTATCACAGGGACTGACTCAGAGGAAACCACTTCATCCAGTAGTTATTTGAGAATACCCACGGTGTACCTGACATTCTCACAGGCATGGGGAGACTGGGTGAACCAGACAAATTTCCTGATCTCCCAGAGCATATGTTCTAGGAGGAGACACAGACCATAGCACATGAACAAAAAATACCTTAATATTAATTCAGATACTAATATTTTGAAGGAAATGAAATGAAGCCAGATATAGAGATTGAGTTAGAATGGAGGACCTTAGTCCATAAGATGGTCTGAAAGAGGCTTCTCCAAGGACATGCCGTTTAATCTAAGACTTAGGGACGCCTGGGTGGCTCAGCGGTTGGGTGTCTGCCTTTGGCTCGGGTCCTGGAGTTCCGGAGTCGGGCCCCACATCAGGCTCCCTGCATGGAGCCTTCTTTTCCCTCTGCCTGTGACTCTACCTCTGTGTGTGTGTGTGTGTCTCTCATGAAAAATTAATAAAATCTTTAAAAAAAATAAACTAAGAATTAAATTCGTACATCTATAAATCATTTAACAAATAGTTCTTGAGCATTTAATAGGTTAGTCACTGTGCTAGGAACTAAAAATTGGTAGATGTTTGCTGAGTGTACTGCTGAATAAATTTAGCATGAAATCCAATTCTTTAACTTGACATTCATGACCTGGCTTCAAGTCACCTTCAACAAAGAAAGAAGATCAAGGCAGTGAAAGGGGTGAAAAAGACAAGGATAAAAGGTCAGAGTCAGAGACAGGACACAGAGGGGGAGGGGACACAGACTGGGGGTGGTTTGACCCTGTGCCATTCCATTCTCTTTGATCTTCTGCCCCTGCAGCCAGACGACAGGTGCCATCTAAAATTGTGAGGCAGCTCTTGTCTCATCTGACTCAGTGAGGGCACCTAGGATCCCACTCCTAACGACCCCTTCGTACTAGACCAGCACCCTCAGCAAAGGGTTCCTCAGGCCCACCCCGCCCTTGGTGTCCAGATGGGCCCCCTTTTCCTGACCTCCTTCAGAGAGCTCAGTCCCTACCCCCTTCAGGTCTCTTCCAAGAACTGGCTGCTTCTGAATCCATCTTGAAGCATTCCTAGCAAGCCTTTGTCCACGGTCACTAAATAGCGGGGGAAAGTCCCAGCAACATTTGTTGAGGAAGTGAAATTCAACATTGCCCTAGAGAAATTCTCAACCCCTCCCCACCCCCACCCCCGCCCGACAATGTCCAGGCTACAGAGAAAGGAGTAGTGCCCACTGTCATGATGTTCATGCCAAAGTTTCCTCTATGCCCTGGAGGGTCCCACTGGGTGCTATGGGCTATGACTCCTAGAAGTATGACTTCTAAACATCCTGATGACACACAATCCATTCCACAAGCAATAGAAATATCCTGAAAATGCTATTGTGTGAGAGTCCAAACCACATGCTCTAACCGTTAGTCTGAGAGTGAAATATTCCTCTCGGACCATGGATTGCTACTGATCTGTCCTCCTCTCTCACCCTTCCCTGCCTGCCTTCCCTTCTCACCTTGTGTTTCCACCATAGTAAACTGTTCCCAGAAGCAGCCTCTCCCCTCTCCCTGTACTCTTAAAAAAAAAAAAAAAAAGATTTTATTTATTTATTCATGAGAGACACACAGAGAGACAGAGACACAGGCAGGGGGAGAAGCAGGCTCCATGCAGGGAGTCCGATCTCCCAGAGCGTATGTTCTAGGAGGAGACACAGACCATAGCACATGAACAAAAAATACTATTAATTCAGATACTAATATTTTGAAGGAGATATCTACTCTTCCCAATCTAGGTTCTCTCTCTGCTGGACTCTCTGAAAAATTAGATTTCTGTAATTACAGGCTGCCTTGGCTCCAGCTGGGGCCATTGTCTTCTATCAGCATTCCAGTCACTAAGAAGGCCAAGGGTTTTAGTTTCTTTCTAGGTCTTGGTATCAAACTTAAATGGGAGCTTGAAAACTTGGGCCAGCCCCCACCCCAACACCCCAGTGATATAGCGCTGCTCCTTGAGACCTCAGCTCCTTGAAAGAAGTTGCTGGGTTTTATTTCTGTAGCTCTGCCCACACCCAGTTGCACACAGGTGCATGTGGGAGGCTGGCAGGGAAATATTTGCTGAGTGCAGGGCCTGTACGTGCCACTCGAAACTCTGTGAGTGCAAGAACCCTGTCTGTCTCCCAGTGAATCTCCAAAGCTCTTAGCTCATAGAATGGATGAATGAATGGTGGGTTGGCTATAGCAGTGTTCCAAGAGTTTCATACATGTGGTTTCATTTAGCCCTTGTGGAAAACCCATGAGTCAGGTATGACTTCCCTAAATCAAATGGGGAAAAACTGGACTTCAGAGCGATCGCTCTTTAACACTAAATCAAGCAACTAAAAAATGATGGACCCAGAGCCAAATTTAGGTCTGCTCGACTCCAAAAATCCATGCTTTACAGGTTTGCCCAAATTAATCGAGCTGCACTGAAGGCTGCAGGCCTGATGATGACTGGTCATCTCGGCTGGATTCGAGACCTCCAGTGGCTTCAGGGACTGTTTTTCACAGAGGCCCTACTGGACTGTGAGACATCTCAGGGACACAACTGGGGCATCACAAGTCCTTCCTGAAGGGTGCTTTCATCTTTGGGTTGCTGCCAAACTCTTATCACACCCCACGAGGGAGGAAAGGGTCAAGAATTGGAAGCCATTTTTGAAGAGAGAACTCAACAGGCTGGATTTGGAAGACAGGATAGGGACGGGGGCTTGGAACAACAGAGTTGAAGCTATAGGGTCTGGAGAAGACACCATCTGGAGGCCACAACACCCGACTTCACAGGTCTGTGGAGTAGTCCCATAGAAGGAGGTTTGGCGTGTTTGGTACTGACCCAAGAGACCAATAAAGAACAAAAGACGTAAGTGGAGGCTCAGTATTAATAAAGAACTCCTAATAGTTAGCACTGAGGAGGGGGAGAGGGAAGGAGGGAAGGAGGGAAGGAGGAAGAGGAGGGAGGGACAGGAAGGAAGGGGAGAAAGGAAGGAGGAGGGGGAGGGAGAGAAGCAAGGAAGCAAACAAGTGGAGGGGAGGAGAGGAGAGGACAGGAGAGGAGAAGAGAGGAGACAAGAGCTATCGTGGGTGGGTCTCTATTCCCTGTGCCCTATCAAGCCCGACTAGAACAACGTCCTGTAAGCCTAATGGGTGCTCAACATGGAGTAGCTATTGTTACTGTCATCACAATTCATATTTACTGAGGGAATCTGAGCATAGGGGTGCAGTTGGATCAGCTGATCGCTAACATTCCTTGAAGCCCCAGGAGCCCCTGGGTCTCACTCAGAGAGCCCCCAAGGACGACGCTTCCCTTCTTTGTAGCAACCTTGTCATCCCGCCGCCACTGCCCTTCACCGCTGTCTCTTCAATCTTTCCACCTCACCAGTTCAAAATACTTTCCTAACACACGACAATAAAGTGCAAACAGCAAAAATCAAGCCCCAAGTTTCTGTCAAACCACCTAATCACAAAACCACCAGAGTCAAATCCAGAAAGTCTGCTGATTAAAATTCCCTGTTACAGCAATAAACACCTGACCCCGGGCCTCAGCAGGTGGCTGGGAGTGACATCAGCCCTCCTGACTCTGGACCTAAGTGATCTTCCAGAAACACCTCCCGAAACCATGGGCTTTCCTGGGCCTCCATCGTGGCTGTTCCAGCACCACCAGAGACTGGCTGGGCAGGCCTGGGCTATTTTTTTTCTTTTTTCTTTTTTTTTCTTTTTTTTTTTTTTTTTTGATAAAAGCGCAGCCAGATAGAAGCCCAGGGAACAACCTGTGACAGCATGTGCAAACCCTTTGGAGAGGAATGAAAGTAAGGAGTCGTCCCTACCCAGAGTCCGAGGACACCAGAGATGTCCCAGCAGAACACCGCCATGAAGACCCGATCCCTCCTCCCCACCTTGTCCTTCCGAAGTCACTGGTTGTGCGGCCAACAGGCACACATTCCCTTACAGTACAGGGTACTTACTCAGAAAACACTAACACCTACTGCGTGTGGGCGCACCTATGCACATACCCGGGTGCCACAAACGTACCTAGATGGCTGCATAGGGTTACCAGGCCACACAGAGACACACAGACACACGCCTTCCACAAACATCGGCACATATATGAATATGCACCAATACACATGCAAACATAGCAGTGTGATACGTGCACATATATAGGCGTACAGACGCATGCATATTACATTCCAGTCTTGATGCGGGTGACAAAAGCCCGACTCACACTGGCTTTAGTTAAAAGAGGAATTTATTGCTTAAAGAATCACAGAGTAGAACCTCAAAGCTGGGTGCAGAGCAAGGATGTGGCTGGGCCTTAAGAAGAGCTAAACCCAGGACCACGGACTTCATCAAGCTCATCACCCACTGCGGTCTCTGTTCTTCTGGACTCTATCTCCCTCTGTGCCAATTTCTCACGAAAAGCATGTGTGGAGCCAAATGTGGGAAATAAGACTTTTATCCACTTATGGGAAGCAGGTTGCACATGCCCTGACCCCTGGCCATGGATACAGTAGATGGAAATTGCTACAAGTGTTTTCTGGTTCTATGACCAAAAGTCCAAGGGATGTGACGATTGCATATGATAGGGTAGGCTGCATCCTAACCCCTGAGATGGCCAACGTTGACTCCCAGAAGGATTTGCTCTTACTTGTGCCATATATTCATGGACTGACTATGGCTCTCTCTCCACGGTATCTCCTTCCTGGGACTCGGGATGATAAAATAGTCTTTATCTGAATGTCACATGGCTGAGGGAAGGAGGGAAAGAGATGGCAAGTCATGCAAAGGTTCTCAGAACTTCTGTCCTACTGTGGTTATGTGTCACCCAGGCTCTCATTCCATTGGCCAAAAGAGGTCATTCTTCCATTCCTGACACCAGTGGGGGGAGGAGACAGTGAAAGTTTTGAGCAGCGATGCAACCTACCGCACCATCTCCTGACCACCTGTGTGACCGGGTGAGTAGAACTGACTCATCCCTTGACACATTGAATTGAGCCAGGAGGCAGGACCGGGTCGCGCTCCAGTGGTGGCTCCAGCAGTAACGCTTTGAATCAGTTGTCCCAAGTGGGGATGGCTGGGCGGAAAGGACCGTTGTGTTACAGAGATAGCTGGGATGAACCATGAGCAAACGTGTGCCCAGCCCAACAGCACCACCACATGGTGTACCCAAGGGCACACACCGACTGACCCCCACGCACAGACACGGGCACTCATATGCAGACATGTGAAGACTCGTGACCCTGTGGCGGTACCTGTGTGTGCGCACACAAGTACATGCACCATGCTCATGTTGGGGTCCGGCCTGCCCTCATTTGCATGCCCCCCTCAGGCCCACAGGCACACTGGCTCAGCAGGGAGAGGCTGCTTCTGCAGGAGGGATCAAAGGCATCTGCTCGGGCTGCATATTTAAGGAGTCCCTGCTGCTCTCTGGTAGCTCTCAAGCTGAGCCCCCTGCCTAGCCAAAGCCCCACTCTGGGAAATGCCTCCCCCCGCCAACCCCACCCCAGGGGAAAGGCCTGGAATCTAATCACTTACTTCCTCAAGCCATTTAGGAAGGACCCAGAAACAAGTCCTGGGCAGCATGGAAGAGCCCCTGGGCCCCCAGCTCCAGAGGCCAGGGCTAGGGTCCGGGCTATGGGGTGGAGCAGAGGAACCCTCCTGGGACAGCCAGGCTCAGTCCCAGGGAAGGAAGGACTGGCACTGCCCCTTCACCCAGGGCTCGTATTTCCTCTTGAGGACCACTCCTGCTGCCCAGACTTGATGTCGGGCTTCAGTCTTTGTGAAAAGTCCCAGACAGGGAGCTGAACCCCAGGTCACAGTCCTGGCTTTGCCACAAACTCATTTGGACCAGTCACTTTGCCCTTGGCCCTCAGTTTCCTAGAGAAGTAGAAATTTAGAGCTACTAGAAACCATCCAATCTAGGAATGGCGAACACCTGGCACACCTGCTGTCGCCCGACCCCCTCCACGCCACGGGAGGCGTCCCTGGCCTGCCACAGCACCACAGTAGCCAAGGCCAAATGCAGCCTCGGAATACTTTTGCACAAAATACTCTTTGTTGAGTTACTAATTCATCAAAGTAGACTCACGAGAGGAAATCTATCACCAGCCCTGATCTAACCCTAGGACTTCTCTAAATTGATGAAGAAAATGAGAGGAAAAACACTTCTCCTAATCTCCCTGAAGAGAACAGGAGGTCGAAACAGGGGAAGCCACAGCCCTGGCCTCCCCTTCCCCACCCCTGTTTTTATCCAAAAAAAGACAAGCTGGTTTCATCTTGTTTGCAACTTCGGATCAATTGGCAAGAGTTGAACAAAACGCCGTGTTGAGAAGACTCCTCACGATCGTGCCCGGGCTCAGTAGGAAAGGGTATCATGATCAATCACCAACATCTGCCACCAGCACAGGTGTGCGGAGCCGGCCCCAGGCCTCATTCTAGCCGTGTTTACACTGAGGGTGAATGATGCACTTTGCTACACATGCAGGATGATAATCCCCACCCGCCTGTGAAAAGAATCCGTGGGACACCTAGGTGGCTCAGTCGGTTAAGCGTTGGACTCTTGATTTCAGCTCAGGTCATGATCCCAGGGTTGTGGGCTCGAGCCCCCACATGGAGCTCTGCGCTGGGTGTGGAGCCTGCAAAGACTCTCTCTTTCCCTCTGCCCCTCTCTCCGAATATATGCACTTGTGCGACCTCTCTCTCCTTCTCTAAAACAAAAAGAAAAAAGAAAAGGCCACTGCTCTGTAATAAGTAATGCAAAACAAACAGAGTTTTGCATTTGGGTGGGGGGATGGGTAATGTAGGTGATGGGAAAAAAAGCCACGGAGGAGATGAAGTCCTGGGCTCAGCAGGCAGCCAGCATTCTCTTATTGCCCTGGGGATCCTGCAAAGGTCCGTTTCTATTGCTGATTCAGTTTGCCCATGAGAAAAAAAAATGCACGTAGTATCCATACTGTCGGGTTCCTTTATGCAATAATAATACTGAAACCGTCACACAATAATAATAATAACAGCAATAATAATAATTTATTGAGCATCTCCTATGCATCAGGTACTATGCTTGGGTCTTTACACAAAGTGTGTTCAATTCTCTCAACATCGCTGCAAGCTAGGGTGTGTACTCCCACTTTACAGATAAAGAAATGGACACTTAGAGAATCGATGTGACTTGCCCAGTATCATTCAGGTAGCAGAATGGTAGGATCTGAGCCTATATCTGGACACCAAAGCCTTTCTTCTTCGTATCAGATATATTTTGAATCAAAATAAAAGAAAACATGAGCTCTATGAGTAAGAATTCCACATAGCTTTGAGATGGGAGCAGAACAAATGGGAGAGTGGTACCCACATCCTGATAGCATTATTCCCATCCCTCCCTTCTCAAATTGTGTGTCTACTTTTTTCTCAAATTTAAAGCTCATGCATGGGTACCACTCAAATTTCTAGGTTTTGGTAAACATGCTATGAAAATTTTATTTAAACTGCTAAATGCTGTTTATTAAGACTTTCATTCTCTTTTATTTTTTTACCACAAAAGCATTAAGCCACCAATGAAAAAAATACAAATAAACATACAGGAAAAAAATAAGAAATACTCCCAATTTCCTAAATGCCCTCCCCCCAAAATAGACATTGTTAATACTTCTGGATACAGGCGGAGATATATTCCAAGACCCCTGGTAGATGCTGAAAACCACAGATAGTACCAGACCCTATACAACGACATTTCTCCTATGTATATACATACATACTTATGACAAAGTTTGATTTATAAATTATGCACAGATTCATAACAATAAGTAATAATAAAATAGAAAAATTATAACAACGTACTGTAATAAGTTGTATGAATGTGGTCACTCTTTCAAAATATCTTATTCTGTACTCACCCTTCTTCTTGCGATGACATGGGATGATAGAGGCCTGCGTGATTGAGGTGAAGTGAGGTGAATGACGTAGACATTGTGATGTAGTGTTAGGTGACTATGATGTTCTGACTGTATGTCAGAAGGAGGATCCTCTGCTTCCAGACCAAGATTGACCACAGGTAACTGAAACTGTGGAAAGCAAAATCACAGATAAGGGGGAGGTGGCTGTATAACCTTGCAGAATTTTTCCGTATATACTTTGTTTACATGGTGTATTCATGCCACAATACAATCTATTTTATTATCTGCCTTTTCCTTCATGATCCCTCATTTTGTCACCTACTGTATTACTTATTTTTTTGAGAAAGAAAGAAGTGAGCAGTGGGGAGGGGGGGAGAATGTCAAGCAGTCTTCCTGCTGAGTGCAGAGCCTGCTACAGGGCTCAATCTCAGCATCCTGACATCATGACCTGAGCTGAAATCAAAAGTCGGATGCTTAACCCACTGAGCCACCCAGGCACCCCCAATCTACGACATCACTTTGGTGAACAGTGCAGTATGTGGACATTTTACTTAACCAATAACTATTATTGGACATTTAGGTTCTTTTCAATTAAATGTTATCATCGTAAAAAATATTATAACTAAATCTTTGCACATCTTCATGGTAGGTAATTCCTAGAATTTGAGGGTCAAATATATGAATACTTTGAGGATATAATCCAAATTGCCCTCGAGAAAAATTTCTATCAATGTACCAATTCTACAGCTTCTCCAGATCTTGGCCAATACTGGACATTTTAGTTTAAAATTTGACTGCTTCTTAACACTTGTGAACATGAAGACAGAGGGATGCACTTTGGAGGGGATCCCATGGGGCACCCCATGGGACAAAGGCGTTGACTGTGAAAGTGGACATGTTGATTTATTTAAGTGGACATGTGTTAGCATCACTTGAAAAGAAGGCACCAATATACCAGATCATGTGAGGAGACTTCATCATGCAAGAGTACTGCACAGACCCAGATATTACATACTGTGGAGTGCTGCCTCCTGAGCCAGAGAGCAAGGAAGGGGACCTAAACCATGTCTGTCTCTGCAACCTACCAAAGCCTCATGTGGAGCCCTGCACACAGGTGATATCTCCGAATCTACTGTCTTCATTTCTGTCAGGTATGAGATCATTGGTGGTTGAAGCATCCAGCCTGAGGTTCCCCTAGAAAAACTAGGAAGGAGATGAGTTGGCTTAAGGAAGCAAGCATAGAGTTTGCATTTAGGAGTTATGAGTTCACATCCTGGGTCCCCTGCTTATTTTGGGCAAATTCCTCAACGTCTCTAAATCTATTCTGGGAAAAAAAAGGGACATGACTACAACTCCACAAGGCTAGGTTAATTAATTAATAAGGTAATACAAGCGAGGAAGCCTTGCAAATCGCAAACATTGTACTCATGTTTCTTGGACTCTCATCAAACTCTGAGGGTTGCTTTATAGATGTCCCTCACTAGGGCAAAAATGCAAATTCAGAATTAATTGCTTCAAACTTTTATCCTCCTTCTAAAGATCCCAATAGGGCAGCACCGATGGCTCAGTGGTTTAGCGCCACCTTCAGCCCAGGACGTGATCCTGGAGTCCCAGGATTGAGTCTCCCGTCAGGCTCCCTGCATGGGACCTGCTTCTCCCTCTGCCTGTGTCTCTCTCTGTCTCTCTCTCTCTCTGTCTCTCATGAGTAAATAAAATCTTAAAAAAAAAAAATAAAGATCCCAATAAATCAGGGTTAGGGTGTAGGCAAACTAAGTTGAAATCCTAGCTTTACCACTCTTTAGCTCTGTGATCTTGGGAAAATAACCTAAATATTCTGAATCTCAAGTCTCCTTGACTATAACATGAGGATCATAACAGTGCCAACTTCACAATGGAAATCATGTACCTTGTGTGAGGCCCAAAGGAGATAATATATACATAAGTGACCCAGGCTGGTTGTACAGCAGGAACTCAAGAAATACCTCCTTTTCTCCAACAACAATAAGTAGGACCTTCCTACCAATGAACCTCAGCCCCCTGTCATTTTTCTTGTGTTACATATCACCCCAAACTTTCTGGCTTAAAATAGCAGCCATGCATTTAGCTCAAAGCTCTATGGGTCAGCACTCGGGCTGGGATCTGCTGGCTAATTCTTCTAGGCCTCTGCTGGGCTCATCCATGTGGCTGCAGTCAGCGAGCAGTGAATGGCCTCACTCGCATGTCTGGCAATTGGCTGTGCATCAGCAGGGGTAAAGAATATCACGGGGCCATGGGTCTCATCTTCCAGCAGGCTATTCGGGGCTCATGCACATGATGGCAAGTGTATATTTCCAAAAGTAGCAAGAGGGAACGTCACTGTGCATGGGATTACTTATGCCTCTGTGGCCAAAGCCAATGGTCATTCCTGGGCTCAAAGTGTGGAGAAATAGGCCTTGTTTCTGGTTAGGAAGAGCTCCAATGTCCTGTTGCATGGGGGTATACATACTGGGGTGGGAAGAATCCATGACCATTTTTGCTATTTACCCCAGAGACAAGTGCTTCTTCCGTGGCTGTCTATACCCTATGACCCAGCTGCTCACACAGAAAGTCAATCTCCTCCATGAATGTCAGGAAAGTCTTCCATAACTTTGCCAGCATTCCCACAAATCAGTGCCACGATGGTGCCATGATCTCCAGCCTAGAAGCCTGCAAGCAGGAGACAGAGACAAAAGAACAAATGCTTAAATTATCTGATGAATGTCAGATACATTAAACTAATTTATGTAATAATGTAAGCACAGTGATGGGAAGGTAATATGAGAGACATAAATTATACATTATTATTGTCAGTTCTAGCACTTATCTTAGTAGCGTGTCAAAATACATCCTGATACGTTAGCATTTATAGAAATGAACAAGTGCTTGTGCTCAGGGATCTGGCAGTGAGAAGCTGGGTGTCATTTGCATGTATGCACCCACCCAGCCATCATTGTCTTTCCCTGGAATGATAAGGTAATGAGACGAGGGTGCCCAGGGTTCTTAACTTCCCTAGAGAGAGCCTGGGGCTCAGATCCCCCCCTGCCCCGGCATGTGTTCCGGGGTATGGTCGGAGTGGGAGGCATGAGAGGGCACGGCCTTGGGTCAGACTGACAACTTACCAGCTCTTTGATCCAAGTCATTTCACCTCCCCAAACCAGTGTTCACATCTGTGAAATGGGAATGATAAACCTACCCTCAAAAGATGGCCATAAGGGGATCCCTGGGTGGCGCAGCGGTTTGGCGCCTGCCTTTGGCCCAGGGCGCGATCCTGGAGACCCGGGATCGAGTCCCACGTCGGGCTCCCGGTGCATGGAGCCTGCTTCTCCCTCTGCCTGTGTCTCTGCCTCTCTCTCTCTCTCACTGTGTGCCTATCATAAATAAAAAAAAAAAAAGATGGCCATAAGGATAAAATGATATCACCTTGTTTTTCTTCTCACTGAGGCACCTTCTGGTGCAATAAGAGATGTAGCTGAAGCAATCTTAGACATCGGGAGTCTGGAGGAAAACCATCCTGCCCATGGGAAGCACAGTCAATGACTGCCTGACCATGGTTTTGTCTATTTTCCTTCTCTCCACAAGATACTTTCTGATGTCCCCCGTTTCCCGTTGTGTTATGGCCAAACTAGAATTCTCATGCGCTGAGTACAACACCAGAGTGTAACACTGATAGCAACCTCCTAGGGCTGGCAAGTTCTTCAGGGAAATATGGGTTAGCCTTGGACACAACCAGGGCCTGGGCTCTGAGGCTGATGAGACTCAGGGTCTGAGAGACTCAGAAGTGTCCAGACACTAAAGGAACTGGTAAGTAGGACAACTCCTACTGGGAAACACGGCCCCGGGGAGGGGAATCCAGTATAGAGGGTCAGGTGAGTGGGCAACCATCCTCAGGAGGGACGACCTAAGGATGATAGCCCATCCCAAGGGAGTCCATGGTGGGCCTCAGCTAAGCCAAAGCCAAGCTCTGAGCGTAGACAACCCCAGGGGAGGGGAACTGAAAGGAGGGACAGATAGACGCTTAGCAGAGAGCCCAGGCAGAGCACCATGTACAGGCCCCAGAAGCTTATCACGTCTAGCAAGTAGAGGTGAACCAAAGCCGTTTCAGTCGTGCCTGCCCAGTGTACCCTCTGGTTGGATGCACAAGCAGGCTGAATCGACACAAGGGGGGACACAAGGACCCTGAGACCAGATGTGAGAAGTTGGAGATGCAGAATCCAGAGGCAGGGGAGCAGCGATGGCCCTGGGGCTGGAATTTGGGGATTGAGCTCTTTCTCCTTCTCCTTTCTTAAGAGCCCCATGGCCTGGGTCTAGTGTTCTTCCCATGGTTCACACCCAGGCAAGTCCAGGTTCCCGTCTCCGCTTCTCTATTCTGAACGGCAGCCAAAAGGCCTGGCCACTTAGCCCATTTCCCTTGTGGATCGGCCGCCTCCCCAGGGCTGGGACTAGAGCAGGGCAGGCGGGGGGCCCGGAGCACGACCTATAAGGAGGTGCTCCCTCTCTGGTGTGTGCAGGTGGAGGCCCTTCGGTGTTGCACCCTGCTTTCTTCCCTTGCCTCCCCCAAGTCCTGGCCCTGAAACTCCACCCACCCCCAGGCCTGTGTGAGCAGTTCTGGGGTGGCAGCAAGGAGCAGACATGGAAGGCAATTCTCCGTGCTGCAGCATGCTCTACCCTAACAGGCCACACTGGGAAGAGGAGAGCCACTCGGATCCCTACCCAGACAGGAACACCTTACCTAGGTCCCTTATGGTCCCTAGGGTAATAAGCAGAGAAATTTATGCATAAATCCAGGCTGTTACTCCCCCGTCCCAAGGGCCTCCATGTCAACCCCATCACCCATGGAATAACAGCCAACAGCCTTAACTTAGTGGTCAAGGTCACTGTCTGTCCCAGCTTTTAGCGTACTCTTTTGCGACCACTTACAGTATGACTGGACTGGATATTGAGCATCTCCAGGGAAGACATTACCTTCCTTCCCAGTGCCTGGTTCAACTCATCCAGTGAGTTACTGAGCACCTGTCCTGTGCGGGTGCTGCACCAGGTGCTGGGTAGACCACAGAAACCGCCACGGACCAAGGCCCTACTTTCATGGCGCTTGTATCCCATTTGGGAGATACAAACAGAATACAAATGAAATATATAATACCAAAAAAAAAAAAGAGAGAAAGAAATATATAACACACCACATGTACATGTGCCGTCTTAAGTATAACACTCTTATTGACAGAAGACAGACTTCCTTTGGTTGAATGGATTCTGCTTGCTGCCGCCAGTCTGACCCATGACTTTCAACTACAGCAGGTGTCAGCAAACCACATCCCCAGGCCAAGGATGTCCCCCACCCCCGAACCATCTCCTGCTTTTATAAATAAAGTTTTATTGGAGCAGAGCAACTCCTATTTGTTCACCTACCATCTGTGACTGTTTCCACACGACAATGGGAGGGCGAGCATTGTGACATAGACCATATGTCTCCTACAGAAAACGTGTGCTGACCTCCGAATTAGAGAATCACACGATATAATGCGTGGTCAACTGCAGCCTGCTGTGTGAACAGACCCTAAATGCTATGGTAAAGGCTCTCTGGGTCATTCCCTTCCTCTGCAGTAGGGACAGGGCTTTCCTCCACTCCACCGTCCTAGGCACCGTGTCGGCAAGTGATCACAGATCCCTCACTTCCCGAGGGGGCACGAAGGTGGAGGTGGAGGTGCCCACCATCCCCGGCTGGTGGGGAGGCCAAGCCTCTTTTCATCTGATCTACAACCCCCCTGACACCCAACCAGCAATATCATTTTCCCCATCTCCCTGCAAAGCCAAGCAACTTTGCCCACCCATTTGCCATTCGACAAAGTCTTTTAAACAGATGACTTTTAATAAGTTAATCCATTCATTGTCTGGAGCTCTGAAAACTGACATAAAAGCACAATGACGCCTAATTAAACTTGTTCTGTGAAAACTAATTTGTCAAACCCAGAAGCACAGTTCATAGATAAATGCTAATATTTGAAAGTCAAATTAAAGTTGAAAAGGTTTGTAATAACAGTTAATTAACTCTTGTTTTGTTTTCCTTCACTGCAAACTGGAACCAACTGCATTGCGGGCGCCTCTTTAACATTTTGGACCACAAAGATAAAATTCAAAGCTTTGAGATACGCCTTTGATGTTGGTATTCTCTGCAGATTCGATATTATTTTAAGTCTCTTTGTTTAAAAATTCATTTTTATTATCCCTGCATGAAATGCATGGCAATTCCCCAAATAACGAGCCATCAGTGCAATTAACATCGTCGATCGACACCAGCGTCCTGATAATTAATACAGACGCGCTGCCTCCCCAGCGAGAACTGTGAGGGCTTGATTTTTCAGAGCAACTGTTCATTTACAGACTCAGCTTCAACCTAATGAAAATGGATTGTGAAACTTTAATGAACAAGACTTTGCTGTCATAATAATAAAGACTTTGAAACAACGCGGAGGCCTCCATAGCAAGCGTCTGGCGCTGTGCTTGTTGCTACGGTACATCAAACCAATTAAGCCGTATGATGAATATTTACACCGAGGTTTTTTTCAACTCTATGACATAAGATAAACTCGTAAAAGTGAGCATTAATTCTGCATCAACAGTTTCTGACATTACATCGCAGCAAAGATGCATCCGCCCAGCCAAAAGGCTGTGTCTGCCCACCTCTGTTTTGTCTTAATAAATGTCAACAAAGGATTAGAACGTTCTGAAAATCCAATTTGCATGCGCAGGTTGTGAGTAAAAGTGCAAAGAAAATATCTTCCTTGAGGTGTGTGTGTGTGTGTGCGTGTGTGTGTTTTGCTGGTGGGTATGATAGTACCCAGGTGGGCCTGTTCTCTATGTTTGCATCTCTGTGCCTGGGGGAGTGTGTGTCTACCTTATGCGCATGGATCTGGGGTGGCGGGGGAGTCGGGGTAACCGTGCATAAACTCATTCCTCTGTGCATATTTCATATTTGCGTACACAATTTTATCTTTAAGAATGTACATGTGGGAATGATTTTGTGGGCTTGTTTGGGTTTATATGACTATTCCATGATTTTAATTGAGCATCTATTATACTGGGCAATGTGAAGTTACAGTGGTCATAAAATCTCTAAAAGCATCTCTACTCAAGGGACTATGGTCTGGGGTGCGGGGGGGGGGCCACTCTCTATACGTCAATTATTATCCAATCACAGCAAAGCATGTTAAGTGCTAAGATGGAGAAAGGAAAGAGTATTTTGGGTGTGTATAGCAGGGGCACAGAACATAAATGAAGGGCAATTAGGAAAGACTTTTCGGAAGAAGGTGAGCTTCAACTGGACTTGAAGATGAGGAGTTAACCAGGCAAAGAAAGGGAGCCAGAGGAAGAAGCTGTACCTGAATGTCTTTGTGCGCATGTATGTACTCGTGCATGGCAGTTGGATTTTGTCTGGGGTCTGTGTGCCTGCGCCTGTGTGTGTGCTTTGAGAAACACATGTGTGCATGTCCTTCTGTATGCCCAGGCCTCCGTGTCTGAGAATCATAGCACTCCGTGGCAGGAAATATCTCAAAACCAGACACCACTCTTCTAGATTGTAAATGAGGCAACCAGAGAGCAAAGGGCCATGACTTTGGAAGGCTTAGGGCAGGAACTCGGTTTAAAGAACTGTTACCGACATTTCTACTCTAACCCAAGTCTGCAAATCAAGCCCTCACATACCCATGACTGCCAGAGGTTCATATTTACAGAGGCACAGAACTTCCCAGAGGCTAATGGAAGACGGATTTACCCTCTGATTTTACTCACAAGCTCAGTAGCTTAGGAATTTTCAGGTCAGGGGTCTCCAAACAACCTTATACTAGAAGGAAGAGTATCAGCCATATGCAAGTCAACCAAGTCCAGTCACTTCTGAACCTAGCTGTATTTCAGCGATACATAATCGTGCACATGTGTATGGACACAAAAGCACACCTCCTGATACTAGTATGGTTAAAATACGGAGTCAAGAAGTTAGCGTTGCTCCACGGCTGCCTCTGTACTTCTCAGACAAGCTGCATCAGAGCAGTGTAAGATTCCACAGTTTGTTTTCCAGTTGGACAATAGGTCATTACTTACACTCTGTGGGTCCAGAGCACATCCAGGTACAAGGAAGAAAGTAATCAAGATGGGAACTGGCCAAATGAGCTGTCACAAACCCATGTATTTTATCCATGGGGAGCCCTCTGGCATGTGGAAACACATTTTACTCACAAAATTCTTGGATGTTGTTTATCCCAAGCTACAGAAGGCGAGAGGCGGTCAATTAAAATTGTAGAGAAAACTACTATTCAGAGATGCATCAACAGGAATGATGAGGTAGAAATTGGTTCTGGTTCCATTTATCATGGTGGCAAACAGTCCTACCTATCTTCCCAGGAGTATGTCTGAGTACTGGTTGGTACTCCCCTAATGATGATCCCGAGCTCCTAGGACGAGGTTAAATCATAGACTAAAGAAAGACACTGCTAAAGAAAGACACTAAGATCTGTAGCTAAATATTTTTTTTTTTTTAGATTTGAATACTTAAAGGGTTGGCACTTAGCTATCCAGAAAGTTCAACTAAAGAAAGACACTAAGATCCGTAGCTAAATAATTTTTTTTAAAGATTTGAATACTTAAAGAGTTAGCTCTAGGCTATCCAGAAAGCTCAGCTATCCAGGTTCAGATTCACTAGCATATACTGAGTGCCAACTAGGCATTGGGCTAGATATTTCCACTAGCTGATCTCATAGAGTCCTTATCAGAATCCTAAGCAGAATTTACTGTCCTCATTTTAGAGATGAGGAAATTGAAGCAGAGAGAATGGGGTTGTAAAGGGCAGGGTCGCTTCTTTTGGTTCTCGCTTTTTCTACTTCCCAATATGTCTTCCGGAACAAGAAATTGCCCCAGGGTTCCAGAAACATGAGGTCTTACAACAGATGCTTACAACGTCCCCATACATCAATCAGCAGGCAATGGCATCACTATTCGGAAGGCCCTCTTCTCTTGGCATTACCCAAATCCTCTGTCAGCATCATAGTCCCAGCTTGGCATCCTTTTCAGGAGGGGCAGAAATAGAGACTTCTTGAAGAAAGCTATTAGTTTCCTTGGACTGATGCATGAGAGGACGCAGACCCACTTGACACACCAAAAGGGCTTGGGGAAAGGAAAGTGACGTTTATGCTTTCCCCCTGTGCTCTCTCATTTAGTCTGCACCACCTCCTTGTAAACATGTACATCCATAATCTGCATATTACAGAATTCACTGTGCTGTGCCAGGCACCACACAGGCATTATCTCTACTCTTTATGATGCAGCAAGTGGGGAACAAGACCCCAAGAAATCTGAGATGCAGAGAGGTCTAGAAAGTTGCCCAAAGTTGGAAAACATGAGTGTAGTGTTGAGATTTGAATGTAGGATGTCTGCCTCAAAGTCCAGTATTGTTTCCCTTGTTATGCTCCCTCTGATAATAAATCCCTGGGCCCAAAGGGGTTAGCACATCTGCAAAGGTCCTTCCAGTTTGGGGTTCATGATATAGAAAAAAGGGTTGATTGCCTTTTATCAGGACTATGGGGGGGCAGTTCAGCTCCCTTAGACTGGAGTCTCCTGAGTCTTAGAGAGTGTAGAGAGAAGACCTAGTTCTGTGCTTCCTGAAGGCAAAAGGGCTCATCATCCAGCCTGGAGACTTAAGACAGAGACTCCCAGGGATCTGTGGACCTCAAGAATCATCTTGTCCAATCTCTTTGCAATATCTCAAAGGCCTGTTTAAAAAAACTATCAGTGTTCAGGTGCCTGGCTGGCTCGGTCAGTGGAGCATGTGACTCTTGATCTCACGATTGCAGGTTTGAACCACAGGCTGGGTGTAGGGATTACTTAAATCCTTAAAAATAAAACCTTTTTAAAAACCAAAAAAAACTATCGGTATCTGCAAATTTATCTCAATGAGGTTCATTCTATTTTATAGAGAGTTATTATTCTATAGAATTAAAATCTGTCTCTAGAGTTTTCACCCACTTGTCCAACACTGAGTCAGTCTTTCCTCCATGGGACCTCTTTTCTATTCAGAGAGTGGAAGCAGTGGAAAGACATAGACCCCTTTTTAGGATGCATATCTGGGGTCTGTTGGTTTCCATTCTCATTGAGCTTCAGTGGATCTCAGACTTGCAGACCACCAGGTAGTCAGGCTGGTGCTGAGCACTTGGATGATCTGAGTGGCCGTCTCTGCAGCCAGGCTGAAGGAGGAGAGTATGCTCTGGTCAGGCTCCAACCTCTAGAGCCTCTGCTTATCAGACCCTCCAGGAAAATCTCATCCCACAAGGCCACCTCTTCATCCTCAACATTGGGGTCCAGGACCCTTGTGAACCATCACTCCTAGGGACCTAAACTTAAGTTGAGTGCTTAGCAAAGTACCTGGGGAGGAGCCCACTGAGTATAATATGGTACTAGTATTATCATCATTGTTACCTGGCAATAGTATCTAAGGGTAATTAGCAGGGGCAGGAACTAAGGCTCACAGAAGGCCCTACAGTGCTTTAATGAATATAAATTGTGCTGATAAGGAAGTCTGGGTTCTAATTATAGTTCTGCCACTAAAGATGAGGAAGAGGAGGAGGAAGAGAGAGATCTTGATAAGGGCCACAAGAGCAAGCGCCATTTCTACCATGCTCATAACCATCAGGCACATTAAATTGAATGCTTGCAACAAACATGTGAGGGTTTATTTACCCCCCCCCCATTTTACAGATGAGGAAACTGAGGTCTTAAGAAGTTAAATACCTTGCCAAGGTCACGTAACTGGTAAGCAATGGGATTAGAATGTCAGTGGTCCAAGAGTCCTTGAGCCCTTGCTGTTAACCACTCTGTGATATTTCCTGTTACTAATTTGCTGTGTGAGTTTGGGTAAGACACTTCCCCATCCTGGGCCTTAATTCTTCATTGCCCTGGGTTTTCATAGCTCCACTAAGCCAAAGAATTGACTTGAGAAAGACAGTGGAGGTTCCTGGGGAAGCCAAATCTCCCCCACTGGGCATGCCAAGCTCCACCTTCCTGCATATGAATTCCCTCTTGGCTGCCAGGGCAGCTCTCAGGCTCATCTGAACATGCAAATCAGAATTAATTATTCAAGACTGGGTCTACTTTGCATACCAATTCCATTTTCTTCTGTGTGGGAAGGTTCTCACCCCTTTTAACAGTTTAGAATAATGTGCATCAGACCTCAAAAATGAAAACAAAAGTTAAAAAAAAAAAAACTGGAGGAAGAGGGGATAAATTGGTTTCTTTTACTGGTTGTTCTCCTTGGCCAGGGCTGGAGAACCAGAGGCTGGAAACCAGAGGGCAGAGGCGTCTGCAGGATGGGATGCTCTCTATCATTAATGGTAGACAAAGGGTTCGTGAATTTCCGGATCATGTATATCTTTGAGAATCTGATGAAAACTACGGAGTCTGTCTTCCAAAAAAAAAAAAAGCAAATCTACAAAAATTGACATACAACCATGGAGTGTTCAGGGGTTCAGCTCTGAACACTGATTAGGAAGACAGGAATGGCTCAAATCAGAAATATTGTGGAGATGAAGGAACCCATGGGGTTCCTGGGCATGCAGGTATGTCAGTGAGAGTTAAGGGAGATGCCAGAGACCGTGGCCCCCAACCTAGCCCAGCACAGTTTACCTGACATGCCTAACACCCCTGTGTCCTTCGCTGAGACCAAAGCCAACAAGGCCCATGTCCAGGCACCAGAGCCTTGATTGGCTCACAGGGGAGTATGTACTTAAAGGAAGATATCTCCAACCACATTTCTGCAGAAGATATAAAAATAGTATTTATAAACTATGCTATTGTATATGATCATAACTATAAAACTCACCACACAGAAACAAAGATGAAAAGAAAATAAATGAAACTTTAGTGGAAGTTATTGTTGAGTATACCAACGGGTAATGTTTTTCTTTTTTGCTGATTTCTATATTTTTCTGTGTTTTTCTTTTTATGAAAAGTTTTGCCTTATGAGGGAAAACACAAAAAACTTACACAAAAAACTACAAAGGAAGACAAGTGAGTGGCCCATGATTAGTCTCTGCCAACAGGGACAGTAGACATGTGGACAAGTGGACAGTAATATTATATCAACAAGTAAATAATAAAAGTTGGATTAACTCACAGGAATGGCTCTGATGGTCTGAATGCAAGCAGAGAAAAGAAAGCCGACCAGAGGAGAAACAGAAGGATGAACTGGGAGCTCAGAGAGAAGCAGAGAGCAGAGCCTACCCTACCACTCCTCCCCTGAAAAAGAGAGAGAAAAAAAAAAATCCCACCCTGGCTCCTGACTCCCTCGGGGGACCCTACTGAGTTCTGTGACACAGCTTTAATCTTTCCACTCAATCCTATTCTTGCCTCAGCTGGCTTGAGTGGGCTTGGTCTCACGTAACCAAATAGTACCTAAGACAGCGTGAAGCTGAGCAGAACAAGTGTGTCGACTCTATGATTGAGTGTGGGTGACATCTGAGTGAGTGTGGGTGACATCTGAGAAATTATGTGTAACATCTGCATGGGTGTGTTTGTGTAACAGGCTGAGTGTGTGTAACATCCAAGCGTTTGTGACATCTTGAGAGTGTGTGTGTGTGAGATCAAAGTAAGTGTATGTAGCACTGGAATAAGTATGCATAGTTAGCTGGAGTCAATAAATGTTTAAATCTGTGACCTGTCAGTTGTAATTTCTATCAATTTCCCCTCCACAATCTGGGCTTATACTCAGCCCGAGGGTCTCATCTTTGCAAATCTCACCTGGGGCCAATGCAGACTTTCTCTGGATGCTTTTCTGCTCAGATCCATAGGCCTGTGGAAAGAAGGGCAGCCAGTCATGTTCACCCCCTCCCTGCTCTTCAGGCAATGTCAGCTGATTCTTTGCAACTCCTTTGGACAACTGAAGCCCAGGGCCCTCAATCTAAGCAAAAGGGCAGGATCTCATCCGATGCTCAAAACAAACTTGGGTCGTCATCAGGAC
Organism: Vulpes lagopus; assembly: GCF_018345385.1. Taxonomy (NCBI): domain Eukaryota; kingdom Metazoa; phylum Chordata; class Mammalia; order Carnivora; family Canidae; genus Vulpes; species Vulpes lagopus. The sequence continues at coordinate 11,760,956 of NC_054838.1, forward strand.
AGAGATGGTGATTCCTACGTCACAGGTAATTAAAACTGAGATCCACAGTGATGAAAACACTTGTCCAAGTCACATTGGTCAGAAGAAGTCAGGATTTGAACTCAGTTCTCCTGACTCTAGAGCCTGTATCCTTCCTAGAATGTCACATCCCTCGCAGCTAGACTATGCAGATGTCATAATCATTTTTTCTTTACCTGTTCACTTCCTGTCTCCCATCAAGAACCCCAAGATGGGCATCTGTTGCAACACAGAGTCTATGGTAGCAGGAGTGACTTCACTTGCTGGTGGCTTTCAACTCCCTGAGGTAGGGATTGGCTTAGGGAGAAAGGGCATTGAGCCTGAAAATGTACAAACCTAAACCTGAACAGTGCTGGAAGGGTAGATTCCTTCTGCTGGTTTCTTGGGATTGATCCTGTTTGGAGAACTGATGACATGGAATTGCTACATCACCAAGCCCCACTAGAAGTGTTTCATCAAGCTGAAGCTGAATCCAGAAAGCCCAGAAGATTCAGCCCACTTGGATACTTACTATAGCAGGGGTATGTTTCTAAAGCTTGACTGGGAAAGACTCTAGCAGCATCCAAATGATGCTAAGAAGGCATTTCACTTGGCCAAGGCCTAGAAGGAGAATGCGTCATTTCATCAAGGGCTGAGGCTACCGGGGTCTGTGGCACTGGGGGGCTGACCTTGTTTTCATGCTGCTTCCTTCCCTGTTGGTCCAATGAGACCTGCCCAGCCCCTGGGGCTATCTGCAGTGACCAGTGAAATTGTGTGGTTAACTCCTATTCCGTTCCTCAAACTATGTCCACCTTTCCAAGATCTAAATTCCTCCAACTGAGCTTGAAATTTCAATGGGATGTGCCATCTGGAGGGAAACTTCTGGTTCTAATCCCATCCACCCCTAGGGATAAGACGAACAGTATCTTTCCTTGACACTTCGCTGTGAGTAAGTCCATCAGAGCCTTTCTCAAGAGCAGGATTTTACGGGAAGCATGTGGGGAGCATAGAAGGGACCTGGCTAAGGTGCAGGAGAGGTGGAGAATGTGAAAACACAAAGACTGCAAGCAGCAAATCCAGCAAACTGTACCAACACCACAATCTGCAGAAGGCCTATCCACTCACACTCCAAGTGGAGGTCTTTGTCTCTGAGCACTGATGAGATGATTTCTGCATGTTGCACACAGTTGGGAGCACTTGACATCCATGAACTCTCTTCATCTCTTTTCCCTGCAGTTGTTGGGCTCGCCAGTTTGCACCAATAAAGTAATTCGCGGGCTGAAAGATGAACAAAATGGCCAAGACGGAGAGCTGTGAGGTGTGATGGTGACTCATTGAAAAGGAAGAGAGTGGCCCAGGGGTGTCCCTGACACGAGTTCTGAGAAGATTGTTTTCTGCCTATATTCTCCATAAGCTATTTTCAGTGGATCAATTTTTATCCTGGCTGTCTTTTCCCTACTTGGCTAGGAAACCATTACATGAAAAATGGTAGATTTCTATTAGAGATAGAAGGCGAAATCACAAGCACCACTATTAATGAGGTGATTTAAAAATATATATATTCAATCAAGTGTAATTGGGGCTGAACATAGTAAGTCATGGAAAATTATAAGCTCTGCCCACTGTAGGGCATGACTGACTATTAAAATCTTTTTCACACCATTGCCTACAAAAAGCAGCTGGGCATCATGCCACCAGGGAGGTGGCAGCAGAATGGCCTCATTCCCTAAACAGGCTTGCAAAAAAAAAAAAAAAAAGAGGACAATCGGTTGGATTGCTGAATCAAACTTAACCCTTTTTGTGCCACATCAAGTGGGGTTTTGACAAAGAGAAGTCAAGAGTTAATGCTTCAAGAGCCAGCCAGGCAATGGTTTTTCATTGGAGAAACATTTGTTGAACACATTTGTTGAGTGCCCACTATGCCCTTTTGCATCTGAGTCATCCCATTTCCTTCAGTTGTCAAAACCAATCCCATTTTATTCACCTTTGTTCATAAAGGCTGAAACTGGTGTTCAGAGAAGCCAGGGTGGCACCCAAGATCACACAATCAACCTGTGGCAGAGCTGCAGTTGTACGTTTCGATTCTGCCCCCAGAGCTCTTGCCCACGGATACCGAGCTTCCTTGTTCTGCATCTCTAGCCATGGTTTGATAAAGACCAACAAACCTCAGTTAACTCAAACTCCTGGCATTTTCTTTAATGTTCCCCATTTTAGCTAGTGTTAAAGAAAACCACTCGATTTCAACCTTGGTAGTTGCTTAAGTTTGGAACCACATCTGGGTGTCTTTTCTGTATTGGCCGGTTCAAGGAACGTGGTGAATTAGAGTCTCTCTAGGAAGGAACTATTTGCACAGACAATCTTTGAACATATTTCTCCCGACCCAGGACACGAGTGGGGGGTAGGAATCCCAGAATCCCTGAATGTCCAAGTTCTCCCAACTGGCTTTTGTCTTCCTGCCACTCCTTCCTTTTGTTCCACCCCCATCTTACAGATCAGGACCCAGAAGGAGGCAGGGACTTGGCTGACTTAGATATGGGCTGATCCTGATAGGAACCTTTTCTTTCTTATTAATAAGTCCATAAGATGAGGCTGCTTCATTGCGTTGTACTCCGTATTTAAAAAAAAAAAAAAGGCAGAAGGAAAATAAAAATCGTAATTCAATGAAGAGTTGAAGTAGCCAGGATCTGTTTTGTCAAGTTTAGAGACTATGCTGTATGATGGAAAGAACTCTAAACCAACAACTCATTCACAAGGATTTCAGCCTCAAATTCACTACTGCATGTCTAACCATGGGACATTTATTTAACCTGAGTATCATTTTCTTCGACTTCAGGTGGAACTAATGATACTTACCCACTTCACAAGATGATGGTGAAGCTCAAATACTGTAATGAGTATGAAAGTATTTGGAACATTTAGATGTGTCTTGTGCTTGCGACTTGGCCCAATAGAATCCCAACCTCTGATACATGTAATTGAAGCATTACCAGGACCATAAATGGAATAGCATGAAAAGAGCAAAGGCTTTGGGATCAGATTGGTGCTGGTTCAAATGTTGAATCTACCACTTGCTAGTTGAATGCCCTTGAACAAATTAATTATGCCAGCGGAGTCTCAGTTTTGAAAAACTAAGCCATTGAAAAGAGCAATACTTTTCTCACTGAGTTGTAGAAAGGACTACAATGGTGTGCCAGTAAATGTTTACCAGCTTTCTGAATGAAAAAAAAAAAAGCCCTGGTTTATAGGATTTGCTGGTTCCTGTGGTGTAACTACTCTCACCCAGGCCACTTCAAGTTGCCAATATGGCGTTGCTAGATGCCGAATGTGCGCACTTGGCTCTTGCAGGCCAGCCTGAGCCAGTGCCAGCCCACCTCTCATATTAGAGGAGTTAATGAATGTGAGGACCCGGGATAGCTTTCCCATTTACTGGGAAATCAACAAATGTACATTGACTTTATCTTGTTTGGGCCCTGTCCTCCAAATCCCAGAATCTGAGGCAGACACTGAGGCAAGCCCCAGAGGGAAAACCTATAAGCAGATTCATTCCTGGAGTAAAGGAAATGGAGGTGATAACCAATGGGAAGGAGCATCCTGGTGCTGAAGTGAGAACCAGATACCACAGGAAGATAACCAGCAGGAGAAAGGACTCCTTCCTCCAAGTCCTGGATAGGATGGATTGGAATTCTTACCCAGCCCAGCCTTGGTATCCAGAGCCTCTTCATTCCCCCATCACCTAGGTAACTGAGGCAGTGTGGGATTAGTTGCCTGGCAACGATGTCCACCTCTCTATCAGTATGTACACACCCACAGGAGTTCACCTCTGGTGACATTCCCTCCCCGCAGGCCACTGCCTGTCCCAACAACACAACTCTCTACTGCTACTCCCGGCCCCTGGCTACGCCGGGCCCAGGGCCCACTTAACCAGAGTATGTCAGTCCAGAAATCCATAAGCCTGCTTGTTCTCATAAAAGGAAAGTACCAGAGGCAAAGAGCCCAGATCAAGAGCCAGGGGCCTTGGAGTCCAGGCTCAGCAACTTTGGACAGGTTGCTTGACTTCTCTGAGTTTTTGTTTCTTCACCTCCCAAATGGAGATTTCCTTCTCATCTGTACAATCGGGATTTTCTTTCATCTGCAAACTGAGGGATTATAACGCTCGCTAGGCCAATACACACAGTTGTCGTTAGTGTGTGTGTGAAGAGTCCTCTGACACACATCAAGTGCAAGGGGAGATGAGGTGATTATTAGAATCACCAGCCACGCTGGCATCCCATAGGCTTCCAGCCTCTCCAGAGTTCCCCAAAGCTAGGCTGAGGCCTTGGCACCAGGAGACCAAGGGATGAATGAAGCCAACCCTCTTCCAGGACAAAGCAGGTGACATGTTCTAATGGATTCTGAAGAGGGTTTGTGTTCCTGCCCTTAACCAGTGTAGAGCCATTTGTACAGGCCGCCCGGAAACCTGCCCAACAGCTCGGTCTCTCGGAGAGGAAAATTGGCAGCCCTGGGAAGTGAGCAGCTCTCAGGTTGGACTTGATTAGGGACCAATTTGGGCCTGTTAGCCGAGCCTCCAGTATCATCTCGGCCAATTACTGGCCCAGCCCGGCCTGCAGCTGGCTGCTCCTTCCAAGCTGGACACTTTTATTTCCAGCAGAGCTCTCTCTGCGCCTCAGGCAAGAGACCAGGGTGACTGTAGCCCATTAAAAAGATGGAGAGAGAAATAACTCACTCGGTAAGGTAACAGTGTGGGTGGGGCTTGAGCTGGAGCTTTAATTAAAAAAAAATCTCAATAAACAGTCTTATGCCTTGCGTGTAATAAGTATGGGAATTTATAAACTCTCCAGCTATGGGGCTCTGATGGCTATTAAACTTCGTGTCTGGCAGAGGAATTTTGGCCTTGTGGGCAAACTGTGTTCTCCACCTCTGCCAAGCCAAACAGGCTGGCAACAGGAGGGAGGTGGGAGGGACTCGCTGAGACTGCCCCCCAACCTTTCGAGAGCTTCTAGGGTCGGGTTGTCCCCCAAATAGCGCTGGCCCTCAGGAAAGCCACAATCTGCCAGAAGGAGTCTCCTCCCTGCCCCTTTCCCTGCCTCCGCAGGCACCTGGCACCCCCCCACCCCACCTCCGCCAGCTAGAGCATGGCTCTCAGGAATGCAAGCAAGAAGGGTCAAATCTCCGAATCGCATGTGAGTTGCCTGCCCTCCCCGGGGCTGGTGTGGCCTGGGATGTCTAACAGCCCCCAATTTCCATCATGGCATTCAAAGCCCCCCACCCCAATCTGGCCCTTGCTTACTTTGTTCCTTGCCACTCTCTGCTTCCCACTTTTCCTCCGTGCACTCTCTGTACCATCTCTTGCCTTTGGGCCTCTCCTCTGTTCCTTCGGCCTCAGTAGCCACTGCCTCCCTCTCTGGCCTGGCGTAGTCTTACGGTGCGGACTCTCTGGCCAACCCAGAGCGGACATCCCAGCTCACCAGCTGTTTCAGTTTGGGTAAGTTTAACCTGTTAATGCCTCAGGCTCCTCAACTACAGAGTGGAGATGATGACACCTACATCACAGGGCTATGGTGAGGGTTGAGTGTGTGCGTGCGTGCATGTGTGTGTGTGTGTGTGCACGCGCTATATTTGGTACCCAGGACGCATCACATAGCTATTTGTTGTTATGAAAGTCAGCAAGGGGCGCCTGGGTGGTTCAGTGGTTGAGCATCTGCCATTGGCTCCGGTCATGATCCCGGGGTCCTGGGATCAAGTCCCGCATCAGGCTTCTTCCTCTGCCTGGGTCTCTGCCTCTCTCTCTCTCTCTCTCTCTCTGTGTGTGTGTGTGTGTGTGTGTGTGTGTGTGTCTCTTGTGAATAAATAAATAAAATCTTAAAAAATAAAAAAATAAATAAACATCAGCAAACTGTGGCCTGCAGGCCGACTCCATCTACCTGTTTTCATAAACCAAGTGTTATTGGAGCACAGCCTCAGCCACACCCATTTGCTTATAGATTGTCTGAGATTGCTCCCTGAAACAGTGGCAGGGCTGAGCAGTTGGGACAGTGACCGTATGGCCCCCAAAGCCCAAATAATATACTATCTCCCTCTTTACAGAACAATTGGGTCAAGCCTTCCTTGAAGGCTAACAAAGATGCCGACTCTAACAGCCCCCCATCCCCAGGCTGCATTAGGCCCCATCCTTTCTGTGCCCATGCGCACCCCATCCTTTTCCTTTCACACACTCGGCACCACCATGTTCTGCTGGGGTGTCTGCTTCTACTGCTGGGCCATGAACCCTTCAAGGGAAGGAACCACTTTTTCTTCATGTATTTTTCTCTGGCAGGTCATAGTGAACAAATTAGGAATAATGGATGAATGAGGCAGGGATCACGCCCTGAGCCCCAGAGAGACTCAGGCACAAGCCCGGCAAGCTGAACAAGACTGCCTCACTGCGGATGAAGCAGACCCAGCTTAGGGAGTGGGGGCTGCTGGCACATTCACAGGAAAAAGCCTAGCCTTGTCTGATTCTTGTCCGTGCTTCCCAAGGCAGAGCCATTTCAGATCGAAGCAGCTTCAAAAACATGAGATGATGAGAGAAAAGGAAGAACCAGCTTGATATCCACACAGAAGTTTTCACTATTATCATTATTAGTTCTAAGTGTTTGAAACACTCATTTCTCCTTCTTCACTGTCTTTAGCCAACCTTGGTGTAGTGCTTATGAGGCTGCTACCAACTTGTCCACCTGACGTTTGAGGGAGTAGATGGTGGTGAGGCAGGAAGGGGACTGGAGAACCGAGAAACACAACAGGAAATGGCATTGGGATGATGTTATTACGGCGATTCCCAAGTCCTAAGGAGGCTAAGAAAATAGAAAGATGGCCAAGTCTGAGGTTGTCTAGAACTTTCATCTGCCTAGCCTTTAGTCAAGAAAAGGAGGATAGCTGGAAGATACAAGTGGGAGGCGAGAAGATGCTATGACCTTGACCTTGATGAACACATTCATGCAAGCAGGAGCCACTAATTCACAGCCTTGGAAGAAATTATTCTTTTGACACCAGATATGGGAAACCCTCTACGTGTCATAGAGGGAAGGAGGGGACTTAGTGATGCGCAGGTGAACAGATACAGGTAAAAAAGGAGCCTCGGTTCCTGCCTTCAGGGAGTCCACCGTCTAATGAGAGGTTAAAACCAGTAGGACCATTATCATCCTCATAAACCTGAGTGAAAACCCAACCAACAATGTGTACAACGAACCCCAGAGACTCAATCAGTTCCTATGACTGTGAAATCTCCGTTTAACCAAAGATTCCCAGCCAGTGACGCACTGACTGTAAAAGCAATATTTGAAACAATAAAACCTCCTGTAACAGGAAAAGAATTCAAAGAAGCCCTTGGGATCTTTGTAAAAAGGTTTGGCCTATATAAACACTTGCTGCATAATTGAGTACCCGAGCACACTGGGCAAAAGATTAGGTGAGATGTAACTTCGACAAAGTTACCAGGAGGACCAAGGGCAGCACAAATCCCAGAACTGAAAGGTGCCACAAAGTCAGTATTTTATCAGTGGTATTCTTTGGACATTTCTAGATATCTCACCTAGAAATTGTCACGTACGTGTCCTTACAGTAGAATCTTCCGTGTTGGCTTCTTACGTAGTGTGACTCTCAGCAGTTAGTAGTAGATACGGCATTTCTTAACTATCTTACATGCATGGGATCAGGAAACATGGTTTCTACAGAGTATAATCCAGCTTTCATGTTCTGCAGGGAAAATGATAAAGGTGATGGAGATATTGTGAGATCTTTGAGTAAAGAGTGACTCATCTCAACTGGCATTGCCAGTGCCCAGGAGAGCACCTGGCACACAGTGCTTAGAAGAGGTTAGTGGCATGAAACCAACCTTACCAACCAAGGTAAGAGGCTGATGTCCTGAGCTTCAGTCACAGATATAGCACAGCCTCATGCAACCACTGACTTTCTACAGCACAGAGAAGCCATAGAGAAGTTCAAGAAGCTTCTCTGGTCTCCAGATTCCAACTGAGCTCAATTTAGAACACAGTGTTTTCCCAAGAAATTTAAATAGCTTGCCCTACCAGCTTCGAATTAAGGCTATTCTTCCTAGAAAGACGATTGAATCAGGTTCTTCTGAAATGGCCACAGCCTACGGACTCTCTTTTAGAACCCGAAGTAACCAACCAGCTCGTGACTCCCTCCAAGTAGCCATTACATAAGGAAAATGTCATGTTTCTCTTTCATCTGAAGTTAAAGATTTTCTTGACTGCTAACACATGAGAGAATATTTTAGTGGAAATACTCAGGGCAGGTATAAATAAGTTTCTGATAATCTCATGAACAAAATTCTATTCTATAAGATTCCTGCTATTAAAGTGCCTGAAGACTATAGAAAATTATTTTATTGGCTACATTAATTTCCTCTGGAAACACCTCCACATATCAACTCAAAATAAATCATCAGAATTCTGCAGTTTCATTTAAATATGTTAATAATCATAGGTAAACAAACCCAAGGCTGAAATTGTCTACGAAGAATGGAGGGCAGCTTGTTGGAGGTTCACAAACACAATGCAGGATAATTATACACCAAAACACTTAACCTTGGGAACACACAGAAAATTTATGAAGATCAATTGCTCACAAAAAAAAAAAAGAAAAGAAAAAAGAAAAAAAGAAAAAAAATTAACCAAATGAGAGAGTTATCTAGTAGATGGTTAGAAAACTTGATGGGAATTCCTTTGATAACACCATTTTGATTTGATTAGTTGTACTATTTTTATATATCTTTAGTAAACAGAATTTGATTATACTACTGAGCTCCTTTTTCTGCAGAAATAGTATAATCCTGTGAGAGGCTAAGAAGAAAGTGTAGAAGGAGAATTCAAATACCTTTTTAAAATTATGACCTACTCTTCTCTCTCTACTCCTTGCTTTTTAAAGTGATACTAGTTTGTGAAGGCCGAAGGTGTCAGCAGGGTGGGTTACTTCTGAGGACTCTCCTTGGCTTGCACGTGGCTCTCCTTGTGTCTTCACGTGGTCTTCCCTCTGTATCTACCTGTTTCCAAATGTCTTCTTCTTATAAGGATACCAGTCATATTGGATTAGGGCCCACCCTACTGATTTCATTTGAATGTGATTACCTCTTTATAGACGCCCCCACTCCAAATATAGTCACATTCTAAAGTACTAGAAGCTAGGACTTCAAAACAGGAATGTGGTGGGGTAAGGGGAGGACACAATTGAGCCCATAAGATTAGTAGGTAGTAACTTTTCCTTTCTCCATCTTTTAAAGGAGAGAATTTCAATGACCTTAAAAAATCTCCTCTTAAATATTCACATTTACACCGCATCTTTCACCTGTATCAAATTACAAATACTTCTATTGATTTTTTTAAAAAATGTTATAACTGGACATTTGTACCTCTTAATCCCCTATTTCTATTGATCTGTTATCTCCTAAATTTCTTATTTCTCTGCTTCAAGTCCTCATCATCCCTCAGTTAGATTCCTGCAGCAGCTTTTGCCCTGACTTCTAACCAACGTCCAGCTGCCAGAATGATCTTTCTACATAAAAAATCTTAGAGCCATTTCCCTCTTTAAAGCCTTTTCTGGACATTTAAATGTCCAACTTTCTAAGAAACTGTAAATTACACTCCTATGGGTTTATCCAAAGGAGGGAATCAGAAAATTATACAAAGATTTTTGTGACAGAATTATTTTACAGTAGAGAGAATTGAAAATCTAACAAATCCCCAATAACAGAAAACTGGTTAACTAAAATCTAGATGTGTATCCATGCAATAAAATACTATATAGTCATAAGAAGAATGAGACCAGGGAATATGGTTGTTGACAATGGAAAAATGCTTATCCCGTATTAAATCTTTTTTAAAGCTGAATCAGTAATGGTACATTTAGTATGGTCTTGTTTGAAGATACAAGTGGGAGGAGAGATGCTATGACCTTGACCTTGATGAACACATTCATAAAAGCAGGAGCCACTGCTCCTGATGGATGAAAGATAGAAAGATTGAGAGATAGATAAACAGACCGACAAATAGAACAGAAAACATACAGATCAAACTGTTACCAGTGGCTGTTTGGTGGTATTACAAATGATTTTTTAAATATATCTGTGTTATCTAATTTTTCAAAAATAAATATATTTGCTCATGTAATGAAGAAATTAAAGTTTAAATAGAAAAACTCTGCTAATCCCCCCTTCCTCGCAGATAGAAGTCCAAGCTTCTTAGCCTGACATCCAAGCGTCTTGGCACTGAAGCCAGTCTGCCTCCCAGGTGCATGTCCTGTCACCCCACCTCACCATGCCCACCCCTCCACACCACCGCTCCCTATTCCCCCAGCGTGCTGTGTTGCCTCCTACCTCTGCGACTTTTTACATGTTTGCTCACTACTACTGAATTACCTTTCTCCATACTTTTTGACTGGCAAACTCCTATTCATCCTTTAAAACCCATATCAAACATTACCTCTTTTGTGAAGTTTTTCTCCACCTGTCGAAATACAATGGTTTCCTCTTCCAGAACTCGAAAGCTCTTCGTTCATGCTTCAATCTCAGGATGTAACTTCTTTCATCTTGAGTATTCTTTTATGTTCCTTTCACAATTCTGGGGGAGCTCCAAAGACTATCTTAAGATCTTAGGAGCTAAAGAGCCCATGAGAAGTTGGCCCTCACTGCTGATGTGGTATCCTTGCTGTGGGGCAGAGGTGGGGGGGACAAAGGAAGTCTTTAGAACCCAGATCTAGTCTCCCTTCTGTAGGGCAAGCTTTTTCAGACCACCCTCAACCTTTCCTCAGGCTAGACCAGGTCCCTCTTATGTCATTGGGCTGTGCCCTCCTCTGCCAGCCATCCCTCCTAAGACTCTTTTCTCCCCGGGGGTGGGGGGCAGGATCCATGCATGCCCAATATGTTCTCCATTACAGCCCCAAGATGCATCACTGTAGGCGGGCAGGTATTTCTTGAGTATATGAATATGTGAGTAAAGCGCCCAGCCAGCTGCCTGGCCCACAACAGCCTCCAGGCAATGTGTTCTCTTCCTCTTGCCTTCCTCTGGTATAACCAAACCTGACTATTTCACACTCTGTTCTGTGCCTGAAAAAATCTCCACCCTCTACAGGAGGCCCTAGAACAAATCACATCACTATTCTCTTTCAGGGTGATTTTGAAATATTTCCACCAGAGACCATTCTTCTGAGGCTGGAGGAAGCTCTGACTCACACCCCATAATGGACTGTGACATTTCTTTATAGCTCTTCCAGGAAGGACCTCTTTCAGGACCATTAAGAAGAGCGTGAAAAAAAAAAAAAAAAGAAGAGCGTGGACAAGAATACATGCAGCAGGAAAAAAAAGGACCAGAAGGAAATACAATAAAGGGTTAACACTGACTTTCTCAGGATGATAGGACAGTGTGAGAGATCCTTCATACTTTTCTGTAATCTTTAAAATTTTCAATAATCAACATGCATTGTGTTCACAATAATAAAACAGTATTATTAAAAAAAAAAAGACAGTCCTGGTAAGTGTCCAATGATGCATGTGTCAAATTGCTTTTCATCATTGATATACATGGACACAATCCCACACCCTAGGAAAGTGAGTCCTTATTAGACAGCTGAGTGGGCTGCAAACAACAGTCGGGTCAATCCCCTTCCTAGACCGTGGGCTCCCCGCCCGGATCAGAATCTGAAAGCCTGGGCCAAACAAGCCTGCGACGGTCCCTCCTCCCAGGAAAGCTCCCTGAGCCTCAGGATGAAGGTCACTGAGCTTCCGGAAGCAGAGAGAGTTCTCAGAATCCCTGCAAATATTGGAGAACAATTTTCCTGGCCTCCACTCTCAGGTTGTCTTGTTTGCTTCATCTTTGCCAGACTAAACCTCCCTGGCTTGCTTCAACCCATCTCTTTCCTATGAACTTTTTTCCATCGCTGGTTACTTCCATCTGGCGCAGGTCCCAATATCAATTATCGCTCTGAAAATATGCCTCCAGGGGCTCCTGGGTGGCTGAGTCAGCTAAGCATCTGCCTTTGGCTCAGGTTGTGATCCCAGGGTCCTGGGATCGAGTCTCGCATATGGCTCCCTGCTCAACAGGGAGCCTGCTTCTCCCTCTGCCTCCACCACCTGCCGCTCCCCCTGCTGTGCTCTCTCTCTCTCTCTCTCTGACAAATACATACATAAAATCTTTAAAAATAATAATAACGATGATAAATAAAAATCAATAAAATATGCCTCCAGATCTGTCTCAACTGTGACAGGCTGTAATAGGGCCGTCGCTTCCCTTGCCTGGAACACTGGATCCTCACTGATCTCAAGATCCAGCTACAATGGACAGATTTGGAGCAGAAGTTCTGGAAGCAGACTGCCCGCTTCAAATCCCAGCTCTGACGCTAAACCGTGTGACATCATCCAAACTCCTGGACATCTCTGTGCCTCCGAGGAAGGGCGATGATAACAGTACTGACCCCCGAGGGTAGCTAAGAGGATTAATGGGGTTTATCCATGTAAAAAAGTCTCTGGAACACTCCCTGGCACACAGAGGGCGATGCCAGGATCAACTATATTATTATGACCCCAACCCTCCCCACCCCAGTGTTTTTTTTCTGGGCCCTTCTGTTTTGCTTTTGCGATGAGAGAGGAGTTTAGCTGCTGAAACTGCCCATTGGCTGATACCAAGCTTAAAGTCAAACCCCCTCAGACCTTGGACTCGCCCCAGTTTGGAATAACGCAATTGATTTTGGAGCCTAGAGGCAGCAAAAGGAGTTTGCATATTTCCCAAAGAGATTCCAAAGAGAAAGTGAGAGAGAAAGTGAGAGAAGGGCAGAGAAAGAACAGTGGCAGAGAGACAGAGATAGAGAAACACAACAGATTGAAACTGCTAGCCCGGCATCAGGAATGAGGGCCTCAGAAAAGCTGTTCATTTCCCAGCTGGGTTTTTTTTCCTTTCTTTTTTTTTTTTTTTTCTTTTTCTTTTTTTTTTTTTTCCTTTTGGCGCTGTCCTTTTTTTCAATTTGTGTTCATACTTCCCCCTCTTGTGGCTCATCAGAAAATCACAAGTGCTCTGTGCCTTCCAGTGGATTTCAAAACTGCACAACAATCAAGGCTGGCGGTTTGGGCCAAGGCAGCCGGGTCAGACCCAGGGAGACGAGGCCTGGCTGGGTAGCAGCCACACGTGTCACCTGCTCCCTCGTGGAATGTCACCACAGGCTCCTCCCTCACATCGTTAAAGATTGAAGAGCTCCAGCCGTGAACACCGGTTCTTCTGGGGGAATGCCCCTAAAAGGCTTCGGGGTACAGGTCATGGGCTTATTTGGGACAGGCCAGTAGGAGAGAAAAACTGATAATAGCAAGTGCAAAGGAGAAGTGGACCTCCCACTGCTCATAGCACCCGGTTCCAAGCCATCCCCGTGCGTTTGCCACACTGTCCCCTACACTAAGTGCCCGTCCTTCTAGGACTAGGGTACATGGCACCCCTTCGTGGTACTTTTACCAGCCTCTCCCCAGTCCCTTACCCCAGGTAGGAGTTTCTCTTCTCCCTCCCCACAGCATCTTATCTGGGAATCTACTGTGGCACTGGTCGGGTCTGCTTCTATTGCAATCATGTGTGTCCTTGTCATACCACCCCCCCACCCCCCAAAGAGTGAAGAAGAAAGGGAAGAGGTTGGGTTTTATTAATCTCCAAAGAGCCAGCCTCCCACACGAGTTCTGCAGCAAAGGAGGGGGCTTAGGAAACATTGGACGAATGTCCTTTGGTCACGCACTTGGATGTCTCTGCTCTGGGAGAGAGGGGCCAGGTGAGGCTGAGCCTCAAAGTGCATGCATTCCTTTCCAGCAGGACTTCGGACAAAAATAGGTCCAGTTCTCTACATCCCCATCTCAAATGTATAGCCTGCCTGCATTTAGAAAGAATTTAAATGATCTCTTCAACTTCTTTTTTTTAATTTTTTTTTAATTTTTATTTATTTATGATAGTCATGGAGAGAGAGGAAGGCAGAGACATAGGCAGAGGGAGAAGCAGGCTCCATGCACCGGGAGCCCAACGTGGGATTCGATCCCGGGTCTCCAGGATCGCGCCCTGGGCCAAAGGCAGGCGCCAAACCGCTGCGCCACCCAGGGATCCCATCTCTTCAACTTCTTTTTAAATAATTCAGAAGAGAAGGATGGAAGGGAGGGAGGGAGAGAAGAGGGGAGGAGAAGAAGGGGGAGGAAGAAAAGATCAAGAAGAAGAGGGGCTGGAAGAAGCAGAGGTGGGGGAGGGAAAGAGGGGAACAAGAGGAGGGCAAATATCACAAAATAAAACAGTTGGTGACTCCGCTTGCAGGACGTATGGATAGCCATTGTATCGGTCCTTCCACTTCTCTGTGGTTTCGAAATTTTGCAAAACAAGAAGTTGGGGGAAATGCAAAAAGTGAGAAGCCCCAAAAATGCCATTTAGAAACCATTGGCAAGTTTGAAAATAAAGTAAACGGCTGAATAAGAAATAAAATCAGGACACAAAAAATATTGTCAACCTAGGAGGCCTGCATGGACTCTAAGGGGTACAAAGCTCAGGAAATCTTAAGTACAAATGCTGCTGGTGCCTCTTCTAGGAAGTTTGTATCTTTTATTAGATTCTGCAGGGATTTATAACATCTCCTGTGCCTCGAAAATGTTAACCAAGGGAACCAAGAGTCACAGTGACCCGACACAGAAGCGGCTGTGCCATTGAATGCCTGAAGTCATCGGATTTGAGAGACAAGAAATGCTTCAGAGATCATGTAGCCCAGACCTCTAGGTCCAGATGGGGAAACCAAGTCCAAAGAAAGGTCAGGGAGTTTGACTCCAACAAATTTCACGTTTCCCTGGCTCATAAATGACAGCTGGGCTCACGATGCTGCCCTTGCACCCCGGGGACTTTTGTACCCCCAGAAAAGCCACCCCCAGAAAAGCCACCCCGAGAAACATTGGCAGACGAGGGCCATCTGTGGGCCTTCCGGACAAGGCCGTGCACCTTGGTCTGCACGAGATGACCACAGGCTTACAGAGCCGACTGCGGAGGGAGCTCTGTCGCGAGGGTGGTGGGTGTCTCGCTGGGACCAGGGCCACTCTCAGCTCTAGGGGAGAAGCAGGCCGCTAACTAAGATTGATGGATGGTTCGAGCCCTGGCAGGCCAAACACAATGCGGGGCCGGCCAAGTGGGGGAAAAATTAGTTTGCAAGATTAGGACGTATTAACACAAGTCAGACAACTGTCATGTCACAGCTCCTCACCGTAATGCTGATTGGCAGGCAAGCATTTCTGATTCTGATGGCCACGGAGGCGAGGCGTCTGCAATCTGTCTCGCATGACATCCGCCGGCTGGCAAATCCCCCCCTGCTGGAGAAGTCAGCTTCTCTTAGAAAACTGTGTCCCCCGGGTCTCGGTGGGCAGGCCCCAGGCCAAAGGTGCCCGGGAGCTGGGAGGAGGCGGGGACCACCAGCCTGTCGCCAAGAACTGAAGCTGAAGGGGAAGGAGCTGGGCTTCCTGAGCTCCAATCCACAAGTCCTTCTGGATCTCTCCAGGCCTGGAGCCAGGAGGGGTCCGGCAGGCAGGTGGAAGAGGCACGGGGCCCCTGACTCGGGGATGTTCAGCTGCCCCGGGGAGCCCAGTCCCCGCCGATGGCCGAGGGCCACAGTGATGCGACACAGGCCAGAGACAGCAGGGCCACGGGTGCCAAGCCCCGAGAAGCCGACTCTGATGACACCCGCTGGCCTGGGCCCGCTCGCTCTTCTCTGGGCCCAGCGGGAGCCCCGCAGTTCAGCAGAGCAATTCCCACTACCATTTGATCCTGAAGAATTCAGAAACACTCATGACTGACTTTACACCCATCCCGGGGGGCACTTTCTTCTTATTTGCTTGCATTGTTCGAAATTTGTAGCATGGGCCTTCAAAACTGGCTTTATTAAATATTGAGTGAACACAGAGAAGCTTTGTAAAAGTATGTGCAAGAGTCCATAGAGGCCCAGGCTAAATGCAGTGACAGGCTACTCTAAAGTGGCAGTGGCTTAGCACAAATGTCGCTTTCTGACCTCTACGAAATCCACGGCTGATCCCCACACCTCTCCAGGGTCAGTCCTGTAGGAGAATGAAACTCAGTAATCCAGGCGGCTTGGATCTGTGGCTCCTCCATTGCAGCCTGAGGTCAAGAAGGGGGAAGAAAGAGCAAGCTGGAGGTCACCCACTGATGTTTTCCTGCTTTGATCCAGAAAGCTCACTCACGCTCACACACTCACTCACTCATTGACACACGTAGCCTACAACTTATTGGCTTGAACCTGTCACATGGCCTTGCCTAATTTCAAGGGGATTGGCTCTGCAAGGAACAGGTGGGCCATGTCTGCCACAATTGATGAGCATAGAGCAAATATCTTTGTACTCACCACTGAATTCAAGAAAAAGAACGTTATCATGAAATATGCCCTGGCTGCCCTTCTCAGACCCAGCCCCTTTCCTTCCACCTCAGTGGTAATGATCATCCTGGATTTGGCATTTATTATTTCCTTGTTTTTCTGTATAGTTTGAATACTATGTTATTGAAGGATACAATCATATGGTATCCAGTTGTGCATTTTTTGAACTTCATATAAATGGATGCATGTATTTTGTGACTCTAATTCTTCTGCTCAGTGTTATTTTACATTTTCCTGCCCAGCTAGAGTTCATTCACTTTTCACCATTTTATAGATTTCCACTGAAAGAATAAAACAAATTCTTTATCTGTTATACTGTTGCATGGACATTTAGGTTGCCTTCAGTATGGGATCTTACAGAGGGTCCTGCTATATGCATCCTTGCACATGTCTCCTGGTGGGCTTGGGCAAAAGTTTACATAAAATTATCTAAGAGGGGATGTCTGAGATGCAAGTAGAAATGATAAGCATAGAAATCGGCAATCACATGACTCTAAACAAACTTTAACTATATAAAACAATATAATAATGTCTCATAGGTTAAAAAAAAAAAGAAAAAAAACAAGGAGGGGCCACCTGGCACTCAGTTGGTTAAGTGACCAACTCTTGGTCTCAGCTCAGATCTTGATCTTGGGGTCATAAATTCAAGTCCTGCATTGGGCTCCGTGCTGGGCATAGGTACTTAAAAATGAAATGAAACAAGGATAAATATGCTAAGACAATAATGATTGTCTGGCAAGGATATTTGAAGACCAAATCATTACCATACTGAGTTCAGTATCATTGTTTTACATGACGTGACTGATAGTTAATGGGGATATTTTATCACAAGCAGCAGATTCAGATGAATGATTGAAGCTAAAATATCCTTGTAATGTTTGGGAGGATGATAAATATATGTTTAATTTTTGACTTTCACATGTTAACTATGCATGATACATTTCTAAGGTAATCACTAAAAGGATTCAGTAAAGATAAACACAGTGAAAAATAATTTTAAAAAAACAGGAAGAAAGAGAAAAAGGATGGATGAGACATATAGAAAGCACACAAAATAAGATAGAAATAATTATAATAATAGAAATAAACTGGGTCTATTTAAGGACAAATATTGTCACAGCGATTTTTAAGAAAAAAATCTTATTTTAGAGAGAAAGCGGGACAGGCGGTGGAGGTAGGGGATTGAGAGGCAGAGGAAAAGTGATAGAATCTAAAGCAGAGCCCAGCTAGGGCCTTGATCTCACAACCCCGAGATCATGACCTGAACTGAAACCAAGAGTCAGATGCTCAACTCACTGGGCCACCCAGGCACCTCATCATAGTGATTTTTAAAAATCAAATAGCCTCTCTGATGAGGAGGTGCCTCCAAGAGAAGCACAAGGTACCCACACCAGGTTCTCGAGGACTGAGAGGTGACCTCAGGTCATGGGTTCAAGGTGCCAGGGACAGAGTTTGTATTAAGGCTATACTGAGTTCTTGGAATAAACTGTGACCTTTCCATGTCTGTTCCTAGACTGAAATAGTTTCTGCACCACTGGATTTACTGTTTCTTTAAATGTTAGCCCCAACTCAGCTCTCAAACTATCTGTTTTGGTTGTAATTTATAGTTTCCTCATAGATGTAGTAAAGAAAAACCAGGCCCCAAAGAATTAAGGTGGATGTTTAGATGGAAGTTGGAGATAAGCAGATGTGCTGTTCAACATATTCTGGGTTATGAGAAAGGGAAGAATCACGTATGGATCAAAGCCTTTCAGCCTGAGCACCTGCAGTTATGATTTGTCACCATCTGAGATGAAGCCAACTGTGGGAGCACAGGACAAAACCTTCCTGTATATGGAAAAGCAGCTAGGTTATCTAATATAGAGACTTTCATCTCATGAAAAGCATCTATATACAAGTCTCTGGTGAAGAATTTCAGAATAATGAAAAAGCCAGCACTCTGAAAATGCAGAAGATTATCCCCCTTGAAGATCTCAAGGTTAATTAATTATACAAAAGAACCATGATGATTTGCAAAATTTCATGCATATAGATAATCAACAATTTGGCCCTGGGGAATTTGAGGATAATCTGGCCCAAGGATGCAGTATCAGATAACCCTGGGGCACCATTTAACTGTGCTGCAATTAAACGATGCCCCTGGGAACCATGCAACACAGTGGTCCTGACTTGACCAATCTAATTCTACTTGAAGAGTTGGAGAGAAAGGGGAGAGAGAACCTGTTCAGGAAGTACCTGCAATACAAACCTTGCTTGGTGAAAAACAAACTTGTCATGGAGTCAAGTCTGGGATTGGCTTGGAAAGCCAATCTGACCAGGAATGTAGGCAAGTTGTCAATACTGATAGCTTGTGTTTTTTTATTCCCGGAAACCTACAGATCTCAGCTATGTGGGTAAAACTTTGACTTCTATGGAGCTAAACAATGAAGACTTGAACAAAAGAGAGAAGAAGATGTCATGTGCGACGCTCTTCAAAAGATGATTTGTTTCATCCATTGCAAATCACCTTCTTTTCACAGCGGGGTCTTTCTCACCACCGCTATTGAAGAAATTTCCATGAGAGTCTTTGAAGAAAAAGAAGCAAAATCCAAAAGACATCAGGAATTGCAATTGGCTATGGATGGAGAAAAGAAGCACCATATCACAGCTGAGGAAGGACAAATGGCCTCCCGAAATGGAGCGGCTGGTGTCATTACACTGTAGGTGCCTAAGGATGGTCAGGAGGCCTTGGCCACTTGATTACAGATTAGAAAACCAGACATTAGTGCCTCAAATGGAGGCTCAAAACACGTAGAAAAAGCCAAAAAGTCTCATAACTGCGGCTTATTGAATATTTAATAGGCTACTTTAATATATAATAGGCGAAGATTTAATCAGAATACCCATTCCAAAAGGATAACTGAGTATTCTAAATGTTTGAGCACCTGGAGGGGGAAAAGTATAGCTGTACTGATATAATAACTCCTAATGAAATATCTATACCTTTGAAGACAAAATCGTTGACAGACTGAGTATGGTATCATTGTTTCATGGAGCAGTGACTGATAGTTAATTGGGATGTTTTATCACAAGGAATTCAGATTCAAATGAACGGAAAAATGTCAAAATTGCAGATTATCCTGTATCTCTCTCTGAATAACAGATGTTACATTTTCTGTACCAGTTTGAAGTTAGTAACGTAGGGGTTTAGGCTAATTCTTATTTTCAAGTGGCATTTTTTTCAAGGAACGAAAACAGTAAGAAAAACTGCCACAGTGCACAGGCTATCCGTGTAATCATATAAAATTTCAGCCTTCAGAAGCACTGTTCAGGAGGGTTAGGTTGAGTTTACAGGACTGTCCTAAAAAATGCTGTGACTGCAATATCAAATAGAGCCCGAGTAATCAGATAACCCACTCAGTCTTGGGGTGAATGACAAGTAGCTTGGAGCTTAAAGTACCTACTTTCTTTGCAGCATTGTTTCTTCTGGATGGCTGAAAACACACTCCTTATAAAATTATATCTCAAATCATCTGTTTTAAAAGATTATCTGATATTTTAGAGGCTACCATATCGCCGACTTGCTTCTCAGATTCTTGAATCCAATTGTTTCCAATCTGAGAAGAATTAATAATCCTTCACTAATCAAGGATCCTATCTACCTAAAGGGAACAGTCTGAATGGATTCCATATCAACTATCAACTGTATTTTTATTATGTAATTATGTACTGAAAGATGACATACAAGCAAGAACAGATTTTCTGAACACATCAAGTCCTTTGAAATCAATGGCTATCTGAATGTCATTACTAATGGGGAGGGAACTTCTGCTTTTTTAAAAAAAAAGATTTATTTATTTATTTATTTATTTATTTATTTATTTATTTATTTATGATAAACATAGAGAGAAAGAGAGAGAGGCAGAGACACAGGCAGAGGGAGAAGCAGGCTCCATGCCGGGAGCCTGACGTGGGACTCCATCCCGGGACTCCAGGATCGCGCCCTGGGCCAAAGGCAGGCGCTAAACCACTGAGCCACCCTGGGGATCCCAGAACTTCTGCTTTTGATCAAGATGTAATATCATGGACTGGACTTGATGCCCACTTGAAGCAATTATGCACTTGCACAAAATATATAAACCAACTCTTTTCAAACAAAAGGCATCAATGAATGCAGGACTATAACTTCTCTGAGAGAGTAGAAACAAAAAAAAAATGAGACCTTGGACTGTTCCAGTTTACTACCTAATGAGAGTTTCCAGGCCACAGTGCAAGGAGGTGGAATGCAAGCAGAGCCTGGTAGGAAGGGAGACTTCCCTTAATTGAGAAGATAGAGTACAAGACAGCTAACGTTCACAGGGAAAGTTACCAGAGAGGAGAAGAAAAGAGAGATATCTATAGATTAGCTGGTGTCCCTAGAGGTTTTGGTCACATTGTGGTCAATGTGGACATGTGAGAAAAATACCGAGGCCTTTGGGAAGAATCATTCCAAAGGATTAAACAATTTCTAGTGCTCACACAGAGCCAGGGATATTCTGTGTTCCCACCATCTAGAATGGAAAAAAGTTATATTTCAATCACAAGATGTCAGATATCTCTGAGTATGGAGTGCTCAGAAGAGCATTGCTTCAGTATGAGGAAGAATTTATCTCCAAACTAGAAGCTACTCTTTCTCCCTAACAAAGATTATAAGCAAGCTTTAAAAGACCAAATTGTTTCCAAATAACTCAACTGCAAGCTAGCATGAAGTTCAAGAATATTTTCATTAGGAATGAAAAAATATCTAGTACTCCTCCCAAAAAATAAAATTCACAATGACTTACATGAATTCAACCAATAATAACCTGGTGAAGAAAGATGAAACATGAAACTAGAAAATAGATTTCTTCAATCTATTGATTGAAGAAAAATCAATCAATAGAAACAGATCTATCAATGGCACAAATGATAGAATTGGTAGAGAAGCATATTAAAATTGTTCCTATAAACATGTTCCATATGTTCAAGGAGTATGTTAAGTCAAGCAGGTGGAGGAAAGATGGAGCATGTTACAACACAGAATATACTTGAAAAGACCCAAATTGAATATATAGAGAAAAAAAAACCTACAAAGTCTGAGGTGAGAAAGGTACCAGATGAAATTAATAGCAGGCTAGACACTGCAGTAGAAAATACTATTGAATTTGAAGACATAGCAATAAAAACTATCTACAATGAATCAGATTGATTTTTTTTAACTAGTAAAAGATGAACAGATCATGAATGAGCTGTGGGAAAATTTCAAGCAGCCCAGTATGCATGTAAATGAAGTCCTCAGAGGAAAGGACAGAGAGTAGAACAGAAAACGTATTTGAAGAAATGATGGCCAAAGCTTTTCCAAAGTTGATGAAAATAATAAACAGTTCCAGGAAGATGAAAGAACCCAAATCCTAACAATCATTTAAAAAATACTTCATCAAGCCATACCATAATCTAATTGTTTACAATAAATGATAAAGAGAAAATCTTATAAAACAGCTAGAGATAAAAGATACATGTATAAAGAGGAACAAAGAGAAGGATGACAAACAATGCAAGCTAAAAGATGGTAGAGCAAAAATAGGGAAAAAACAAACGAACTTAGGAAAACCTGCTGATTAAGAATTATATGACTTGTGGGCACCTGAGTGGCTCAGTCGGTTAAGTATCTGCCATTGGCTCAGACCATGAGCCCGGAGTCTTGGGATTGAGCCTGAGTCAGGCTCCTTGCTCAGCGGGAAGCCTGCTTCTTCCTCTGCCCCCTCCTTGCTCATGCTCTCTCTCTTTCTCTCTCAAATAAGTAAAATCTTGAAAAAAAAAAAAGAATTATATAACTTGCAAGAAAAAATACTTTCCAGACATAAAGTTAAAAGAATTCAGTAGCAGCGGATTATTCCTACGAGATACCTTAAAGGAAGGTCTTCAGGCAGAAGAAAAATGATACTAGATAGAAATCTGAATTTACATACCAAAAAAAAAAGGAAATTATAGAAAATGGTATCTATTTTTTATTTAATGAATTAACAAAGACTCTGAAGTAGCATGAAGCTCACTGTCTCTGAGGATCACCCCTCCCCCATGCTTGGACCCAATCATGAAATATTTCTTTTCTCAATTTGCTTTTAAAATTATATGAAGTGGTTGGGAGAGTGGATTGGAGTTACAACTGGGACTTCTGGAATATATGTGGAAAGATGTATCTTTCTTCTGGGACCTTTTCCAATTCATAATGAACAATGTTCAAACGCCCAGTTGCTGTGTGTACTAGAACACTGCGTGGCTCACTAGTCTTGGCAACTGTAATAGAGTACTTTTATATCAATGCGATGTGGGATTTTTATATACTTTTATATAATGGAACATGGGATTTTATATAGTTCTGCAATGGCAACCAAAGTATATGGGGAACATATTGGCCTTTCTTCTGGCTTCTAGTTCCACCCATTTAAAAATAGTTCTCCTTGCCCTTCTTAGCTTACTCTTTGTAAAATTTAGTGATCCATTCCTCACATATGATGGACATAATCATCAGGAATTTTCATTTTAATTAAATACACATAACAATAAGCGATCTGAAAATTGTTAACAGATCCCTATAAAGGCTGGTGCAGTTCCGAAGGCATCTGTAAAAGTTTCCGTTCTAATGTGTGTCTCTGACATTCAAAGCTTGAATCATGTGCAAAGTGCCTCTTTGAAATCACATCATGTCATCCATTGTTTGAATTTCATCCCTGACCAAAAATGAACACAAGTGTGACACATCCTTTAGATCTGTAATTTAAAATGTGGGTCAAGAGCTGATCTGGAGAATGCAGGATGCCTCCACTACTCCCTAAGAAACATCTGGAGCATATGAATCCACAGCTGCCTTTGTCTATTTCAATGCTTCCTTGATAACTGTTATACACATTTCTTCTTTGGCACACTCTGGTGAATGAACGTGGCATGTTTTATTGAAGCTGGATCCAACTCTGAACTTTCCTTCTAAAGCATATGTGCCCAAAATAGAGGCTGGTAAGGGCTTCCATTTATTCCAATGGGGCCTTTAAGAAATGTTTTTTAACATATTATATTTAAATATTCTTAACGTATTATTCATTCAGTCTTATCTTGGTGTAGTCTCATTAGTGAAGGAATAGTCAATATCCCATTTTATAGTACTTCCCCTACTGTATTCCAAAATTCCGTATCATTGATGCAAAAACTGTGACGTCTTATTCTTCTACTCTTTTTGGGAAAAAAAAAAAATCCAAGGAATTACCTAGACACATTATGTAGATCTTCTGGTCCTATGGAGATGTCCAAACTACCTTATACAACATCTTACTACATTCCACCCCACCAAGGATCATGACCTTGATGATATCTCTCTGATGAACAGTTGGCAAGGTGCTACTTTTGGCCTTAGTTTGGTGTGATATATGGTAAAACCATCCTGTTTCCCTCTTCTCTTAGTAGTAGAAATGTGCCTGGAAATGCTTATAACAGCCTTAAAAACATCAGACTGGGCCTTGAAGAGTATCAGATGATGCTTCATTGAAGAACAGTGGTCTTTAAATCTCTTTTATCCCTTCTATTAGTATTGGAGTATCTCATCTGCTCTTTTTAATGATGTATAGATGTGCAAATCTCTTTTCCTGTGATTTAAAGGGCCATTCCTTATATTTATCATGAGACTGTGGATTGGACGCCACCTTTTCACTGACAAGTAACTTTAGAAACTATACAACAAATTGCCATGTCCTTGGTCTTATTCTAGAAAGGTCTTTATTGTAAATATTTTATTCCCTTCTCCAAAAATACAAATAATCTACCACTAAGGATAAAACTGACTCTTGGGTAGATTCTTAGTTTTTCTCCACATCTAAGAAGCATTTGAAACTTCATCCCTATATTCTGTTGGAACATCTCTCTGTTCCAGGAAATCATGTCAGAACTTGGACAAATATCAAATTTTTCTGTCTGTGGTCTTGGGCCTGATAGACTCTGCTCCTGAGTACCTGCAGGAACTTCTAGCCTAGAGAATCACAAGCCTCTTGGAAAATTTTATTTAGATGAAAGCTATGCACTTCTAAGTTTTATATACATTTTACTATGATGACTGAAAAATAAAAGTATTAATAAAATATAAGGATAGAGAAAGATTACAAGTTAAAGAAAATTAAAAATTAAATTAAATTTTAATTAAATTAAAATACCACACTAAAGGAATAATAAGGATTTTTTAAAATAAAATATAAAATAAACACAAAATTGAAAGACTATGCAAAAGCATGAATTAGTTCCGGAACAAACTGAATAAAATCTATAGACTTCTGGCAAACTTGATCAATACAAGAAATAAAAGTTCAAAGATTCTAGAAATAAAGAATTGGATATAATTCAGATTCAGTAGAATTTAAAAAAAATAATAAGGAGATATTCTGAAATGTGTGTGCCAGTAAAAGAGACATGAATGACAAAAACCTCCAAAAACCGACTATGGAAAAACTTTACCAAAACTGTAGGGGAAAAAAAAAAAGGTGAATAGTCCAATAACCCTTAAATAAATTGAATTGAAAACTTTTAAAAATCTCACAAAGAATCCTGAATGGTCTCATTGATTAATTTTACTGATTATTCAAAGTATTCCTATCTTTAATATTTTTTTTTTTTTATTTATGATAGTCACAGAGAGAGAGAGAGGCAGAGACACAGGCAGAGGGAGAAGCAGGCTCCATGCCCCGGGAGCCTGACGTGGGATTCGATCCCGGGTCTCCAGGATCGCGCCCTGGGCCAAAGGCAGGCGCCAAACCGCTGCGCCACCCAGGGATCCCTCAAAGTATTCCTATCTTAAAAGTTATTCTAGAAAGAAACACATCACTTCTATTAAGAGGATAGCATAATTTTGATTTCAAAACCTAACATAGATAACACACACACAAAAAATGATTGATAATGAAGAAGAGGTCTGCAGAGGTCGGCTTGGAGGTCAACCTGAAGGACATCCTTTATAGAAGTTTGCGGGAATCCCTGGGTGGCTCAGTGGTTTAGTGCCTGCCTTTGGCCCAAGGGATTCTGGGGTCCCGGGATCGAGTCCCACATTGGGCTCCCTGCATGGAGCCTGCTTCTCCCTCTGCCTGTGTCTCTGCCCCTCTCTCTCTCTCTCTGTGTGTGTGTGTCTTTCACAAATAAATAAATAAAAATCTTTTTAAAAAAAGTTTGTTTGCATGCAGAGAACATTCATAAAGGCTTTACGATGTGTCCATTCCACCCCACCTACATTCACAAAACTTACTGTTATCTTACACAATGTTCAAGATTCACCCGCATATTTGTCACTTTCTGTCCTTTTCATTTCTTCATTCCCAGATTTTCCTCCTAGGATTACATTCCTTCCACTTACAGCACATTCTTTAGATTTCCCTTTAGTGAAGGCTGATGATAAATTCCCTTAGTTATTTTTCATCCAAGAGTGCCATGCTCCCTTTATCCTTGAAAAAGCTTTCCAAGCAAGTAGTTCTTTTCTCTCAATACGTGGTTGGCAAAATAACATTCCCTCCAAAGATGTCCACACCCTGTTGCCAGGAACTAGTGAGTAGGTTACCTTACATGGCAAGTGGGAGTTTGCAAACATAATTAAGTTTACTGATCTTTTTAAAAAAAAAAAAAAAGGGCGAGTGTCCAGGTGAGTCCCAGGTGAGTTCAATCCAACTGCAAGGGCCTTTACAAGCCAAGAAAGTCAGAGATACACAGTAGAAGAGGAAGAGAGATGTAGCAAAGAGGAAGACAGACAGGTTCACGCATGAGAAGAATGAGCAGCTCTGTGGCTGGCTCTGAAGCCTAAGGACCCACGTTCAAGGAGCAGAGATAGGTCTCCAGGGTCTGAGGGCAGCCCCCAGCTGACAGCCAGCAAGGAAACCAGTCCTCACTCTACGTCTGCTGGGAACTGGATGATCCCAACCCACCACAGTGCACGGAGAAATGTGCCTTCCCCTGGCCTCCCAGTCAGAGGCCACCTGAAACCACCTTGGTTTCAGTCTTGTATAACTCAGGGCCGAGAAATCAGCTGTCCGCCTGGACTTCTGACCCACAGACCTGCGAGACAGTACATTTGTGTTGTTTCAAGCTGCTAAATTTGTGGTAATTTGTTGTGACAGCAGTAGAAAACCAATACATTGATAATAGCATTCCACTGATGGCTTTCCTTTTTGCTGTGGAGAAACAAGCTGTTGTCCTAATGATCATTTTTGCTAGGAGTTATCATCTTTCTCACCCCCCCCCCCACTTGTAAGATCTTGTCTTTGTCTTTGAAATTCTGTGGTTTTATTTTTATATGTCTTCATGTGGATTTCTTTTCATTTGTCCTGCTGGGAAATCGATAGAGTTTCTGAGTGAGGAAGTGATATCTTCCGTCAGTGTTGGAAAATCTTGAGCTCTGATATTTTTCACATATAATCACTGCCCCATCCTTTCGTCCTCTACTAGAATGCCAGTTTAACAAATGTGGAGCCTATTGACTATCTTTCTTTTTTCTTAACCTCTCTTCCACATTGTCCATCAAAGATTCTTCTTTTAAAAAAAAAAATGTATGTATTTATTTGAGAGAGAGAGGGAGAGAGAGCAATCACAGGGCAGAGGGCCAAGGAGAGAGGCAGATGGGGCAAGAGGGACAAGCAGACTCCAGGCTGAGTACAGAGCCTGACCTGGGGCTCGTAGGGCTCGATCCCACCACCCTGAGATCATGACCTGAGCTGAAACCAAGAGCCAGACACTTAACCGACTCAGCCACCCAGGTGCCCCTATCAAAGTCTCTTCCATGTACACTTTTTTTCAGATATCTCTTATATATCTTCCAGTTCATCGGTTCACTAGCGCTTCTTTTTTTAAGAATTTATTTATGTATTTGACAGAGACAGAGAGAGGGAGGGGGAGGAACAGAAGGAAAGGGAGAAACAGGCTCCACACTGAGCAGGGAGCCCAATGCAGGACTCTATCCCAAGATCCCAAGATCATGACCTGAGCTGAAGGCAAATGCTTAACCAACTGAGCCACCCAGGTGCCCCTATTCAGCAGTTTCTAATGTGATTTTTAAATCATCCATTGAGGGGTGCCTAGTTGGCTCAGTCTATGGAGCAAGTGACTCTTGGTATCAGGGTCCTGAGTTCAAGTCCCAGGTTGGGCATGGAGCTTACTTTAAAAAAAAAAAAAAAACAAACAAACACCATCTGTTGAATTCTCATTTCACTTTATTTTTAAAATTACTTTTAGAAGTTTTATTGTTTCTATTTTAAATCCATTTGGTTATTTATAATAGTCTTGCTCTTTTCAAATGTTGTGAATCCTCTTTTTATTTCTCTAAAAAAAATAAATATTCTTATTTCTATTCTGGATTTGGTAATTCAAATATCCATATTCAGTGTAGGTCTGGTCCTTTCTGCCGTTGTTTTGGCCCTTTCTCAAAGTGCTTTATTTCTTTGTGTTTCACATGGGGTTTTTTTTTTTTTTTTGACTGACTTCATCTATCTTAGAACTTGATCTGTAGAAATGCTCTGAGGCCTTTGAAATTGTTTCTTTCGCAGAGAATTGTATTTTTATCTGATTAAAGAACGATTTTAATCAAAATCCTTGACCTGGAGATGATAGATAGATAGATAGATAGATAGATAGATAGATAGATAGATAGATGATAGATAGATAGATAGATTTCTCTCATTCTTTCTTTTTTTAATGTTTTTGTTTTTATTTATTTTTTTCCTTTTTTTAAATAATAAATTTATTTTTTATTGGTGTTCAATTTGCCAACATACAGAATAACACCCAGTGCTCATCCCATCAAGTGCCCCCCTCAGTGCCCTTCACCCAGTCACCCCCACCCCACGCCCTCCTCCCCTTCCACCACCCCTAGTTCGTTTCCCAGAGTTAGGAGTCTCTCCTGTTCTGTCTCCCTTTCTGATATTTCCCACACATTTCTTCTCCCTTCCCTTCTATTCCCTTTCACTATTATTTATATTCCCCAAATGAATGAGAACATATAATGTCTCTCATTCTTTCTTTTTGGAATCACCCAAATAATGTGAATCGACTGCAAATTCGTGTGAGCGCCATCTGGTGGCACACACTTCCTTGTATGGTGCCTGGAACCAAGCCCAGCAGTTTTCCTTCCACCCTCCTGGGTTGGAGGCTCAGACTTCTTTCTAGCTCATCCTTACACTGAGGGTGCAATTCTTTAGAGCCCCCACTTTGTGCTGCTCCAGGCACGTTCTGGACTTGGTCTTAATTCAGCAGTACCCTGCGAGGCTCCTTTTTATCTGGTTTAGCAAATGCCCTCCTGGTAAAAGCCTGCCTCTTGGGTTTCTACTTTCACTTGGTTCATAGCTTCTTATTCTCTTGCCAGCTCATTAGAGCCTGTAATAAGATGTTGTCTATAATTTATACCCTGTTTTCAGTGAGGGCCAATCAGGGTGCCCGTATCTGGCACACTGCTGGAAATGGAAGTTCCAGGCGCTCTTGCCCTTTTATAAGATTCATTCCCCCAAGGGGGAGCACAAGGTACCACCTGCCTTTTCGCTTCTCTCCCGTGGGTGTCCTCTGAGGCCATCGGAGCCAGCAAGATGGGAGCCTGGCCTGCACTCCAGAGATGAGGAGAGGCTCACCTGTCTGCTTCAAGGAGCTGGTCCTGCCCGTCCCCTCCATGGAGGCCTAGTGCCACTGCTCCTCTTGTGCCTGACATTCCCACCACACCTGCTCTGCGGTTCTGAGTCTTCCCCATCCCCTCTGTTCTGCGGGCCCAAATCAGTGCACCTGAGCCACATGTCGTTCCCGGGGGCACCTGGTCCATCATTGCCTGTTTCTTTTCTAGGAGCTCCTGTGAACTTCCCCATCACTCCTGATATTCCTCGGGACAAACACTGCCGAGTTCTGTATCCTAACTTATGCTGGAACCAAGTGCTGCAGCAGTAGGTTCCAGAATGCAGCCATTTGGTAAGAAAGGAAGACGCATGGCCTTCGAGCCCCAACATGTCAAGGTTTGCATCCCAGGTCTTCCCCCATCCGTGACCTGCCACTTAAATTCTCTCAGTCTTCATTTCCTCCTTTATAAGCACATCTTTGTCAGATCATTCAAAGTACCGGAGGAGATGTGTACAAAGAATCTAGTACAAAACAGGTGATTAATTCAGTACCAAATAGCTGAAAGGAGCCAAGCAAAGGTTTCGGTGGTGGGGACTGTGTTCCTCTGTACTTTGAAGCCTGGACTTTGAGCTGTTGCCCAAAGGGTGAGAAGTCAGCTGCTAGGTGTTGGCTCTGATGGAGGACAGTGGAGTGGACTCACCGAGTCTGAGAAAGGGAATGTGCACTAGCAGGGTGCAGGAAGGGCTGACTACCCTTAACACATAACTCAAAATTCAGAATATGGCAGGAGGAGAGAGCTCAGATCAGGGCTAGTAACAATGCCACCAAAACAGATGGTAAATACTGACGCTTCTTACATTACTCCTCCCTCCCTCAGCCCCAGCAGGGATTACTAATTAATGTTGATAATAATAAATAATAATAATAGCAAAATACATCACTATTCTAAGCTCCTTTACAAAATATTTTATTTATTTATTTGATATAGAGAGCGAGAGTGAGTGCAAGCAAGGGGGAGTGGGGAGAAGGAGAAGCAGACTCCCGGCTGGGCAGGAAGCCTGCCCTATGTGGGGCTCGATCCCAGGCCCCGGGATCATGACCTGAGCCAAAGGCGGATGCTTAATGAACTGAACTGCCCAGGTGCCCCTATTCTAAGCTCTTTACTAAATTAACTCATTCATTCCCAACAACAATTCCATGATGCAGGTAACACCACTCTGATACGCCGTCCCCGAGAGAAGGGTACGCTTCCCTCCCTATTCAGGATTCCCGCCAGTGTATCTGCACAGGAGACCACTACCAATGATCAGAGTTGATACGCGAAATATTATCTAATCTCCACCGTTGGCCTCGAGATTCCTGGCTTACAGCTTTATTCTCCTGAAGTGTGTTGGCGGAAACAATAGGCCCCTGATGTCTTTAGGCCCTATAGGATGTGCAGCTTTTATATATATATATATATGAAATTATATTTACATTAACTAATAATCAAGTGTAAAGGTGCTCCAGGAGCACTGTGCCCTGACCTCAGTCTCGGGACCTGTCTCATCCTGTCCTCGGGACCAAGGTATGTGTCCAGCTCTGATACTGGAGGTACACTGCTCACAGGCTCCAAGGGGCAGATTCCCTATTCTTCCTTTTTTTTTTTTTTTTTGTCCCTGAGTCCATCACAGGCCCTACCACATTAATAGAACACAATAATCATTTTAAATACATAATTTTAAAATGCAATAACAACGCACATTTTGTTCTATACTTTCAGTGTGCTGGGCCCTGTCCTAGACACATCCCATATATTGTTTCCAATTCTTACAACAGCCCTGTGAGCTGGTGTTATTCTCATTTTACGGATATGTTGCCGCGATGTAAAATAGTCCTAGATTAAACAGTAAGTGGCGTAGCAGGGATTTATATCTGGATCTAGATGGCGCATATGCCTGCATTCTGTCCTATGACATCAAGAAGAGGGACTAACCATTTATGAAAGAAATACATTTGATCACACACTTCATTATGCATGCTTCTCTGCTGCATTCTATTGTTGTCTTTTAAAGAACCCAGTCTAGGGGCACCTGGATGGCTCAATCAGTTAAGTGGCTCCCTTCAGCTCAGGTCATGATCCCAGGGTCCTGGGATCGAGTCCCACATCGGGGTCCCTGCTCAGCGGGGAATCCACTTTTCCCTCTGCTCCTCCTCTGGCTCATGCTTGTTCTCTTTCTCTCTTTCTCTCTCTCTGTCTACGAAATAAATTTAAAAATATTTTTAAAATAAATAAAAGAACCTAGTCAAAAGCACAGTAGATGGAGTGACCCGGGTGACATTTACAGTTACTACCCTATGTCCTGGAAGGGAAGACTGGGTTAGACACTTGCCTCTGGTATCTCAGGTCAAACACTGAGCAGGACTCGGGGCCTTGGGAGTGTGGGCCGGGCCTCCCCCTGTCAGGCTGGGTTAGGAAGCGTCCTCCCCACTGCCCCACACTTATAGGATCTGTGCCCACCAGCCAAAGCTCCACCTCCATCCCCATCAACTTTTTGCCTACTGATTACTCTGCTGTTTTCACCTTTTACTTCTCTCCCACATGAGAGCGCAGAGAAGGGATTTGATTCTGAACACTAAGAATATATGTATTTCAATTGCTTAGGGGCACAAAAGAGAATTTGGCAAGTGTTTGCCTCCAGCAATTATAATCAAGTACAGACAATATTCTAGAAGAGAAAGAGCATGGGCTTTTGAGTCCCACAAAACTGGGTTCCTATCCTGGATTTGTTGCTAGCTAGTCACGAAATTGAGAGCCAACTATTGAACCTCTTTGACACAAAGTGCATATCTGTAGAAATGCCTAATAATATCCTTTAAGAATAAAATCCAAGGATGCACGTAAAGTGTCAAGCACCTTGATCAATTTTTTCCCTTTTCCTTCATCTTGTCCCTTAAACAGAGTGGATCTGAAAACTAACTTCCACCCAATAATAGAAAAATAGGAGTGAACTTTGCTTTGAAATCTAATTTTAACTCAAATCATACAGCTCTTTTTTATATTGGGAGACTATGGGGTAGAAGGGATAAACATTTAGATATTTGTGTCATGATCCGTAGTTTCTTTACAAGAGGGGAAAGAAAAAGTAATTTCATTATTATCTACAGAAATAGCTTTTAACGTTTATACTGCAAGGGAATTCCTTTCATTAATTTTCAAAGATAATCCCACTTGTAGATAGAAATCTCCCTGTCAAACAAGCCACAGTTATCAAGTAGTAATTCACTTTCTTGTCTTTATTAAGCAACAACAAAATCCAATGCCTCTTAGAGCTTTTAATCGCCATGCACCCTGCATGCCCCAAGCAAAGGAGCTGGGTTTAGTTCTCTGAATTGCCTCCTTTTGGTTCTTGGGCCTCCACTGATACCTTTCCTGACTCCCACAAGGGCCCATAGAACCCAGTGGGTTTGGAATTTGATTCCGGAGAGATGTGCAGACAGTGAACTGACACCGAGAGCCCAGGGGACCAGAATCAGACAAGATTTCCTTTCCAGCTCCACAAGAGCAAGAGCGATTGCTGAGTTGGGGCCTCGAAACAAAAAGGACTCTATTTTGTATGGTTACCACATGGCCCCTTCCTCTCAGCGTTGGAATTTGACAAGCAAATTGGCATTTGTGTTGCTGAGACTGTCATAGAATAGTGATTGTTAATTATACCCTAGATGTCCTGCCTCATTCTTTCAGGGACACATTATGCGAAATGTGTACAATGAGCAAAAGATCTTAAATTTGATTTCAAGTTGCATATCCAGCCTGCTACGAGACCCGCCCCGGGGCAGAGAGCTCCTACCGCAGCCCATCGGGGGGCTGTGCTCCAGGATTCCTGGTTCTAACTCAGACCAGGAAGTGTTCAAAAGGTCCAGCAGATGTCAGTATGAATTCTTGCATGTCTCCAAGTCGAGTATTAACACATCAAATGGCATCACTCCCTGCCCTGGAGAGCTGTGTCCACACAGGGTATTGTGCGAGCTTTAGCTTCGGAGACACTATTTTCCATAAGGATCTGCTGCTCTAATTGGTAAAACTCTGACCTTACATCTCAACCCCAAAGCAAGATGAATGATGCAGTCTCAATTATAAAGAACCTTCAAGGGACTAACAAGTGAATAGGTGGCTGCTTCTAAAACTAAATCGCATTTGTGCCAGCTATCTGGTTTCCCCCACACAGCCCCCCTGGATTTCTCCTCATCTTCAGCCTCTTCCCCTTCAGCGCTAGAGGCAGGGCAGGGCTTTGGGTTTATTGCAGCTTTAGAATGAGCAACGAGGGACAGCATACAATGCTTGCCATAAGTGGGCTCATATACCCCTCTAAATAGCTTTTCGATGCATTTTGGGACACTTTACAAATTAAGAAAAGTACAGAGAATAATATACAAGCATCCATGTGTTCACTACCCAGGTTCATTAATATTAAGATTTTACCATAAATACTGCAGATCTTTTATGTTATTATTAATGTAATAAAGGTCTTATATACGCTTCCTCAATCTCATCCCCGCCACTTCCTTCCCAGGAGAAGAATTCTCTTGAAGTTCAGGTGTATCCTTCCCACCTGTGTTAGTGGCCTCAGGTTGCCACTGTGAAATACCACAAATTGATTAGCTTAAATGACAGGCATTTATTGTCTCCCGGTTCTGGAGTCTAGACCCCAGAGACCATGGTGTGCACAGGGCCATGCTTGAAGGATCCATCCCAGGCCTCGCTTCTAGCTTCTGCTAGTTCCTTGGCTTACGGTAGCAAAACTCCATCCTCATATGGCGTTCACCCTGCATTCCTCTCTGTGTCCATATTTCTTCTTTCAATAAGGTCCCCAGTCATATTGAGTCAGGGGCTCACCCTATTCCAGTGTGACCTCACCTTGACTAATTACGTTTGCAATGACTCTATTTCCAAATAATGAGGCACTGAGGTTAGGACCTCAGTGTATGACTTTGGGGGGAGGGATCAAAATTTAACCCATCTCACTTCCCATGCATTAATATTTAAATTAAATTTAGTGTAATTTTATACTGAAATATAAAATATCTACGAGGTTCAAAATGTCACCTGATCAGCAAATAATAACAGCAAATAACAGCAAGTCTTTGGCTTGGACGACATGCATGAGTCCTTTGGTTCTAGTTCTTGTCAAGATCATGTGGATCTTTAGCTGTATTTTATGATCCTGTAATTACATGATTTCAGGCCTGAGGGGTTTCCCATCATTTGGGAATTTTCTGGTAGCAGGGGGAGAGCCACGTAACTGTTGGGGAATATGGGTAAACAACAAAAGAGAGAAGGAGGATATTTTAATTGATGAATAAGTATTAAAAATTTGAGTTTGGTTTGAGAGAGCCCTAGGGTGACAGCTAGGGGTCCCTGGCCCATGGGACATGCCAGGAGGATGAAGGCACATGCTGGAGATGAGCTCTGTGTCCCATTCCCAGACTCTCCTAGACTGGTCTTTGGGGAAGGAGGTTGACCCCACTGTGCTTTGCTCAATAATCCTAGTGAGAAGCCAATTCTACAAAAAGAAATTAAGTGGCAACATGAAAGCTCCAAATTGGCTCCTATGTCTCTTGCAAGTGAGCCTCCCCAAGCCTCAGCTACTTCCCTGGGGTCTCCCTTGCCCGAGCCAGGACTCAGCTGAGGTTCAGCAAAGTGAAGGAAGCCTTGATCTTAAAGGCAGAAGACACAGCAGAGCTGAGGGACACACATGTGACCAATCATGGGGAAGAGAGAAAGCACGTGTGAGTACTCCACGTGGCCGTCAAACTCAGGTGCCAGGAGATAGACAAGGGCATGGCCATCCTGGTTGAGCTCTTAGAAAAAGTGAAAATGTCCACTGGTCATTTGACTCAGAGGTGCCAGCATGGATGGAGTGATGGGAGCCTTCCTGACGAGGGACCTCAGAGAGGTTGGCTGCCTTCACCCAGGGCCATTTCTTCCTGTTTGATGGCGTGACATCTGACACCCGTGAGCACCTTCTGCTTTTGTGTCCCTACATCTTTGTCATTATCTGAAGGAACCCCTAAGAGAACTCCATGTCATTCCCAGATACTGGGCTCCTTGAGGAAAATGCTGGAAAATCAGATGGGATTTGTCTTTTGGAGGGGAGAAATGAGGTTGGATGTGAGTTTTAAGGAAAGACCTTCACTTCTCTTGCCTGCTATATGCCTTTTATTTTTTTATTTTTATTTTTTAACGATTTTATTTATTTATTCATGAGAGACACAGAGAGAGAGGCAGAGACATAAGCAGGGGGAGAAGCAGGCTCCCTTGCAGGGAGGACACTGGGATCATGACCTGAGCCAAAAGCAGACACTCAACCGCTGAGCACCAGATGCCCCGCTATATGCCTTTTAAATGTCTTGTTCAAAATTGGAAATTCTATGGATCTCCATAAGGAAAGTGCCACCCAGGTCCAAGGCGAGCGAATTACCTTAGGTGGGTCATATGAAGCAATTCTCATAACCATCTAAATGGAACACCCCAGATGAACTTTTTTTTGTCTATTTTTTTATTGGAATTCGATTTGCCAACATGTAGTATAACACCCAGTGAACTTTTAACTTTAGAAGTACTCTAAATGGGGACTCCTGGGTGGCTCAGCGGTTGGGCATCTGCCTTTGGCCCAGGGTGTGATCCCGGAATCCAGGATCGAGTCCCACATTGGGCTCCTTGCAGGGAGCCTGCTTCTCCCTCTGCCTGTGTCTCTGCCTCTCTCTCTCTCTGTGTCTCTCATGGATAAATAAAATCTTTAAAAAAAAAAAAAAAGTACTCTAAACGTATAGGTCATATAGGTAAGGTCATTATTACATTTTAATGTGTACGAAGTCTAAAGAATAAATTTTTCAAAGACCCCTAAAAACGGCATGCTCCTCCCCCACCTTGTACCCCAAAGCAAGAGTGGATTTAGCAGAGAGTGCAACACAGCTCGGGGCAGTGGGGGGCAGCCAAGCCCACAAGATGGAGCTGAAAGACACCCTGAAAGCTTCTTCCTCAACTGACCTTCCCTGAGGGTGGAAGCCTGAGGAACCTCACTCATAAGTAGTCACACCCACATCCCTGGCTGTCAAAGCGGTCCCTGTGGCCTGCAGGAATGGGAGAAATGACTGTTTTCAGGCTGGTGGTGGAGCATGGCTCAGTGAGACTAACCCAGTCTCAAAGTGGAAGAGAAGCCACAAACTTTAAAGAAAATGGCATGTAAATGCTGTAGGTAAACTGACCAGATTCTTGTTTTCATGTGATCCAAAGTTTGAAAACATGCAAATAGCCCTTTATGGATTTTTCTATGGATTTCTATTTGGACCCCATGGTTTCCTTGCAGGGTCTCAAGTTGGAGACAATCTCCACCCCCCTATCTTACACACACACACACACACACACACACACACAGACTCTGAGTATAGACATAAATAGGATCTCTACAAAGGGACCATCAGAAATCTCTAGCAAAAAGGAATTTTAAAACAATTGTTTTCAAAGGCTGTCATTGCTTTAAAAATGGAATTGATAACACAGAGCATCTTTGATTTTTCTTTGATGCTTTATTCTGAAACTAGACGAAAGAGTAGCTGTTTTAGACAATTTACTGGTATTGATCAGGAACTGCCCGGGATTTCTATTTTGATTAAGTTGTATTTCATTGTCTCACTCCTATTCTCTTTCCCTCTGAAATTAATCTTCGTATCCGTTACTGCCATTTTAAGAAGTGTCAGGGCTTAAAGAGTATTTAATTAAAAATGAAAACTATTTTTTCTCAAATAAGGAGAAAGTTTAGAATTTGATAAAATGTTGTACTTTTATTTTTAAGACGAAGCATGGTGTTTGGGGTTATGTGCACGTGGATGCAATAAAATGGATGTGCGCCAAAGTGGAATGATCACGGTTTTGGGGCCACATAGTGGTTTTCCATGGCCATTTATGTGACGTTGGGCAAGATATAAAATCTCTCTAAACCTCAGTGTCCTTATTCATAAGAGGGGATTAATAATGACTACTTAACACAGTCATTTTAGAGATTTCGTGAAGTCATGAATGTTACAGTGCCTTGGCACAGAACAGGTGCTCCAAAAATGCCAGCTCTGGTGATAGTAGGTGTTATTTCTTGGTTCCAAGTCCCAACTCTTCCATTAATTTGCTGTGTAATTCTAGGCAAGTCTTGTTACTCCTAAGTGTAGGATGTAGAGATGGGACTAGATAGTCCCTACACCCTTTGCAGGATTAAAGTCTGTTCCTAATACACTATGGGTTTATATTTGAGGCACTGTCAAGAGGGACCAGGCAACTGAATAGATGCAAAGGTGGGTTTTGGGGGATGATAACTGTGGCCACATTTATTGAGCACTGGTCATAAGGCATTATTTAAGCCTTTTCCATGTCTTAATACATTTAATTCTCACAAGGGCTCTATGATTAAGGCACTATCCTTGTCCCATCCTACAGACGAGAAAACTGAGGCACAGAGAAGTTATGTGCCTTTGCTTAAAGTCACACAGTGAGTAAGGGGTAGAGCCAGGATTCAAAAGGAAACAGGCTGCGGAGCTCATATTTGTTTTAACCATCATGTTTTACAGCTTTTCTAAGGGCACTGGCTTATTGACAACTCAAACCACAAGTAATCCCAGCACTTACTCATTTTTACTTTTCTTTCCTGGGCCGCAGGGCAGACCCTTATGGTATGTTTGCTGAAGGATTAAGATTCTTCGAAAGTCCAGAGCTGTATCTACCTTCTAATAGGGGCCTTGTGCTAAGTGCCTGCTTTCTTCCCAGTAAACAAACGTCTGAAGTTAGACAGACGTGGGTTCGATGCCTGCATCTGTCTCAACAATTCGATTTTGGCAGCATTACTTAACCTCTCCAAGCCTCATTTTCCCATCTGTAATGGAAAGTATAAATAGGAATATTAACAGTAATAACTAATTCACAAATGTGAGAATTATGAGAGGGGATACATGGCAAAATGACTGCAGGCAGAGGCCCACACTCAGTGGGATCAGCATTCGCTTGGACCCAGGAGGCGAACTTCAGGTGGAGCCAGTGAGCTGGAAGGAAAGGCTCCTTCCTGCCCACCTCGCCCTGAGTCCTGGAGAGGGATTCCCTGCCCCCGGGAGCCCAGGAGCCGTCACAGACACAGCCAGCCCCCGATCTGCGCTGCAGGCTGCTGTGGGATGGAGGGACGTGGAGGGTCTCCTCGGCTGAGACCACGTCACACCGTCCTGCCTCCCACCCCTTGCAGCCTGCAGAGGAAGGGCAAGGCGCTTTCCTGCTACTGTGGATTTTAACTATAAATTCCATCGTGGCTTGATGTCACCCTTTCATTCCCACTTTCAAATGTTCTTTTTCAAAAGTTCTCTCTTTCCGAATAACATTATTAAAAAGGAAAAAAAAGAAAAACAAACCCTTTAAGTCTTTGGCCTGAGTTTGGGGTCCAGCTTCTTTTTCTTCCTCCTCCTCTTTTGATTTTTAAATGAAGTTTCCCTTCTGTGTAACATCATGCATTTGTGGGTGTTACAAAAGATGTTGTCACAGCTACAGTAATCGTTCTGAGGTTGAATATGGCCATAGAAAGGACGTGAAAGAGCTGCAGTTCCCCTAGGGGCCCTGTGCTCTCACCCAAGGAACTTTCAGTTGGAAGCTTGCATTGTGCCATTTGCATCCCAGCACCTTTGAAGGGGCTCTTCGTTCCCTCGGTCTTGGAGCTTCTCTTCCTATTCTTTATTTTTATTATGAAGACTTTATTTCTTTAGCTTAAGGTTCACAGCAAAATTGACAGGAAAGTACAGGGATTTCCCACATACACCCTGTCCCCACACAGATGTAGCTTCCCTACTGTCAACATCTCCCACCAGAGTGGCACATTTGTTGCAACTGAGAAGCCTATACTGACACAATCACCATCAACCAGGGTCCAGAGTTTACACTGGGGTTCACTCTTGGTGTTTGAGCAAGTGCATAATAACACGATCTGCCATATGGTAGGTATCCTATAGAGCGTATCTTCACTGCCCTAAAAATCCTTTGAGCTCTTATCACTGCCCCCCCAAACTCCTGACAACTATTGACCTTTTTACTGGCTCCATAGGATTTTTTTTTTTTGCCAGAATGTCATATAATTGGAATCATACGGTAACCTTTTCATATTGGCCTCTTTCACTTAGTAATATGCATTTAAACTTCCTCCTTGTCTTTACCTAGACTAAAAGCTTATTCCTTTTTAGCGCTGAATAGAATCAATGGTCAGGATGTGTCAATTTATCAACTCACCTCCTGAAGGCCGTGTTACTTCCAAGTTTTGGCAACCATGGGTAAGCTGCTACAATCATCCAGGTGCAAGTTTTTGTGTGGACATATTTTTAATTACCTTGGGTAAATGCCAAGGTATATGATTACTGGATTGTATTTTAAGAATATGTTTAGTTTTGTAAGAGACAGCCAGACTGTCTCGTGATGTGACTAGTACCATTTGTATTCCCATCAATAATGAATGAAAGTTCCTGTTGCTCTGTATCCTTGCCAAAGTTGGCATTGTCAGCGTTCCAAATTTGGGCCATTCTGATAGGTGTGTAGTAGTATCTCATCATTGTTTTAATTAAAATTTTCCTTAGGACACGATATAGAGCGTCTTTCCACTTGCTCATTTGCCATCTACCTTCTTGGTGAGATGTCTGTCAAGGTCTTTGGCTCATTTTCTAATAAGGCTGTTTATTTTCTTATTGTCAAATTCTAAAAGTTCTTTGTATATTTGGAAATGAGACCTTTGCCAAAGGTCTTTCACAGAATTGTCTCCCAGTCATGTCTTGTCTTCTCATTCTCTTGGCACGGTCTTTCGCAGAGCAGGAGTCTTCGACCTCAATAAAGTCCAGCTCAGCAACTATTTCTCTCATGGGTCATGACTTTGATGTATCTAAAAGTCATCACTGTGCCCAAAGTCATCTCAATTTTCTGCTATCTTCTAAGAGTTTTATAGTTTTGTGTTTTACATTTAGGTGTGTGATGCATTTTGGGTTTTCATGAAGGATATAAAGTCTGTAACTAGATTTATTTTTTTTTTCCTTTTGTATGTGGATGTTTAGTTGTCCCGG
Source organism: Vulpes lagopus (assembly GCF_018345385.1). Classification (NCBI taxonomy): domain Eukaryota; kingdom Metazoa; phylum Chordata; class Mammalia; order Carnivora; family Canidae; genus Vulpes; species Vulpes lagopus. The sequence continues at coordinate 11,801,093 of NC_054838.1, forward strand.
GACCACTTGTGGGAAAGATTACCTTTGGTCCACTTTACTGTCTTCGCTCCTTTGTCAAAGATCAGTTGACTATATTTATGGGGGTGTGTTTCTGTACTCTCTATTCGGTTTGTGTAATCTATTTGTCTATTCTTTCAACCATACCACACTGTCTTGATAGCTGTAGCTTTACAGAAAGCTTTGAAGTCACATAGTGTCAGTCTTCCAACTTTGCTCTTCTTTAGTATCATGTGATATTTACCTTTTGTCACTTGTTGCTGTTTGTACTAAGCCTATAGTGACACAATCATCATCAACCAGGGTCCAGAGTTTACATTGGGGTTCACTCTTGGTACGAGAGCAATGGTAGGTAAAATTATACCTTGATATGATTAAGGTAGCAGTACCAAACTGTTCTTACACTCATCGTATTCTTTACTGTCACCACTTAACGTACCTTTTTCAATGACCAATTTCACTTAGAAATATCCTTGATGAAGCAGTACAAACCATGAACTTTATTAAATATTGACCCCTCAGTAGACATCTTTTTTTTTTCATTTTCTGGGTGCTAAAATGAGAATTACACGTAAGGCACTTCTGCTGTGTGCTGAACTAGGATGTGTATCAGTTTCGAGAAAAAAAGCCTTTGTGAGATTGTTTGAATTACAGAGGAAACTCATTGCTTCCCACGGAATACTGTTTTTACTTGAGAGAAAAATTGACAGAAAAACTATGGTTACTGAGACTGCAATATTTGGCAGACATTGTCACAAAAACAAATAAAGTGAGCTTGTCACCTCAAGCACAACAACCGACAGTGTTTGTTGGCAATGATAAAGTTTGAGTTTTCAAGCCAATGGTGACATCAGAAGTGATACTAATAAAATTTGTTATCATATGAAGAAAGGTGTCAATGTCTAGATAATTTGCATAACCCAGTGAAATATATCAAAACTCTTATTCCAAGAAGCACAAGCACTCTGAAGACCTTAGCTTGAATCCAGGGCCTACCATTTACTTACTATATCAGCTCCGTTGTCTCAAGTAAAAAAAAAAAAAAAAAAAAGCAATTTCCTCTGTTTCCTCATCTGTAAAATGGGTAGAATAACTACCTCATAGAGTTGCATAAGGATTTAATAAATAATATATAGTAATAAATATTCATGTATACTCATAAGAATATACAGAATGATATAAAACAAGTGCTTGGCACATGTTAAATATTGTATAATAACTTTGCTATTGTTATGACTATCACCATTATGTTCATCATTTCAGGTGGAAGGACGCTGATGTCACCTTTCTCTATAGCATAGGACTTCAGAGTATAGGTTCTGCTAATAGACATTGCTGGGTTCAGATCCTAGCACCACTTACCAGTTAGTGATCTTGGGCAAGTGATTTAATAGTATAGTGACATCTCATGTGATTAGTATCAGAAATAAACAAGATAATCCATGTGACATGCTCAACTCAGGACAGGATACATTAGGATAACTCATTTAGAATAGTAATAGTAATTCAAGAAATGCTTCCTGAATTGTATAAAATCATATCACTTATGATGATATTAAGCCTTTCAGAAGGATTTATAGATTTCTGTGATACTTTCAAGAAATGATATTGGTAAACCAGCTCTCCGGAAAAAAAAAAAATCTCTGAGTTATAACATCATCTAATTTCTGAGATGTAAATGCTCTCACCATTGCCAATCTCAGGCTACCAAAATGAGATCACTGAATGCAGAATGGGGGAGAAATTCTCACAGTTGTCCCTTGCAAGCTGGTATGAGCCAGCTCCAGCACACTTTCAAGTACACTCTCGAAAAGATATCATATATTAACACCTCCTCTGAGGATCCTAGTCCCCAGGAAATTATACAAGAGCAGAAAAGCGTACGGAAACTGAGTTTGTGGGACTTTTGGAAATCTTTCTGATTTCTCACTAAATTCTCAGAACTTGACTCATTCATGCACTTGTGAAAACGATACAACTCTCTACACAGTTTGAATAGTTAGAAAGGATTTTGTGACATGACACCTTATAAATTAGGAACTTAGTCTAAGACGTGATTTAATCTGAAAATACAAGACACATTTAGTACGATTTCATCTATTAAAGAATATAATCTTCCTTCTAGTGTCTTCTGTCCAACTATTAAATTTATTTAACATCTTTTAGAAAGGAGCAAGCCAACGTTAAAAAAAAATAAGCCAAAAGACTGCTGGGCAGTGAACATACTCTAGTTCCAAACGGGAGTGGAAATGAGGCAAGATTATATAGTGAGAGTAGAGAAAGCAAGATGAAGGGAAATTGCCCATGACAATAGGTCGTATTAGGCATTATGCATTTCAATATCTGTAACTGAAAAGTCACAGAAGTCAAAAATAAAAACGAAAAAGACTCCCAGGCCCACACACTGCCTGCTGGTGTTGCTAGAATATTTAGCCCTCTCTCCATTTTGTATAAAAAATAAATTAAGTATAAATAAGGAGGTGAGGAAGCTGGTGCATACTCAGGTGTGTTCATAGGTATGTACTCAGAGAGGGCAAGAGAATGGAGCCAAATGTCTTTCCTCTCCCACACTTGCTACACAAAACTCTCCTCCATGTTGCTGCAGAGTAAGAAAGAGTCCACGAGCCGGGGCTGGACCAGCTGCTGGAAGTCGGAGTCCTGCAGGCCTTCAGGGCAGACCCCAGCCAGTCTACGCAGAGCAGCCTGGGGAGAAATAGAACAGAGGACACAGGTCAGGCCAGGTTCTCTGCTCAGATACATGTATTCCCTTCAACTGCCCTGGGAGGTGCATTTCTGGAAGTGGCACATTGATCAGTCAGTTTGAGTAAATCATCACTTCGGTCAGCTGGCACCTTTGGGACATGGTCCTTTTGGTCACCTGGTCACTATGGTAACTTTATCACTTGGTCATCTGGTTTGTACCTTGGTCATTATGGTGGATGTCATCTGAAAGCCCTCATGATCTTAATAATGGTCTTGCCATTTTGGTTTTTCAATCAGCTCAGAAACCTGGTTGTCCTAAAGATCTGTCATTTAAAAAGTCTGGTCAACTTACTGACTATTTAAGTTCAAGATTTGTTCATTCTAGAGACCATAACTACCAGAAGCCTCAATGGTATTACAGCCTTGTTTCCAGGTCCCTAGAGTTGCTTGAGAATAGCAAGAGATATTTATTGATTCATAAATTCAGCAAGGTTCTGACAAAGCATTATGGGAGGGGAAAGAGAGAGGAAGGAAGGTCATAAAGCTGAAGGAGATGGAGATTCTGCACGGGAAAGACAGATGCTGGCAGAATGACACCACTGCCCAGGTCCCCCTGTGCTGGGCATTTCACTCCTCGCTGAGTGCTCTATCCTGCTTTATGTCCACATGCCCTTGCTCAGCATTTCTCCATGGCACAAAGTCCCTCTTCACTCTTTTCTAGCCAGCGGGTACATTCACCCTGTGAGGGCTGGCCCACCATCATCTCCTCTGTGAAGCCTTCCCTGATTCCCTGAAGCAGAGACAGTCCTTCCCTCTTCTCTACGCTCATGGCCCCTGGGCTGACCTGAACCTTCTTACCCTTGACTGCTACTGGGTTTTTAGGTGTTTGTCTCCCACACTAGACTCTTAGCTCCTCAAAGATAGACACACTGTTTTATTTTTCTCTGTATCCACAGAGGAAGGACAGGGTTTGGCATAGGGCTCAATAAATGTATGTTAAATTGAAAAAAAAGAAAAAATGAAATGCTTTAAAATGGAGTTTTATTGCTAGAGCCACCTGAAACTGTAAATATGGGCCGCACACCTACCTCCGCCTCTCTCCCAGTCCGCTGAGGCAGTGCATACTAAGTGCTCAATGACTGTGAATTCCTTCCCTCTTCTGTTCACAGCAGGGAACAAGGTGAGAGCTTAGGGGTGCCCTTGCCCCGAGAAACAAAGAGAAGGGAATATCTGGAATGGCAGAAAAAGCAAAAAAAAAAAAAAAAAAGGAATACTAATACTTACTGCATATCTACACATAGTATTTCATTTAATCCTTACAGGATACTACAGGGTAGGTGTCATGATCTTCAGTTTGGAAATGAGGAGATGAAGGCTCAGTGAGGGAAAGGGGCCTTCCTGAGATCACCCAGCAGCAGTTCCACTGCAGGACCCTCACACCTGTGCACACAGTAGGGATGGAGCAGGCCCAGGGCACAGGGTTTTACTGAGTACATGAGCCCTCATGACCTATACCTATTGCTGAGAAACCACCAAGTCAGTGAAAAGAAAGGAAGGCTTAAGTTGGTTGTTGGATGAACAGGGGCTGCCATGTTCAAATTGGATCAAGGAGAGGGACCTGAGTGGGGTTTGGAACGCTAGTGGCAAGAAGTAGACTCTAGGAGACTGTCCCTCAGTAGTGCGCCCTGCCTCTCCTGGGGGCTGTTTTCCCCCAAGGGGCTACAGAGGCTGAACTCCATAGCACTTTCTGATTCCTCTTGGCTCCAACTGGGAAAAATAACTCTATACCCTTGACTTGTCACAGTAAAAAATGGAACCTGAGTTCTTCAGCAGAGGAGCCTAGGAAGCCATCGATATATTTTACATCATAATCATAAAGCAAGAGGGAGGGAGCAGCAAGGAAAGATAAAGAAATGGAGAGAAAACAGACTCACGAGATAGAAGAAGAAAATAGAGAAACAGAGAAAAAGAGACAACAGAGAAGTGGGACAGGAAGGCAAAGTTAAAACAGAGAGGCCGAGATGAGCTGGTGAAAGAAAGATCAAGCCTGACAGAGAGATAGAGAGAGAGAGAGAGAGAGAGAGAGAGAGATGGTGACAAAGAAAAAGAGAGTGCCCAGGGAGGGGGCAGAGGGGCAAACAGGAGGGAGGGAGGAGAAGGTGAGGAGCCATAAAGGGAGGAAGGGGAGGGGGGGGGGCAGAGAGAGAGCTGAGGGGAAAGAAGGAGAGATAAAAACTCCTGAAGGAAGTCAAGCTCTGGAGGAGAGAAAAGCAAAAAATAAAATGAAGAGGGACAGAGAAAGGGAGGGGGAGAAACGGAGACAAAGTGGGGGCAGGGGCAGAGGCAGAGGGAGAGCATCTCAAGCAGACGCCCTGCTGAGCACAGCCTGATGCGGGGCTCCATCTCACCCACCCTGATATATTGCCCTGAGCCAAAATCAAGAATAAGACACTTAACTGACTAAGCCACCCGGGCACCCCCTGGCCTGTGGTTCTCTTTTCTTAGAGGGAGAGAGAGAGGAGAGAGGGAGAGAGAGAGAAAGAGAAAGAGAAAAAGAAAGAGAAGAGGAGAAAAAGGGAGAAGAGGGAGAGGGAAAGAATGAATGAACCAGAAACAGACCTGAAAACACACAAAGGTCAATGGACACCCTCGTCTCCCTGGGGTCCCCAGAAGGCCTGCAGGACAGGAATCCAAAGCAACTCAGAGCACCCCCCTCCTCAGCGTCCCAGAGCTCAAAGGACCCTTCCCCCTTCTGAAGCCTGTCTCTGGGCTTCTGCTTCCCGGGGAGGGTTAACAGCCAGTCATCCCAGGATCTCAGTCCCAGACAGTCTGAAAACACCCAAGCATTAAACAAGCCCAGCAGCCCACTGACAGCCGCCTCATTAAGGAAAAATCAATTCTGTTTGCGCGAGGCAATCTGCACTGCCACTCTCCCAGATGTGGGAGACAATAATTGAAATGTCCTCCCTCCACCTGAAAAGAGCCTCTGACGCTGGGAAGAAGGCCTTGGGGAAGGCAGGAGAGGTAGCCTCCAACTCCATCTGCCAGGCCAGCCTCCTAGCGGCCCCCATCTCAGCAGCCAGGGGGCCACACTCAAATGTGGAACCCCTTCTGGGATGGGAGCCAAATCACCACCATCTGCAATTCTGGGGCCTCGGGGTGGGAAGAGAAGTCTATCTGTCCCTCAACCAAGCAAGAAACAGTCACCAAAGCCAAGGCCCTATGGAGATAGCAAGGGCTGGAAAAGGTCCCCAGCCCTAAGAAGGTTCCAGACTAGGGGAGGGAAGAAAGATCTGCCAAGAGCCAAGGGAGCAAGACCAGGGCCCTAAGACATGGGGGAGAAGGCGTGACTGAAAACAAGAAGGTCTGGCCACAAAGCCAAGACCTTCAGCATCAGGCAGGCCTGTGTTTGAATTCCAAGACCCTCCCCTTTTAATACCCAGCACACGAGATCCCATAACCTACCTCCCACTGAAGATAACAAAATCCAAGCTGGCAGGCCCAGATGCCCATGTACTCCCTGTCTCTGAGCCACAGGCATCCCCCAGGACACTTGACAGAGGAGATGGATCTGGGCCCCAGCCCTGTGTTCAAGCCAGAAGGCACGGGGCTGTAGACAGTAGGCCACAGATCATGGGGGACCATGGAAGGGCCAATGATGGAAGCATTGTGACTGTAAAATTAGAACTAGCCCAGCAGCCACAGGAAGGGTCAATTAGGGAGGGGGAAGCTCTCTTCAGCATCCCATGAGCCATCCTCCAGGGGAAATGCAATACCTTTTCCACTGGAAAGTCCTTCACGTGACTGAAGATGGTGGCCAAGCCCTTGTGCATGTTTTACTTCAAACTAACACTATGGATGGACAAAGGATTGTGGCTACAGGCCTGCATGGAGCTTTCTGGTTTCCCACTATAACCTGAGGGCGTCGTGGTGCTGGGCACTCGTGGGCGCCCCAAGCACTGGAGATAATGGCAGTTGGGACCAATGACTGTGTTGGCCCAGCATTAACTCTCTCCACTTGACTCACTGAGCGAGACAGGATTAAGAAGTTCTCTCAACTGGGGAAAACATTACCTCGTTACACTTACTAACCTCCAGCTGAAGCTTAGCCTCCGCTTCAGTGCAGCCACCGACCATGAAGTCACAGCAATTCCTGCAACTTGTGTGCCAAGGAAAGTCACAGATCCTCTCATACCCCAGTAACTCTTGCTGGAGGCACCCTCAGATAGCATTTATGCTCATTTCTAGTCGAGGTTATAATACTCATTAGACCCACTGCTCTCTCTCTTAGTTAACATGTTAATTAAAAGTACATATGTTAATTATATCACATAAATACTCCAACAGTTATTGTAATAATTCCTTCTTAATTCTACGTATTTTGGTTTATGCATTTAAAACATTATTCTCCGAAGGGATCCAGAAGCTCCAACAGATCACCAAAGGCACCAAAAAGCTAAAGTTGTCCTGCATGTACCAGAATCAAAGTCCCATGAGAGCAGAGATGTTTGTCTTTGTCTTTCCCACACACACACACAGCTGTGTCCCCATAGCTTAGAAGTGTGCCCAGCACACAAAATCACTCAGTAAATATTTATTGAGTAAGATTTACAGGCACTTAGTGACCTACCCACTGTCCCACAGCTCGTTAATGGCAAAACCAAGACAGGTGTGTCCAACCGCAATGCCCTCCGGTCTCTACAACCATACAATGCCTATGGAGCTCCCCAAAATGAGATGGGCTTCGTCTAAAAAATGATAAGAATGTGGAGGGGGCTTTACCGAGAGGAAGAGGGAGAGAGAAAGGAAGGGGGAGAGATGGAGAGAAAATGGGGGCTTGAAGGCCCTCCAGATCCCTCACTTCCCCCTCGAGTTCTTTAAGGACCAACCAAGAATTGGGCACTCCCTTCTGAAAGTCAAATGACCCATTTATACATTGGTTTCCCGGCCTCTTCACACTTCCAACTGGAAGCAGCTCTGTTTGGGGATTCAGTCCAGCCCCAGCAGGGAGGAATGTAGAGACAAAGCACGCATTCCCATCTGGTACAGTTGAGTCTCTCATGGTGGCTCCAAGCAGCAAGAGGTTGGGTGGGGATCTCGTGAGATGCACTGCTTTGGTTCAAGTTGAAGATCTTGGCGAATAACACTTTCTGTCCGGTCCTATTGCTGCTGCCAGTCCTACTCTACAAGGGAGGGGGGTGGCTACGAAGCTGGAAGAGTGCCAGTAGAGGGGCCCTGTCGAAGAGGATGGAAGGCTTCTCTCCCAATGTCCCCTTTGGAAGAGACACGAGACCTCCATACCCTACCTTCCATTGCTGCAAGTACCATGGTGTCGCTACCACCTGCCAACATTCTCCCCGCCAGCCACCCTGGTCTTGAGCTGCTGTTAAGACTCCTCAGAACATCAAAGGTTCATGGTTATTAGAAGTATGCGTGAGGGATTCCCTAGCCCCCCATCTTTCACATATATGACCTCATATCATTATCTTTCATCTTTTTAAAGATTTATTTGAGAGAGAGAGAGCTCAAGCAGAGGGAGGGGAAGAAAAGCAGGGGCCCCACTGAGTGGGAAGTCAGAGCCTAAGATCATGACCTGAGCCAAAATCAAGAGTCAGATGCCCAACCGACTGAGCCACCCAGGCATCCCTTTTCTTCACAGTTTTGTGAATTAAATGAAACACCTTTATCACCATTTTAAAGAGGAAAGTTGAGTGCAGAGAAGTCTCATGGCTTACTCAAGCCAGCCAAGGCATCGCCAGCTCTCCTGGCCCCTGGTCTGCAGCCCCAAAGCCCAGGGCGGAAGCCAGGGGGATACGGGGAACTCACCAGGCAGGCCACGAGCACAGCATCACTGCTGTTCCTCTCGGAGGGTGATCTGCAGAGCTCGATGAGGCGGGACATACCTGCGGAGACACACAAGAACGTCATGCCCAGGATGGGAACGGGCCTGGCCAGGCCTGACCCAGAGATGCTCCCTCTGCCCCCCTCCCCTCCTCACAGCTGTCTGGGTCACTCCAGGGCCCCACCAGCTCACCACCTGGCCAGAGAAAAGGTGCTGAACCCACCTGGAGGAGCTTGTGGTGGAGACTTTCTGTTCCCCTGGGTCTGAACAGACCCTGCTCAGGGCCAGTACTGAGCTTAGGAGAGCTGCAACAGAACGTACTGGGGACCTCTGAGAAAGAACTTCCTGTGTCAGTACTTCTGTCTTTGCCAGAACTATATTTAATGTTTACATCATTATTAGCAGGACTTCCCATTTTTCTCCCAATTGCCTATTACAGTCAGAAAATGTATTGCTCCTAAGATTACAGAAAACTCCAGATTGAGGAGGTTAATATTTCCTAGGCCTTTATAGAGGAAAGGCAAATAAATGACTCTGCTTTTCAATGTAAATTGGCTTTTTACAAACTCCAAAAAACAAAAACAAAACAAAGAGCCAACTCGTAAGATATTAATAAAAGGTGTACAGACACATTCTATGTGTTTATCTTCCAGAAAGTCTTTCTGGAGCCAGAACCTGGGGCCACCTCATGCCATTTGCCAGGAACCTGCGTGATTGGCAACAACACCATCCTATCCTTGGGCCCCTTCCTGGGATACATTCCCCAACCATCACCCTGGAATAAAGCCTCAAACCACAGCTGAAGGCTCACCTCCCTGCTAACACATTCCCCGAACCACCTGGAAAAATGTGAGCTGCTTCCCCCTGTGCCAAACGTGGCTCGGACATGCTTTGAACACTGGCCTATGGTATGCAAGGGCACCTTTGTCTTTCCATATCTGCCACCCCACGAGGCTGTTAGCCCCCGTGGTCAGGACAATGCACAGTCAGGATGTTAGGCCGAGCACTCAGAACCGAGTCTAGCAGGGAGTGGGTGCTTTGAAAAGACTCGCTGGGGACATGTGACGAACTGAATGCACGAGTGATTTAATGAGTGAACTAATAAATGAATTAAAAGTGAATAAAAGAAGCAGTGAATGAGTGCACGAATGAACAAAAGCATGAGTTCGTGAGTGAATGAATAGATGAACAAGTAGATAAGTGAATAACTGAGTGAAGGACAAAACAGAACGACTGCATGAAGGGGTAGGGCTCTCAGCGAGGAGTCTTAGGTGAGTGGCTGTTCCATCTGACTTCAGCCTCCCCAGGCCCTGATTCCCTCTAGTTTTGGCCCCAAACTTACCAGCTAGATGGGGGGCCACATGCTGGGCCCCCATGCCAGCATTTTCTGGCACCTTGAGAGTGGGGCTCACCTCGGCCAGTGGGGCTGTGAGTCCTCTGTCGCCACCACAAAACTGGGGGTGCTCCCATCCCAGGCCCACCTCCCCACTCTTGCCACAGCCCGCACCACTTACAGCTCAGCCGCACGGCCTCCCGGGCCACCTCTGGGTCTCGGCTGAGACGGGCCAGAGTCACCGCGGCCTTCTGCTGGACTCGCTCACAGGCCGCCACCTCGGCAGGGGTTCCAGACCTTGGCTTCTCGGACAGCATGCCCATGATAAGCTGGACCCCTGGGCAGGAGGCAAAGGACAGTTGGCACCTGCCCCCGCGGGGAGCCTGCCCCCCACCCTGGGGCCAGCTGGATAGGTGGCTGCAAAAGCCTGAGACTTAGGAGGTCTCAACCATGGCAAGGCACTGGACGAGGCCACCGCTTCTCCTCCTGCCCTGGGGCTATCTCTGATTCCACGCCTAAGTCACTCTACTTGGAAGGGACATCGGGAGGGCCTCCCTTCTGATTTTTTAAATGCTATTACTGAGCTTTCATTATATGCACAACACTGCACTGAATGCACAATAAATGCATGATCCCTAAAGCCTCCCAATAGTCTCTGGAACTAAGTATCTGTATAATTCACTGTGAGGCCCAAAGAGAAGTGGGGTCTCTTTTCCAGGGTCGCACAGTTAGTAGCCAGGTTGCTGATCTCAGAACTCAGGTAATCAGGTTCTTCTCCGTCACTCCTTCACCTCTGAGCCAGCTGCATCTAAGATAGGTCGAGAGGTGATGGGCCCCCCTGTAGGAGGTGAGCCAAACCTTAGGCTGGACAAGCAACAGATCAAATGTTTTAGGGGGGCTTCTAGCACTGGCGGAGGATGGAGAGTTGAATTGAGAGGTTTGAGTAGGGCCTGAATTTGGTCAGCCGAGCATTCTTCCCACCCTCCCCTGCTTCTCCGTCTTTCTATGTCTTCTCCGTCTTTTCTCCGGAGCCTGCTTCTCCGTCTTTCTATGTCTCTGCCTCTGTGTGTGTGTCTCAGATCCATCTTCTGATTGTCCTACAAACCCATACCCACATTCACTCTCACCCTCTGCCCCGGCCACCTAATTTTTCCGCAAGGATATCCTTTTCCCTCTCACACTCCAACTAAGTAATTCCCATCCTGCAGGTTGTAGTCAAAGTCCGTGTTCTGTGGGAGGTATTTCCTAACTGCCCCTGCCCACACCCCCTTCCCTGCACTGGGGTGGGGGGCATGGGAAATCTTGCCAGCACAGACCTCAAACCAGACAGGGCCCGTGGATATATTGTACTTTGCTCTGTTGCTCCACACACTAATTTTTTTTTTAAATCTTGTTATTACGAAAGTTGGGAAGTTTCCATTAAAACCCAGATTTCCATTAAAATCCAGCTTCCAAAAAATTGCCTCCTGACCTGACATAGGGGCCACAGTTCTTCCTGACAATAATACGCTAAAGCTTATTAACAGCTTGCTATTTTAAATGAGATCGGCCCACTCCCTGCTGAGCCTACATCATCCATGGATAGTACCTGTCTGGTTCTATAGGTATCTAAGTTTGCAACCTCTGACTTAGACTGTGGAGCCAAAAGGGCCTTTAGAGATCTAGCCCAACCCCACTCTCCACCCTACCCCCCATTTCACAGAAGAGCACCTGAGATCTGGAGAGAGAAAATGATTTCCCAAGTGCACACAGGAGTTAGCCCCAGTCCAGGACCTCAGCCACAGGCCTCTGTGAATCTTACTTGAACCAGATGTCATTTCTAACTCTCCTGGATCTCAACGCACAGGGGCTGTTAAGTTACTTAGTTATGGCCCCGAGACTATTCAGTCCTGGGGAGTCGGGAGGGGTTCTCTTTCTGATGAGTTTTGTTAAGTACCCATTTCTCCCTCCTGCGGGCTCAAGGGACCCAGTCTCTAATACCTCTGCCACCACACACTAACCTTAGGGCAAGGTGCTTCTCTTCCCAACCCTCTCCCAGGCCACTGAATGAAACAGTCTTCAGGCTCCCTATGCCCACAATGTCCCTAAGACAAGGTCACGACCATGAATATCCAGAGGTATGTATGTTATGGCCTGTGGGCACATGAACAGGGGACACCAAAATGACAACTTTAGGAAGTGCCACAGGCTTAGGAAGTTTTACTAACTCCAGGTTCAGGTGCCCACAAAGAAGCCACTTTCCCAATTCCCCCTTTGCACCTGCAAACTGACAAGGAATCAGATAGTTTCTCATAAACCAGCAGGTAAGCTCCAGGGCACAAGGGCGTGTGTCCGTTTCCTGCATGGAAATAGATGCAGTACCTAGAGAGCGGCTTCACTCAAATCTTTGCTGACTAAATATCAAATGAATGAATATGAATGCATTCAGGTGAAGAGTCTTACAAATGTATAAAACCCAAGTTTTCTATAAATATATACTTCTGTGGGAGGTATTTCCTAACTGCCCCTGCCCACACCCCCTTCCCCACACTGGGGCGGGGGTGGGGGGGGAGAATCTTGCCAGCACAGAACTTAAACCAGACAGGGCCCGTGGATATATATACAATATATAGTATATAAATAAAGTATATATATATACTTTGTGTATATATATAAATACATGTTTATATATATAAATATATAAATATTTATATATATAAATATATAAAATATATTTTATATAAATATATAAATTATATATATATAAATATATTTATAGTATATAAATAAAGTATATATATACTTCGTCGGGACACCTGGGTGGCTCAGCGGTTGGACGTCTGCCTTGGGCTCAGGGCGTGATCCCGGGTTGGGGGATAGAGGCCTGCTTCGGACTTCCTGTGAGGAGCCTGCTTCTCCGTCTTTCTATGTCTCTGCCTCTGTGTGTGTGTCTCTCATGAATAAATAAATGAATAAATCTTAATATATATATGTATATATATACTTCATCTGTCTTAACTAGAAAAAAACAAGATGCCATGAAATTGAGCTGCCTAGAAAAATCTAGACTGTGTTTCCAAAGGCCAGGTCAGGCTCAATGCCAGAAAGGTTGCCTGGAGGTTGGGAGTTACAGCTTCGGGGACCAGCCCCCAATGCCCTGTTTCCCCAACACTCTCTCCGGCTCAGTCCCAGCCTCTGAGGGAGAAGTCGAAGGAAAGCTGTTGATGTCATGGGGTTGACAGTTAAGAGCTTGGACTGCCCTGACCTGCCTCCCAGTGTAGGGGTGACAGCAGCCGGGCCTCCTTCCTCCAGCCCCATCACCAACACTCACACACAGTTCGGGGCGGGACAGGGGCAAAATCACCAGGCTGCATTCAGGGCAGGACACATCAGTCTCACGCAGCCTGGTAAGGGGACTGCCTTTCAAAGCCCGGTTCTCCCGACAGCGCTTGTCCCCTTCTGCCCAGGATCCCACTGAGCTCCAGCAGGCCCTGGCTGCGTCACCGCCCAGGCCCTGCCGGTCCCTCCAGCTCTGCCCACTGTTGTACTCAATCTCCTCATCGAAGGCTCTTCAGCTGAGCCTGCCAGTCTCCTGAAAGAGCAGGTGCGCTTGGCACAGGGCCCATTCTGCCCTAGATACTCTTGTAACAAGCTCCGTCTTCATCCTCCCGGCACCCTGCGAGGTAGGTGCATTCCCATTTTGCAGATGGAAAAGCAGAAGTCATACAGCTAGTAACTGAGAGGGCCAGGATTCAAGCCCAGTCTGTTTCCAGTTTCCCTGGTGGCAACCCCCTGCCCTCTGCTGCACTGTTTTATTGTTGATCTTACACTATGTTGTGTTATCACTTTTGGGCTCCAGTTGGGCTCTCCTAGGACAAAGCCAAGGATTTCTTCATCTCTGTGTGCATTTGTTCAGTGCAATGCCAGGCATGTAGTAGGTCTCTAACTGCTGACTGAATGAGCCCATCAATAGCCCTTTGTAAACCATCAAACCCTCTACAGAGGCCAGATGTTCCAATCCCAAATCCATGGGCCTCTGGAGATACATTGCCGCTCACCACTTGAACTTAAGGCTCTGAGTGCGGACAGAAGGGGCTGTGAAGGATGCTCCTCAAGTCTCTCAGTCTCAGCTGGCTCAGGAAAGTTTTTCATTATTACCTCAATCACATAAAATTAACACAAAATGATGTCTTTCAATTAGTAATAGGGCAATGGGGGATGGGGAATGTGTGTGTTTGTTAAAACAGCAGGGGCGACCTAGGGGAAGGGGGATTAACGAGAGCAGAAGCAGCTGGCCCTGGGCTCTCAGCTCACTCGTCCTCATTAGTGTCTTAGGTTTCCGACCGGCTGCTAATTGCTCCCTTATTTCCCAGTCACAGGAAGCCCTCGCCATTCTGCGTTCCCAGCTGCAAGGTGGCAGACCTGTCCTGGCCCCTAGCAGAGGCAGAGACAACACAGGGCCGCTCCCTGGCCCACCTCACCCCGACTCTGGTAGACACCCTTGGTGCAAGGTGGGACCTGGGAGCCAGTGGGATGGCCATGTCCTCGGGTGAGGGGTCCAGGGGTCAGGCTTGCCCTGACCTGCTCCCTCACCCTCACTCCTCTTCAGACGCTTCAGCTTCCTAAGTGAGGCCAAATCCAATATGATAGGAACAACTTAAAGTCCAAATGCATCCTCCGGCAGGAAGAGATTTTTTCTTTTTGGATCATAATGAAATACCCGTCTACCCTTCATCACCCTAATTAAAATAGCACCTGCTAACCCCTCACCTCGGGTCTACCTTACGCCCTGCCCTGCTTTATTTTCTACATCCCACTATCATCATCCGACATGCTCCATCTTCTCATTCATTGCCCCATGGAACTAAAGTCCCTCGAAAGCAAACATTTACGTATTGGCCCAGCTGTACACATAAGTGCACACACATATATACGCATATGTATGTATGTATATATATATATACACACACACACACACACACACTCACGTAATTGTGGAGACACACATGCCCACGTTTCCATACCTGCACACAGCTCACAGCTCTTCACACAAACACAAAGGCCCATGGTCCTATATAAACCACATAATCCATGCCACGTGCACACTGCTGCAAGAACATACCATTCTCCTGAATGATGTCAGAGGCGCACTGCTCTAGGACAGACATGTTTGCCAAGATGGTCACAATCTGGAAAAGAGAATTGAGAATCTGAGAAAATGCGCACACCTGAGCCGAGTAGTGCTCTTTACAGACAGCTGAGCCAGGAGCGACGAAGCTTTCCTGTAGTCTGTGGTTCTTTCCCATGGTATTTTCTTCCATCCTCGTGGGTACCTGCCTCCCATATATATTTCCCCAGTGACTGGCTCTCACTCGTCAGCATGTGGCACTGGGATGGCCCCCAGGGGCCCCAGGACTCCACTGGAGAGAACAGTGTGCCTGAGTGAAGAGGGGACCCACCAGCTTTCTGCAGAAATGGAGACAGATTGGCAGACTGCTGGCTCGCCCTCCCCTGGACTGGGTGCCGCTCATCCTAGCCTCTTGCCCTGATAGTGAACCCCACCTACTTTCAGCCTGAAATTAATGGACAGCAAGGTCAAGTTAGAGAACATAAGATCAAAGGGCAGCATCACACCCCAAGTGTCATGTATTGTAAGGAACCTGGTGCGGAAGTTCTTGCTCGGCTGGCTTTGCAAGGCTGCGGTCCACAAGCCTTGCCTGTGGGTCATCTCTGAAGGGCTGTGTCTGTAGTAAAGAGATGCTGACGCCAGGTGGGCAGCAAGCCTTGGCTACAACCACACGGGCTGGACAGCCAATAGCCCACCCCACCCCGACTCCTTGGCCAGGGTCAAGGCTGCAGGGAAAACGCACCACCCAGAACTGGATTAAGGAATGGACCACCAAGAGATGGCTTACAGACCCCAAACTGTTAGGTGCCAAAACACCATTGGAAAATGTTGGAAACTTGGCACCTATTAACTCAGATATGACCCAAGACACTGCTCCCGAGGTAAATGGCAAAATGAAATCCACCCACTGCCACAGAAGCAGACAGCACCCTCGAGTGGTAATTAAAATAAAATAAAATAAAATAAAATAAAATAAAATAAAATAAAACAAAATGGAAAACACTCCTTGCTGGTGCAGTCCTCCCTCTCTCTCGAAAGGGTTCCTCAGAGCTTCTGGCACATTATAACTGGAGACCATGTCCCCACCTCTGAGGCAGCAGCTGACAGTCTACCGAGCACGGCTCATGCAACTTAAACTCTGGAACTGGATAATGCATAGTAATGTGAAGTTTGCCAAGAGAGAGTATTATCTCTATTTTAACTGGTTTGACACTGGCATATTATCCTGCATAAATAAATGCATATGATAAATCTCTTCTTCTACACAGAAAGGAAAAGGGTTGCCATATGAATAGATTATCTATCACCATCCCCACCGAACACACATGTTGAAAAGGGACCTGTGTTCTTTGGCGGCTGTGTGTCAGGCCCTGGTGGCTCAGACCTGGTCGGGGGTCTGGCTGCGTAAGCATGCCTGGGATGGGCTGTCGGGATGGCGGGGGGGTGCAGAGAATCCCCCAAAAGCTTTCTCCCACAGGCAACCCTGCCCCACCAGATATTCTATGAAGGAAGTGGAGGAGGGTTGGTCCTTAGAAGTTTTTTCCTCCCCTTGGAAGACTGTGTGTAAGTGTTGAGAGGAAGGAGTTAGAGGAAATATATGGGTCAAAGACACAGTTTGAAGAAATGGAAGGAGGGACGCGTGGGTGGCTCAGTGGCTGAGCACCTGCCTTCCGCCCAGGGCCCCAGGGCGTGATCCTGGAGTCCCAGGATCAAGGCCCCCATCGGGCTCCCTGCAGGGAGCCTGCTTCTCCCTCTGCCTGTGTCTCTGCCTCTCTCTCTCTCTCTGTGTCTCTCATGAATAAATAAAATCTTTTTCTTAAAAAATGGAAGGAATAAAATTTAAATTAAAAAGAAAGGAAAGTTCCCCAGGAGGCATAAAGTGCATCATCCTACAAGGAAGCAAACAGGAGGCCAAGTCCAGGGCAGAGCGCAGCTCACTGGCCTCGGGCCTTGGGTGGCCCATTAGCGACAGCACAGAGCACGGCCTCCGGCCACACGGAGCCACCACATGCCACCCTGAGCAGCCACCCTCAGCAGCTGGCTGTTCCAAAAAAGGGGAGGGAGGACACGAGGAAGCGAGGCAGGAAGGGCAAACTAAAACAGGAAAAGGAAACCTCTGTCTGCAGCCCCAGGTTCATTACCCGCGATTATTAGCTGTGTCGGGCACAGGTAGGTCTTTGTGTCAGACTCATTTAGATCCTGTTAATGAAAATTACTTCCTCTTTGCAGAGCCTGTACCCCATGCGGTTTTCTGAGGTTCAGATGAAGTATTCAATTAAGCACAATTTGAATAAATGCCAATTACGCCCTGCTTGGAGTCCCCCTTCTGAAAGCTCCATGTGTGCGCCGTGATGTAGCGGGAAAGGGGCATCAATACCTCTCCTTGATGTCAGGCCCAGGGATGGGATCTTAGGGACAACTGGTTTACCTTGTTGGGGACATGAAACAATGCTGTCAGGGGACAGAGTGCAAGAGCCAGGCAGACAGGTGCCCCCAGCCCAGGATCATTCATTCCTGTCTGATGACTTTTCAATGAAGTCCTATTCCTCCTGAGTGAAAGGGCACTAGTCGCCCCGCAGTTATTTGGGGAGTAGAGGGGGGTATCAGCCTCGAGAGAGGCCCTCGGTGAGAGGCAGTGCAGTATGGTGGCTAAGCACGTGGGTCAGCCTACTTCCAAATATTGGCTCTAAAAAAAACAAAAACAAAAACAAAAACAAAACAAAACAAAAAACAGATATCGGCTCTATCATTTCTTTTCCACAGGATCTTGGCCATGTTATTGAATTACAAACTACCACAGGCTTAGTGGCTTAAAACGAAACAATTTTACCTTGCAGTTCTGGAGGTCAGAGAATCCACGTCCTTGCCCTTTCTGGTTTCTCGAGGTTGCTCCCATTACTCAGCTCTCAGCCCTTCACTCTGACCTCTGCTTCTTCACTCGTGGCTCACTTTCTGACTCTGACCTTCCTACCTCATCCTCTAAGAATCCCTGTGGTAACGTTAGACCCACATCAATAACCCAAGGTAATATTCCTATATCAAGACCCTTATCGTATCCACAAAATCCTTTTGGCCATGTAAGGTAAAACCCAGGTTTTGGGGAATAGGATGTGGACCTCTTTGGAGGGTCATTATTTGGCCTACAACAGCAGATAAATAGATAATTCATAAGATGGTCACGAGCATTCAATGAGTTAATGTTTTGTCAAGCACCCAGAACATTTGGTGAATAAAATGAGTATAACTTCCTTCTGGGAAACAGAGCCTGAAAGTATCCAGAGCTTGAAAGATTATGTCACGGAGTCCTAACCAATGCAATGCCCGCCGTTGCCAAATGCACTGTTAATGGGAGATCATTCCTGAAGGGAGACAAGATCCCAGAGCAGAAGGAGCCCTTCCCAGCAGAGAACCAAAAAACCTCTGGCTCATTTCCTCTGTGGCATTTTTTTTAAAGATTTTATTTATTCATTCATAAGAGACATGGAGAGAGAGGCCGAGACACAGGCAGAGGGAGAAGCAGGCTCCCCACAGGGAGCCCGATGCGGGACTCGATCCCAGGACCCCAGGATCACGCCCTGAGTCAAAGGCAGATGCTCAACCGCTGAGCCACCCACGTGCCCCACCTCTGTGGCATTTTAAAATCATTTTTCTTTTGGCCTCCCAAAGACTGCCTGAGAAAAATTGAGGCGAATAGCAAATTGGCCAGAATAGCAGGGGGACCTCCCTCGTCACTGATTCAAGAAAAAAATGCCCCCATGTGGTAAGAAGAAAGTTGGCAAAGCCTTTTGATGTCAGCACACACACACGCCCGGAGAGAAAAAGGTTTGTTCCGGCGCTGGCCCAGGGCAGGTGCCCCTGGAACACTTGTCACTTGTCTGCAACGGATCCCAAGGCAGGAACCGGGCTTGTCTCACATCCTCAGCAACGTTTGCCTATGATCACACTCTGACTCCTCTCTCTCTCTCTGTCCCTTTCATTTTCTACATCGTACACTAACACTTTCTATATTGTGGACTAGGAAGACCATCCCTTATAGAAAAAAAAGAAAAATCAAGTGAGGATTATTCTGCACAGAAGCAGGTGTATGACAGAAAATCTAAGACGCATTTAATGAAAAGTTATGATTGCTTCTATGCTGCGCAGTAATTAGGACAGAAAGGCCAACATTTCATATGACTGCAATTAGAATTACTCTTTAATTGCTAGATGGAGTATTTAGATGTCTACCATCACCAGGTTAGCTCCCTGAAAGCTAGCGCAAGGGTGTCAACAGCCCGGGAGAGCAGCCCGCAAAATCTCTTTCAGCCTCTAGGGGGAGCGCAGTGCCCTTCTCTCTCTCTTCTCTCTCTGTCTCTCTCTGTCTCTGTCTCTCTCCCTCCTACCATCTTCCCTCCACTTCACTTCTTTTTTTTCTTCCAAAAAACCAAAAGAGTCAAGACAAGGACATGGGTCTGAAGCAGGAGGGGCCTCAGGGAGGAAGGATGTGGTCTCTCTGAACAACACTTTCTTCCCCAAGGCCAGGGAGGCGAGGCAGTGCCCGGCAAGGTGCAGCCTCTGCTGCTCTCTGCTGAGCCTCTCACTCCGTCTGCTAGGAGTGGTCAGGGGTCTGGAAGCGGGGGGCTGGGGGCCGGCCAGGCACGGACAACAGGAGCGCGCTGCCTAGGCCCGGGACAAGCACACCGCCCCACGCTCGGCCACTCGGATCGTCTGGGCCCAGCCTGCCTCCTCACTACCAGAGAAGCCAGACAGGAGGAGGACTGGGGTTTGGGCTCAGGAGAGAGAGCCACACAGGCCGCTCCAGCACCTGGGATGTAGGTCCCAGGCTGTGGGGGAACCAGGCCAGAGGACTGTCCCCGGGGATTGCATCGAGGTTGGGGTGTGCGCCTCCCAGAATCAGGGACCACGAGCTCTGCGCTTAGGAAACTAACCCTTGGCTCTGTAGGAGGAGCTTCTGGAGCAGGTCAGGACTGGGTGTTGCGATCCTGGCTTTACAGGCTTTATCAACACCCCCACCCCCACCCCCACCCCCAACACACACACAACGTGCATACACCCCCACACCCCACCTGGAACGACACATGCACTGCCTCACTCCGTACCACACTCCCCACCACCACATCCCCTCCACGGCTGGCCCCACCTTCCTGCCCCAAAGCTGACAGTCCCTGTCACTGACCCATCCCAGTCCCTGGTTCTACCACAGACCGCAGCCCCATTCATTACTGAGTATCCACCTTGCTTCTAACTACTTTATGAGCAATCTGCCATCCCATCATCATCGCCGTCCCGACGACACTAGGACAGAGGGAATAGATGGTCCCCATTACACGACCGAGGAGACGTGTGGCTCAGAGAAGTTAAGCGATTTGTCTAAGGTCACACAGCTAGAAAACGGCAGAGCCAGGATTTGAAGTCGGGTCTGTCTGAACCCAAAGCCTGTGCTGTTTCTCCTCCGTCATGGGCATCACATAGGTATTAAAAGGGCTTGGGGGCAGCCGGGGTGGCTCAGCGGTTTAGCACCACCTTCGGCCCAGGGCCTGATCCTGGAGACCCGGGATCGAGTCCCACATCAGGTTCCCTGCGTGGAGTCTGCCTCTCCCTCTGCCTCTGTCTCTGCCTCCCTCTCTCTCTGTGTCTCTCACGAATAAATAAATGAAATCTTTAAAAAAAAATAAAGAAATAAAAAAATAAAAGGGTTTTGTAAAGGATTAGAGGATTAGAGGGCTTGGCAACGTGAGTCAAAATTATACTCCCTACTAACTGGCATTTCTGATAATGGACTCCTGATGGTGATATTCATGGTGAGTTTTCAGAAATGCCACAAAACCTGAACATTCTAAAATACCAAGCAGGCAATATGTTTTGTTTGGTTTTGTTTTGTTCCATGGGAAACATATAGCAGTACCTTCACCTCTAAGAAAGCAATTATTTCTGAAGGCCAAAAGAAGTCACGCTCGGTGAAAGCTTCTGTTGTGGCCTAGACAAGATCCCCGGGTCCCGGTCACCCTAGGGTGTCACCCTGGGAGGGTGCTGGGAGGCTGTAAGGTGGGAGAGCACAGACCCCCGGTGGCCCTCACCCCTGTCCACACCCCAGAGGTGCTGGTGCAGACAAGGTAGGCGCGGCAATGAGGGTTTTTGTCAGACAAATTAAGGGAACTGGGCTTGCTGGGGTGACAGGGGTGTTCATCGAGATGTCCATGCGGAGGTGGACAAAATAGAGATCCAAGACCCAGCGGCTCTGCACAGCCCTGGCGTCACTGGCAGATGCATTACCGGAAGCCTCGCGGCATTTAATTTCCTAAGTGTTTCAGGGGGCGGTGAGCACTTCAGAGCCTAATTCATCTTCGTTGTCTTCATTACAGAGAGCTCTGTGATCACTTTAATCCTCCCCCTGCCACAGGAAAGAGCCATTTGTTTCCTTAATGGGTGCGCTTTCACTAGCTAAGTGGTTGCTCTGAGTCACGGCAGTAGGTGGGCAGAAGGTGAAGCTGTCCTGAGGATGTGGGGGGCTGGAGGGGGGGGGATTGGTCGTGCCTGGCCCAGACTTGGGGGGCAGGGGAGACCTAGGAGCCCGGAGAGGGAAGGAGGGAGGGGGGGATGATGGGGTCGGGGTTGGGGGATGTGAGGAGAGGGGCAGGAAATCTCTGGGCTCCAGATTCAGAAGGAGCTGCCACCTGCATGGAGTTTGACTCCATTCTCTCTGGGCCCTGACCCTCCACCCCCCTTCTGAGGAATCCATGAGGTTTCAGAAGGGGGCCGGCCAGCCACTCCTCATGATAAAGGAGGGTCTCTGCACACAGAGCTACAGGATGTCTGGCTGGAAGAGACAAGCCCGTATCACCGACCTGGAGGTTCCCCACCCAGGGCCATGGGCCACACATTCAATGCCACACGTTTGCATTCATTCAGTTAGTTAGTTATTTCAACTTAGTGAAGTATGTTGTATTGAACCCCATTCGCAGTGGAGAAAAGTGAGGCTCAGAGTGAATTGCCCCGAGGTACATGATTCGAATAGCAGAGGAGCTTCTTCCCCCCACCCTACCCCAGAGGAATCAACCACATGAAATAACTAGAAACGAATAAATATCACTAGGAAAGTCAACACCGCATTGTGAGGTGTGGCCTCCAGGAAAAGGAGGTGATGCCAGGTGACTGGAGCCATCAGGGAAGGCTTTCCAGAAGTTTCTGGGGTAGGAATCAAACGGGAAGCTGTGGCAGCTTCAACTAGGTGTTGGGGCTGGGAGAAACAGAGACTGGAGCTAAGAGGTAGGCAGGGATGAGTTGGGTGGGAGGCTGGGGGATCATCTAATGGGGGGGATCATCAGCTTGGGCACCCGATGGAATTCACAGAGGCCTAAAACCCACCGGATTGACCACCCCCACCCCTTGGTAGGGAAATGGGAGGCTGAGTATATAGCAGCAGTGGGACAGGATAGATTTCTGTAACCTCAGAGCTCAAGGCTCTGAAAAGCCCCTCATTCAATGTTTTTGAACACATTTAACAATAAAATCCCTTTATATGTGGAGCTGTATGTGGAGCTCAAATATACAAAAACATTGAGAGTGATAGAGGGGTTGAGGTCCTGAATCAAGGCTCTGCTCTGCGGAGGCAGAGAAGGGAAGAACCTCTATGCAGGGAGGATACAAGCCAGACAGGCCGCAATGAGACTGGGACGCAGAATTCCACAGGCGGACCAGGGACACCTGGGGTGTCTGCCTTCTGGGATGCGCTGGTGTGGACAGAGATTGAGGAAGGCCCTAGAGTGGCTGGCATGGAGGAGTGGGGCAGAGAGTGGGCTCATGAAGATGCTCCAAGGCCAACGACGTATGTTGAGAACATTTTCCTTTACCTAGAGTGTGACTCACAGGATGGACTGCGTGCTGGCAGGCCATGTGGTCTCCCTCTCCTCCAGAACCTTCGCCCTGGCCTCCTGACCTCTGTCTTTATGGCTACAGGCTCTGTGTCTGCTCCCCTCTGAGCCGCTCACCTGATCCCGGGTGTAAGGCGTATCCACTCTCTGCTTGTCGCTGCAAGCTTCCAGGAGGACCCGGATGGCATTCAGCTGTAGAAGCATCTCGCAGGCCATCGTGTCAAAGAAAGTGATGTTGGCCAGGGCCGCAGAAGCCAGCAGGAAGACCTCCCCAGACGAGGCCTCTTGGCACAGTTCTGGATGGTGAAGAGGAAGAAATCAGCCTCCTGCCAGTGCTCTCCTATCAGTTATCTCACTTGACTCCTGCAATTGCCCTGGGAGAAAGTCTGGGCAGCTGTTATGATGCCCATTTCACAGATGAGGAAAGCAGTTGCCAGAGATGGAAATTTATCTGTCTACATAAGTAGCAGAGCTGGGATTTGAATCCTGGTGTAGAATTTCTATTTCTTCCTGTATCCGTTTAGTCCTTTACCAAGGGAACACCACGTGTCAGGCACTGCTGGTGTCTTGGCATGGCGCGGTGAACACACAGATCAGGGCTGTGCCCCTGTTAAGTTTATGTCCTAGCAGTAGGTGAGAGAAAATGAACTTTTTAAAAATTAATAAGATTATTGTTGCACATTCTAATGTGAGGGAGAAAACAAACAAGTGCTAAGACAGGGAATAACTCAAGGCTTGGTGGGGTGCAAACGGAAGATCTCCCTAGGAATGTGACAGCTGAAACTGTAAGGAGAAAATGGGGCAGTCATGAGAATACTTGGGGACCAATATGTTCCAGACCAAAGGAACAGCAGCATGTGCAAAGGCCCTGAAGCACAGAAGAGCTCCTGGTCCGTCTGTATCTCCAGCAATGTACATTAGACTGCTCCTGAATTTGCCTTAAGAAATTTGCCTTTCTTAAGAAAGAAGCTGAAGTTAAAACCTACGACTCTACCTTTCCAGCGGCCATCAGCAGAGCTTCAGGACCTCGTCTGGTCCCAGGATAAGGGTCATATGGCTGCGGAAAAGTCCTACACCAAGCCCTTGGATGGTAGGCTCTTTCTTTCTGATCCTAGTGGCCATAACCCAGACCTAACCAGAGTCCCCCACTTACCATCTCTAAATGATGAATCTGATGGGCCTTTACAGAGGAGAGAACCTCCCCCAAACCCTGTAATCCTCCACCATTTAGCCCATGTTCCCATGGGCTCCACTTGACCCAGAATGGACTCCTGCCTCAGCAGGAGGTGTGCTGGCCACTCATTCTAGTGGGCCGAACTTCTGACCCTCAGCTCCAACTTGAGCATCATTCAAGGTGCTTCCTGGGTCCAGGTCCTCTCCTAGTGACAACATCTCTATGAAAACACAGAGAGAGGAAACCACACTTCAGGAAAACACCTGCAGGAAGAGTTGGGCCATGTGCAATCCTGATCCCTAATCCTAGCTCCCAGACAAAGAATCTGTACTTCCAGCTTCTAACATTGAAGCTGGCGTGTCTGGGGCCTTTGAGCGAATGCAGTTACTGGCCCCTACCAAAACGGGGATGGAAAATAATATTAGTTGGGCCACCTGCTGTGTGCCTTGCTCTGCATCATTAAATTCTGAGCACCCTTAAAGTAGAAGATGGTCACCTCCATTTGCAGACGTAGAAGCCAAGGCTTAGGGAAGCTACTGGTAGCAGAAACACTCCCATGTACTCTGCGTGAGGCACTGCTACATATTTGACCCCCTGAAGCCATTCCATCCTTACTACAGCCCAACTTTCTACCACAATTTCATAGCTGTAGAACTGAAGATTCAAATATTAAGCGATTTTCCCAAAATTGAGGCATCGAGGAGTATGCAGACTCAACCCCAGGCCTACCCAATCCCAGTCCCCATTCTTTCTGTGTCCCTGGCTGCCTCTTGTCCCTAAGCCTCTTTGACTTTTTCCCAGTGGCACTCCTACAGATTTCGGTGTCAGGCCTACCAGGGAGGCAGGGGCTGTCCCTGGGGAGCACTGTGCCCCTCAGCCCAGGTGGGACCAACTAAGCAACTCAGCGTCTTGATCTAAGCCGCCAGGGCAGGGCAGCAGATTCCCCCAGGAACTAAGAATTCTCTCTGATGGTTCTTTTCCAATGGCTGCCCACTTTGGGAACCCCTGGGGACAAGCCAACCTCTTCCAGGCCACCTCCCTATATCCAAAGTTTGGAGAGAAACCACAGGAGTCACTGGCCCACTTTGCCGTAAAGATTTCTTCTAGATCCAAACACCCACACTAATTCTCATGCAGTCACGGTTGCCGCCAACGCAGCAATTATTAACACAACCACCTAAGTGCCTTTTAATTTGGGTGCACATTTATTTAAACTACAGTCTGAGTCACCTGGGATGCGTTAGGAAGATTAAATTGAGGATTCCAGTGACTCATTTATAAATGTTTCCAGGGAATAGCAAGAAATTGGAGGGCTATTTCCCACCAAAGAACAGAGCCCTGGCGTCCAGCCCAGAAAATATATCCCATCTGCTGACTCTCAGAGCAGACTCTACAATGTATCTTCATAAGGAGAAAATAAATAGAGAGGCTCCTCTTCTTCAGGGAGAAATCCAACCCCGGGCAAAGAAGTAGGGATGGAGATACGGGCAATAGGGAGAAACTTGTTTCGATTATATAGATTTCGGTATGTTGATTTGTTTTAAATTTTTGCTATCACTTATGCATTGGGAGATTTTCTACAAAACTTCGGATTTTTGTCTTATCTTTAAAAACTGGCCTTTCTGGGCAGCCCAGGTGGCTCAGCAGTTTAGCACCTGCCTTCGGCCCAGGGTGTGATCCTGGAGACCTGGGATCGAGTCCCACGTCAGGCTCCCTGTGTGGATCCTGCTTCTCCCTCTGCCTGTGTCTCTGCCTCTCTCTCTCTCTCTCTCTCTCTGTCTCTCATGAATAAATAAAAAATAAAAATCTTTTAAAAATAAAAATTGGCCTTTCAAAAAATTAAAAAAATAAAAATTGGCTTTTCTTACATGGCTATGATCAACGGGAGATTAATAGTGACCAACCTCCCTTTTGTCAGGGCTTTTCAGTTTCCTACAGGGTTCAAATTCTCTTCTTTTCTTCTCCCATCTGGCCCTCTTCAATCATTTATGTGTCCTGCCTGGCTCCAGTGGATGACTGACCATGAGCTTCCTGGCATAAGTGAATCCTAACTCTGTTATGTTGCCTTGAGAAGGTTCCTCAACCTCTCCTGGCCTACGTTTCTTCTCCTATTGAGTGAGCACTGAACTTTCTGGTCTCTTGAGTTCCCTCCAGCCAAGATCTTCAACAGTTGGCTTCTGTGTTTTGTCAACTTTAAAGAAACGTGGATGTTGGCAAATTGATGTATCCCAGCCTGGCTTGTGGGTGCCACTGCCCCAATGACCAGAATCAACCCATAAAGCCAATTTAACTGATGACTCCTATGTTCAAGGTCCTTGCAGAGCATACAATTCTAGAGCTAGAAGGACTCAAAAGAAATGGCTCCAACCTCATGTTTTCTGTATTAGGTAAACTGTGAAGTAGCCCCGCACAGGATTGCTGGTCAACAGCTCTTTGTTAAATGGATGAATGAAAAGACAAAAGCTCACACTCGAATGTTCTGACTCCTAGTCTAGTTTCTGCGCTGCCCCTACATTTGTGTTATGCCAAATCTTCCCAGCCTTGGTTTGAGAATTCCAAGAGTGAATGCTAAATTTTCTGATGAGATCAACTTTCATTCCGTTTCAATCAGACATGGATATGGAGACAGTGGCAGAGGTAAGGATAGAAGTAGAAACACATATCCTTGCCAGGACTTATAGAAGAAAGGATGTGGTTGGCAAAACAAGTCTCCTGAGGGTTTTATCCAGACAAGTACCAGCTTTGGCAGTTTTGCAAAAGAAAGCTGGAGGGAGAGAATATTCTAGATTGCAGACAATGATTCTCCAGTCAGGAGTACATAAGTCTGAATAGGAGAACTTAGAAGAGGGCAGCCCGGGTGGCTCAGTGGTTTAGCGCCGCCTTCAGCCCAGGTCCTGATCCTGGAGACCGGGGATCGAGTCCCATGTCGGGCTCCCTGCATGGAGCCTGCTTCTCCCTCTGCCTGTGTCTCTGCCTCTCTCTCTCTCTGTGTCTCTCATGAAAAAATAAATAAAATCTTTTTTTTTTAAAAAAAAAAAAAGGAGAACCTAGAAGAGTCACAGCTTTCAAGGCCCCACGATGTGGGTGCAGTGGGGGCTTGCAGGTGGCAGGCTGGTGTGGACCAGTGCTTGCTGAGAAGCTGTTTGCCCCATCATTCTGTGCATTCCTTGGCTGCAATAGTCTGAGACTTCAGAGACAGAGCCCACCAGAGTCTCTCTGGCCAAGGATCTAAACCTCAAAATTCAAGGTCCTCTACTTCCCCATGGGCTTGTCCCAGTCTCTATTCAGAAAGGTCAGTTAGTCCCAATGTGACCTCAACTCAAAGAACTTCTCAGCTGCATGCATTTCAATCAGAGACTTGACAACAAAGTTCTTTAAAGCCTGACTCTAATACTTTAACTGTGGGATTTCAGCTAGTGTGACATCAGTGTGGGAGCTACATGG
This sequence comes from Vulpes lagopus, assembly GCF_018345385.1. Taxonomy (NCBI): domain Eukaryota; kingdom Metazoa; phylum Chordata; class Mammalia; order Carnivora; family Canidae; genus Vulpes; species Vulpes lagopus. Next base: position 11,828,564 of record NC_054838.1, read on the forward strand.
GGTGCAGTGTGTGTGGGTGTGTGGAGGGGGGAGGAAGGCCTCCTTGGCCCTTCTTGAAGACAACTGTGACAAGTCCCGCTCACGCAGCAGTCCCCTCCCGCCCAGGGTGACTCACTGATGAGAGCTGTCACGATTTCTTCCATGCTTTCCAGAAAGCTGCCGAGGTGCTGAGTAAAGGGCAGGTGTGGGGAGGTGACCTGGGCAACCACAGCCGCAGCTTCAGCCCGTGTGGCCTCTGGGTGGCTGTCATCGGTCAGGATGTCGGCCAAGCATAGAACACCGTCCACCTGCAGGGGAGAGAGGGCATGGCCCTGTATGTCCTGGGAGAGCACCACTGCTCGTGACAGTAAGGAGACAGACACAAGCCCCCTATAGGGTCCAGCCCTAGATTCCCAGAACAGCCCAGGACACTGTGTGGAGCCAGGGACAACCCTGGTGGCAAGACCCCAAAAATGACCCCAAACCTGGCATCAGAAGACCTGTCCTTTGGCTCCAACAGAGACCAAGGACCTCTCCTGGGCTTCTTAGAATGCAGGCATCAAGCCAAGTGCCCAGGGCTAGCCCCTGGCCATCCACTACAGCAAAACACAGTGTAAAGAACAGTCACTTAGAATCCCCACATGCCCGAGCTCCAACCCTGGCCCCCTCTTACTTGAACCGTATGACTTGGCCTCCATCACTTAGCCTGTCCAAGACTGTATCCTCATCCACCAACAGGGTGTTGGGGGTTAAGGTGATGAAGCAGGTGATGCGGATCCAGGAAGACAAATGTTGGCTCCCTCCTCCCTTCCTCGGGTTAGCGCTAGGCTGAGCTCAACGTCCTTCGCTCCCCATCCCGTCTTCCACCACCCTCCCCACTAGAAAGAGGGCTGCTTCCCTGAAAGCTTGCTCTCTCTGCCTAACCAGAGAGGAATGAACCTGGGCGTGGTGGGATGGGAATGCCAGAAAAAGACTTCAGTTTCCCAGTTCTGCCCCAATCAGACTTACTCATGGCACTATAATAGCTTCTACTTATCAAGTGCTCACTATGTGCCAGCCATCCTTTCAAATGCCGTACATATACCATTAACTCCTTGTGATGATCCTCTGAGGCCAGTATTATCAGTATCCCCATTTTACAGATGAAGAAACTGAGACACAGAAGGATTCATTGACTTGCCACAAATCACAAACTTAAAAAAGTAGTTGGTTTGGAAGTTGAACCCAAATTGTGTAGCTTCAAAGCCCATGGTTTCTATCAGGACATTATACTGCCTCCTGAGAAGTGACAGCTGAACCTCAACCTCCACCTCCATCAGGGGTCACTAGATGAGGCTTTCTGGAGAAAGGCAGGGGAGGGATGGTGGGTAGTAACTTATCAGTTAGCTCAGCTGGGTCCCTGCGGCTCCTTAGATGCCCCAGGCCACCAGCCTGCCTGAGGACCCTGTCACCAACCACCAAGAAGTCCTTCCCCTGTTGGGGTGGGGGGCAGGGACGAGGCCAGGGAAGAACCAGGGAGAGGTGAAGTGAGGAGACACCTGTGCCTCTGCTCCCCACACCTGCCCACACCGGCTCCTGTCCCTACACCCTTACTTCCTGCCACTCAGCTCAAGCAGCTCTCCAGAGGTCAGTGTTTCTCTTGACTAATCACCACCACTGACTTCTGGGCCTCCCCTAAATGGCTCTTGGGAGCTGTAAGGTCCATTAGCTGTAAAAGCCTTTGGCAATCTCAGACTCAAAAGGAGACGAATATGGGAACAGGAGCTAGAGGAGCTGTCCGCAATAAAACTCACCTGGATGTGCCTAATTAAAAAAGAGCAAACAGCAGCCAGGCAGCTGCGGGCAGGACTGGATTCATGCCAGATGTCTGACTAACAGGCCTTCAGAGAAGAGCCTCGCTTGGGCCCAGGTAAGGAAAGGGGGCTGCTCTGGGCCTGGAAACAGGAAGCAGCCCTATTGCCAGCCTGCCAACATAAGAAACCTCTTAGACCTGTCGGATTTTTATCCCTTTCCCCCTTCCAGCATTATCCAAGGCTATAGCTAAGGGTCTCAAGTATCTTGGTCTCCTCAATCTGACATTGGATGCAAATGGAATTGTATTCCCAAACCCGGTTGAGAATGCCAGTCAAACCCAAACCAGGCCCACTAGAAACCTAGTCCCCAACATATGCTTGGAGATGGGTCAATCTGAATACACTAGAGAAGCCAGGAGTGAGTGATCTCTGAGGGCTCCCTAAATGCTCCTCAGCAACTGCAGTGAGTGCAGTTTCCCTGAGCACATGCTATGTGCCAAGCCGAGGTGAGTCAGGGCAGGGTATCCTCTGCAGTGAGGCAGGAGACTCATCCACAGATAACCACTTTACATTGTGATTTCCAATGAGGACATTCTCTGGGGAGGCCTCTGGAAGCCACCCTGACTTAATGCCCACACCCCAGCTTGAAGAGGTGGCCCTTGAAACGCAGGCCCAAATACACCTGCTAGCATCATAGCATTTATCACACTGTTTCTCCAGGTGGAGTCTGAGGACTAGTTGCACCCAATTCACGAAGGGTTTCTCCAAAGCACATTCCTGCCCACCCCCTTCCTAGACCTACTCAGACTCTGGGAAGGTGTGGAATTTGCCTTTTTCACAAGGTCCGCAGATGCCTTTATGCACCAGGGGTTTGGAGCAGCACCACTGTGATGTGACTCTCTCTCTCCCCCTTGTCTGTTTCCCCTGTCCCCAGAGCACTCTTCAAGTCTGGGTACAGCTTGTTCACTCATGGCTGCTCCAGCCCTCACACATAGTAGTAGGCTTTGGGTAAAAGGGGAATAAATGCAAGCGAGTAAAAGTTGGCCGAAGACTTGAAGACACACCTGAGCTAAGTAAAGGGGAAGGGATGGCATCGCAGATGGAGGAGCTATTGTGAGCAAGGGCCACTACAGGGAAGAGCAGCTCCAGAGAAACAGCCAGCTTGGGAACATGGATTCTACGAATTCCTGACCCCAAGACAGTGGCTCTGACTGAGCCTGATTCCTCTTCTGCCCTTAGGTTTCCCAAGAAGTGTATCTGTGGTGTCATGTCTATGCAACTGCCCACTGTCCTGCTTCCCTTCTAATGTGTTTTCTGCACTTCAGATCTCTTTTGGTAACTTGTTAATTATGAAATCTATCGTCCCTTCAAAAGAGAATATGTGTGTGTGTTGCAAATATATGAGGTATAAAAAACAACAAAACAAACACCCATATGGGTATACGTATGTGCCTACTATCTAGACATTTTTTTTTTAGATTTTTAAAATTTATTTATTCATGAGATACACAGAGAGAGAATGAGAGAGGCAGAGACACAAGCAGAGGTTCCATGCAAGGGCCCGATGCGGGACTCAATCCCTGGTCTCCAGGATCACACCCTGGGCTGAAGGTGGCGCTAAACCACTGAGCCACCCCGGGCTGCCCCAGAAATTCTAATAATATTAGGAAGAAGATAATATCATAAAGCTCCCTGTATGCAGTTTTTGATCTCAAAGCTCTGCCTTTCCCTGTTGGATGGGCCACTACCCTGAATTTTGTGCTATTATTCCCTGTTTCTTTAGAGATTTATTGCATGTGTATAGCTTTACAAGGTTTTGAACTTGACACAAATGGTATCATGGTGTGTATAGCACTTCGCTCTTTCCCCCAGTCATTTTGGGAAACTCCTAAGGTCTATTTTCACTGCTGTGTGGTATCTCACTGTATAAACCAACTGTTATTCATGTATATATTCTCCTGTCGATGGTCCTTTGAGTCATTCCTCGGTTTTTGCTATAATATGCAGTACTTCTATAAATGTTCTTCCAAGCGTCTTCTGGTGCATACATGCCAGATTCTCTAGGGGTCTCAATCAAGGAGTGGAATTACTAACTCATAGAGCCTGCACATCTTTAATTCTACTAGTGTTGCCACGTTGTTTTGCAGGACAGCTGTAGCAGTTTATATCCCTATCAGCAGTGTATAAACTCAACTCCATACTCTTGCCAACATTTGGTACTGTCAGATTCTAAAGTTTTGTCACTTTGGTGGAGGTGTAAAATTTTTATTTTAATATGTATGTCTCGACTTTCTACCATGAAGCTCAGAGTCCTCTCATGTTTTCATTTTATTATGATTAGGTTTGGTTCTGATTTGGGGTTTTGCCATTTGGACTTTTTCTACGAATGGCCTGTTCATGTGTTTTGCTCATTTTTCTATTTGGTAGATTGTCACAGTGGGTCAATTTCTTGGGCCTTTGTGTCTGATGCTTCTGATCTGCCACTTAGCCTGCTGTCAGCAAGATGCCACTAGCCCAAGTTGATTTCCCTATGCATCACCATCTCAGCAGCTCCAACCCAGCCAGCTCACTGCAGTGGGAGCCCCTGAAGGGGACCACACCACTGGACTCCAAGCTTTCCAGTGCATGAACTAGTTCCTGTAGCATCAGAACATGCACAGGCTCTAGAGTCACACCTACCTGGATCTGAATCCTGCTTCTGCATCTTACTAGCTGCACAATTTTTGTACTTATTTTGAGTCTTTATGTATAAGTGGGGGTAAAAATACCCACCTCCGAGGATGTTGGAATTTAACAAAGATAATGCATGTATAATACCTGCCACATGGTGGTGCCATCATCCCACCTCTTCTGCATCTGATGATTGCAGCTATCTAGATCTGGGGCCCTGAGTCCTACTCACTTTTCTGTAGGCTCATCTGGGACTGACACTCTGCTGGGAACCTCAGCCCTTTGTGTTAGGGCCCACAGGCTTTCCTACTTGTTTGGACATCTCAACTCATGCAGCCCAGAACTAGAACTTTTAAAAGGAGAGTGACTCCTATTTCAATTCCTGACCAGCACCAATAAGATGAATAACTACAATAGCTCGGAAGAGAACAAAGAGAAAAGTAGCACAATCCCTGCATCTCTTTATAGCTCATCAAACATTAATTGTGCACCTACCTTGTGATGGGCACTGAACTAGGCACTGGTACAAAGATGAATCAGGAATAAACAAGAAATGGAGAAGCAAAGACAGACACATAGAGAAATAAAAGATGAAGGAGGGAGAATGAAAGAGAGAGAGATCATATATTTAAGAAGGATTTGGGGACTTGTCTGGTGCAGAGCCCAGCCTCCCTGTCCCTCTCTGACTTGGCCTCTACAACACCTCTCCCTGCTGGGAACCCTCTCCAACTTGGTGCTCTCTCCTGCCTGGGACTCTATGACACCCCATTGTGGAGGCTCATCTCCGCCCTAACTACCACTTATCATTTGCTCCTTTAGTCTCTCCTTTGCATCCACCTAAAGTAGCTTACACCAGGCTCCCCCAACAGCCCACTTTGTACCATCTCAGTCAATAGCACCTAAGTCAAGTGGCCTCAGTGACTCACTAGGATGACCCCCAAACCTAGCTCTCTAGCTCTGACCTTCTTTCCTGATATCCACATATACATTTCCAACCTGCCACTGAATCTTTTTATGTTTAACTCCAAAATTAATTTGCCTAGATATTCCACAGGGACCTCAAACCCAGTTCACCTAAAGCTTGAATGGTCTTCTGTGAACACATGCCTGCCTCCCTCAGACAGAGTTTCTCTGTCCTCCCAGCTGCCATACCACTCCGATCTGATCACAACTAGAGCACTTATGGTGTCAGGTTGCTCTCATATGTTTGTATGTCTACCCTGCACTAGATGTGAGCTGCTCTGGACAGCTCCTGTACTGAATCATCTCTAGTCTCCAGCACCCAACTGAAGCCTGACACATGGCAGTTAACACAGCAGGCTGAATGGCAAAGAGACAGAGGCCTGGGGAAGGAAAGAGATCACCAAGGCCATGAAGCACATTAGTGCCAGGGCCAGGACTCCCATCCTGGTCTCCTCACTCTTTGCCCTGTGCTCCTCTGGACAGCCTCTGGGAAGGGCAGTAAAGGGAGAAGTTAGTGAAAGGGTCAGGTCAAAAAGAGTTGCTTAACTTAGCTCGTATGATGGGCCCAGGAGTGACCCAGCCTGAGGCCAGCTTCTTCAAACACTAGTCTCATTTCTGGAAAGTCTCCATCCTCAAACCACCCACTTCCTATCCCTGGACATAAACTTAATGATGCCAGGAGAACAATCTAATCAAAGCACTTTCACATCCCTAAAGAAATTGCTGTTGGAAGCACTTATATGTAATTAGCTTTTACATGGAAAAGGATGGGCCTGGGCCCAAGGCCAAGCTTTCCTCATGGGAGAGCTTGCAAGTGGTGATGAGGATGGTCTAGCCTGGTCATCACCTGGGAAGCAGGGCTGCTGCACCTGGAGTCTGGACACAGAGGGAGCTGGAGAATGCTGGGATTCTCCCTGAGGGGTGGTTGAAGGAGGATAAAACCCATGCAGTTGAGGAACCTAAAATATACAGTAAACATCACATCATATTTAGGAGCAACGTTCTCTTACTAGTTATTAGAAAAGCATCACTGGTGCCTTTATGCAAATATCTCAAGAAATGGGGCTAGTCCATAAAGACCCATCAGATATACCAGTGCTGGGCTACTATTCTCCAGTTCTGTTCTGCATGTTCAGCTTTTAGGGAAAGGCAGAAGGGTTGCTGGTTTCTGGGTTGTAACAGTTAAACAGAATCAGCCAAATATGGTGGTAACTCAGCCACAGGAGAGGGAGTGTGATCTAAAGATCTCTAAATTTCCTCCTTCACCTTTCTGTCCACTCAGACACTTAAAGTCTGTAGGGGGGGTGGGGAGGAGACAAGTTGGGACTACAAAGCAGGTGGAATTCTGCTCATGTGACCAGACAGGGCAAATCTGTTTGCCCAGGGTATATTTTGCCCAGGGAAAATTCAATCATAGAGAGGGAAGCAAAGGTCATGTCCAAGAAAGCAAAGACAAGTATAGGGCAAGGGTCAGGGCACAGCATTAGGTGGGATAAATGAATCCATCCCTCAGAAGCAAGATCTGAATGTGGAATATAAGCCAGATTACAGCACAGAATCTGTGAACAATGTAAGGGGTTAAAGGCTCACTTTACAAAATGAGGTATTTGTTTTAAGGAGTGTTGGTAGAGCTGACAATTTAGTAGAAAGCAACAGAAGGTAAAACAGGCCTCCAGGAGGATAATATGATCTTCCTCCCAAAGGAACATATCCCAGACGGCACTCAACCTCCTTTACTATTTCAAACAAGAATCTCTGATTAAAAGCTAAGTGTCAAAATGGATAAAACAAGTATTAATATGTAATAGGGAATGGGACAGTGGATGAAAGGGATTATATAACCAGTTTGGAAAGCAAGTCAGTGAGGTAGAGAGAGGTGAATTACTGCAGTGGAGGGAAATCAGGGATTGCATTCCTTTACTTTACTGACAAAAAATAATTTCAGATGATTTTCTTTAAGGTGGACTGTCAAACAGATGCAAAATGAAGGCATTTGGGGGTAGAAGGAGTGGAGTTTGTGAGAAGGTATCAAAAGGCCAGTAAAAACAAGTTCACTTCCTTTTGGGTTAGGGTTAGCATGCCTGAGCTGATGAAAAAACATTAACTTTTCAAGCAAAGCACTGCGGGGCACAGCTCAGGCGGGAATTGTACCAAAAGTACTTCTAGATCTTAGCCTGGTTCTCAGATGATTAGAATCATCTGGGAAATTTTTAAGCTACCAATGCCTGGGTTTTACCACCAGAGAATCTGATTTCATTGATTCAAGGTGATGTCTCGGTATCAATATTTTTAAAGGCTCCTCAAATAATTCCAATGGGGATCCTAGGTGGAGCACCACTGTTCCAGAGGCACCTGTGGTTTTTGTAGAAGCTGCATAATTTTAGGAGAGAGAAAAGTCTGGCTTCACAATTCAGCTCTGCTACTTGCTGACTTGGTGAAATGAACTAGTTACTCATCTTCTCTGAGCTTGTTATCTAATCCTTGAAATGATAATGATATCATGGTTAATAATGAAATCGTTAATGAAATATTGAAAGGATTCCTCCCAAATCAGAAACAAGACAGATATCTATTATCACCACTCCTATTTCGCATTTTACAGTGGCCCTAGCCAATGAAATAAGACAAGAAAAAGAAATAAAAAGATAAAATCATCAGAAAAGAGGAAGCAGAACTGTAATAATTTACAGATCGCATGACTGTGTACATCTGCACACAATCCAAGTCTATTTAAAATCCAAAAGACTCAGTATACCATTATATTCAAAATTGTATTTTCAGGGTGCCTGGGTGGCTCAGTCAGTTGAGCGCCTGCCTTTGGCTCGGGTTGTGATCCCAGGGTCCTGGGATCGGACTCCACATTGGGCTCCCTGCTCAGCGGGGGAATCTGTTTCACTCTCCCACTCCCCCTGCTCATGATCTCTCACACTTGTTCTCACTCTCAAATAAATAAATAAAATCTTTTTAAAAACCCCAAAATTGTATTTTCTATGTATCAGCAACTTAGGAAAAAAGGAATTCTAAAATAGCACTTAATTACTGTAAAAACATATCCAGAATTAAGTCTAAAAAAGATGTGCAAGATGTTGACACTGAAAACTCAAGATATAGTTGAGAGAAATTAAAAGCAGTCTGTATAAATAGAGGTGTGGTACATTTATTGATTGGAACATCCTATACTGTTTAAGATGTCAATTATCCTAAAATTTATTTATAAATTTAAAGAAATCCCAATCAAAATCTTAGCAGGAGTTTCTGTGGAAATTAACAAGTGGATTTTAAAATATACACAGAAAGGCAAAGAACTTAGAATTACAAAGATAATATTAAGGAAGAACAAAGTTGGAGGATTTATACTACCAAATGTCAAAGTTTCTTATAGACTACAGAGACTCAGTGTCATATTGGCACAAGGATGGACAAAAGGACTTATGGAATACAAAAGAAAAAAAAAACCCTCCAGAAACAGACTCATGCATATATCATCACTTTACCAATAACAAAGGCACCACTTTCATCACAAAATGATGAAAGGTGGTCTTTTTGGCAAACAGCACTGGCTCAGCTGGATATCATATGGAAAACACTGAACCTCAAATACCATTAAAAATTTAATTTAAAATATATCATAGGGGATCCCTGGGTGGCGCAGCGGTTTAGTGCCTGTCTTTGACCCAGGGCGCGATCCTGGAGACCTGGGATCGAATCCCACATCGGGCTCCCGGTGCATGGAGCCTGCTTCTCCCTCTGCCTGTGTCTCTGCCTCTCTCTCTCTCTCTGTGTGACTATCATAAATAAAAAATTTAAAAAATAAAATAAAATAAAATAAAATAAAATAAAATAAAATAAAATAAAATATATCATAGACCTAAATGTGGAGTGTAAAACAATAAAGCTCCTAGAAGAAAATATAGACTATCTTCATGTTTTGGGGGTAAACAAACATTTCTTAAATGGACAAGAGCAACAGCTACAAAAGACTAGATCACCAAACTGGACTTTATCTATGTTAAGCATTTCTATTCATCAGAAGACACCACTAAGAGAATGAAAAAGCAGACCACGGGCTGAGAATGTATATTCTCAATACATATAACCTGACAAAGGATTCATATGTCAAATATATTTTTCCAAGTTTATAATTCAAGTACAAAAGCACAACAAGGTCACTTTTTTTTTTTATGAGCAAAAGTCTTGGACAGATATTTCACAGCTGATAGCCAAAGGGTTGATAAGGATGCGGAAAAATGTTCCAAATCATTGCTCATCAGGAGAATGAAGTGAAAACCATCATGCGAGGTCCCTCTATACCTGAGCAGCTCATAATCGGGGCACTCACTGCATGCCCAGCTATTGCAAAGCTGCAAACTGCCCCAGACCTCTGAAGCAGCCCAAAGGAGGATGAAACACTCCTTTTGGAAACTTTGTGCTGTTCCTCTGTCTTCCCGTCTCCCCTCCCTCTCTCTCTCATGCTTGTCTCTTCCTCTTTCTTACCACCCTTCCCTCTCCTGGTCTCTTTTTATGTCTTCCTGGAACCTGAGAGGCACCATTGCTTGCTGGCAGGGGTGGAGGACACTGGTTCTGGCTCTGAGCTTTGAGAGCAGGCCTGCCCCGCCCCCCCAGGAAGTGGGTCTTCCCTAGTCAAGTCTGCCCCAAACCTACACCTTCTGCAGTCCCCTCAGCCTCCTCACTATCTCCCCTTCTGGCCCCAGCAACTTCCTTTCCCAGGCTCACCTCCAGACTAGCATCTGCCCCGTTTCAGAAGCCAAAGGGGAAGGCAGTGCTAGTGGTAGAGGCTCCAGCCCTACACCCCGTCCAGTACCCCAAGGAACCCTCGCTTCCCCGTGGCACAGCTTCCCTTCTCCCCAGCACTAGCATCATGTTTACATCTGACTTCTTATTTATTTTCTGCTCTCACCAGATTGCTTGGGGTACAGGCGGGAAATGCACCTCAGCCCACCACACACATGCACGGAACCCGCAGGCCTCCATCTGTAAATTCACAGGGGAGAGAGGTGCCCTGGCAACTCCTAGAGGAACATCGCCCCCTCAACACACACCCAGTCCTGGAGAATAGGCACCAGAATTCCCAGCCCAGCCAGCTCACCGATTCTGACTTGTGTTCATCACATTTGTCTTCCTGAATGACTTCATATGCCACACAGTCCCAGCAGAACACACATGTCCCTCCACCAAATGAGAAAAATTGAGGTTCATAGGGGTTAGAGAGCTTGCTTGTGGGTTCTCAGCAAACCAGTGGTAAAAGGAAGGGCTGGCCTGGGTTCAGTGCACTAACCCCCCACCTGGGGATGGGTCTGTTGGGGACCCAGGAACATGAGCTCAGGGCCAGAGGGGTGAGAGGGAGAGGAAGGAAAGCTGAAACAAATGATCAGGGATAGATGGTATAAAAGGGGGCTCAGGGAAAATCCCACATACAGATTTTGGGGCATTATGTCCTTACTGAAGGGATGCATCAGTGTTTGCATTCCCCACTCCCACCCCACACCTGGGGCTGAAACAGCTCACAGAGGCCTGGCCCGGCTGTGGCTGAGTGAAGTCACATGACCTGCGCTCTAACCTCAGATGCGCTGCTCACAGTGGGAATGTGGGTTGCACATCACCTCCCTTCTCTGGGCCTCTGCCCTCTTATCTGCCATGGGCAAGAATGCACCAGAACTCTTACAACAGCAGTTATCCCCGCATGCAGCAAGCACTGTTGCCCTGGATGTGCAATCCGCTTCCCTGATGGGCTAAGGGGCAGGCGATACAGCTTAGGCAGGGCTCCGAGGCTGGGCGACGTGGGACACGCTCCAGGGGCAGCACCCAGTACAGTGTGAGCACCAGGAGTGAGGACAGTGGTCGGGAAGGCTGACCAGGGAAGGGCATCCGAGCAGAGCGCCCGGGCCACCCCCACCTAGGCAGGTGCTCCCCGGCAAGGAAGCCAGGAAGACATGCAGTGGACGACTCTGGTGGGAAAGGGAAGAGAAACTCACATTCATGGCACGTGGACTCATTTCCTCCTCACAGCCTGCAAGGCAGGGACTGTCCTTCCACTTTACATATGACGAGACCAGGGCCTAGCGGGCCGCACAGTCAGTATCCCCTAAGTGCTGAAACCGGACGTGGAACCCAGGCCCGCTCACCGAAGGGACGAAGGGCTGGAGGCAGGCTGCTCACAGGCACCTCTGTGCCAGGACGAGGGGTTTGGGGCCTAGCGAGACCTGGGGGCTGGGGGTGCTTAGGGAGGGCTCTGGGGGTCAGCCACATGTTAGATGACAAGATGCCTCCACATGGTCCTCCTGGAGGAGGCTGGGTTGGCACGAAGATGCTCCCGTTGCCTGGAATTTGCAGATCTCTCCCCCCCACCCCCCCTCCCCACACACATGACATACGGGACACACTGTGCGGGATCAGTAGGTTGGGACCCCAGCCCACCAGCCTCCCCAGCTCCAGGAGAGCCTCCCGCTGCTGCTCTCATCCACCAGGGGCCGCTGTCACACAGCCCTCGGGGACGACTGCGCCCCGACCGAGCAAGCGCCAGCCCGGTTGGCAGCTGCACGGTTCAGGCAGTCGGGGGGCTCGTGCCTTCCACCTCAGGCTGCAGCCCCCCAAGCCAGCCAGGGCCGTCCTTCAGTGTGAACAATACTGGCCTGTGATGTCAGCGTGAGCTCTTGCAGGATGCTGGGGGGGGGGGGGGGTGCAGGGAGGTGGGCCAGCGTGGCTAACTGCGTTCTTGCCCCTTCGCATCCTGGCCGCCGTCCAGTCCCCGGACCCCGGCTCCCCAGGCAGACGGACAAGGTTGGGAGCCTCGGAGCTCAGGGCAGCAAATGAACTCCGCTCCCTCCAGACAGCCCCCTAGCGGAGACGGGGAAAGCGCCCATGGGGGTCCCCACCCCTGTCTGCCTGCAGTCACAGGGGGGACAGCTGACCTGGCACCCTGGGGCTCCTTGCGCTGTTCCAGCCCATCCCCAGGGCAGCTGAAGGGGTGGGCAAAGCTGCTAAGCCCTGCGGGCTGAGCCTGGGGCGGCAGGGGTGGAGGGGGGCGGTGGGGTCGGGGATCTCCACTCACAGGCCTTCTCTCCCTGGGTAAAGAAGGGGCTGCAAGATAAATCCAGCAAAGATTTCTTGCCCCACTCTCCCCACCCGCCCTTACTGACATACCAGAGCTAACTCCCCCGGGGGCAGAGCCGCCTGGAGGCCTGGGGTCTGCACCCCACAGTCTTTCCAGCTAATGAGAGGGGTGGGGGGAGGCTGTTGCAAACAGAAACTATAGCTGGGAGCAAAAGATCGGGGTTCTCATGCAGGCTCGGCCTCCCCCACTGTCTCAGCACTGTCCAGCATCACCTCTCCCCTCTGTAAAATGGGCACGACCATCTCTCTCGGCCTTCCTTACAATGTGATTGCGAGAATCAAATGAGCAGGAGAAAAGAAAAACTGGCTTTTGCGGGGAGGGGCGGGGTGAAGAATATGATCTATTTATGACCATCTGTAACCCTGCAGGGAACAAGCGGTGGAGGGAACGTCCTCACTGAAATGCCAGCGGGAACAGCAGACTCTCCCCCACCGGCCCCCTTGCACCCTGCTCCCTCCTGCCGAGGGTCTCCGGGATTTAAATAGCTGGATCCAGGCCCCCCTGCCGCCAGCCTAGCCCTTCAAATGTCAGGGCATCTCAAGCCCAAGAAGCTGGCCCAGGAGACAGGGAGCGGTGGCGGAGCTGCGTGGAGAGGCAGCAATTTTCCCATCCGTCGCCACTGATGGTTTTCTTCTTGGACTTGAAATTGAGCCCTCGTTCCCTCCCTCCTGCTCAGCTTTAATTTCTCTCCATCTTTAATTTCTCCATCGATTTTCATTATACTCTCCCTTTGGCTCCAGCACAGGGTGAACTCCTTATTTGAAAAAAAAAAATGAAATGGGGGTGGGGTGGGGGGAATAAAAGGAAGCTCTTCTGAAAGCAAGATTGTCTCTGGTCTCAAGGCTGGAAGAGGCACGGACTAGGACTGTGCTGGACACTGTCTGAAGCTGTCTCAGCATCGGGCTTTGAGTGCCCCACATCCCCCCTTATGGCCCCAGACCCATAGGTCCCTGCCCCTCAGATCCTCGGATCCACGCCCCCCCCCTCCCAGACCACAGCCCCAGTCTCGCTCTAGCCCCCAGCCCCCTGCAGCCCCAAGCTGCACCCTGGGCCCGTCCAGCCCCTGAGCCAACGGTGTCCCGACCGTCCCTGTAACCACGCGGAATGTCTGGAACTCTGCTAGCACTGTTGTAAAATCCCCAGGACTCTGCCTCTCTGGGGGTAGGCAGGGTTGGCCCAGGTCAACCTGATGGGGTGGAGACGAATGGGCCAGGAGGAGGGACCAAAGCAGACACAGGCCAAGTGCTCCCCCGCCCCCCCGCCCCCCCGCCCCCAGCACCACATTGCGAGCCCTGCCCATGGCTGCACTGCATCATCTTCATCCTGGCGGCTCCACCAAGGAGGAGTCATCTTCTTGTTATGAAGAAACCAAGGTTCAGAGAGGGATGACTTGCTCCCTAGCCCCCTGCCAGCCTCTCTAATCCCTCTAGTCCCCGCCCCCTTAGTGATGCCAGTCCATCCACCTTCCCTGGCCGGTCCTCCAGGAAGGCGGCCGTGACCAGTCCAGGCAGGCTGGGTTGTCCGGCCACCCAGACTGAGTGGGGGCCATCTGCTCTCATTGGGGCTGTGTGTCTCTGGGGCCCTCACTCCCTCCTGGAGCCTTCTTTTCTTCCTCTGGTCTTCTCCAAGGTGGGGTCCAGAGAACACTGTCTCTTCTTCCAGGCTCCCCCAGTTCATTGAACACAGAGCTCCCAGAAGACCTACAGCTCCACCACTAACCGGTCAGCTGTGGTGTCCCCCTGCCTTTGCTGAGGCCACTTGCCCTTGGTCTGCCTGGCCCTCCTTGGCCCTGTGAGCCCAGCTCCACTGCCTCCTTATTGCTGGCCTCACCAGCACCCCAGGCAGAGGTGGTGCCACCAGCCCTGTGGCCTCTGATGGCCATGGGACAGCCCTTTCCACTGTCTGAACCCCTGGGCTTCTCTCTAGCCACCCCCACGGAGAGGCAGGGAGCATAGCTGCTTGTCTCTCCTCTCCAGAGCCCAGCAGGGGCTATGTGGAATGAGGGGCGATTGTCTGCCAATGACACAAGGGAAATAGGACGGATTTCCTGAAACTCACTGGTTTGGAGGAAACACGATGTGGAGGAGGCTGTGGCCAGGCTGAACCAGGCCTCTGAAAAGAAAGGACAGATTCTTGAGAGACCCTTCAGACACCTCTGGAGAGGCCTTTGCTGTGTTCTGACATCTTACCCCTCCAGCTCTCTAGAGGGAGTGTCCACGTCTGCCCCCGGCCCAAGCCAACCCCGCCCCCCCCTGGGCTAGCTCCCAGGAAGCCATTCCTCTGCAGTCCCCACCTCAGAACCAGCCAGCTACAGTTCTGAGCAGTTTCCTCATCTGTAAAACAAAAAGGATATAAGGACTCGTGCTCCAGCCCCACCCAGCTTCTCCATACTGTGCACCGAGCAGCATCCCCCACCATGCTAGCCCCACCTCTATCCAGGCCAGCGCTCCCCCTGTCTACCAGATGGTAGTCTTCCCCAGGCCACTGATTTTCAAAACCTGGGCAATCTGCTTGGGACCAGCCCCAATCACAATAGCCTCCCTGTGTCATCCGTACAGCACCATGGTACTGCACATCTATTCTCCTCTGACAGTCCTAGGAGGTGGATTTCATCATGCCCCTTTAACCAAGGACACTGAACCTCTGGGAAGGCAAGCAAAGTCCTCAGGGAAATGTGCCCAAGCTCATCGTGGAGAAGCCTGGGCTCCAAACCAGGAGAGCCTGACCATCAGAGGCCATGGCTTCCCCCACTGTGCTGGGTGGCTTCTCAGCAGACGTGCTAGGAGGGAAGAGATGAGTGGCGCGATTGGTGGGTGATGGACTGAGCAAATGAATGAACAAGCGAGTGGATGACCGATGACAGAAGGAATGAGGACTTGGGTGCCTAAGTGACCTCATTGAGTGAATGAATGAATCCATGGCTGAATCTAGGACCACATGAATGCCCCAAGCCCGATAGAGCTCGGGCGTCACCAGGCATCACGCGGCAGGGTGTCTGGTGCCCTGGCTAGACCCATGGCTCTGACAATGGGATCTGTGCATGATTTAATGGATATCTCCAGGGTTGGAAGGAAGTGGGGAGCCGCATGACAAAGATGAATTTCACCAAATCTAGCATATTTCTCACTGCCAATTAATTAAGTGGGCCTCAGCAAGGAGCCTAGGCCAGTACATCAGCATAAGGCTGGGACTTTGACATTATCTGACTAGTGCATGAGTTGGGCCTTTGAGTGGGTGGCTAGCAAGAGTCCCCGGGCACCACGCTCTCCATCCTGTCTTCACCTCACGTGTCATGCTGTGGTCTCTACTCTCCAGCCTGTCTTTGGGCCTCTTCACCCTCCACTCTAAACACTAACAACGGCCAACCCCATTGGAGCCTCGGAGGCCAGCACTCAGCAGCCCAGATCACATAGTGGGGCAAGTGTGAGCAGGACCTAGGGGAGGGGGGCTGGCCAGGGTGGGAAAGACCCTGGCCTCTCCTGGGTATAGAACTTCTCTCAAGCTTGGAAGCAGCATGATATGAGGAAAAGAACATGGATGGCAGCCTCACAATATCAGATTTGAGTCCCGGGTCCATGGAATGGTTCACAGCCCAGGTTGGCTGTGGCTGAGCACACCGCTGCACCACGTACTCGCTGTGTGCTCTTGGGCAAGTTGCTTCACTTCTCTGAATCTCCCAACCTTCTATAAATAAGGAGGATAATCACAGCACCAGAAGAGTAACGATTACATGACACTGTGAAAGGAAGGGCTTAGCAAAGCGCTTGCCCGAAGCAAGTAGCCGATGCGTGTTAGTTATCGTCCCGTCCGTCATTGTCACAATGTTCTTATTACCTGTTAGAGCAGGGGTCAATAAACATTTTCTGCCGAGGGCCAGATCGTAAATCTTTTTGGCTTTGTGGGCTGCAAGGTCTCTTACAATTATTCAACTCTGCTACTGTAGCACAAAAGGAGACAGTCAATACCTAAACGGAGGAGCATGCCAGTTCCACTACAACTTTATGAGTCAAAAACTTGAATTTGAACTTCACCTAATCTTCATAGAACACAAAATGTTATTTTTCTTCTGATTTTTTTTTTAACCATGTAAAAATGGGGGGAAAAAAAATCTCAGCTCCCGGGTCCTACCGAACCAGGCAGCAGGCTGAGTGTGACCCACAGGCCATGACTCGCCACCCCCTGTCCTGGAATAGAAGCTCCAAGAGGACAAGGGGGGTTGGTGGGTTTGTCCACTGCTAATCTCCCAGCATCTAAAACAGTGCCTGGCAAAGGGCGGTCAATAAACAGTCGCCGATGAATGAATTACATGCTGTGTGATTCTGGGCAACAAGCCATGTGGGCTCCGGCCCTTGGTCTCTTCCTCTGTGCAACGGGGTCGCTTGCACACTCACTCGGGCAAGCATCAAGTGTAACTCGAATGCACGGGGAGCCAGGAGGCCAACACAACTGCTGAACCCTGCCGTTGCCTTCTGGCCACCGGGCGGCTCTCTCCCAGGCTGGTCTCCCTCCAGCTCAGGGCCTGGCACAGGGGTGTTCAGGACTGCTCCTGTATGGAAAGTGATCTGCCCTGGAGGAGTGGTGGGGGTGCCCAGTTAGGACTACCCTCTCCTGTGTTATGTGGGGGCTGGGGGGGGTGCCTAGCACATTGGCCAGGAGCAGCAAGGCAGCCTTGGGTGTAGCTGCAGGGACTTTTTAGGCACTCTGAGGGTATCTGTAACACCAGGGAGGCGGGGAGGGAAACTGGGCATCAGACTCAGGCAGACGGGGTCCAAGTTCTGACTCTGGAATGTGCTTTGTGATTTGAGGCAAGTCACTGCAACTGCCTAAGACTCACTTTCCTTGTCTTTAAGACCGAGAGGTAAGTAGTGCTCCGCTCGCCTCACAGGGTTCTAGTGAGTTAAAAAGGGATGTATGTTGGAGGCGAGGTCAGGAAAGGTGCACTCGTGCCTTCTGGCTTTGCAGCGGCAGCAGGAAGGTGGAAGGAAAAAATCGCCTCCAGACTCCCCAGCTACACAGGTTTTCAGCTCTGAACAAAAAAGCTCTGCTGTTTTTCTTCCCCGGATTAAAAATTTCCTGCTGCTCTGCGAATTCTCAGAAGCCAAGAAATCCACTGCTTTTGGAGGACTGGGGAGTTCAGCCCCTTCTATTTTTTTTTTTTTTTCCTGTTCTTCCCACTAACCAGCATGAAAGAAGATGAAAAACAAAACCAGTCTGGCTATGTTTCCACTGTCCCAGGAAGAAGAATTTATGGGAGGAGACCATTCAGCACACAGAGCTGGAGATGTCCCATGCATTTAGTTCCTGGCCTGCCTGCCCAGCTATTTTGTCGCCGCCGGCCACCTCCTCCATTCTGCTCTCCGCGTAAGCACACACATAGGAAGGTTTCCAATCCTGCGGGAAGGGGACGCTCTGCCCAGATACTCTGGCACTGGCTCTTCCACCATCCTGCTTTGTGACCTCACACAAACCACTTCCCCATTTGGACTCACATCCTTCCCTTCCGTAAAATGAGCAGAATCCCCATCCATCCTCCATCCTCGGCTAAAAGGGCCTCTGAGCCCATGGTCCCTGTCCTGTTACCCGAGCAGATTTGGAAGAGGCAGGCAGAAAGTGCCATAACCATCTGACTAGGAGTCCAGACCAAAGTGAAGAAGCTGGTAGGGTGTGGGTTTTCTGGGAGCCAGGACCAGACTGAGGGACACAGGTACTGAAAGAGGGAAACATTTTTTTGTGCCATTCCCCATATAGACCCGACTCAAGGATCCACCCCCAATCCTGAGAGTACCACGACCATTACCAGGATATTCCTGGCTTTGTACCTCTCTTCCACGAAACTGTTCAACACCTTTCCTTGAAACTTGGTTGAGAAATCTCCAGATGTCAGCCCCAGTCTCCCCAACCGTCCAGGCTACAGTCCCTGAGGGCCCATCTGCAGGCCTCAGAGCCACTCAGGTCTGGGCCTCGGACTAGCAAGCTCATCTCTACAAACTGGGGAGAGTGGGGGTGGTGGTGGCTGGAATTAGTCACCTGGCCCCAGGTTGGCCTGGGGCTGAGGCACCTGGTCCGACCAGCTCTCTACCTTCCCTCTGGCCCTGCCCACCCCATGCCATGTTGACCCAACATACACTTGGACTTAGGCTTCAGCTTCCCTTACCCAATCCCTCTGTCCTGCTGGAGCCTCACTGCCTGCCCAGGCCAATGCACATCCTTCTCTTGCCCACTCAGTTCCCCCAAGGAGGAGGATCCCCCTCCTTCCACTGGGGTCCTTCCATGAGTGAAGGACCAAAAGCCCTGATTTTTGACACTACTCCGCACTCTACTTGCGCGCCTCTTGCTGCATTCTGCCCCTTGGACTGTTGGCCACTCCACCCAGAAAGTGCTGGGTGCCCCTTTGAGCCCTGCCCTACCTGGCCAGACTCCTCCTCAGTCCCTGTCCTCTTCGTCAACTCCCAGAGTCAAGATCCCAGCAGCCCTAGTGGAGAGATGCCTGGGAAAAAGTGGTTCTCAGGGAAGAGGCCCACATGCCCAGCAGGTCTATGCCACACACCCCCACCCCAACTCAGGGACCTCGCACCCTGCCCAGCCAGCTCTCTCACCTTCTCCAGCTGGTGGACACCCTCTTCCACGCAGCAGATGGAGGCCAGTGTGCGTAGCGCCTGGGGGTACAAGCACCGGAAACTGTCCTGCCGGCAGACCTTGAAGAGTGCCACGACCCCACCCTCCTGCCAAGAAAAAGAAGATGTCACATGACCTCCCCGTGTCAACATTCCTGGGGCTGATGGGAGAATAACTGGCATCCCTCACTCAGCTGGTATGCTTGCAGATCTGGAGGGGAGCAGAACACACCACCCCAAAATATGTCACTTTGGCGTAAGGATTGCTTTGAGCTGAAGGTAACTGAAGAAGCAGATACCAGAGATCTCTGCCCTCCCCTGTTGGCCCAGGAGGAGGACATACATTTACAGAGATAGCCCCTTCCCCTCTCTACCAGGAAGGAGAAAAGTTAATCACCAGAGGCAAATTCAGACCCTTCCAGCATGGAGGTGGCACCAAGGGAATCCTCTCGACAAAGCTGACTAACCATCCTTCATCTACTATTAGTTTTCCATAGATTTGCCTTCCCACGGTCTGCCACCCCTGGAGATTCAAAGTTCTTTTCAGTTCTTTATTTCGTGACTTCTCTGAAAATGTATTGTTCTTTTGCTAAGAAGCTACAAAAGTGCAAGTTCTAACCAACCCTGTGACTCACTCATCTCTGACTGCTCCCTGTGTCATCGTGATGCATATGCTAATAAACTTTTGTTTGCTTTTCTCTCTACTTAATCTGTCTTTTGTCAGCCCAATTTACAGGGTACCAGCCAGAGAACCTAAGAAGATGGTAGAAAAAAAAACCAATGTTGCCTCCCCTAACGTTCCTATATACCCTACACACACACACACACACACACACACACACACACACACACACTTCCATGCTCAAATGCATGCTGCAATGAAATGCTACCTCTGCAAGTGATGTCACTCTTAATATTCCAAACTGGTGATGGGACTTTCCAAATGCTTCTGGGGCTGGGGTACCAGGGGCTAGGGCCGACACACTTGAGAGGGCCAGGCCCAACACCACTCAACACTGCTCCCACAGAGCTTGCAGCTTCTTCGAAGCAGCCTGCTGTGGAACAAGCCTGGAGTCATCAGAAATAGATTCTAAAAGCAAGTCTCAGGCAGATGGGGGGAACTGAAGTCTAGATGCCCAGTGCTGGCTCTCCTTCTGCCAGCAACCACCACTACTCCTCAGACGCTCCCTACCACCATGGCACGCATACAGAAAAAGGAGTCTTATTTATATCAATAAGAGAGTTTATTCCCATTTTGTGAGGGAAAAAAAAATGCAAGTCCAGATGGGTGAAGTAATTCACTCAAATCTACACATCCTTGTTTTCCCTTCTTTACTCTAGTTTGGAAAAAAAGAAAAGAAAAGAAAAGAAAAGAAAAGAAAAGAAAAGAAAAGAAAAGAAAAGAAAAGAAAAGAAAAGAAAAGAAAAGAAAAGAAAAGAAAAGAAAAGAAAAGAAAAGAAAAGAAAAGAAAAGAAAAGAAAAGAAAAGAAAAGAAAAGAAAAGAAAAGAAAAGAAAAGAAAAGAAAAGAAAAAAGGAAAACCCTTCAAGAATGATCACCCTAGCTGAGTGTGGACACATGTACTTCTTTTGTGACAGTTGGTCACAGAAACACCTTTAATTTGTGGAGACTTCACAAGTGGTCTGGTGGGACTTCTGGGAAGAAGCCCGGGGTGAGACACTCATCCCAACTGGTCATATTTATTCTATAAAAATCACTGGAGCCACGCTGGCTGGCTCTCAGAGCAAAGTGGGAGACCCAACAGATCACAAAGCAGACCTACCGGGGTGCCCAGCAAACCGGTGGCAATGCCACCATGGATGTCCAGAGACGTAGAAGCTGGACACCTCATAGCTTTGCCCTGTTTCCTCCCTCTCCCCTTCCCCCAGGGCTTCCCCCAGGGCTGCAAGGGTGCCTGCTTCTCTATGTCTCTGTGTCTCTCATGAACAGATGGAAAAAATCTATTAAAAAATAAAATAAAATGTATATACATACATATATAAACACATATAGAAACATACCTTCCTATATAAGTACTTCCATGTATCTAAATATTTATACGTGGAGGGAGCTCCACGTGGCACCAGGGGAATCCTCTCGACAAAGCTGACTAACCATCCTTCATCTATTAGTTTTCTAATAGTGGCTGTAGAGAAGACGTGAAGACTGATGCCACTCACCTTTAACCTCACCACTCCTGACTCTACCTAAACCTGTTGCACCCTGTTCCCCAAACTGAAAAAAAAAAAGTTACAGGAGGAAGAAGGTGAGTCCAGCAAAATACCATTCCCTGTCAGATTTTTGGGACCTCTCTTCAACACACAATATACTTCTCACCAGGCTTTGTTTCATGTTCTGGGGACACAGCTGTGCCTGCCGGTGCAGATAATGAGCGAGCAACTGGAAGAGGCAGCAGCACGGCCCCCCTGAATCTTCCCCACCCGGCACCGCACAACAATCAGCACAGCAGCCCTCTTCTTTCTGAGAGTTGTGCTGCTTATCATGGCAGGAACCAAGATGATTTCATAATTCCTGACATTTTATGATCAGCTGAGAGCGATCCTTGACTTTCATCTTCCCACTTCCTTTTGGGGTTCATTTGTTGGCAAAAGGGCATCTTGTATACAGCCGGCAAAGTGCTTCATCCCACCAAGAACTATTAACGGTGTGTCAGATGCCAGACGCTCTGGTAAGTACACTGAGCAAGATTGTCCATATTGAACTCACGGTCTGACAGCCAATGAGTCATGGGATGGAAGAGCATTCTTAAAGCAGGAAGAAATCTGGGAAGGAAGGAATGAAATGAGGGGGTGCAGGGTTATGGGAGCACAGAGCAAGAACTCCTACCGTAATCCGAAAGGAGATCGTGGAAGGGTCAAAGAGAGGTGCTCTGATTTTCAATGTACGTCACTACTCTGATAAAGATACACTCCAGTGGGTGACAAGGCACCCCCTGACTCCTTGCTCCACAATCCTTTGTCCCCGTCTTCCTACTTTCTCAAGGTCTCAGAGACATCTGACGAGGGTTCCACTTAAAGGCCTTGCTCAGAGTCACTGAAGTAAAATCCAATTACTCCTTGAAATGAGAAGAAAAGAAACAGGAATCCTAAGGTCTCCCCAGCCAGCCCTGCTGGTTGTGAATGAGCTCCCTCCACGTATAAATATTTATATACATGGATGTACTTATAGAGGAAGGCATGTTTATATATGTGTTTATATATGTATGTATTATTTTATTTTTTTAATAGATTTTATCCATCTGTTCAGGAGAGACACAGAGACATAGAGAAGCAGAGACACAGGCAGAGGGAGAAGCAGGCTCCATGCAGGGAGCCCGATGTGGGACTCGATCCCGGGACCCCAGGATCACACCCTGGGTCCAAGGCAGACGCTCAACTGCTGAGTCACCCAGGCGTCCCTGTATATACATTTTACATGTGTATGTTTATCTTTAGCCATATGCAGTATAAATATTACTTATATGTACGATGCTAGAGATGCTAGATAAATAGATATGTAGGTAGATACACAGATACGTGGATAAATACGATAGAAAGTCAGGAAGGTAGGTAGGTATTCATATCTGGAGCAGACAGCAAGGAAATGGTACCAAAGAACACCAGACTGAGAGTCAGGACCAACAAGGCAGCCTTCCTTTGGCTCCGGAGGCACTGACCCCAGCGTGACTATATTTAAGCCTCTGTGCCCATTTGCATTGGATTCTCATTACATTGTTTCCCAAGCCTGTGAAAAATAGCTTTCTTTGCATTTTTAGCTACTAGGGAAGCTAAAGGGAGGAAATCCTAAACCCAGACTGAGGGGATTCTGGTTCAAATCCTGACTTTGCTGCTGGTCAACTTTGATTAAAAATGGGGTCACAGCAGTGACACAACCAAGCTGTTGGGGGAACAACTGAGTTAATGCATGTTTAAGGGCCTGGCACCCAGTTCTGGACAGCCAGGTGAGGGTCAGTCGGTGGAAAGCTTCCTGGTTAGAAGAGTATCTCAAACCCTCATAAAAGGTATCCCAAGAGTTGGAATATGTGGACGGCAGAGGAGGAAGGAGGTCCCAGAGAAAGGGAGATGGATTTGTTGTGTAGACTACCACCCTGAAGCCCCCTCCAGGACCCAAGAGCAGCACTCATCTTAGAGTAGAGCCGGGAATCGCCTGAGCTAGCAGAATTGCACTGTTGGCTAGAGCTTGTTTAATTTTATAGAAAGCTATGGGCTCAAAGCCAAAGTGCCTAATGGTATGTATTATTCAGAGAGACTTGGGATAAACTGTCATAAAGCTGAGGAGGCCACTTGTGGGGTGCAGGCCACTGGTGGGGCGAGTAATAGTGGAACAGGATAGGGGATAATTTTGACAAAGCACAGGGGAGTTTGCTCTACTCTGAACTCAGGAAAGGATGGGGCTTAACATTACCATCACAGGGAGGGCTGGTTTTGTTCCTTGGCTTTCAAAGGAACTCAAGAGCCTGAGAGGACAGACTTCAGACAGGCTTCTGGAGGCATCTCAGATGGATGAGGGGCCCAAACACAGACCACAAGGAGGTGGGTCAGGCAGGCCACTGCGAGTAGCTGTGGCACATTTGTCACAATGTTGGGTCCACTTAATGAGCATCAACAGTGAGGATGCTGCGTAGATGCTATATAGAGTGTACCAGGGACTCCCAGCTCCTGCATCACTTCAGGACTGAAGACCCAGACACAGTGATTCCACTGGAGGAACGAGTCTCACCATCTTCCAGGCTGGAAAGATGGGAGTCATCACTGAATCTTCTCTTCACTTCAGCCTTCTATCTACTCTCTCCCAAGAGCCAGAGACATAAGAAGATTGAGATTAAGGTTCTGGAGTCAATAGATCTGCTTAAAATTTCAGCTCTGAGCTTAATGCACATGCCCTCAGACAAGTGATTTACCTTCTCTCTGAGCTCTCTCTGTTCCCTCATCTTAAAAATGGGAACACATCATAAGATCATTGGGAAGATCAGATGAGACCATGAATGAACAGCTGAGCACAGGGCTTGTGAAAAGAAGGGATGCAGCAAATAATGTAGGTTGTGGAAGGGGAGAGAAGGGCACAGGGAGGAAGAAGAGGAGAAGAAGAAAGAGGAGAAGGGTCTGCTAAGAGGCAGCTACAGTAACGAGCAAGAGCATAGCCTTTGCTGCCAAGCAGGCTGTTTCAAATTCCAGCTCACCCACTTACTAGCTGTGTGACATTTAAAGCTCCCTAGTGATTCTAATATGCATCAGGGTTGAGAATGTCTGAGTCACTCTTTGGCCCAAGAATCTGAAGGGCCGGGATGGAACCAGAAGTCACCACTGTGGGCTTTAGGATCATGAGCTCTGAATTAGAGACTTGGGTTCTAATTCTGACTCCATTCTTTATCAGCTGTGTGACCTTGAGTAAGTCTCTTAAAACCATTTCCTCAGTTATAGATGAGAACAATGTAATACCTACTTCCTAGGATGGTTTTATAATTTAAAGAAAATCATGTCTGTAAGGCATTAAGCACGCTGGACAGCAACACTCAAATGTTAGCTATTGCTGTTATATACAATTTACTTCTCCCCTAAGCAGAGTTGACAAGCTGTTACCCTCCTCTTCCAGATTTCTTGAAGGGCTTAGATGAGTGATTCTGAGAGTGGCCATGCCTCGGAATTACCTGTAGGGATTGTCAAGATGTAGATTCTCAGGTCTTACCCCAGGACCTCAGTAAATTTAGGTGGGGCAAAAGTATCTGTGTTTTCCAAAACTCTGTGAGGGATTGTGACACAAAGTCAGGACAGGGAACCACTGAGTTGGAGCATCTTCCTGTGACTGCCATCTTAAGTCTGCTGGAAGACACAACTTTGCTTCCAATTAGATCACTGCTTCTGTCTCCATGGCAATGTCATCTCTCAAGTTTAGAAAAACAAAACAATAGTAAAATCGAAACAAGATCCTAGAGAGAGCCTAGGGTTATCAATTGCCTGTAATTACCCTAAGTATTTGGACCCCAAGTATAAGGGCAAATTAACCATGAAGATAGCAAATTTAAAATTCCACGGTGGGGTGCCTGGGTGGCTCAGTGGGTTAAGTGTCAGATTCTTGATTTTGGCTCTGGTCACAGTCTCAGGGTCATGGGTTGAGCCTTACATCATTGGGTTCCCCACTCAGTAGGTAGTATGCTCAGGACTCTCTCTCTCTCTTCCTCTATGCCTCCCCATTGCGCTTTCTCTCTCTAAAGTAAATAAATCTTTAAGGAAAATCTTCCATTGTAATTGATGAAAACCACTGTCCTCAATTTTATCTTCTTCTCATGTAGTATTGCAGTGGTTGCAAGCATTTTGGGGGATCCATCAAGAACCTGAGTTGGGGAGATGTGTTTTGTGTGGATGTGGTGAGATATATAGAGATGAGGAAGGAGGCTTGATATTTCTAACAGACACCACATGAAAAGAATTATACTCTGGGGGCACCAGCTTTTCTCTCAAGTGGGAACTGAAATCAGAAGGCCTGGCCACTATTAAAGATGAAGACATCAAGGCCTAAAGAGGGGAGGTGACTCTTCCAAGATCACAGAGCAAACAAATGCTAGAGCCGGGACAGACTTCCCGAGCCAGCTTTCCCACCAGACTAGCTTCCTCCCACTCTCCCCAGGCATGTCACTTTGGCTGCAAACCATGAAGCTCACCTTGGCTATGATGCGGCACAAGGGAGCCCCCTCTTGGGTCAGGCTGAACAGGTTCCCTGTGGTGGATTCCGTGGTGTAGATATTGTCTGAGGCATTGATTTTTCTCACCAGCGCCTAAGAAAAGAAAGCAAAGTCTGATGGTCACTCACTCCATCTGTCCTCCACTAATCTTCCTTAATGGAATACCAGTGGGTCCACGCTTCTAGAATCTATTATCTGTCCCATCCACAGTCCCACTATGGGGGTGATGAGGTCTTCTAGCTTTGGGAAAGACATGAGTCTGCATGAGGTCTAAACTACATTTCAGAAATATAGGATAATTTCAAACCCCAGGGACACGGACAACAAATGTGCCTTCTTCCAACTGATCAGAAAATCGGCTCTCAATACTGATGGTCTCAATAAGTACTTCTTTGTTGTTTACTGGCTTCAGATGAGACCAGACACCATCAGTTAAATAAATCATCAAGTTGAAAACCAATGAGTTGCTACAACTATGACCAAAGAATTGGTTCCTTCGCCAATGGCAAACTCTAGCTGGGTAATGGGTTCAGGGGTTGAGTCAAGAGAAGTAATCTACAGTAGCTTACTGCTTGGGGAACATTTGCACTGTGTGTATAGCCAGGCCAAAACAGCAACCCTGGGAACCCTGTCAGGGAGTGGGTAACTGGGGAATGTCGCACTGCTCAAACTGATGGAACAAAGGCTCATGGTGAGAAGGCTGGAAATGACCGAACATAGGACCCAGGGAGAACTAGGAAGAAAAGCAAATGGAAAATTCATCAACAAATGAGACATAAAGATTAGTTTAGCTTATTTCTGGGAAAAAGCTTTTTCACATATCTTGAAACTACTTCATAATCAGCCATTTGCTTTGAAGCATATGATTCATTGATTATAAATGATTCCTACCTGCTAATTAATTCTAGCTGCTTGAGTTTCTCCTGGGAGATGTGGAGATAGTGATTCAGAAGAACTGCCTTAGGGGGGCTTCATGCAAGAAAATAACACCTCCAGAGCTCGTGCTCTGGGCAGCTACTCATGCAGTTTCAGTTGCTATGTTATTTTAAAATATAAAAATGGATTTGTTTTTTTAATTAAACCTAGTGTTACAGAAAAAAATATTAAAAGAAAATGAGGAGATCCGAGTTCTAGTGCCAACTTGCCTTTTTTTTTTTTTAACACATTATGTTGATGAGGAATTGTGTCCGAGGTTGAAAGCAGGGACTCTGGAGCCAAACAGCCTGGGTGCAAATCCTGCCTCTGCCATTCTGTCCATGTGCCCCCGAGCAAGTAACTTAGCCCTTCTATACTTCAGTTTTCTTATGTGTAAAATGAGGGTGAAATAAGAGTGTCTATTTCTTACAGTGGCTGTACCTATTTCTTAAGGTAGCCAATATATGTATATAAAGGATTTCTAAAGGTACTTGGTACATAGAAGCAAAATAAAATTGTTCGCAGTTATTATTCTGTGATCTTGGGCAATTGAGATACACACCGTAGGCCTCAGTTTCCCCATCTGCCAGATGATTCAAATGAAGTGGGTTTAAGGCTCAAGGCATATGGCTCTCCCCTTCTCTTTTTTATTCAAACTCATAGAATTCTTCACACACACAATATGCTAATCTTCTACATAAAGCAGTCTAAGATTAAGTGCGTATTTAATCAAACTACATTAAATGTAAAAAGTATTCCCTAAGATTTGATAAATGCCTCTTGTAAGAGATTCAACAAAAGGTAAAATTAATAACCAAAATTTGTCATAGCAAATCTCTGTAATGAACATACTTCTTAGAATCTTCCCCCATCATACCATAAGCGGTTATATAAGTGAATTAATGCTCGCATGAAAATGCCGATTTCATATATTGGGGTCCTGCACCTAAATCATAATTACTCAGTGTTCCTGATTAGTGTTTGCACTTCAAGCAAATTAGCATGACGTTAAACAATTCAACCCAATGTCTTTTGCAATCACCTGCTAACATCAGACCATTTATGTCTGAGAATAATTTCTTGCTAATGCCTATACACACATACACCGTAATTATACCTCAGATTATCTCACTGAATCAGCTCTCTGACAATGAAAAGTTGTAATCATCCTTTTCACAAAGATAAATTTGGAAGAAATATGAGATCAAAGGCCCCACTGAAATCGTCAAGGGCCTAAGCATCACAGTGTGTCAGGGCCGGAAGGGCTCTCAGCTGTCTTGTCCAACCCTCACTTCACAGGAAAGAGAGGTAGAAATCTGACCAAGGTCATGCATGTGATACGTGGTGGAGTTAGCTGGACCTTAACTCCTGTGAATCTGACTTCCTGTTTTTCAAAGTCAGTGGATCCATCTCCTTCAAAGATGGCAGGACCTCACCTAGACTAGCAAAGATGGAAATCTCAGGACAAGGAGAATATCCAGCCTCGTTAGCAGCTCTCCCTCCTGGCTCCCCTTAGCATCTACAGCCCCCTGCCCCATGGTAGCCAGAGCTCCTGCTGCAGGGGGCAGAGTTGACTGGGAGCCCCCAGCTGCTGCCCACCCCCCCGGGCTCTACCCCTGTCTTGATTGAGGCCATACCTCCCTGAGCCACTCCCAGATGTGACCAAGTACAGCAGGCAGGGGTCCTAGTGCAGCCCGTGGCTGTTAGGGGGCACTCCTCCAACAGGTGACTTTGGCCTGAAAATTTCAAGTCTCTTCTACCCAAGTCTTCTTTCTCCCTTTTATTTCTGTTTTCAGACCTGAAACATGGTTTTCTGTGCCTGCCCCCACTTCCTCTCCTTTATCCTTGACAGGCATTTATCACATCCTCTCTTGGTGTCAGCTTCAAACTACCACAGTCTCTAAAATCAAGATTTGTCAGGCAATCAAGGAGGAACTGAAGAAGTGTCAAAAATATGCCTCACCCTGTATCGTGAGAAGAGTGGCGGAAAAGAGACAAAATAAAGGAACAAAGATTGATGAAGCTGAATGACAGAAATATTGTTTTAAAGACAAAGTAGGCAGAGAAGAAACAAAGAAACTAGAATCTTGAAAACCAGGAGAAAGGGATAAAGAAGAGTTAGGGAGGTGCACATAATCTAGCTGCTTTAAATAAGGAATTCGAAGAGGAAAAAATATTTTTAATTGTTTCTCAGTCAGAAAGAGCGACTGCAGCCCAGTGAAATTGATCAGGAGAGGTAAAGGCTCCCACATCAGCCTGGAAGGTTCCTCAGGGGGAGCCAGGAAAATACTGTGAAGGCTCTGCCTAAAGCTTCAGACAGAGAATCCACAGCTGGGCAGTTAGGGCAGCCCAGTCATGCAAAGGGCTTATATACATGTGGGCTGATGTGACGGGGTGTAGCAGATTAAACCAGCCACCAATATTTTGCTACTCCTCCCTTAGACAGGTGGGCTCTACTACCCCGTGCCACCACCACCTTTTAAATCTGGACTGGCCCCAATGACTTGCTTGACCCATAAAAGCCAGCAGTTGGTAGAAGTAATGTTCCAGGACCTCCAAGGCTAGCTCATGAAAGACCTTGAAGCTGCCACCTAGGCTTCTTAAAACATTCTTTTCAGAGTCCTGAGTTGCCATGTAAGAAGTTTGGTAACTCTTAAGACTGTCATGCTGGAGAAGCCACATGTGTAGGATCCCGGAGCAGTACTCTCAGCACACAACCAGCTGTCCAGCTGTCCCCTCCAAGGCACTACACATGTGACGAAGCTTTCTAAGACTCTCCAGACCATCTGCCAGCTGACTAACACCACGTAAACTCTGTTGAGGCCACATGGAACAGAAGAATCACTCGGCCAGGCTCTTCCCACATTCTTGATCACTTTGGATGATACGATATAATAAAAATGGTTGTTACGCACTGAGTTCTGGAAAACAGGAGAGGGCTCCAGAGAATAGCAGGAGATATCTAAAGGATTGCTAGATAAATTTCTAGGTGAAAGGCTCTGAATATGAGGATACAGTATTGCTTGTGTCCTCAGAGAATGTAGTGGAGAAACACATGAATCAGGTGCCCGTGAGGAAAGGCACAGAAAGATTGGACACCCTGGAGACAGACAAAATCTCAATTGAATCCAGGCTCGGATTAGCTATTGTTGTGATGGGAAAATATCTCCTGGATTGGAATGTCCCATTTAGGGAGGCAAATGTGGATAAAATGTCTTAGAATTGGAGGTTTGGGGCAAACACAGACCTTAATTGATTTCATTTCTCTCAATAAGGCAAATTCCAACATCCAGAAGTTTTTTTTTTTTTTTTGAAAAATGAAAGAATGTACCAGAAAGGAAGAAGTCAATGTGGTAAAACCACTGAAATCCAGCAATTAGTGCTCATTCTAGGAGTTAGTGCTCATTCTAGGAGTTAGATAAGGAAAGAGACCAACATGAGAAGCAGGGTAGAGTGACAGAAATTCAACAGAGTCTCCCTAAAAGGAGTCAGGGATTAAGAAAAGGAGAGAATCCTGGAAACATAGTTCATTAGTGGGGAAAAAAAAAAAAAGGATGTAGCAGAAAGAAATGCTACTCAAGGTTAACATACTCAAAAGGTATGGAAAGTCTGTGTTCTAAGAAGCATATAGCAGAAGGACTGGTCTTCACAAGGCCTATAAGGATCCAGACTTCAGGAACATCACAAGGAAACCTTCCTTAGAAAGACAGGGATCAAAAAAAAAAAAAAAAAAAGAAAAGAAAAAGAAAAAGAAAAAAAAAAAAAGAAAGACAAGAAAGACAGGTATCTGAGGCTTAAGCAGTTCCCCAGCAAGAGGCAAGGATAACAGCTTTATGATATAGAACTAAAATGTCTATGTATTCTAAGGCAGTTTTTAATTTTCTTATTTAGACCTAAAGGAATTTTGAAAAATATATGACCCCTTGCACATTTTTGATTTGATGGTTAAAATTTTTCACCACCAGTTTCAAGAACAACGTTGGAAAGGATGTAATTTCCAGCAGATTGTAGATACTCACATAAAATAAAAAGATTACATCACTCTTTTTAGATGTAGTCAGTGGAACTTAAATACCAAAACAACTTGATGCCCTCATCATCCTCTTAAAAATGTATGAATAATCCCTTTCTTTAACATTGTCAGCATTTTGCATCTTTTCATCCTTAAATTTATGTTCCCATCCAATCCCTCCTCAGAATTTTCTCTTAATGTAATACATTTAAGTTTCAAAGTGTTTTATGGATCACCCTTGTCATATTTATCACTGACATTTGAAATTTCATTTTTTTCCTGTGCCTATCAGGCTCTAAGTATTTAAAAATACTCTCTTCTTGGGGCATCTGGGTGGCTTAGTTGGTTAACCGTCCAACTCTTGGTTTCGCTCAGGTCATGATCTCAGAGTCATGGGATAGATAATAGCTTCAAGCCCCATAGGGCTCGGCGCTTAGGGTGGAGTCTGCTTGAGATTCTCTTTCCTTCTCCCTCTGCCCCTCCCCTTGCTCGCACTCTTTCCTTCTAAATAAATAAATAAAATCTTTTAAAAAAATACTCTCTTCTTGGTTGAGTTACTAATTATTATCCATACAATTGGCCAAAGCAACATAGATTACAAATTTTGACAAATAATCATAAATGACAAAAATTTAACTTTTATTACAAATATATGTCCTGACGAGATAAATGAGGCTTTGTATTCTTTTTTAGGCTTTCTCATTAATTCATATATACATGATTGAATATTGACTTAGTGCTCTATTTTGAGACGTAAACCCTGAAAAATCTTGTTCCCAGAAATCCATAGGGAGGAATGGGAAGAGTTTATATAGCCAAGTTGCTCAACCCTTTGAGTACATTCTGAGTTATGCAATCACATAGTGATCCATCATCAAACACTATTTTTGATGATCTGTGAGCTGATAACTCCTCTAAATTGGTAAAAGCAAAGAATTGGAAATCACTTGACTTGCAAAAGCATTTGTCACCCAATCATTAGAGTTGTTCATTCACTATCTCAATTTCTGGGAAGAATTCCAAATGTACTTTACCAAGACTTATCAAATAATTATTAATTATACCCATTTCTCTTTCACTTGGAGCACCTTGGGTTATCCAAATTATGTAGAAAGGATTGGGAAAATCAAAATATTATTACTTTCATTGCCAATACAATTTTTAATAAAAATATTTGTGTGTGTTTCAAACAAGTTTTATCAAAACCTTGACACTACAGCTTTTGCTTATTTAAATTATGGAAATGCCCACCCTATATCCTAATTGGCAAAGACAGTTCTTTCAACCAAGCCAGTCAGCCAAGACAACTTTTTCTCAATATAGAACTAACTACATTTTTAATTATAAAATGTTTTGATATGTTTCAAGAAATGCTAAAAAAAAAAAAACACTGACAAATAATTATAGAAATCATTCTCCAAGGGAAAATGCTAAAAACTGGTAGTACTAAAACAATGTAGAGATAAAATAAAATCTGGTTTATTTGTATATGTTATAAAGCCAAGATAAATCAATTTACTAAACTTTTAATAATGCAAAGTAATATGTAGCTAACATTGCAAATTACTTATAAATCTAGGAATATAGTAAAGAACATTGTATTTTTTCAGTAAATAGGTGGGTATATGTATTGAAATTTGGTGTTCATTATAAGGAATAATTAAAATTTGAGAATAAAAAATTAGAAATCAGGGCGCCTGGGTGGCTCAGTGGGTTAAGAATCCGATTCTTGATTTTGGCTCAAGTCATGATCTCAGGGTCATGAGATGGAGCCCCATGTTGGGCTCTAGCCTTAGTAAGGAGTCTGCTTCTCTCTCTCCCTCTCTCTTTCCCTCTCTTTCTGCCCGCCCCCTTATGTGTGCATGCTCTCTCTCTCTAATAAATAAATAAGTCTTAAAAAAACATTAGAAATCATTTGATTATTTTTAGTAGCTCTAATGATCAAACTTCCCTACATATTTAAAAAAGAAAGAAGGTATTTACTGGTTAAATCTAATGAGTCCAGCTGCCAGCAATTAATTTTATCTTTTGCTAACAAGAAGTAGAAATTAGCATAAATATTTCATAAAATATGTTGACAAAATAAGCTTTAACTGCTTTCTTAAATAATGTGCACCAAATCTGAAAAAAATCATGTAAAATTTGTATCTGTGGATTTTATCCAATATATCTTGAAAAATTTAGTCATTCTCTAAAATACTCCAGCATTTAAAAGAATCAGGATCATTAACCTTTAGAATCTCTGGCTCTTCAAAGATGTTTTCTAGCCAATGGATGACATATCCTAGGGTTGAGTGTGAGATATAGTTGCAAGGAATTGCTTGCATTTAAATATGTGCCCCCAAAAGCCACTTTGAGTGCTTGATGTATCCTATCAGTTCTCTCTTTGCTTTGTCTAAGGAGAATGTCCCTCAAGAGCCATGCATAGTCTGGGAGTAAATAGAGATGGAAGGGATATAATAAATTGAAAACTTTCAAAACCACCCCAACACACACACACACACACACACACACACACACACACTACCATATATCTCCACACTGGGCAAAACACACAATTTCTAATGCCTTTCTCAATAGAAATATGTAAGAAAAAGCACAGAAATAATTCATGGAGGCCTATGGGTTATAGTTCAGGAACGAAGGCTTCTTTGATCTCCCCAATCCTACTGCCACTCCAAGGCTTTACACAGCAGGGCAATGCACTATAAGATTTGGGATGGGTGGGAGCACACCCCTCTTTTGGAAAGCAATAGAAGGGATGTTTGAAACTGTGTATTATTGGGAGGATCATTTCTAGGAATGAAACAAAAATTGGAGATCTGGACATTGATTTCCTTAAAAGTATATATGCTTGCATTTCTCCTAGAAAATCTTTGGGAACCTGGAGAATGTGATGCCTTTGAAGTGGTTTGAAGAATTCTAGCCTAAGTCACTTCAAGCAGCCCAAATCAATGCAGCCTGGGATGGCAGAAAAACAGTGTTTGGAGGGGAGCTAGAAATTAAGAAATGTTAAAAATGCTGGGTGGGAAAGTATGCAAACCAAGTAAGTCATTGGGAAGAGATTACAAATATCTGACTTTGCATGAAGAAGTAAACATATCAAATGCCCTTCTGTAAAAAAAGGAGACATTTTTCTCCCATATATAGTAAACATTGTGCCACAGTTAATCTATGGTAGATGCTTCCCCCCAGTGAATGAATGTTCAGAAAGCCTTGTGGACCATGGACAACTGAAATAAACTGATGTGATGCCACAGGTGCCACCAAGATGGTGTCTGTTCCCTACCCTCTTTCACTCAACTGCAAAGAAGTATCTGTTAAGACCTTCAGCAACCCTAAGACGGAGTCCTAGCATGAAATGTTGCCTGGTACTCGTCCTTTAGGGACTGAGGATTGGCCTTGTTTTAACTTTCTGTAAGCGCAGGAGTAGTGCTGTGATACTGCTGTGTATCCACGGTACTACCTCTTTCGAGCATAGCTGAGAAAGACCAGTACAAATTGGGAAGCCTGGGGGATCCCTGGGTGGCTCAGCGGTTAAGCGCCTGCCTTCAGCTCAGGGCGTGATCCTGGAGTCTTGGGATCGAGTCCCACATCGGGCTCCCTGCATGGAGCCTGCTTCTCCCTCTGCCCGTGTCTCTGCCTCTCTCTCTCTCTCTCTCTCTCTCTCTCAATCTCTCTCTTTGCGTCTCTCATGAATAAATAAATAAAAATCTTAAAAAAAAAAAAAAAACAACTGGGAAGCCTGCAGGGAGCCCTTCCCCTTGCTGGAGAGACAGACCAGACTATAGCTTCCCAAGGAAACATGACCACACACACTGGGATGAGACCTTTCTGGCTAAGATGAGCACAGAAAGAAAATGGAAGAGAATTAGATTAACCTAAGTATTTGGGACTTTGAATTATTCCTACAGGTAAAGGGATGCAGAGTCTTTTTAAAGTTTTTTTCTTTAACTATTTTCTCTCAGAGAACTTTATGATAAGACAGACAATTTCTAAATTTTAGAGATCTTTATGTACAGATTATCTTTATGTTACGACGTAGCTGCATTGCAGCCTCTGATTACCTATACTGAACAACATAACTGAGCAAGATCTGAGAGTGGGAAATAAGACAAAAAAGCAAATTTTGAGCTTTAGTTACAAAACCTCCTTGGAGCTAATTTAATGGATGTAATATCATGAGTCATTTTCAAGCCTTCAGGAACAGAGTCTAAATTTCCCACTGTGACTCCAGAAGGATCTACAAAGAAGTAGGGGTTGTTATTTGGAGGAATGGCTTCATGAAAGTGAGAAATAACTTCCCCGCTGGCAGCTGACCTCCTCCCCCAAGGGGCTCAGCCGCCCTCCTGCCTGACCACAGCCCAATGGATAAGGCCAATAAGACAAGTAGGAAAAATTAGAGAGGGAGGCAAAGCATGAGAGACTCCTAACTCTGGGAAATGAACAAAGGGTTGCAGAAGGAGAGGTGGGCAGGGGGATGGGGTAGCTGGGTGATGGGCACTGAGGAGAGCACTTGATGGGATGAGCACTGGGTGTTATACTATATGTTGGCAAATCGAACTTAAATAAAAACAAATGTAAAAAAAAAAAAGGCCAATAAAATAATAGGGCAAGAAGTGTCAACTACTAAGGAGCCCATTAGGGTTCCCCACTATTCCTGTCCCCTAGGTAGGGATTTCAGCAACACACCTCTGCTAGCTTTGCTCCCTACCTCCTTCTGTCCCCCTACTGAGAGGGTGGGGATGAGTATGTTCAGTTTAGCACCTGTCTCTCTTCTCTTATGAAGTGTCGCTCTGCTCTGAGCTCTGTCACAAGCTAAGTGCTTGTCCCTCAGGGGATGCCTGAGGCTGACCAGCAGGGAGGGGAAATTTAGCTGTGAGATAAAGTTTTAACTAGTTCACTTAGCCACAGAGCCAAAGCTGCATTCCCTAATCAGTTTTATTAGAATAAAACTATTCTATTTTAAACTAAAATCAAAAATAATTGATGGAATGAAAGGATAAATTAATATAACTTCTACCCACATGAAGCTGAGTCAAGGTACAGTTTAGAGTCAATTTATTTGATAGAGAGTCCCCTAGAAGTCATTTTTAAGTAAATCATTTTTTTATAAGTTAAGTTTTCTCTTACCTCCCACATAGCTAATCCTCTATTCCCAGATAGATTAATCATCAGTGTTCATTAATTTCCTATTGGTGGCTCCTAACATTTAAACTTTAAAGTTTTCCATACCCACCAAGTAGTCAAATTATCTTAATAAACAATTCTTTAGGTGACTAGGGGGCTCTTTTAGCAAAGCACACTGTGAGCTTCTCTTAAGGTAGAGCAAGTCTTGAGTGAATAAAGCTGTTGACACTGTCAGAAGAGTGCCACCAGTTACTCTTGGCTTGTCTCATTTAATCCTAATGACAACCCACTGCAGAGGTGAAGGACATTAAGTAACTGGCCCAAGTCTGCAAATTCAGTAAGTAGCACCAGCAAGATGTGAACCTGGATATGCCTCCAAACTCCACACAAGCCCCTACCCCACAACACCCACATTCATAGATTTCCATGCTACCAAGACTGGAAGAAACCTTGCAAGTCACTCATCCCCTGCTAATGCCCCCCAAGCCTGACGTGCTTGGCTCAGGGACAGAGAGTCCCTTCGGAAAGGCAGCCCCTTCCACTGCAGGGCAGCAGCCCTGTTGTTTCACCAACTCCTTGCTACAGAGGATGTCCTCTAGATCTGGCCCTGCTGGCCTGAGGCCCTTCTCCCTGCAGAGCCCCCAAACACAGAACTTTGGGGGTAGCAGAGTGTCTGTCCATCCTTAGGTGAAACACTCTCGGCTCCTCCACCTATGTCCCACATACCTTGATCTTCAGCCTTTCCCCCAACCTTGTAGGAGCCTCCTCTGAGCACAGCCATTGCCAGGGAGACATCCGGGGTCTGGAACTGGACGTAATACTCCAGGATAGAGCGGACCAGAGCAGAGTAGTGCTAGGTTGTCATTGCCCTCATTGTGAGCATTGTTCTATCACATTGTATTTTTGTGGATGGTGGGGAATGGGGGGCGGGGGGGGGGGGCGACCACTCTTCCTCTGCTCAAAAGCCTCCTGAGTGCAAAAATATTTTTTTACTAAATTGCATTTCCTGAAATGCCAGCATGCCAGAGTAAGTGATCAGGTGCTTTAAGAATAATAATTTTTAAAAAAAGATTCATTGTGACTATGCAAGTTTGGAATATACTGCTTAATATTCATTCATTAATAAGTCTTTACTGAGTGCCTACTGTAGGAAAGGTACTATCCTAGTCACCGGATACATATCCGTGAACAAAACAAACCCAAATCCCTATCTATGGAAGCTACAGGCCTGACAAATACTATGAATGTGTGGAGACCTTTTAAGAAGACTCTTGATGCATAAGAGCACATGATGGAAGAAATCCCAATGCAAGGAAATAAGCTTAAGTTCCTTTATGTGGAGATACCCCCAAATATGATCTTATATAATTACTAACATCCCAGGGATTGGTACCAGGGTCCTTGGGTCACCAGTTTAAGAAACACATGCTTAGGGGATCCCTGGGTGGCGCAGCGGTTTGGCGCCTGCCTTTGGCCCAGGGCGCGATCCTGGAGACCCGGGATCGAATCCCACGTCGGGCTCCCTGCATGGAGCCCGCTTCTCCCTCTGCCTGTGTCTCTGCCTCTCAGTCTCTCTCTCTCTCTGAATAAATAAATTAAAAAAAAAAAAAAAAAAAGAAACACATGCTTACAACACTGAACACAAATCACCTTGCCTTCAGCCAGTGTGTTTCCTTATGTCACTGCCATCTGTATGGAAACGTCCTAACATAAAAACCAGGGAACCCTGGGTGGCGCAGTGGTTTGGCGCCTGCCTTTGGCCCAGGGCGCAATCCTAGAGACCCAGGATCGAATCCCACGTCGGGCTCCCTGCATGGAGCCTGCTTCTCCCTCTGCCTGTGTCTCTGCCTCTCTCTCTCTCTCTCTCTCTCTGTGACTATCATAAATAAATAAAAATTTTTAAAAAAATTAAAAAAAACAAAACAAAACAAAACAACAAACAACCTAAACATCAGACAAAAAGTATTATGAGCATGGCAAGCCTGACCCATTGGAGGGCATAGAGGGGGTCACCAAGATGCATAGAGGGGGTCACCAAGGTGCATGCTGGGAGGGAAGGGGGCTTATCCGAAGCTAAGGAATATGTGGGACAGACAAGGGGAGGAGGCCAATGGGTGATCAAATTCTAAGAGAGGAGCAGCTGATCCAGCTCAGCTCCCAAACCAAGCATCAGTGACCCAGGTGGTCAGACCTGGGGAAGGGCAGGATTTAGCCAGGGAAACAGAAGGACCAGATCAGGAATCCCACTGCGAACAAGATCGGGATGAAGGAAAACCCAGAATGGACCCAGCACTGCCCAGGAGACCAGTGGCATGGTCCACAAGGTCCAGGCAGGCTCCTGGCAGCCCAGGGAGCTTTCTCCAAGATTCTGACACAGACCATTGAAAAGACACCTTTGCCTCCTGGTAGATTGACTACTTCCAAACCCAGCTGGCTTCTGTTTACAACCCAACATAACTCTTCGAGCTTAGCCCTTTTCATTGAACCTGCTACCTCCAGGCAAAAAGGCACAGAAGTAACATGAAAAGTATCAGTAGGTACCATAGTCCTGCTCAAAAATACCTCCAGGCTCCCCTTCCTCCCCAGGACTTGCCTTCAATATCCTCACTCTTCACCCCCTTGACTTTTTCACCCACTTTGGCCTCATGTTCCATAGGGTCCCTCTGGGACTTGAGAGCTCAGTTTGGGACACTGGCCCCAGCTTGAGCCACCACCCGCCCCTATAGGTGCAGGTCAGCATTTGCACATCAATGCCAAGTACCAGCCCCAGCAGCCCAGCCTTTGGCCCTTCCTTCCACTCATCCCAGGCTCTTGGGACAGAGTGGCCTTTGCAGACTCTCCGGGGTTGGGGGGTGAGAATGCATCGGCCCAGCTGCACTGCCCAGCAGCAGGTGGGCCGGGTCAGAAGAGCCTGTACCCTGTGCAAAATGAGCCAGACACACAGGAAGGAGAAAAAGGAAGCTCCGGGCTGCGTAGAAAGGCTGAGTCTGGAGAGAAGCTGATAGGGAAAGGGACTTGCTATTTGTGGAAGGCTTTTATTTGGTGGTGGGAAAAGAATGGCAAATATGTAACACAATATTTCTGTAACTATAAATAACATGTAAATACCTTTCATAATGAAAACCTTATGGAATCTGCTTTTCTGGGAGGCTTTTAAAATAGGAAAAGGCAACAGAGGGAAATAACATATATTTAACCCATACTATGATGTTTGCTTAATCCTCTCACTTTTCTTCTGGGGAAGGTTTTCACTTTGTGGATGAAGAAAATGAGGCCTTTTGGAGGTTAAGGACATAATCAAGGTCTCACAGTGAACCAGAGTTTGAAAGTAGATCTATCTGGTTCCAAAGCCCTCGTTCTTTCTAGAATCAAGCACGACCCTGCCTAGAGGCAGGGGCTGGACTATATATGACCTTTCGAGATTCTTTTCTGTTGCCGGGATTTCTGGAATTGGTTTGCTCCCCACAGGTACCTTACATCTTTCAGGACACTAGGGACCCACTGCATGTACTGTGGACAATAAGTACACGGAGATTTAAGGTGGTAGGAACGATACTGAAAGTGCAGTTGGGAAATGCCAACTTCTGCGTGGACTTGCTCTGTGCTCTGTGAACCTTAGGTAAGTCTCTTCCCTCTCTGGGTTCTAGTTTTCACATATGGAAAATGGAGATTTGGGCTAACATGGGAAGCCTCGAGCTCTAACAATCCTGTTTGCTAGGTGCCGGAGTTCACCTTGGTAGTCTGAGGCTATCCCCACCCCCACCCCACCCCCGCCCCCGAGAAAGGACTTTTTAGGGCTTCCCACGGCCTGGTGCACACCTTTCCTAACCCACACCCCCACCCCGGGGGTCTACACCAGCGCCCCTCTCCGCAGCCCTGCCCGCACTGACCTGCACTTCCCGGGTCAGGGCCAGCTCCAGCAGCTGGCCGAAGTGCCGGCCCAGCGTGCTCAAGGTCTCACTCACACAGGCCTTCATTGACTTCAGGACATGCTCATTCTCAACCTGGAGGCACCTGGGAGAAAGAAGCCACAGAGTAGGACCACTGGGAGGGGCAGGTATTCAGCCTAGAACCATCCCAGGGGCCAGATCTGGGCCTGCTGCAGGCCTGGGGGTGGTGCCAGTGGCCTAGGGAGAAGCCATCAGCTCCAGGGGAATCAGAGATGGAATATTCCATAACAGGTTCATCCTTCTCTGGCCTGCTAGGGTTCGGAGAAGCGCTGCCTGAAAAGGGAGCTAATAGTCCATGTCACCAAGAAGAAAGGCCATCAGAGAGTGGTCAAATTCATACCTCTGGGCTTCTCCCTGAGAGAATCTGCCCTCATTTGCACCGAGGTCTAGGGATGGGGCATAGGAGCTGCAAAGGAGGGTGCTGGTGTGCCAGGCAGGCCAGGGCTCACTTGCAAGGTGTATGGCAATATGTGTGGCCCTTTAAGAAATGCTATTCAGGGGCATCTGGGTGGCTCAGTGGTTGAGCGTCTGCCTTTGGCTCAGGTTGTAATCCTGGGGTCCTGGGATCGAGTCCTGCATTGGGTTCTCCACAGGCAGCCTGCTTCTCCCTCTGCTTATGTCTCTGCCTCTCTCTGTGTCTCTCATGAATAAATAAAAATCTAGAAAGAAAGGAAGGAAGGAAGGAAGGAAGGAAGGAAGGAAGGAAGGAAGGAAGGAAGGAAGGAAGGAAGGAAGGGCTGTCTACAGAAAGGAACTTTAAAAATGTTCTCCCCAGGTAGGAAGAGCAGGGGGTGGATCAAGTTTGAATTTATCCCTATAGCCTGAAATGTTCCACTGGAAGGCCAAAGACCCCAGCGGGAACCCTAGGGGATACCAAGTCCCATGTTTCTCTTGCAGGGCATGGGGGATGGGAAGAGTAAAGGAGAGTGTTAACATACACCTGGGTGTGTATACATGTGAGGCTGAGTGTATGTGTCTGCGTGTAAACGTATATATATATGTTTATGTGTGTGAGATACAGAGAAGAAGGTGTGGGTGTATTTCTGTGAATATATGAGTGTGTGTTTATATATCTATATACGGGCAAGTGTGTGTCTGTGAAATCCTTGTCTATGTGTCTGTGAGTATAGGGTGTAATGTCTGCTGTCACCTTGCCTTGGCTTTGGGGATTGGGTGGGGCCTTCCCAAAGCTCTGGGAAACCTTTTCCTTCTTACCAACCTTGACCAATCCTCTCTCTTCCTATGCCTGGGCCTCTCCTCCTTTACATTCTCCATAGGGCCTGAAAATGGGGCAGAAAATCCCAAGGGACCCTTTCAAGGTCGCTGATAAAAGTCAGCAAAAGGAGGCTCCTGGGCCACCACCAGGCCTTCCCACTCACGCTCTCCCTCTGGAAGAAGATGCCAGCCCCTTCCCCTGCCTGAGGACAGCCTGTCTAGTCTTAGCCAGCATCCAGATTTTTACCTCTCTGTGACCGCCGAGAGTTCTGAGCATTTCTCCATTAGCAGTTTCTCGAGCTGTAGAAAAAAATAGAAAAGTCTATTTGAGTCAACAAGCATAGGTTGAGGACCAACTACTGTACAGGGCCCTCCAGGGTATAAAGATGAATCAAATCACCTGATTTTGGAAGCAGGCACATAAACCGTAACACAGTGCTATATGGATGGCAAGACACCATCATCAGCTTCTTTGGGAGCTCAAAAAAGAAAACCAGGCACTGAGTTATGCTGGGGGACCTGGGACGCTTCAGAGAGGAAGGGACATTTGAGCGGGGCTGCTAGGGATGAATAGGAGTTTACTGTCTGTAAAGTGGAGCAAGGAAAAGGGTAAAGCACTGAGCTGGGGAGTGAATGCCAGAAGAAAGAAAACCAGATGACAAGGCGATTTTCAATGCTCCATTATAGGCTTAGAAAAGAAGCTTCAAGATCATGGGCTTCGGAATCAGATAGAGACTGAATATCACTTAACTTTGGGCAAGTTACTTAGGCTCTCTGAATTTCTGTTTCCTCATCCATTCGGTGAGGATATCATACTAGCTAATATTTTTCAGCAACTGTTTTTCATATTTAACATGTAATAACACATTAGTCCGCACAACATATGTATGAAAAATGTGCTATTATTATACTCATTAGGGTGATGGAACTGGGGCACAGAGAAGGTAAGTAACTTGCCAAGGTCGCACAGCAGAGCTGACACTTGAGCCCAGTCTGGCACAAAAGTGGGTACACGGCTCCCCTGAACAGCCTCTCGCAGTGGCTATGCCTGCCTCACACGTAGTGCAGGTTAAATGAGGCGTGTGTGGGCAAACACCTAGCTCGGTGCCCAGTACGTGCTAGGTTCTCAGTAAAGGTCCTTACTATCTTCCCTGCTTCTCAGAACAGGAGGGAGGCCCTGGAGCAGGAAAGGTTCGAACACTTTGGACACTTCGGACAAATTCTTCCAGAAGGCATCCCCTTCCAAGGGCCCGCCCCTGCCCATGCCAAGACAGCCGACCTGACCCATCTCCTGTGAGGAGCTCCTGCTGACCGCGCTGTACTCGCTGACCATGGAGCGGGCGTGGCAAGTCAGACGCACGCTCATGCTGTGGACGCGTGCCCAGCGGTCCTGGGCCAGCTTCTGTCCAATCCTGCGCAGCTCGGTGCTGATGACCCAGCCCCTCTTGAGAAGCAGCTGCAGGGGGTCTCCGGGGCCAGGGCCGCCAGCCAGGATGAGGTCACTCTGTGCATCTTCCTCCAGGCTGATGGGCTTTGCCTGCAGGACGCACATGCACTCACACTCGGTCATGAGCTTCAAGTCCTCCATCCAGCGCTGGACCGAGTCCACCTGCATCAGGTGCAGCCTGCAGCCAGGGAACAGTGCCACGGTGGCCATCAACACCCCGTGATCACCAAAGGTTTCCATTTCAGGCCATCAGATGTTTACTAAACACCTCCTATATGTTCATCAGTGTTTCTTGTGTTCACTTACCATGGTAACCCACTTATTTTCCACTATCTCCATCTTACAGACAACAAGACGGAGGCACGGAAGTTTTGGAAGCAGGTGACCAGACAAGCAACAGGCAATGAATCTGGCACGTTAGCAGACTATATTCACCAGAGGAAGAAGAAAAGAGAAAAAGCCTAAATATCAAGGAGTGCTTCTGTTGTTATGAGCTATGGTACAGCTACACAATTCATCGAGTGTGAACCACAAAGAGCAGCCCCAGACTCACGCGATCAGAAAGGGGAGAGAGAGGATGGAAACACATATGATCATCGTGTTCTAGAGCTAGAAAGCTAAGCAAACTGGCCTAAGAGCTTCTAAGAGGAAAGACGTGAACTAGTCACTGGCTCACTGACTCATTCACTCCATAAACACTGCAGTGGACAGCTGTCACTTTTGTCCTTCTAGCGTCCTTCCTCCTTCCTTCAATGGCAGAGGCAAGTTACATTGCTGCCTCTTGGTGTGGCGGCCTGGGCTTCAGCTGTTCCCTCCTCCCAAACACAGGGGCTGCGAGGCTGTGAAGGCACAGTGCCTGGGAACCAGCATGCGGCCCCTGTGGTGCTGGGCGGGGCGGGAAGAGCTCTGGGGCCCTGGGGGGCCGGGGGGGGGGGACACACTCATGCCCCCTTCCTTCAGGCCTGGAACGGAAAGGGCCATGGAAAAGCCAAGGAGGGAGAAAAAGGGAATCAGTGCCCCAAACTTCCCCTGGCTTGGGCCCTTTCCGGAAGGCCTGATGAGATCCCAGACTCCCCTTTTTGTCACCCCCTCCGCCCCTATCTTGCACAGAGGTGTGCTCCATTCTCGTTCTTTAAGATCTTTAAGAACTAGAAAGAAAGTGGGATTTCAGAAGCCGTGTTAATTAAAACCCTAGCTGATTTATTGCTCGGCTGGTAAGAGAAATGGAATGACAAAACTATTGATTTCTCTAGTATCTGCGTTATTAGGGCCTGTGAGCGTCTGTTTGTGGATATGAACTCATTTGGGTGTCTGTCTATATTATCTGTATGCCGGTGTCTGGATGTCTGGCTTGGAGCTTGTGTGTCTCTACCTGCGCAAATAGTCAGATGATTGTGTGTGTTTACAAGCCTTGCATCAGATAAACTCGATGACTAAGAACAGCTGGGGTGGGCCTTGAGCGTGGGCTGCATTTAATGACTCAATTCCAAAGTAAAGTGTGTAGAAAGGGGACAAAGAAAAAGTAACTTTGCAGCGGAGAAACCTGACATAACCTCATCCTACTCAAGAGCTCTAAATGAACCTCACTGCTCATCAGCCGTGTTGACCGTGTGGTACCTCTGATGAGATGTGATGAAAAGGGCTTTCTTCCCCCAAATACATGGCCTCAGTCTCATCACGGGAAAGGCATCAGGGGCCGGCTCAGGAACACTCTACAGAATACCTAATCAGTACTCCTCAAAACTGTCGGCGTCATCACCAACAAGGTAACACTAAGAACTTGTCATAGGCCAAAGGAGACAGAGGAGACGTGATGACTAATTATAACAGGATCTCCTGGATGGAATCCTGAAACAGAAAAGAACCTTCGGGGGGGCACCCGGGTGGCTCAGTGGTTGAGAGTCTGCCTTTGGCTCAGAGCATGATCCCGGGATCCTAGGATCGAGTCCCACATCGCGTTCCCCACAGGGAGCCTGCTTCTCCCTCTGCCTATGTCTCAGCTTCTCTGTCTGCCTCCCATGAAAAAATAAATAA
This sequence comes from Vulpes lagopus, assembly GCF_018345385.1. Lineage (NCBI taxonomy): Eukaryota > Metazoa > Chordata > Mammalia > Carnivora > Canidae > Vulpes > Vulpes lagopus. The sequence goes on from NC_054838.1 coordinate 11,873,118, forward strand.
AATCTTTGAAAAAGGAAAGAACCTTCGTAGAAAACTAGTGAAAGCCACATAAAGTCTGGAGTGGAGACACAGCCCACCGTGTCAGGGCCTTGAGCGTAAGAAAAGCTTCCGCAGGCCCAGGTCAACAAGGCTTATACATTCGCACATGGGGGCAAACAGAACTGGCTCTGCTACTCACGGCCTGTGTGGCCAAAGGGAAGCTGTGGCTGCTTTCTTTTTTTCCTTTTTCTGAAATTTTTATTGAAATATCATAGGTACATAAAGGTGAACAAATTATAATATCAAGGGACAGTTTGGTGGATTTTCAGCATCCAGGGAGTCTCCCTTGTGCCCCCTTCTGGTCACTCCCCAACCAGCCTTCTGACTTAACACTCCTTAGTCTTTTCAGTAACTTAACCTCTCTGAGCCTCAATTTCTTTATCTGTCACAAAAAGATAATAATTGAAACTTCCATGCCAGGTAGATGAAAGAACTACATCAAATGGTTGAATGTGAAGGACTTAGGACAGTATGTGGCATAAAGAAATGGTCAAAGAGGCTAGTTCTCCTTGCTGCCCTTCCCCCATGTAATGCTCCAGCACCTCCAGAAATTACTAACCTACTGGCTAGAAGTTTCTGAGCACATTCCACATGTTGAGCACTGTGCCAAGTGCTTTACATGAATTGTTTAATTTACTCTTCAAGACAAGCATCTGAGTTAGTAGTATTGTTATCCCCATTTTACAGATGAGGAAGATGGGACGAGAGAGGTAAAGTCACCTGGATAAAAAGTAGTAGCACTGACACTGAAATCTTGGTCTCTCTCACTCCAGAGTCTACTCTTAACCTCTTTGCTTTACTGCTTCCCACTCCGAGAATCCTTCAAAAAGAAAAAAAGACCTAAAGGAGCAGAGAGCAAGATGAGACAACCTTAACACAGGGAGACAGGAAGAACAATTTTTCCCAAGCAAAGACTATTGGGGCTGCATCTGAGCAACAGGAAGAGAAAGGAAGCTGTGAGCCACTGGCTCTGCCTAAAGCTCTGGGGTACAGGGAGGCCAGGATCCTGGGCCCCAGAGATGCAATCGCTGCTTTCAGGCCAAACCCACTCCCGGCTGCCCAGTTGCAGGAGGTGCCTTTCAGGGTGATGGCCGCAGAGACGCAGACAGACAGGGGCGCCTTTGGGGGAAAGCAGAATCTGGTTTTCTTTAAGAATGAGCTTAAAATAACTTTTGTTTCTAGAGATGGTTTAGACAAATACCTCCTCTTTCTCCCCCAAGGAGCAAACAAATGTAAAAAGAATAAACTGAGAAGATTAGTAAACCCATAAATCCCTGCCTCCTCTTAACCTCACTCCATTGCGGGGCCTCAGGGCCCATCCAGCAGCAGGCCCAACCACGGCCAACTCTGATAGGGCTGGGAAGGCATCAAGAGGTTCTGACCCACCGGCAGGTGGAGGGGAAAATGGGTTGGCTGCTCAAAACCTGTATATACGTCCCACCCAGCCTGATTTTAACCAATATGCTTTGCACCCAAGCTGCTCAAATTACAGCTAAACCGTTGAGGTTATAAGATAGTTGTGTGTGGTATAAAAAAAAATAGAGGATTGGATGAAAAACTGTTCTGAAGGCAGAGGAAAAGGGAAAGTAGACAAAACCCACCAGTAATAATAATTAATATTTATTGGACCCCTATAGTACCCCAAGGGTTGTACAATTATCATGCATTATTTTATTCTCACAATGTCCTGATCAAGTGCACACTTTCCTTGTCTCCATTTTATGGATGGAAATACAGAGATGCAGAAGATTTATAGGACTTAGCCAGAACTCCCTGCAGGCAACCTACTCCAAAGATTGCCCAAAGATTGTCTATACTGACCACACTATATAGTTTCTCCACCTGTCTCTCTCTTCCACCAACTTTGAGATATAGCTCAAAGGCAGGTATTGACCTACCTCAGCATTGCCAGCGCTCAGCCCGACACATATTAAGGATCAATAAATATTAAACTGAGCTAGTAAACCAGAAATTGCCTGGTAAACATGGATTATAAGCCTTCCCACAACAGCTGGAAATATTTTCTGGACTTGTAGGGGTGTTACAAGAGGAGCACTTAGGAACCCCTTGAACTCACCCAGTCCTCTGTTCTGAACTACATTTCAGGAGATGCGGCTTCTATCTTTGGCCGGTGTGTCGGATGTAGTGTAGATGAGTTCCCTGCAATGTGGTACAAGTGTAAGAGTTGGGTAAGTAACTACCTTCTACAAAAGACATCATCATAAAGACTTCTATGTTAAATAGAAGGTGTCAGGAGAACCAGAAAAATCTTTTGTACAAGTTATTTTATAAACATTTCTATGCTCCACAAAGCAGTGCTCTGGTTGCATAAAGCTGGGGCCCTTAGCAACTACTATCCCAATTCCCAGAACTTTCAGGCAAATGGTAAGGCGTGGATATAGATACTCAAGCCCTGGGGGACGTGGCCAAAGGGAGACCTTAGTTCCTATGAGAAAAGCTCATCCCCATAGGAAACCAGTAGCAAACACAAAAGATCCTCACCCAGTTCGATAAGGCTTAAAACATTAAGCAGTGCCTCTCAGACAACCCCTGCTTGACCCGATTCATTGAAGCGCTACTGATGTTGAGCATGTGCCAGGCTTTGTGCTGGTGATCCCTCCCCCTCGGACACTCGCACCATCTAAGAGGAGAAACAGACACCAATAAATAGAACCCAACCTCATTCTCATCCCAACACCATGTGCCACACATCTCAAGCATTTCCAGGAGTCCCCAGAGTTCACCTTATACACAGTTGACCCTTGAACAACCCAGGTGTGGACTACACGGGTCCATTTATCTGTGGATTTTTTACAGTGCAGTACTATCCGCGTATTTGATCTTCCTTAGGATTTTCTTAGTAACATTTTTTCTCTATTTACTTCATTATAAGAACACAGTATATGATATATAAAACATACAAATTATGTGTCAGTCAACTTTATGGTATCAGTAAAACTTCCAGTCAATAGTAAGCTACTAGGAGTTAAGTTTCAGAAGAGTTAAAGCTTACATGTGAATTTTCAACTGGGTGGGGAGTGGGTGCCCCTAACCCCTGTGTTGTTCAAAGGTCAACTGTAGATTCTCCCCACAATCTGTCATCTTTTCTTCCTTTAGCACCCTTACCCTGGGTAGCACCCTAGCTGTCAGGTCCTGCCAGGCCCACCTGCCTGGCCTGGCTACCTTTCCTTCCAGGGGTGGTCATGCTGTCTGACTCCCCTAAATATCTCAAGCTGGTCACAGTCACCACTTCTTCTCTTACTGTTCTGTCTTCTAGGTACCATCTTGCTACCATCAGAGTCAGGCATGCCACTGGGTCTTCTAGGCATCACGTGGCTTCCGTGCGGTATCACTATTCCCATCAGACCATTAACTCTGGAGCTGGATTGCCTGTATTAAATCTCAGATCTGCCACTTGCTACCTGTATAACTTTGGGCAAGTTACTTAATCTCTCTGTGCATCAGTTGCCTCATTGGTAGAAAGGAAATGATAATAGTACCCAGCCCCTAGGCTTTTTGTGATTATTAAGTGAAGTGAATATATACATACACATACACATGCATTTATGCAAATGTGTGTATATATTTGCTTAGAATAATGCCCGACAGGAAGTATTATACATGTTAGTTGTTATTAGAGAAGTTTCAACTAAAGCAGTTGTCTCAACAGAATTTAATTACTTCAGAGTAGAGAAAGAAGGAAAATTCTGGGAAGATGGCAGTGGTGACAGCAGTTTTTAAATCTCTCTAAATTCCCACATGAAAATTTGACAGAACGACAAAGTAACAGAACTCAAACCCTATGGATAAAATGTACAACAAAACTAGATGGTAAAATATCCCCATAAACCTCAAAATACAAGCAGGTGGGGATCAAACACTCACAGCTACAAGACCTGCTTAGCATCATCTGTACAAGAGAAAGGAGGAAGCAGGGAGGTGGTGTCTGATGAATATGAGAGAGAGGAGAACCCCCAGTGGTCCCTGGGTATTTGTTAAGAAGCACAGAATGACAATCTGAGAACAGTAGCTGAAACCTCTGTTGGGGATTTGCCTCTCTAATATCAGGTGGTTGCCTGATACCTGATAGGTACCTACCAAGAACTCTCAAAACTGGCCCAACAGGAATCTCTTCTATAATAAAGTGTCACATGGAGAAGAAACTTCTGAGAGCAAAACCAGAATTGAGCAGGACAGGGATCTCAGAGACAAGGGTGAGAGATCTGTAAGGGTTGGAAGCAGAGTTAGGAAATCTCAGAAAGCAGATCACCCTCCTCTGAACCTTACACAAAAACAAAAGAAGATGGAGCTATATGAATTTAGAACAGCTTTCCTGAACCCCACTCCCCTCTAAAAGTTCATGAAAACTAATTTCACATAAAACTAAGCAACACAGGAGCAGACCTGGTGGCTCAGCGGTTTAGCACCGCCTTCAGCCCAGGGTGTGGAGACCCACCCACCCTCCAGGATCCTGGAGACCTGGGATCGAGTCCCACATCGGGCTCCCTGCATGGAGCCTGCTTCTGCCTCTGCCTGTGTCTCTGCGCCTCTCTCTCTCTCTCTCTCTCTCTCTCTGTCTCTTGTGAGTAAATAAATAAAATCTTAAAAAAAAATCTAAGCAACACAAAAATTATTGAAGTCTCATCCCGTGCATATTTTAAAAAGAGAATAACTAACAAACTAATATCCCTACGATGTGAAAATATCAGAAAAATGTACTCACAAAAAAGAAGGAAACTATAATGTACTATTTCAAAATGAACTTAAAATTTTTAAAAATGACATAAGATGTGTAAGAGAAGCATAAAATCTCAGAAAAGAAATAAGCAAGAAAAGAATTAGAAATGAAAAGGAAATTTCATTTTAGAAACAAGATTAAACAAGAAGAAAACATGGGATAATGCTTTAAGAAAATCAAATGCAAAAAAGAAAAATGTTTTAAAAAATGAAGAAAGAGATAAAACAGGTTTGCAAGAAAGTGACAAATATTAAAGATAGGCAAAGAAGATCAAGCATACATACAATAAGAGTTCCTGAGGATACCTGGGGTGGCTTAGTCATGTGACTAAGTTGGGCATGTGACTCTTGATTTCAGCTCAGGTCTTGATCTCAGGGTCATGAGTTCAAGCCCCTACTTTTGAGAAAGGAACTCAAAACACAGCAACAAAAAGCATGTGAAAAGCTATAAGCTGGGAAAATGTTCCCAGAAAAAAAAAATACTGTTTAAACTACATATTGAAAAGAGCATGCTGTGTACATGAAAACAAACACAGAAGACATATTCTAGTAAGATTATTGAACTTCTAAAAATAACTAAAGGATTTTTGTGCATCTAGGGAAAAAATGTGTGTTACTTGTAAGGGACAGAAAATTGTGCTATCATCAGATATTTTGTGTGTGTGAGAACAATGCTTTGTACTAGAAAAAAGTAGAGTGACATACTTAAAATATTCAGAGAAATAAAGTGTGAGCCAAAGACTTTATATTCAGCCAAATGACTTTCAAGTATGAGGTGAGAAGGAAGCGACACCAGTGCCGTGATGTTGGAGGACAATCACTCTAGATGGTCCTTGATTCTGGATCAAGGGGTATGGGTACTGAGCAATCCAGGTAGTGCAAAGGCCCTCCTTAGGAGTACGCCTGGCTTGTTTGAGAAAGGGTAGGGCCATACATGTGTCTGGGGCAAGAGAAAGAGAAAGATTAGTAGGATTATTAGTAGGATGTGAACTCAGAAGAGAGAGCCAGGCTAGATCACACAGGGCCTTGGAAGCCACTCTGAGCGCACCAGGCTTTCCCTGGAGGGAGATTCCTCTGGAGCATGAGCATCGAAGGAATCTTGTCACCAGATGTCAGCTGGGTCCACGTAGCCCCTACGCCTCTCTACAACCCAACCCGGAAGGTTCTCTCAATGCAAATCCATTTAGAGTGACTTAACCTCACCATGCAGTGAATTGTAAACTGTTTACCAAACAGTTAATTTAAGAACAATTATTTATGCAATAAGCTATAAATAATTTACAGTGTGGTTAGGGTATCAGCTTCCAACCCCTCCTCACGAAGGAGCCGGTGAAGCCTCAGCCACTTGAAGCTGCTGGAGGAAATGTTGCTTCTCTGATCTTGTTCAAATCTGCCAATGTTTTCATTGCCCTGCTTCTGATCCACCCTGAATCCCACGCTGAGCCACATCGGACAGGCCTTGCTGTGCACCGGGGCCTGGCAACGCTTGATCCCTAAGGGCTCCACGTTCACACAGTCGGTGCAGAGCCTTCCTGGCATATGGTGCTGGGCAGCTCAAAGAAGTCCTGTTCTTAACCTGCATCGGCCCCTCATGGGCAACGCTGGACCAGGGTGGAGGCTTCCTCTCCCACAGTAGACTCTGCAAAATGCCTCTCGCATCCACCTATTACGCCGGGGTTGGTCTCTTCCCTTGTGACCTCTGTGTCCTCTGCCGTCTCTGGTGCGGACCCTCTGCTCCAAGCTGTAGCCCTGGGAAGAGTTTTCTGCCTGTTTTCTGGAAACCCTCACTTTCATTATTCACCCTACCCACTTTGATAGATGTGTTCCCTAGCATTTTCTGTTCATGAAATGGTCCAGTATCACACGGTAAGAGAGAGTTAATCCTACACTTTAGATATTTCCAGGAGTATGGGGTAGGGGAAATGGAGCTCCCCCAATATACCCCGAAGCTAATAACTAGGAATAATTTGTGAAGGGAGCACAGATAGGGCCACTCTAGTCACTTTGCCCCATCCGTTTCCCCAGGTCTCCATCAACCAAAGGTGGGTTTAAAGGCAGAGAAGAGATCTGACCACTTGAAAAAAAAATCAATTAAAAAAAAATCTTGCATGATTCCAAGCACTCTATAAAGAAAACTTGGAGTATCCTGCACGAGGCAAGCACATACCAAGTGCTTGCACATACGATCTCTGTCTTGGGTTCACAGAAACCCTATTTAGTAGCCCCATTTTACAGAGGAGGAAAAACCAAGGCTCAGGTTGGTCAAGGGCAGAGCCTGGACAGAGTCCCTCCAGGTCTACTAACTCCAAAGCCCGGGTCCTCACCACCTCCCAGTCCGTCCAGGACCCCGGTGGAGGGTGTTGTTTTTTTCTGTTTCAGAAAGCCAAGGAACACGAGTTTGGCTCCAGGTAACGGTTTCCAATCCAATAAGCCAATATGTTCATTTGACAGCTGCCCACTCTCTGATGACTCAGAGCCCATCTTGTTAACTCTGTCAAACTCAGGCATTTTAGACGTGCCCCAGGGAGAAGGGGTGCTAATTAACATTCCCTGGCCTTTCATTAACTAAGGGAATGACTCATTTTTAACCTCTTAAAAGGCTCCATGTGTGTCTAGGCGTTGCCAGTACGTAGGAGAGCCGAGATGATGGCCCTGACAGCAAAAACACCTGATGACACACCATCCCCCGGGGCCCCTTCCCACCTCCGCCTCCTAATAGCTGTGTGCCTTGCTCACGACACTTGCCTCCGCGCAGTCACGATTTCCCTGACCTGCCTTCCCCCTCATTCCCAACCTCTGTCCCAGCCACGTGGAGTTCTTTCAGGCCCTCTGCTGTGACTTCCAGCCCCCTGGCCACACGCTGGCCCCTCTCTCCCCATCTCCTCTTCACCTGGCTCATGCCTCTACAGCCTTGAAACCTTGCCTAAATGTCTCTGCTGAAGCAGGTTGCTTGGACTCCGAGGCAGCTTACGTCCCAGGTGTCCCATGTGTCTATAGCACCCTGTCTTCCCCCCATCGTGATTACTATCTGGATTACTATCTGCTTCGTCCACCAGACTCTAAGGGTGTGTGTCACCCCTGGCCCTGGCACGTTGAGGATGCTCTGTGCATACTTATGGAACTGAACTAGGTGTCGAAGGGGAATAACAATAATCAGTACCATGGTGCGGCCCCACTGGCTCGTTGTGAGGGGCAGGATAAAACCCAGAGTCATTCCTGCCCACCTTTACAGAGGCTGGGCTTCATGCCAACTCTCACGTGGATGGCTTCATGGGCAGGCATCATCTTCTTTGCTTCCCATAAGGACCCTAACGAGGAGGGCATCCTTATCATCTTCTTTTTACAGTTCAAGAAACTGCAGCTTGGAGAGGGAAAGTGAACTATCCGATGTCACCCGGCCGGTGAAGGGCAGAGTCTGCCCTGAATCTGGCCCATCACACCCCAGGCCTCATGTGCTCAAGAGCTCCTCTAGGCTTTAGGAAAGGCCATGCCCTGTCCAAATGGCATGTTAAGTAAGCACCGTCAGTTAAAAATTACAGATGCATTTGCACACACACAGGTTCAGCATTAGCCTTCCCTCGACCTTCGTGGCTCTCCCCCAGGACCTGATATGTAGACAGAAAAGGGTTTAGCTTCGTCTTTCCCATTCTGTTCTCCTTCCTTTGAGTAGTCTTTTCAGGTGGCAAAGTGAAATGTTTCAAAGAACTCACAGACTGAATGTGTCAGTTGCCATCCTGGTACCTTCACATAGTTCTGGAAAATGCAGTTGACAGCAGACAAATCGCCACTAGAGGGTTTTCCAAAGCAGGTTTACACTATGGGCAAGACTCCCTAGACTCGAAAACTTCCAGCCCCCACTACTAGGACCCCCTTTCCTCCACCACCCCCTCGTTCCACCCACAAGCCTCAGGCTTAGACTAAGGTTCTCTCTCCCCAGTAATGAACAGACCCTGAGGACCAGAGATCCCTCACCTTGGGGCTGCAGGTGCTGAGCTGCCTCCCAAAGGGACCCCTAGAGGCAGAGAGAAGTTGCCTGTCCCACCAAGTCCCACACCAGGGTGTGCTGGAGCCAGGCCTGGAGCCCTGAGGTCCCGGGGTTTTCGTGTCTAGGAGCTGAGGACAAAACTCACCAGGAGAAAACTCCAGCATTCACAGAGCTCAGCTAAGACCCCGAAAGGCAAGAGAGCACCAAGAACCCAGTCCAGGGGGAATTACAACAGCAGCTGACGTGCAACGAGCCAGGCAGTGTTGTAAGCCCTCTCTGCGTATTATCTCCCTGTGTATTATCCACCCCCACCCCCAAATCTGAAAGAGAAAACTAGTATTGCCCCTATTTATAGACGAGGGGACTTCAGTCAGAAGAGGTCCCATGCTGAGTAAGTGGTAGAGGCATTACTCAGACCCAGTCTGAGTCTCTGCTCTTATCAACTAAACCCCACACTGCCATCACGAAGCCATCCAGAAGCTGTAAGCAGGATCGCCGAGGACCACAGGAGACAGAGGACTTGACTTGGCCTGGGAATATGTACACAAAGGAAATGACATTTGCCCTGGTTCTTAGAGAAGAAGAGTTGGCCCAGATGACAAGGGCAAAAAGACCTCCACACAAACGTGCAAAAGCCTAGTGGCATAAAAATAGAAATAAGCCAAGGAGTTTCACTGGACTCAGGCATCAGGGGCCTCTGGTGGAGTGGCCGGAAAGGGTCTAAGGGGAGAGACAGAGGCCAGGTGATCAAAGTCCCTAACTTGATCACACAGTTAGATTTAATCTTTTGTTTAAAGATTTTATTTACTTATTCATGAGAGACACACAGAGAGAGAGGCAGAGACACAGGCAGAGGGAGACCTGGGCTCCCTGCAGGGAGCCTGATGTGGGACTCAACCCTGGGACCCCGGGATCACGACCTGAGCCAAAGGCAGATGCTCAACCACTGAGTCACCGAGGTGCCCCCAATTTGAATTTAATTTTAAAGACAATTGGGGGCCACTGAAAACATTTTAGAGCAGGGCAGTGACATCATTGTGCAGAGAGTTAGTTAGAAACTGGAGCAGAGCAAGGTTAACTACCAGGTAGAGGTTGACCCACCGGGAGATGGTGGGTATAAAGCAGAGAGGGCATGGAAGCCTGAACTTGGTAGTGACACCAGAGAGGGAGTGGCTGGTCTGGGAGGGAGATGACAGGGTGCGAGGGGGAAGGAGGGAAAGGAGCAAGGCCCGCTCCTGGGCGTCTGGTCTGGGTGAGACAGCAAACCCACCCAGGCGAGAGCTGGTTCTCATTTTGCTGGGTTCTAGGGTGAGGTAGGATGACAAGTGGGGTATGCAAGGCCACAGTGGATGTGGGGGCCAGGCCCTACAGAGAGGTCCATCAAAGACTCCCCAAGCTTTCCCAGGGAGACTAGAACTGGTGAACCCAGCACGGCCCCGCCACAAGTCGGTCCACTCCCAGCCCCGGCCACCCTGCCGCCACATAATGAGCCGCTCTTCTCAATTTTGGAGTCTAGGGACTGCAGCTCATTAAGGTTTGGACCGTGTTAGTGCTGAGCATCCCATAATTGCATAGCTCGCCTGACTCTCTGTCATTAGCTCTCGGCTCCCTGGGCTCCACCTCTCCTATTGGATTTGCCGATTGACCCCAACATAGAAAGTCTGGCTAAACAGGGCCGCTCTTGCTGTGCGGTGGGGACTGCCTGCCGTCCCTGAGCCTCGCAACTCCCAGTGGTTCAACCATCCTCGGCCATAAAGTTCGGGCTGCCATTTCCCTATGCGTGAAATCTTTCCTTTGCGAGTCCAAAACGACTGATCTGATTACTCACACAGAGAGAGGGAATTGAAAATTGAGGTCAAAGCGGATGGACTGGCAATGAGTCACATTCCCTGCATGGTGGAAAACCACCACAGTCAGGACTCGGTAGGGTCTCTGGCCAAGGAGCCCGAGGGGCCAGGGGCCAGGACTGGGGTTGGACTTTCTAGGTCTCCATCATGAACTGGAATGTGAGCCTGATGCTGTCAAGACTGTCCCCAGACTGGCCGGGGGAGCAGGGAGGGCATCACAGACACTGAATGGGGCTCCCACGAGCCCACCCGGTTCTCACCAGAGCCCCCGAGAGAAGCGGATGTCTGTTCCCTGAGTAACCTCCTTGCTCTCTGATGGCAGCTTTCCTGGACATCTGGAAGAAGGTGACCAAGGCCTAAAATCTGGGTTTTCTGCAGTCTGGCAGATTCCAAACACAAAGCCAGATGTAACCACAATCATCTCGACATACCAGGGTACTGGGAGGATGATTTTTTTCTAAGCTGGAATTATCCAGGGTGGAGTTGGAGTAGGGGAAGGGAACAGCATAGTCTCACGCCGAGAAACTGCAGTAGGAAACAACAGGCCCTGAAACATTTCTAAAGTCAGGGGGAGTTAACTACCCACACAGCAAGCAGGAAGGCTTATCAACAATAGAGCATTTTCCATGTACCAAGCGCTCTCTCCTGCAGCCCCTGACAGCACTTTGATGCTTGGAGACGATCACCCTCCCCATTTTATGGACGTAGAAAGCGGCTCAGAAGCATTGTATGACTTGTCTAAGACTCACGGCCTATAGTGATCATAAAGCTAACACCGATCAAGTATTTATGACATTCTGGGCACTGTGCTAAGGGCTTGATTCGATCTTAATTGCTCGCTTAACTTTCAAAATAATTCCATGAGGTCCACATAACTGAGGTTTGGTAGGTTAAGTGACTCAGCCAAGGTTACACGGTGGACAAGTAGAAATAAGAATCCAGGCAATCTTAGACCAGAGCCTTGCTCTTAACGCCGATGCTATCCATGCTCTTTGATGTCTTCAGCAACTGGACTGATGTTCAAACCCCGAAATGCAAGCCACGGCCCTCTCTGCTACGGTAGGCTGCCATTCTGCGATATATCGATAACTTCTTAAAACTCGTGATCATTTAAAGACTGTGGTGTGTCTAGTCGCTTTTCAAACCCTTGCCCCATTTCTTTCTGGGGGAGAATTAGATGTATGTTGTTTAAATTCAGGACAGAACTGCTGGCCCACTGGGCGCATCACTATGTGTCTCTGACAAGGTTGCACCAGAAGTACCACCAGAGCAGGGAAGCCAGGGAGACTGTGCAAACGGAGTGAGGAGTGACTTCCGGCTGCAAAGGGGTCCCCTCCACTTCCCCCTGCCCCACCCCTGCTTCTCGCTCTTAGGTTGCCCCTTCATTCATCAGAGCTCATCACCGGGTAAGGGTAACTGTGCCTGACCCTTCAGATGCCAAAGGGAACCACTTTTCCCAGCTCAGCAGATCCACGCCCTGGCGTACCAGCTGCTGGTACCAGTTCCTCATCCCCAGCTAATCCTACTGGCCTGGCATCCAGTGCTCCCCAAGACCCTGGGGGTCAACGGTTTGCAGAAATCTATGCCTACACTCTTGTTGGCTCATTTTAATCTCTTTTCACTGAAGAATGGAACTTTATTCCTTCCAAGTCCAGAATTCGTATTTCTCTGTCTTACCCTATTCTACCCACTGTGTGAAGAGTTTTCTGCAAAAAAAAAAAAAAAAAAAAAGAATACTTTACGATGCCAAGAGCACTTGATAATGGTCTCCGAACCTCCCTGAGCACCCCGATGTGCCAGGCACTAGGCTAGGTGCTGGGATTTCAGAGGAAGAGATGGTGGGAGGAAGACCTCCAAGAGCACAGGGCCTCCACGGTAGCATACTCCCTCCACCCAGGACGACGCCTGGCACATCACAGGCATTGACAAGTAGTTTGCACAAGTAAATGAATGAATGGAAGTAAGCAATTGTGGCTCATTGGGCTACGTATGGCACTTTGAGGCAAGCAGAGGAGACGGATGCTTGGTCCAAGCTATGGTTTCTGAGAAAGCTCCCCAGGCCGACGCTGGAAGGGTGCCTTCAAGTTCCTCAGGAGAGGAAGTAGAGTTGGAAGATGTGGGGTTTCTGACGAAAGAAACAGCATGTACAGGGAGTGGAGGCATGGAACCACATGCTGGGAAAACAGCAAGTTTTGAGTGCAATTGGAGGAGTGGAAAACAAGGACTTTAAATTATAAAGCACACTGGAGTGCTGGGCTGCATGGATTTATCTGCATTACATCCCATCAAAGCAGGGCACCTTATTCCCCTATAGGATATTTCTCTTGGATATACCAAGGGGCTTCCATAAAATCTGAACAGGGCACACTCTCAGACGCTGGAAGGGGCTCCCAAGCTAGTATGTCCTGCAGTTTCCATCCCAGCTTCAAGGGCAACACTAGACCTCTTTGTGCATTTTATAGGAAGGAATGAGGAGATCTTGTTTTTGGTCAATAGGGTTGCTTTCCCAGCCCTAGGCACTAAGGGGTGATGTTTTTATCTAGAAAAGGGGACAGATCATCCAAAATTCATTCCCAAACTCCTGGCATATAGAGCTGGAAGGGTTCCTGGGGAAACTTTTGTCTACCTCCTCATCTTCAGAAGAAGAAACTAAAGCTCAGAGAAGGAGAAGGACTGTCTGATAACACACAGCAAGTTGGGGCAAAGCCAGAGCTGGGAAGGCAGGCAGGAAGGAAGAAGTGAGGGAGTGTAGTGGGGAGGGAAGGAAGGAAGGAAGGAAGGAAGGAAGGAAGGAAGGAAGGAAGGAAGGAAGGAAGGAAAAAGGGAGAGAGAGAGGGAGGGAAAAGAGGGAGGGAGGGCAGCCTCTGGTTTCTAGTCCATGCTTCCCACTGCCCTATGTTCTCCTGCAAGAGATTTAATGAAATTGCAGACTTTTCTTCCCAGTAAACATAAAACTAAAGACTAAAAATATTTCTGAATTACTTTCCTTTAGAAGAAAAAAAAAAATGTCTCTCCAGCTCTCTGACTCCATCAACCAATTAAATCTTTGGCTTCTACTCAGAAAGAGGATTTAAATTAATCAAGGTAAAACTAGCTTACTTTTTCCCTCCCAGCAGCAACTTTCTACCAAAAAGAATGAGAGCAGTTTGCTGGAGACAGGAGCGTCTTGGGGAAAGAAACAAAATCCAAGCCATTGAATTTAACTTCTCACACTCACCTGAGACTCCTCAGCCATTTGTCTCTCATTCATTCATTCATCAAACATCTATATTAAATATTTATTCATGCAACAACCACTTATTGAGCTCCTACTGTGTGTATTCTAATCACAGGAGCACAGATACGAATCAGAACATAATTCGGCCCTCAGAACATGGACGTTAATCATTGACTAGGGTGATGACATTTACATAAATCACCCCACAACCCAGGGCCTGGCCCAAAGTAAATTCTTAGTGTAAAGTAAATCTCATTTGAATGAATGAGTGAATGAATGAAATTGGGGTCTACTACAGATCACTGTCACATGAGAATTCCACTGGGGCTAGGACATAGGGCTTCTAGAAACAGCTTAAGGAACAGCTCAGAAAAAGCAGCACTCTTTCTGACAGCTCCATTCCTTTCTCTGGGCCTCAGTTTCCCCACCATCATGACGGGATCTGAGGAAACTTCCAGCAATAACATTCGATGCTTCCTTGAGCCCAGTTCCCGGCACTGTGTGGAAGTTTAAACACAATCTCTCTTCCTAAAAATAACTATTGAATCATTGTCCCTCTGCCTTCTCGAGGTCATGCCTGTGTTTCTATGGATTTCTCTTGGGAGATGAGAGAAGTGAGGGAATTCGATTCTAACTCTGATCGGCTTTCCTTTCTGTTTAAACAACAGAAAAATATCCAATTATCCCATTGACAATTACAGTCTGCACATTTCACCGCAGGCATAGAAAACAGGCCAGCAGCAGCAGGCCAGCCACAGACCAGGGGTGCACACATGCAAGCCATTATCTACTTGGAGACAGGCTGGCCTGCGGTGGCCCCCAGTGGCTCAGAAGCTGGACGGCTCCTCACCAGCAGGCCAGGCGATCCGGGAGGCTGCGTGCCATTAGCTGCGGCAGCACCCAGGCTGGCTCACCTCAGACTCCAGGCTGAACAGAAGGCAGGTAAGAAAGTGATTCACTGAGTGAGAGATCCCAAACCAAAGACCCGAGCTGTATCCTTGTTATAGGCCTGATCAGGTCAAGAGATAGATCAGTGAGTTCTATGAGGGAAGGGACCATGCCCAATTCGGCCACCAACATGTGCCTAAGCACACGAGCATCATACAAGGCACATGATCTGCACCCAGGACATAGGTGTAGAAAGATTTTGTGGGAGGCTAATAATGAGTAAATGACTACTTGAATGAATGAGCGAATGGTCTGTTTGTGCAACGCCCCCAAGAACACTGTGGAAAAGACAGACTGGATAGGGTATTGGCCAGCGCTCAGGCTCAAGCATCATCTGGAAACATCTATCCCACCTCTGCTCCTTATAAGCTCTGACCTTGGGCAAGTCTCAGTTTCCTCGTGGGGCAGGCGTATGTGCTGCTCAGATTCCGCTTTATGAAAGAACTTTTTGTCTCCAGTTGCTGGGAGTATCATTAGCTAACAGCCTCCAGCCACCAGGCCCTCAGACTGTCTCAGAGCCACCTCGCCGAAGGTCATGCCCTGCTCACAGCTGCCCACTCGAAAGACATACCAGCGGGACATGAAGGCCCTGGCCACCCTGGCCAATGAACAGAACTGTGATTCCAAAGCTCCCTGTGAGGACAGCTGAAGTCATTCAGCTCACTCTTCTCCTTCTCCTTGGTCCTGCCTCTGTCCTCTCCCTCCCTCAAGTGCTGGTCCCAAAAACATTCTCTGAGAAGCACCCTGAACTCTCAACTCCATCCCAGGGCTGCTTCCCAGAGAACCCAAGCTGTGGCCTATCATTTGCAAAATAGAGATAATAACTAGCACACAGATGTGCCATCTGACGGGCAGGGTCAGCGGGAGCCAAGGTCCCAAGGCTGGTAGGGAGTTGAGACCATGTCTGGGACTTGAGCCCGTGTCTGAGTCCTATATGCTTTCAACCCTAGACCCACGTTAACATTTCTAAGAGTAGGGTTCTGTTCTTTGGTTTGTTTATTAATTTCACATCTGAAAGCCTTCCAGGAGATTCGGATGCACTTGGAGTTGAGAACCCTAATGCTCCCTCTCCAATCACCCACACAGGTCAGCATGGGATCCCAGCCCCTGCACCGGGATGCCCATGCCCCCCGCCCTCAACTCTCTCCCAGGAGCTCATGCCTAGATGAGTCTTTTTTGAGGCTATTTATTCATAAGGGTCTCAAATACCAAAGGCCTAACACATATGAGTCACTCAAGCTGCTGGATGATCCCACGCAACCTGACGGCATTTATTGATTTTGCATATTGATGCGAACAATGGCACTTCAGAGTGAAATTCAGTTTCAGTGGAACACGACAGAAAGAAGTCAATTATCCAGCATTAATTATTTATGTGGGGACAATAACCATGGTGTTATTCCCCACTCTAGAGGCCTCTAGAGCCTGGAACAAGAGGAAAGAAGAGGTAGCTGCTATTATCTGTCCACAAGGCAACATCGGATTGGAGACATTAACCCCTCTGACATCCTGTGAATACACGTAAGCCTTCCTTGTGGATGCGGCTCATGCACGTGCCCCCAGGACACACACAATTAATAGGCCGGTAGGCCCAGAGATTGCATTCCCCCAATATCCTGGCCAGGCCAGGCTCTGAATATATTAAAAGAAATAATCACCTTCCCTCTGCAGCCCACCCTGCCCTATCAGAACACTAGGGCTGAAGACTTTCTTTTTTTCTTTTTCTTTTTTTTTTTAAGATTTGATTTATTTATTCATGAGAGACACAGAGATAGAGGCAGAGACACAGGCAGAGGGAGAAGCAGGCTCCATGCGGGGAGCCCGATGGGGGACTCGATCCCAGGACCCCGGGATCAAGCCCTGGGCCAAAGGCAGACGCTCAACCACTGAGCCCCCTAGCCACCACTGGCTAAGACTTCCCAAGCAAACCTCTTCTCAGGTTGCAGCTTTGCCATCAGCCAGAACTGCCTGTGTCTCTGCCTCTCTCTCTCTCTGTGTCTCTCATGAATAAATAAATCAAATCTAAAAAAAAACAAAAAAACCAGCCTGCCTCCAAAAGAATAGGAATTCAATTTCTAAATCATTGTCATGTAATTTAACTTCCTTTTATCCTTAAAACTTCTAAGGGGATTGGAAATGAGAGGAATTGGAAATGAGAGAGAGAGAGAGAAAGAGAGAGAGAGACAGTGTTCCCCAAGGCGGAAAGGGTACCAGGGTCTGATCTATGTTTACTCTGGGGACCTAGTCCTCATCTGAAGACGTTAACACTGATCAAGTGGTTCCTGTGTGCACGCAGGTGCTTTAAACACATTATCTTAAATTCTCATCATAACCCAATGATGTAAGTACAAATATCCCCATTTCATAGACAAACTGAAGCCCAAGGTCATAATGAATATGCAGCAGCACCAATAGTGAAGTCGAGGCCCTCCTGACCCTTAACCACTGTCCTAAACTGCCCTGTGGCAGCAGCTTCCCCTCCGCCAGCACAGGTGCTGGTCTGACCATCCCAGGACCCAGGAGGCTCTGAGGAGGTGACCCAAAACCCTATTGTGTTGGGCGAGGTCATCGAAAGGATGTGATCACCAGTTTACCCATGTGCAGGACCCCGGGCATCGAGGCTCCCCACCCCCTCCCTGTCCTCGGAATGTGCATTCAGCCTCTGAGAGTGGGGCTGGTTTTGGATTGCACCTGGGAAGCTCCCCAGGTGCTTATGAAACAACACATTGCCAGAGCTGTTGCTGCCCACCTGGCACATGGGTACCAACCTACTGCTGGGGCTGGACAGGAGCCAGCGGGGCTACGATTCCACTTCATCTAGAACAGCTCCACTTTCTCCTGGCTTAAAATATTAAGCGGCTGGGAGTGTCCATTGGTGATTTCTTATTTTCTCAGTGAGGTCACTGGCCAAGAAGAGTCAGGGAAGGGGTTTCTAGAAGACTGCCCTGAGATCACAGTGGACCTCTGACATGCAGTGGGCACTCAACAAACAATAGAGCCCCCTATGTAGCTTTCCCTGAGCGACAGACACGTTGCACATACTAACTTCTTCAATTCACACATTACATGAGGTAGGTACTCTCTTCATCCTCGTTTCATATGTGAGGGAACTCAGGGGCCGATGGGGTGCGAGAACCTGCACAAGGCCACACAGCTAGTAAGAGATAGAACCCGGCTTTGAAACTGGGCAGTCATGAGTTCAAAGCTGATGGCCCCTGCTCACCCCATGAAAGGCCATCAGCTCTTCCAACACGTGTATCCTGACGGGTTTGCCTCTCACAATCTCTGAGCTCTCTTTAAACACACACTGTGTGGAAAGATATTTGGGGGGCACCTGGGTGGCTCAGTGGTTGAGTGCCTGCCTTTAGCCCAGGGCATGATCCTGGGGTCCTGGGATCAAGTCCCCCATTGGGCTCCCTGCATGGAGCCTGCTTCTCCCTCTGCCTGTGTCTCTGCCTCTCTCCTGTGTGTCTTTCATGAATAAATAACATCTTTAAAAAGAGAGAGAGAGAGAGACAGAGAGATTTGGACCCCCATACGATCCCTTATCTCAGTGTCAGGCTGCACAGAAAATTCCTAGCTACCTCTCTAATAGTGTTTCCCATTCTAACTGGCACCCGTGAGCTGTATGTCATACCCGTAAAGCTTGCCATAATGATGACTTTGGGGGAGACACTGATGACTTCATAAAGGTTAACCCAGTACTAGTAAGCTTCTAGCAAATATTCAACATTTTTTCTGACTTTTTAAAGCAACACATACCTAGAAAAATACTCAAAAATCAAATAACATAGAAATGAGTGATATGATAATTCAGTTGGGGGGATTAGGGATAGAATGAAGGTAAGATGTCAGTGATACCTGTAATATATAAAATAAAACATACAAAACAAAACAACAATGATTTGACAGTCTGGCTAGGGCTACTAGGATTCAGTTGCCTCGAAACAGCCCCATCAAAATGTCCCCGGAAAAGAAAATAAGAAAGAAAGAAAGAGGAGCAAGACAGAAGCCCTGAGCACCCAGTTGCACAGCTCCTCTGTAGATCAAACCTGCATGAGACGCTCGCCTGGGACGCAGGCATTCTCAAAGTCACAAAACTCTCAGGGCCAACCTCAGCACAGTCCTGGGGCAACTGGGACAGTGAGTCACCACAGATTTGCTGCCCTGGTACTCCCCCTTTGGTTCTGGTTCTGGCCTCCAGGACCAGCCAGGGCCCCACAGCCTTCAGCCGTGTGAAGGCACCTCGGGTGCCCCCATCTCTCCCTCTTCTCCCCTCATCATCTGGGCTTCACCTGCTGCTCAGCGTATTCCCGCCTCCTCCTCCCCACCTCTCTCCCACACCCCACTGAGGGCAATAATTATCTCCTAGGATCAGCTCTATGCTCTGTGCCCTCCCTGGGGCTGTGGGAGAAGAAGACACCTAAGGGTAGACCGTCCCTTTCAAGAGGCTCAGAGAGAAACTTCCATGACCCCAAGGGCCCCCAATGGCTCCAGCCTCCTGGTTAAGGTGGGATTGGGAGCCTCCTCTGGGGTCCCCTATCTTAGCAGAACACCCCATTCAAATCTTTGTTTCATTGTCTGCCTGCATCTTAGACCCCACCTCCTTAGGGTACTGGACATGCCTGATTCCTGCACGTCTCAGGGCTCACTTCTATCAGTATTGGCTGAGTCAACGTGGCATCCCCAATACCTCGTCTTAAGCTTTCTCCCCAGGACAGTGCATGGACAGGTGGGAGCACCTGTAGCTTCAAGACCCTGGAGCTGGGCCTCAGCTAGAGGATGGCCTCAGCCAGATGGAGCAGGCCTGGCCCTAAGGAACAGGACTTACCGCTGACCCGGCAGAGGGATGGAGTCCAGGTGGCGGCCTCCAGGCAAGGCCATCATGTTAATCCCAATCTGCAGCAAAGCCTGGCTGCAGCGGTCGTGACCCTAGGAAAAGAGCAGGCAGAACAAGATCAATGGGTGCCTCAGAAAAGAGGTACAATCTCTTTTTCTCCCCTCTACAAGGAGCCAAGGTAGGTATAGAGGTAGGGCCCTTAACCCTCTTTGTTTTGTTTTTTTTTTTTTAAGATTTTATTTATTTATTCATGAGAGACACAGAGAGAAATCCGAGACACAGGCAGAGGAAGAAGCAGGCTCCTCACAGGGAGCCCGATGTGGGAACCGATCCTGGAACTCCAGGATCACACCCTGAGCCGAAGGCAGATGTTCAACTGCTGAGCCACCCAGGCGTCTCAACCCTCTTCTTTCTGAACCAGTTTAGACTCTACTGTCCTCATACAGTAGTGTTCATTTAGTTCTATGTCCCAAGCTCACTATGAATCCCTCTAAGTCTTTTATCTCCCATTATCAAGCATTTGCCTGACCCATCTTGCCTTGACCCCAACACTGGGACACACAGACCAGCAAATATTGCATGGAACGTACTTATACTTCAAAAGTAATCTATGGTTTATCTGGAATTCACATTTAACTGGGCATCATGTATTATTTGCTAAATCTGGAAACTCTACATGCTCATTCTCTATAACCATCACAGCCCTGGGTTATTCACTTTGATTATCCCCGGGAAATGTGACTCTGTAATGAGCATGGTGGTTGCTTCCCCAAATCCATTGCACTTCAGATGATATCATTTCACCCAAACTGCTAGTAACTGGTTCAGGAATAGGCATGGGACTCAATTCAGACCAATGAGCCATGACAGGATTGCTTCCAAAAAAAGTTTTCTTTCTCCTAACTGCAAACCACAAGGAGACAGTATCTCTCCCATTGGACCCGAACATGGAAGTACGTCACTTCATGGCTGCTGGAGACCATCTTGCAATCAAATGGGGACCCAGCTGGGAGAATAAAGCTGCAAAATAGAGAATAATAAATCTGGGTTTCTTGATCATGAAGCCACTGAATCAAGGAACCCTGGAGTCTGTCCCCCCTCTCTTAGGCCTATCTATTATGTAAGATAATAAAGTTCTTGTTGTTTAAAATAATCATTTTGTTAGTGGACAGACAGACAAAAGCAGCCTAACTGATAAAGGTAAACCAGGTTCTAGGGGCTTCCAGTCCCTGCACTGAGGACCCACCTGGCTTGCCTATGCCTCACAGATTGGACCAAGACGAGAGTGTCCTTCCTCCTGCCCACCTGTTTGACTCCTCCTGTCGCCTGTCCCCTCTTCGATCCTCCCTCTCTGCCACCTCCTTCTCCAAGCCAGTGTGGAAGCCCTCCCTGAGGAAAAGGGACATTCTGTCACTTTTGCCTGGGGAGAGGAACACAGGAGAGGACCAGCCATCACCTGGCAGGCCCTGAGCTTGAGGACCGCAGATTGTCAAGACTTTCATAAAAAACACAAGTATGAACTTGTGGGAAGATCACAGCTAAGAAGGGTAAGATCAGTCCAGAAAAATTAAACTCTTCCTCCATGATTACAAATGACCCTTATGAGAAAAGAACGGAGGAGGACTCTAATTAACAGTGATATCGCTGGACATAAAGTGCCCTTTATGAGGCTTGGAATAAAGAATAAGACAGTCGATCTGGAAAGTATGGGAGCCAGGAGCTCAGAATAAACTAGGGCATTATGTAATTCCAGAGATTGACGGCCACTGCCTATTTCCGGGGCTGTAGGGCCCACCACCCTATGACCCCCTTAAGGGCAGGGACCCTTTGTGCTCCTATCTCTGAGCCAAGGGCCAGCCATGTAGGCAGCCCTCCATGTGTCTGTTGAAAAGAGGAGTGGAATACGTTTTTAAAACCTTTTATGCTGAGACCCAATTCTCTATCTGTAACTGAGAATAACACTCTCTATTGTATTGCTCTGATAGCAGTGACCTGAGATAAGGCCTGTGCAAGTGTCAGGCCAGGGTGAGAGCTCGATAGATAGTAGCCTTTGTTATTCTCAGGCCCGAGAGTCTACTGTGCACGTGGCCCCATGGTCTGCTGTGCCGAGGGAGATGCCAAAAATGAGACAAAGCATATAAAGCTTTGAGAGTGCTCGACGAGTCCTCAGCAGCAGCAGCAATATCGCCATTGTCATTTCTAGTGTTATTATCATGATTGATAAAGTATATTCTTGGAACCCAGTGAGTCAGCAGCCTGAAAAGGATGGCACAAAAGAGAAAGCTAGAAACAACAAAAAGAGGTATAACTGTCCCTTTTCTGAAATGTTTGATTAAAGAACCCCAAAGGGAAATACCAACTTCTCAGAGTGAATGCAGTGATGTCATCAGATAGCAGTGGGCAAGCAGATCTTATTTTACCCCCATCTCCTTCATAAAGAAGAAAGGGATGCAGAGCAAAAACAGCGAAGAGGGAATTCAAGCTCATGGCAGGCGAGGACACGGAGAGAGTAGGGAAACTCCAAGGCCCTTCAAAGCGTGATCCAGTTAGGGTTCTGTGAGGAGGTGAAGCAAGTCCTTGGTCTTGGAGGACCTTTGGATCTCATCAAGTCATATCTGATGCACCCAGACAAGGGGAAAGTTCTCATGAGCAGAAGCTTGGATGCAAGAGAATGATCTGAATTTCTAAGAAGTAGCTCTTAGAAAAGAGCTACCTATGTTTTCTAGAAACAGCCTGGTGACCATGAAATTCTAGAACAGATTCCTAATTGCTGATCTGTTGAGCCCTTCAGGCGGAAGCCGGCCAGAGCACAGTAGGAACACGTTATGCCCAGACAATCTGCTTCCTTTTCATTAGGGACCACTGGGCCCCTAGCAGAGGGGAATGGGACAATAAACCTGATATATCTTGATTTCATTAAAATGCCCTGGTGAGGTGTCCTTGTTCATCGATTTCACCCACAGCCTCCCAGCAGTTATGCCAGCGGAGCCATCCAACAAACAAAACCTTGTTTCCTGTGATTGCATGTTTTCCCAGGGGCTGAGGAAGCCTTTGAGGGACATTTGGGCTGCATCTGTATCGCTGCCCTGTTTACAGACTGTATAATTTATGCCTGCCTCTTTCTCCCAGTGGGACAAGGCTCCTTGATGCCTGAAAGCACAACTTGCTCAATATGGGACTGGGCCCAGTATCTTACATGATGACCTGCATGGTCGAAGCCAGAATTGTGAATCAGATTAGCTCTCAGAGGAGCCATAACTCATATTCGCTGGGGGTGAAGAACAGGTAAGAGAGACTATCTGGAAGGTGAGATCAGAAGTACCAAGAGTTTAACCCAACTGATATTTATAAAATGTCAATAATAATAATAATAATAATAACAATATTTATTGAATGTGTAATAGAGGCCAAGCACTATTCTAAATGCTTCATAGAGCATTAATTCATTTACTACTATCATCATCCCCCTGTACTGATGAAACTCTGAAATTCAGTGGAGGTGTGTGCATTGCTCAAAATCACACTGCTGTACAGGTGATAGAGGACTAGGATCCAGGCTTTAGGATTTGGAGGGGATTAGGATCTGCTGGAGCAGATGGAGAGGATGATGGCAACGAACAAGTGGCACACGTCCTGCATTTGCTAACAGGAGGCCCGACTCCATTCCATGGTGTCAAGCACCCTCAGCCCCCAGCCCTCAGAGCCAGCCAGCTCTCTTCGTTCTCACCAATGCCTCCCACTGCCCCCACCTCCCGGGCTGGGAGTCCTCCATCTTCATCAGGCCAGGGTGCTGGCCCTCCATGACACAGCCAGAGGATAGAAGAATAGTCCTTGGAAAAATGAAGCAGATTGCCAACACTGCACTCAAACAGTGGAAGAAAGAGGGGCAAGAACAGTGGGGATGTCTCTTCTGGTTCCTCATTTCTTGGTTCCTTTTGTGAGAGTCATGTGGACAGCTGTGGGCCCTAAAGGAATCAGGGGATGAAACAGTCCCAGCCAAAGCCTAAAGCCATCACTAGCTTTACAGGGAGACCTGTTTCAAACATGCAGCCATCAGGGAAGCCCCCACAGCCTGCTGCCCCAGCAGACACTGTTCCTAAGCCCTAGGCTGGATTCATCCTATTGAGCAGAAGTTCCAAGCACAATGCCTCCAACGCTATACGGCACGTCAGGAAATTGGATTCAAGGTAATCTCTTTGCTCCCCATTGTCTGTCCTCAATGGTGTTGCAAGAATTTGAATTTTGGGGTCTGATGGATCTGGATTCAAATCCTGATTCTGTACTAGATTGGTACGTGACCTTGAGAAAATCACAAACCTCCAAGAATGAGGTTCCCTCAATCATGCCTGCCTCCTAGGAGCTTCTTCATGAGGATTAAATGTGATCACTTGCAAAAGCCCCTAATAGATCGAAAGAAAAGAATCTTGTGCTTGGCAGATGCTAGCCTCAAAGAGGAAGTGTTCTTCCTCGTGGAAGGAGGGCTTGAGAAATGTATCTCAGGGCAGAGGGGCTGCCCTGCCCACGAGGGAGGTGGAAAGGACATAGGCAGGAGTGAGCAAGAACGAGGAAACTCCGTCACTTGCATCCTCACCCCCCAACCCCACCCAAGGCCCTTCCTAACTTATGGGAAAGCTCACCTGGAGGCTTCGGCCTTGGTCCTGTGGGGCTCTGGGCTATGCCTCCCCCACCAGGAGAGGCTGGGTCACAAGACAGACCTGAAGCCTTAAGTGTCTCTGATTTAATTCAATGCCCGCTGTGACAAGCGCTCATTTGGACAGCTCATTTCGGCTCCCGCCTCCTATTACAGGCCGCCCTTGCTCACCTCCGTTTGGCTAACAAGCCAGCCTGGGCGCAGAAGGAAATGGCAGGCGATTTACAGTAAATTATTCAATTAGAACAAGGACCCGGGCGGCTCCTGCCATGGTCTAATGGGCCAACCCCAGGATGGCTCGAGGCTGGGCTGGGATTATTTAATCTGCAGAACCCATTAGGGCTGCCAGCAGGGCCGGACAGTGAATGTCATGGTTAGCAGTTAAGCAGTTAAGGCACCAGGAGGAGGCACTGGGGGACTGGGTGGCAGAGGAATGAGACCTGGGGGTTCAGTCAAAGTCCCTCATTATGTGATTCCCTACCCCCTCATTGTTTCTCCTCCCTAGAATTTATCACAATTGCAATTAAACAATTAACCGAAATTAGCAGCTTAACGTTTTCTCCCTTGAGGCTCCCGGGGGCAGGGACAAGAGGCCCATCCTGCCCCACTGTATCCCCCACCCTCCACCTGACAGGTGTCTGGTGCACAAAGACCAGATCGATCAGATCGATGAACTCTTATTGACTGACTGGGTGGGTTCTTCCCAAAGGAACCCCAGCTTCCTCGCTGGTAAACAAGAGACAAGTGCCTCTTCTGTTGTGATGAGTACTCCTAGTTGAGAGCGCTGTGGGAGGGCCTTTCCTGCAGGGAAAGGGCTCAGAATCCCAACACCCACCGAGACAAAGCCACCCATCCCTCCTGAGTCTCTACAGTCCTCAATGTCTGATCATACCTGGCTGGGCAGGCTCCCCTCCACCCCCAGCTCCGTGCTCTGCTAGGCATGTACTTCCAGACAGACAGACAGACAATAGATAGTTGCATGACAACTGCAAACACTGCACAAAAAAAAAAAAAAAAAAAAAAAAAAGCCAAGGGGATGCTGAAGGAGGTCCAGAGGGCTTCCCAGAAGTACTAGAAGGGAATGGAAGGTGGGGAGAAACAGTCATGGCAAGTTTCTCAGGTCATGACCCCAAAACTGACCCTTGCTAGAGGAATTTGGAAACAGAGGAAAGGGCGACATGGCAAAGAGAAGAGCTGGGGGCAGAGGGGAAGAGCATGGGAAGATTAAGGAACTGCAAGTGTTTCTAGAAGGCTGCTGAGCACTCCAGGCTGGGGGAGGAGTTTAGAGGAAACTATCCCAGTGGCGTGGGAATGCAGAAAAAGGAGTGACTACTTGCAGCTGGGGAAGCAGACCAGACTTCTCAGAGAAGGCGACATCTGAGCTGGGTCTTAAATGCAGGGTGGGATTTTGCCGAGTGAGGATGGGACGAGGACATTCAGTGCCAGGAGAGCATTGTGAGTGGGGGCAAAAAGACCAGAAAATGAAGCGAGTATTCGGGGACCCAGGCCTCTCCCAGGGGGCTGGAGGGAAGGTGCCTCTGTGGTCCTGCACATGAAAGGAACTGATTCTTTGGACATTATCCTGTGGATGACAGGGAGCCTTTGAAGTTTGTTTGATAGGGGACTGAAAGGATTGGAATGGAATTTCAGCTCGAATGGTGACCAGTAAAGTGCACTGACTCCAGGGAGTAAGGCCAGCAGCAGGGGTCCATTTAAGAGATAGATGCAACTCCCAAGGGGAGCACAAAAGCCCTGAGGTTGGAGCCATGGGGCCTTGGGGTAGAAAGGAAAGTGACTGCAACAAGCTTTGGGAGGTGACAACAATGGGCTTCCCTCCTTGCCCCCACTGTCAATCTGTGGGAGGACGCCAATAGTCATGGAGACATTGCAGTACTGCTAGCCGGGGTGGTCAGCATTCTGCAGCCATCAGATTCTTCAAGAACCTTCATTCCCAGGAGAGGCACAAGAAACTAAGCAAGCTGTCTCCCAGCCCTACCGAATGGATGGGGCCTCATGAAATACAGACGGAGCGACTCTCTAGAGGAAGCCCGAGTGACCCTTTACAGCTAGCTGTTGGGCACCAGAGTCCAGCAAGTGGGTGGAATAGACCACAGGGCTCCCAGAGCTGGGTTTGCCCCTGGAGCCCTGAAAATCCTGGCTGGGCAGGGCTAGGGGCCACCCAGACCTCATCCCTGCTCCTCGATTCCAGAGCCAGAACCATTTCAACAAACCACAGGCAAGGCCCCAAGCCTCCCCCTGATTAACCGGATACATCTGCCTTCGACGCTTTACCTGAAAGGTAACAAGAATCCCACCTGCACAAATAGTCAGGGGTAAGACTACAGCCTCCAGCCACAAGCTAGGCCGCCTTCCCAGGGGAGCTCACATCGTAATGCTAGAGTATTAGAATTAGTAGGAGGCCTTAGAGATGCTTGCCTTGTAATGAAAACCATAATGATAACAATACTGATGAGTAGGAGAAGAAGAGGGAGAAATATTTAGGGTGCTAACTATGTGTTAGGCACTGTGGTCAATGCTTTAAACTTCGTCCTCGAAATAATCTTGCTATCCCCATTTTTCAGATGAGGAAACTAAAGCACAGAGAGATTAACATGCGCAGATGGAGAGACACGTTCAGAGAGGGGAAGAGATCTGCCTGAGGTCACGCAGCAAGCTGAGCTACAATCTGAGACCCGCACCCGGGTTTCCTCACTGCCATAAGCTTCCCCATGGGAAATCCAAAGAAGGCTTTGTGTGGTTAGTGCCCTGAGAGACCCACCGAGGCTCAGAGTGATTTATCCTAGGGAATCAATGGTTCCGGCAGGGCCCCATCTATAAAACTGGGAGACTTGCTCATCCTTTCTCTTTTGCTACAGCGATCAACACAGAGGAATGAATGGTGGAGAGAGAAATTGCAGGGATTCCTAGTCTAATTCAGCTCAGTCTCCGAATGAGACAGGCAGGCTGATGCACAGATTGCCCATGAGTCCCCCAAGGTCTGAGCAAAAGGAGCCAGAGTCAAGCTCTCCCTGCGGAGGCCCACGGGCCCCAGTCCCCGAGCAGTAAGACCACCCAGCCTCTAAATGGCTCCAACTTGTCGAAGACAACCCCCTCAGCAGCCTCTCCTGAAGGAGCGCGTATGACAGTCCAGAGGGAAGGCCAAATTCCTGGAGGCAGGAAAGCCATGCTGCCCCCATCTTCCACCCCAGGGTGGGCTCTTCCTGGCTCCAGGGCTTTGACACCCCAGCTGGGTGTCAAAGGAGCATCCAGCCCTGAACCCACAAGGAAACTGTAGTAGCTGGCATCTGGGAGCTGGCACTGAGCTACTGATTTTCTCAAGGTCAGAAGTGAGCAGCTAGCAACCCAGACGTCTGGGACCTTAGACAGAGTGTAGCCCCTGAGAGATGCTAGGCTGGACCTTTGGGGCACTCCCATCCGGACCTCTGTTGCTTAAAAATGCAGATTCAGAGTCTGTGATTAGCTGTGTGATCAGGGGCATTAAGTGTCCTTATCGGTAAAGTGGGGTATATAATAAGGATAACAAGTAATGGCATCCTCCTGGCACTACTGCGTGGATCAGTGAGATCACATGCGTGAAGTACATGGCACGCAAGGATACTCCAGATAAGACTGGTTCCGTTTGTCTTCTGGTGAGGACAAGTACCTAGCAGTAGGGGAGCAGCCAGATGGAGGCCATTTTACAGCCTCCTGAACTATATCCAGCTAGTCAACTGCTTTGTACTCTTTAACTTTTTAATTATCCCTTCTTACTTTCTAACTTTTCCTGATGTGAATGTTAGCCAACTGCTCAAAAGTTCCTTAGCTCTGATTTGCAAAAGCAAGAGCCCTCCCTCGCTGGGCCCAGATCCCAGGGTGCTAAAATTAACAATCAGTATACTTTAAGCTAATGACTTACTGGTCGTGACTGCCACGAACAGACATAACTCTCAGATAAAAGCCATTAGAGAAAATTGAATAGCTCCAGCGTGGTGAAAATTTGGATACATCCTGTTTCATAAATCACGCTTAGAGGTTACACTGGGCAAGCTGTTTCCCTCTCTGAGTCATGATGAGGCCCCAGGTTGAGGGGGTCTATATACCCTTGGGAAAGAAGACATAGGGGAGAGAAGTGTACAATCTGGGGCATCGGATGAGTCAGACATTAAAAAAAAAAAAAAACACAAAAACAGCCCATTCACAGAATGCTGTCTTATCAGGGCTCATTTATGCCTGGTTTGCCGCATGTCACAGTAGCATCCAAACAGTGCACCGCATGGTGTCTAGTTCAGAGTAAGAGCTCAATAAATATTAGTTATTACCCAACAGGGGATTCCATGGTTCTCCAAAAACTTCTTGCTCTTCCATAATGGTATGCACTGGTCATAGCACCCCAAAGCGTCCAGACCAAAATCTCCTCAATTCTTTTTCAATCTCCAGGTAATACCAACATTTCAGGACTCAGTCCTAATGCCACATCATCTGAGAGGCCTTCTCCAACCACTCTAACCTATAGTAATTTCTCCTTCTAAAAAGTTCCCTAGGAATCAATAAAAGTGTGAGGTCCTGAACAGTTTTAAATGATATTGTAATAGAAGATATGTTTTCTCCATGTCCCTCTCTCTTTCCCTACCTGTCTGTTGAGTGGTGCCAGAGCAACTGGAAAGCCACAAGACAGCAAGGCCAAAAGATGGAAGAAGATGAGTCAACAGTTTGGAGTAGAGCCACTCAACTCACATCAGTCTGGAGGGTAAGTAAGAAATACACATAATGTGCTAAGCCACTAATATTTGGGGGTTGTTTGTTATAGCAGCTAATCTGAATTAACCTAATTATGAAAACTAAAGTAAATGCTATACTTAAGGCATCTGTAAGTGTGTTAGACACAGAAGTCTCTCGGCAAATAGAAGTTCCTTTTCCCTTCTTCCTCAGCCTTGGAAGAGATGGTAAAATACTGGGTTTGACCATTGGCCCTGGACACTGACTCTAGTTCATGCACAATACAGCCAGAGGCCAGTAGTTGAGAGTAGGATGGAATAAGTACCTAGAAACATTTAAAGTCCCCTCAATTCTGAGACTAAAATTGTTTCAACCACTGCTTTCTCTGCTCATAGGTACCCATGCACAGTAACAGCTAAATTTTATTATACTCAGGTCATTTTCAGATGCATTTTTTTTTCGTATATTAACATCTGAAATTGGGATGCACGCCTCAGTCAATGGCATCTTGGCATTGTGTCACAGTTTAATTGAAAGCATATTTTCTCTTTTATGAAGTAACAGGGCATCTTACAATCTATAGCATTTTAAATTCAATGAAATATATAGTATTGGGCACTTAACTATGTGCCACGCACTCTTCTAAGTGCTTTGCGTAAATAAATTCATTTATTTCTCAAAAAATCCAAAATAATCAGTACTACTCTTATCCCCATTTTAAAGATGTGGAAATGAAGACCCAGAGACATTCAATAATTTGCCAAGTACACAGCTAGTAAGTTAAGTGAAGAGAAAGATGACACCCTGACTTTAGGGAACTTCATACCATGTCACTGTTTTTTAGTGCCTGGATTTTAGGCGACAGTTGAGTCCCCTTCTTAGAGAGAAAGTTCACACAGGAATTATGTGTTTGGCAATATGGTGGACCACATATTCTGAAATACTTCTCCATAGGAAGACTTGGAAAGGACTGCTAAAGATGTTCTTGATGTTTGTAAAACGCGTCACTGAGCTGGCAAAAAGATTAGAAATCTGGAGAGGCCAGCAGGAAAGCAAAAGCAGGAACCAGGGATAATGAGCAAGAACCGAAGGGAATTTTTGCCCTGAGAACATCTGCTGCTGTGTTCCTTAAGCTTCCATTTCACATGTGTATGGGTTAGGGAAAATGAGGCAGAAAGCCTAGAGATAAGGGAAAGAAAGAATCAAATAGGAGTCCGAAAGACCAGAAGCTCAATGTTAATGGTAAATGAGAAATAATCTTCCATACAGAAGAAAAGTGTCCCAACTCTGGCACTGGGTAAAGGGAAGTAAAATCTCTCTCAAGAATTAATAACCACAATATGGCCTTCATATAGGTTTGTGGCCTGAATTCACACTATCTGGCGGGGGGGGGGGGACTCAATTAGAGAATTTAGCTTCAAGAAATAAAAGAGAGCCTTGGAAATATTTCCAAGGAACAAGGGCTATAAAATATGACCAAGCAGATTTGAGAAAGAACCAGATTTGAGATGGAACTTCTATAAATTAAAAAATGTAATAATTAAAATGAAAAACTCATTGGACAGATTAATCACAGCTAAAGAATGAATTAGTGTAAAGATAAGACAAAAAGAAATGATCCAAAATACAGCTCAGAAAGACAAAGGGAGAGCAAACGTGAGAGAAATAAAGCTAAGGAATAAAGAGTAAAGTACTCTACCGAGTGTTTAATCAGATTTCCAAAGGGAGATAAGAAAAAGAAGAGGGGAAAAAATGATATTCAAAGAAACAGTAGCTGAGATTTTTCCCAGAAATCTTGAAAGACAAAACAACTTCCTTTTTTAAAAGATTTTATTTATTTATTCATGAGAGACACAGAAAGGCAGAGACATAGACAGAGGTAGAGGCAGGCTCCCTGTCAGGAGCCTGATGCAGAACTCGATCCCAGGACCTCAGGATCATGACCTGAGCAGGCACTCAACCATTGAGCCACTCAGGTGCCCTGACAAAACAACTTTCAAATCCAGGAATGCCAATGAATTTCAAGCAGGAAAAATACAAAATATATAGGCACCCTAGAAAACTCATAAGACTAAAGAATACCAAAGACAGAAGATTTTGAAAGCATCCAAAGGAGGCAAAAGAGAGAGACAGAGACAGAGACACAGAGAGACGGAGAGAATCAGATCAACAGGTGACCACTTAAGAGCAATAATGAAAGTTAGCAGATAATGAGAAAATATTTGATTATAGAAAATA
Source organism: Vulpes lagopus (assembly GCF_018345385.1). NCBI lineage: Eukaryota > Metazoa > Chordata > Mammalia > Carnivora > Canidae > Vulpes > Vulpes lagopus. The sequence continues at coordinate 11,904,336 of NC_054838.1, forward strand.
ACTGTCCTAAATTTCTATACCAGAGAAGCTCTCTTTCAAAACTAATTATGAAATAAAGATGTTTTCAGGTAAAAATCCCACCAAGGAAATTCTAACGGACTGATTACAGGCAGAAAGAATATAATGCCAGATGGAAGATCTGAGATACAAGAAAGGATGATGAGCACACTTACTTGTAACTATTTGAGTAAATCCAAACAAATCTTAACTATAAGAAACAATTATACCTCATTTGTGGGGTAAGGGAAAAAAATAAATCTAAAATACTGTATGCAAATTCAAAAGGGGATAACTAAAGTAAGTTAAAGTGTTCTAAGTTTCTTTTATTTGAGGAAGAGGAAAATAGAGATGTAAATTAACTTTAGTCTTATTGGTTATGATTAATGCTGTAATATCTAGGGTTACCTTATTAGGTTATGATAAATGCTATAATATCTATGTATAACTAAAAGAATATATATAAAAATAAAAGTAAATATTACCATTCGAATAAGTTAAGAGGGGAAAAATAAATGAGTAATTTAAAAAAGCAATCAAAAAGAAGAAAAAAGTTTGGAGGGGCAAGTATTAATGAATAATAGAAATCACAGGAAGGGGGAGATGAATTAAACTAGCCAATTGTAAGCAAAGATTATAAAGTGTGCATTATACTCACACACACACACACAGAAAGAGAGAGAGAGAAGTAGAGAAAAAGAAGAGAAAATGTGCTATGTTCTGGCTACAATACTCTAAAACAAAAAGACCCAAAACAACTTAAAGACTCCAAAAGATATACCACAGAAATATTTACCTAAAGACTTTTGGTGCCAACGTATTCATATAATACAAAACAAACTTCAAGACAATAACCATTATGGAGACAAAAAAAACTGTTACAAAATATAAAAAGACTGACCCATCAAGAAGATATAACAGTGAGGATGTAGATAATAACACCAATAATCTTAAAATATACAAAGCAAAAACTGACAAAATTTCAAGGAGAAATGAATGAGTCCAGAATTACAGATGGAAAGCCCAACACAATTTTGTCATTAATTGATAGCTCAGGCAGAAAGATTATCATTGAGGAAAGAGGAAATATGAATGACACAAGTTAGATTAGTGTTTATAAGTAGAACAGTGCACTCAACTTACCAGGAATACACATTCTTTTCAAGGATTCATGAATTGTTCTTTTTTTTTTTTTTTAATGACTAGTGACTAGATCATAAGCAAGCCTCCACAAATCTCAAATGATTTAATCCTATGGATTGCAATCTCTACCCCAGTATAAATACCTCCATAATTTGGATATTTTAAACATATAAATCAGAGGTCAAAGAAGAAATTATAACAGAAATTAGAAAACAAACCCAAATTATTAGGAAAATACATACATAAAAATCAGATGGTATACAGATAAATAAAATCAAAAGCAAAAACTACAGTACTAAACTAGAAAATAAAATATAAAAATTAGAAAATTTTTAACTTCTCACAACATAAGACATTTTTTAACGATTTATTTATTTATTTGAGAGAGAAAGAGAGCATGTATGTATGCATGTGGGGGAGGGGCAGAGGGAGACAAATCTCAAACAGGCTCTTCTCTGAATGTGGAGCCCCACCTGGGACTCCAATCTCAGGACTCATGAGATCACAACCTGAGCCAAAACCAAGAGTTGGACACTTAACCTACTAAGCCACCCAGGTGATTCAACATATGACATTTTAATTTTTTTTTTTTTTTTATTTATGATAGTCACACACAGAGAGAGAGAGGCAGAGACATAGGCAGAGGGAGAAGCAGGCTCCATGCACCGGGAGCCCGACGAACATATGACATTTTAGAGAAGGGAAGAAAAATTCCAAAGAAATTAGCAGAAGAAAAATAGTTAAGATAGGAGCAAACATGAAGCAAAACACAACGAAGACACAAAATAAAATGTAAACACAAATGAAAGATCAATAGAGTTAAAGTTAGTTTTTGAAGACACAGATTAAATAGATAAACCTCTGTGAAGAACAGAGGGAAGAAAGGTCAGAAAAAAAATAAAGGAAACACAAACAATATTAGCAATAAAAAGGAATTTATTACTACAGATGCAGCAGAGATAAAAGAATACTATGAATAATATTATATGGACAGGAATATTCTGCAATATCATTGATATCATAAATGTTAGACAAATTTATAGTGAAATACATTAGCCAAGATTGACTCAGGAAGAAATAGATTTATAACTATGAAATAAATTAATCTTCCCATAAGGAAAACACCAAGCACAGAGAAGTTCACAGATGAGTTTCTATCATTAAAAAAAAAAAAAGATAAACTCACCCAAACTTTTCCAGAGAATAAGAAAAAAGAAAATATACTTCAAATCATTTTATGAGGCTGACATAATTTTGATACAGAAACTAAGCACAAACACAAGAAAGGAAACTTATAGGCCAATCTCATGTATGAACATAGATAAAAATATACTAAACAAACTATCAAACAACCCAGCCGTATATAAAAAGGATAATATACCATGGCCAAGTTGGTGTTAGCCTAATGTTTTAGCTGTTTTAACATCAGAAAATAGATAATGAAACCCACTACATTAATAGGCTAAAAAAGAAAAACCTTATGATCATCTTAACAGATGAAGAAAAACAACTTTATAAAATTCGACAGCCATTTATAATAAAGCATTTTAGTAAACTAGAAATATAATAGACCTTCTCTAAATTGATTAAAGGGCATCTAACAAGAAAAAAATATACCAGGACTGACATACTTCATGACGACATGTTGAAAGCATTTCCTATGAGACCAAAAGCAAAATAAAAATGCACAGTTCCCACTAACTTCTATTCATTATTGTACCACAGATCTTAGCTAGAATAGAAAGAAAGAAAATGTATAAGAATGGAAAGAAACAAAACTGTCATTATTTACGGTTGATATGACTCTCCACAAGGCTGCCACATCTGCCTAAGCACACTAGCACACAGCCAAGGGAGTGAGTGGAGGCTGCATTTGGCCTCGGCTGTGCCCACCCAGTCACACACCTTACACAGAGCTGGGCCCACGAAACACAAACCTGTAGCCCACTTGGCAAGCCAAGTCTCCAGGGGTTCATATTTCCCTAGATATGACATCATTCTCTAATTTTTATTAAAATGTAGCATAAACTAGCAAGTCGCTCTCATTGTGAACATAGAAAGCTCAAACGTATCTACAAGTAAACTATTTTAATTCACACAATGGCTTAGAAAGTGGCAATAAATGAATATACAAAAGTCAAGTATATCCCAGACACTGGCACAAATGTAAAGTGAAATTTAGGGGAAAAAAACATTAACAAGAGCAACAAAAACATGTAAGGTACACACAAATTAACCTTAAATGTACAAGTTCCTTGATGAGAAAAAAAAATAATATTATTAGAAGATTTTAAAGAAGGCCAAAATAAATGAAGAGGAATTTCATATATATAGATAGGAAAATGTCAATGTACCGCAAACTGATGTATAGGTACAATGTAATCCCAATCCAATCCCCACAGGATTTCTTCCCCCAGAACTTCATGAATTAAATCTGAAATGTATAATCAAGATTATTCCTGAAAAAGAAAATTAATGTCTAAGGTTGAAAACAAGACAAGGGCACCCATTTTCAACACTGTTATTCAAAATAGTACTAGGAGTTCTAGCCAGAGAAATTAGGCAAGTAAAGGACATAAGAGGCATCCAAATCAGATAGGGAGAAGTAAAACGACGGACTCTGTTGGCAGATGACATGATGCTATATATAAAAAACCCTAAAGAATACACCAAAAACCTATTAGAACTAATGAATGAATTCAGTATAGTTTCAGGATTAAAAATCAACATATAAAAAAAGCTGCATTTCTATGCACTAATAACTATCTAAAAACAAAATAAAGACAATAATCTCATTTACAATAGCATCAAAAAGAACAAAATACTTAGGAATAAATTTAACCAGTTAAATTTAACTTACAGGGATCCCTGGGTGGCGCAGCGGTTTGGCGCCTGCCTTTGGCCCAGGGCGTGATCCTGGAGACCCGGGATCGAATCCCACGTCAGGCTCCCGGTGCATGGAGCCTGCTTCTCCCTCTGCCTGTGTCTCTGCCCCTCTCTCTCTCTCTGTGACTATCATAAAAAAAAAAAAAAAGTTAAAAAAAAAAAAATTTAACTTACAAATAAATTTAATAAATACTTAGGAAAAATATGTACACTGACAACTCTAAGACACTGATGAAAGAAACTGAAGAAGACACTAATAAATGGAATGACATACCATGTTCATAGATGAAAATAATTAATATTGTTAAAATGTCCATACTACACAAAGCCATCTACAGACCCAATGTAATTCTTATGGCATTTTTTTACAGAAAGATAAAACTAGCCTAAAATTCATATGGCATCACAAATGACCCCAAAGCAATCTTAAGAAAAAACAAAACTGGCAGCTTTCTGATTCCAAACTATATTATAAAGCTATACTATTCAAAACTGTATGGGACAAGCATAAAAACACACAGACAAGTGGGAAAAATCAAGAGCCCAGATATAATTCCCCATGTATATGGTTAACTAACAGGGAGCCTTAGTGTTCTTAAACACTCAGTGGGGAAAAGAGAATCTCTTCCATAAGCAGTGCTGGGAAAACTAAATATTCACATGCAAAAGAATGAAAGAGAACCCCAATTTATACTACTCACAAAAATCAATTCAAAATAGATTAAAGACTAATTTTCAGACCAAAACTCCTAGAAGAAAGCATAGGAGAAAAACTCTTTGAAATTGGTCTTGACAATGACATGGCAGCCACTCAGGGCTCAATGGGGCAATGAAAAAGATTGCAATGGTGGGGGAGGGACTTCCTCCTCTCTCATCCTCTTACCCCTTCCTTTCTTCCTCCTCCTTTTCATTCCAAATCTCACCCACTTCCCCTCAGGGCACTCCGATCCTACATAAAGGCACAGCTTCCCAGCACTGCAGGGATAATAGGGTGCAAGCCTACAACTATTGCCCCAACACCAGTTGTGGAAAAACTGATTTGAAGGCATCCCCCGGTTTGAACAAAGGAAAGGGCCAGGATTTCAAGTGTCTCTGGTTTTGCACTGGAGACCCTTCATGGCTTAATATCAAGATGAAAAAAACTGGAAACTGATCGTAACCTTATTCCAAGTCAGAATAAAAAGATTTGTTGTAGTGGCAGCCCTACCTGCTCAAAACCATTCTAAGATTTTGTGTGTGTGTGACGCCCCTGAGTTTGGAGGTGAGCTGCACAAAGATGGAGAAAAATTCTTCTTCCCTCCACACAATGTGGTTCTGAATCATATTCACAAGGCTGCCATTAGTGACCTTCTTAAGTTCAAGGCTCATCCCAAGAGGAGGACGGAATTTGAAGAGCAGAATGAGAATGAAGCAGAGACCCCTAACTGCATCCATTCAGTGCAAAAATACTGCACAAACAGAGAAAGTCAGTGTTATCCAGGACTTTGTGAAAAATGTGCCTGGAAGCCCACTCAAGCTCACATCCCACTTGAGAAGGCTGGTCATCCAGCAGGCCATGTTTTTCTGTCTAGCCATGTGAAGAAAAGAGGCTCCATATCTAAATCTGACCGGCTGAGAAAAGCATACCTGCCTGATGGATCTGAGAATGAGAACCAACTCCTCAACTCATGAGACTGTTGACAAGGAGGTTGCCACAATCATGATCAAGACAAATGTGGAATATTAAAGTTGAACAACAGAAGAAAATAGAAGCAACAGAAGCAAAAAACAAACCAAAAACAAAAACAAAAAAACAAAAAACAAAATGGGACTACATCAAACTAAAAAGCTTCTGCACAGCAAAAGAAATAGTCAACAGAGTGAAAAGGGTAGAATGGGAAAAATATTTGCAAAGCGTACATCTGATAAGGGGTTAATACCCAAAATATATAAGGTGCTCCTACAACTCAATAGCAAAAAAAAAATTAATTTAGAAATCAGTTAAAAATGTACGAAAGGCTTGAATAGACGTTTTTTTCAAAGAAGACATACAAATGACCAACACATACATGAAAGGTGTTCAACCTCAATCATCATCAGGGAAATGCAAATCAAACCACAATGAGATATCACTTCACACCTGTCAGAACAGCATCAAAAAGACGAGCAATAACAAGTGTTGGTGACAATGTGGAGAAAAGGGAACACTTGTACACTGCTAGGGGGGGTGTAAATTGGTACAACCATTATGGAAAACAGTATGGAGGTTCCTCAAGAAAATTAAAAATAGAACTACCATATGATCCAGTGATCTCGCATCTAAGAATATATCTGAAGGAAATGAAATCAGTATCTCAAAGAGCTATCTGTACCCCACATTCCTTGCAGCATGATTTGTAAGAGCAGAGACATGGAAATATTACATTTTGTGTGTGTGTGTGTGTGTGTGTGTGTGTGCGTGTGGGTGTGTGTGTGTGAAAGCTGCAGAGGGTCTGCTTTTTGCCCTGGCCAGCCTATGGGTATCCAGGCACAGGGGCCAGCACAACCCCTCAGCCCTGGGCCGGGGGCTGCCCTGGCTTAGAACACTTTAACCTCACATGGCAGGGGGATGTGGGGACTCATGCTCTTATCCTGGTACTTCTGCACCTGATAAAAACCACAGTCCCCATCCCATACAGTCCTTAGAACCCCTTGCCAAACCACCCAGAAAGTGGCACAAAAAATCACACCATCCGTCAAGACACCAACAACCACCTCTCATCTCTGCCGGTAACTAACCTTGACAACTCTGTCAAGTTACTAACCTCTCTGGACCTCTTTTCTCTTATCCAAACTGGAGATAATAATATATATTTGATTATCTGGCACAGCTGTTGTAAGACTGATGATACATAAGAATGGAGTTGACACTGCTTTGTATCTCTATATGACGTCATAAATGTTAGAGGCATTTGGTTAGGCAATATGGTCTATGGAGTAAGAGTCTCTTAAAAGACCCAAAGGAATGAATCTGTAACAGTAGCATTTCAGGCGAAGTGAAAAATGAGCCCTGGACCAAGATAGAAATCTAGAAGTTGGGGCCTAACCAAAAAATCTCTTTTAACATAATGTAAGCAAGAAACCTGGCATGTTACGGGAGGACAGGTCCTCAAGAATTGTCTCGTCCAATCTTGCAGCTTATGCGAAGGGAAACCAAGGCCGGGAGAAGGTGAATGACTTATCCAAATAAACAGCAAATTTGTAGCTGAACCCAGACTAGCATTCACGTTCTTTCTTCCTTCTTCTCAGGTTCTGTCCTGATACTGGCCCATGATGCTATGCTGGTCCATTCTGCTCTATGATGCTACCTTGGAGAGAGAATGTAATGACCTGACATCTGAAGGAAACACCACTACCTTCCCCAGGGTACTCGCTGGGGGTGGGGGGGTTGGGGTGGGGTGTTGAGCACCTATTTTCCTGAATCCAGAAGTTCAGTTTGCTCATGAGTCTAAGTCACTCTCCTCTGCGTGGAAACCCTCTGCGACTCCACAGCGCAAGACAAACAGAACGTGTTGACCAAGAGCTTAAGAATCAATTACAAATCCAATAGTGACACAGACCACAGGGCCGGGGCTGGCAGGAGCTATAGCCCAAATCCCTGTGACTCTTCAGAAAATTGTCTCCAGTTCAGCCCTCCCCACAAGGATCCTGAATGTGGGGATGGGGCTATGTCAAAGGACCTTCCATCTGTAATCCTGCCTTTGAGTTGCAGACTTCTGCATGCTTTGGAGAGAGGACATGTTCTTAAAGAAGTGGCCTTTAGCTGGTTAGGACAACAGAAAAGCAAATATGTGGGTCTAGTGAAGTCTCTGGACCCCGAGCCTCGGGCCAGACCAAGGACTGGACTTACATCCCAAATATGTATCCCAGGTGTCTATGTGGGAACTGCTAAACCCCCTGGGGGATGCTCTTTACCTCCAGCTGGGCAAGGACTTTGTCCCCTGCAGTGGCCTCAGGCATAGCACACCCTGGCCCATCACACACCTGTCTCCTTACCCTCTCAGCAGTCATCTGCATGGCTGCTGCCCCACTGACTCACTCACACCCATGATCCCCAGTGGGCCTTTGCCAAGAGCTCTGAGTATGACTGAGCTAGAAATTGTCCCAGGCCAGGTCACATAAGTGCATGAGGAATCCAGAGCCAGCTCTACCCCCATCAGCAGGCAGCTCTCCCTGAGCCCACATCTGGCCCACACTGAGGCCCACCTAACACTTTCTTGGTCTGGGTCAAGAGGGAAGACAGTATGGTCAGGGGGTGGGGCAGGGTATCTGCTCTGTATCAGGCCTCAGCCAAATGACAGAGAGGTAAATGAATAAAACAATTTTCTTTTTCTTAGAATTTCCTCTTCCATTGAAAGAAAAATATAAATGTATAATTCAATCTAGTAATTCCTCCAACAGGGGTTCAAATAAGATGTTTGACCTTTCTCTTGCCACGTGTGCTCTAGACGGTCTTGAACATTTTATGCCCCTTCTGGGCTTCCAATTGCCCCATCTGGAAGGGGAGTGGAGTGGGTTAGATGAGCTTCTATTCTGAACCTCATGTTCCTATGATCCAATCCCTCCCCAGAAACATCTATAAGAGTCATTCATGGCTAGAGGTCAGATGAGACCCAAACTATTTTCCAGATTGCTCTGCCCAGAACTCAGATTTCTCTGTGTTCTTTGCTTAAAGGTGAGTTACAGGAGACATCTGAGTTTGTCCCAGGGACACCCACTCACCTCACCTTGCTATTCTTGGCCAGTAGAGCCCCCACATCATCTCATCCCTGCCCACCGTGCATCTGGGGAGCACTGCAACAGTATCTCCAACCCCAGGGACGCTGTGGGTCATGAGCCTAAGATTTTGCCTTTCAAAGGCAATTCTTTTCTTTTTGGCCTCCAGCCTCCAGCCTCCCTTGCCATTCTGGCGTTAGTTTCAACCCCTTAAAACATAGCTCTCATAACATCTCTTTGAAAACCTGTTACATCTCCCCAGTATCTCTTTTTTTTAAAAAAAGATTTTATTTATTTATTCATGAGAGACACAGAGGGAGGCAGAGACATAGGCAGAGGAAGAAGCAGGCTCCCTGCAGGAAGCCTGATGCAGGACTCGATCCCAGGACCCTGGGATCACTACCTGAGCCAAAGGCAGATGCTCAACCACTGAGCCACCCAAGTGCCCCATCTTAACTCAAGTCTAAACTTCTTAGCCTGGTGCTCATGACTCCCCAGACCTTGTCTTCAGCCCACCCCACCCCACCTCTTTTGGCATTACCACCCTATACCCCCCCACACTATGTCCTTTATGTTCAAGCTTCAAGGCACATTCCTTGCTATTCTTCAGAGCTGATCTGCTGTCCCTACCCATCAAGATTCAACACAGATTGAATCTTGAATTCCTCCTTGGAAGCGTACTCATACTCCCCAAACCACAAGGCACCCAAAATACTAAAGTACTGACACCATTCATACTTGCCAAGGCCCACTTGGTTTTCTAACTGACTGGTGATCTCCCATGGGTGCATCTAGCACCCCCTACTGGGGCCCAAGTCCCAGAAGAACATGCCCCTGTCAACTGGCATCTAGCATAATGCTCTACGTGTACCAGGTAAAGACTTATAAAGACTTCACTTGTAGTGAAGGTAGCTGGACAAATGATGGAGGGACAAAGGAGCAGATGAACAGTGATGGAAAGTCTCAGACAAGAGGCCATGTTGCATTGGTGGAATAAAAACTGAAATGGATGGAGGAATAAATGAGTAAGTGGACCTTGGTCCTGGCCACCACCGTCTCTCACCTGCATTAGTACGATAGGTTCTTAACTTGCCTTCCTTCCTACTCTCAATAAACCACCATTGTAGCAGCTGGAGTATGTCATTTCTCTGCTCAAAACCTTCCAATGTCCATCCATCACCCAGATTAAAAGCCAAAGTTCTCCAAATAACTCACAAGGCCTTTCATGACCTTGTCCAAATTATTGCACTGACTTCAACTCTTTGGCTTTGATTTCACTCCAGGCATATGGACCTTCATGTTCCTCCTCAGGCCTATGTCATGGATTTTATCTTTAGTCTTCCATTTGACTGCTCTACCCCCAAATATTCACACAGTTTGCCCTTCCACTTCCTCCTGGCCTCTGGTTAAATATCTGCTTATCAGAAAGAATTCCCTGACTCCTTACAGATGTATAAACCCTCTCCCACCCTTGGGATTCCCTTGCCTTCCATGTATTTCTCCATAGTGCTCAGTACCATTTGCATACAGCATGTCAACCTCCTTACTGTCCATCTTCCCACACCAGAAAGCAGATTATACAAGAGCATGTGTTTTGCTCACTGCTGTATCTCCAGTGCCTAGAACAATGCATGGCACAGAATAGGTACTAGGTAGAGAGTTGTTGACTGGATCGAGTGAATGAGTCTGTAACTGAGATCCCTGGCACCTTCAGGCATTTTTTTAAGATGCTCTTATCTGGTATGGTTGCCATTGTCCTGTGTCTGCTCAGTTCCAATCCTGTCCAATGTCACAACAGATGGACAGCACTCGTTCTTAGGGACTCTTTGGAAACAGCAAACTTAAAGAACTGAAAGAGCATCTTCTGGAGGGAATGGGGCCAGGATTAGTCTACTGCCTGGTTCCCAATGCCACATTTTAAAATCCTCTTCTCCCTCCTCCTGCCAGCTGGTCTGCAAATCCCACAGGGTTAAAAGTACAATTCTGCTAGAAAATGAAGAAGAAAACAAAAGCATTCTCTTTTCCACGGTGGAGCGCATAGGGAGCTGTGTTTCTCTTTCCCCTTTGGACCTCAGCCCCAAGCACCTCTGCAGAGCCCAGCTACCACCTTCCATCTATCTGATCAAGGAGCCTATTTCCTAGCTCTCTTCAAATGGAAAAGAGGGCAGGACCTTAGAAGAGCAGAAAGTGAGATAGGAAGAGCATCCTCATGGCAGCTTCTGGTTTCCCTTTCTTCCTGTGAACAGCCTGCAATCACACACGGCCCTCAAACAGTACAATGGAATCTCCCCACCCCAATGGTCTCTTCGCCTTGAGCTTCTGGGCCGTGAGAACCAAGTGAAAGAAGGATATAGAAGAGGAGGCATGCAGGTGATTCACCAGCCTTGAGTCCTGCGATAAATCCAACATAAATTCTTGTCTGTGGCTGGACAGTTGGGTGTTAGGAGGGGTGAAAGGAGTAAGTGACTTAAATGAAGACAAAGTAGATCATTGAATGAGTGAGTGAGGAATGCAAGAGCCAGTGAGCCACAGTGATGAATAGACTGTCTGTCCCAGTGCTAATGGCCTCATCACAAGGATGGCTCGCTCTCTGGGCGTAGTAAGACACGCTCTCTGAGTGCTCTTGTAGGCCTAAGTCTAGTGCAATCTCAGGGGTGGGGAGGAAAGTGTCAGCTCCTGACCCATGTGATGTATCCTACAAATAACTCTCCAGCTCCAAGGAGCCTACATAAGTTTCTAAAGATCCTTCATCAAAGCAGCTGCTGTGGAGCCAAGTCAGGACCACTGAAGGCCCCTCGGATCTCCTGTATCCTCTACAAACCAGGGTAGATGGGGAAGCCATAGCTCAAGGATGCTTTGTGACTTAGCTCCCTCCTCCAATGAGCTCCTTAGAATCATCTAGGGATTAGATGTCATAGATTACCAGTCTCCAAAAAGCTGCTGAATGACAATCTAAGGTGTTTGCCCAGAAGATGGTAAGATCTTTGGGGGGAGGGGCTGATAGGCACCTCAAATATCCTATGTCCTAAAATGACTTATCTTCCTCCCTAAATCTACCTTTTCTTTAGAATTCTTATTCTACTGATGGCATGACCATCTATCTGGTTGTTCAGCTGATACAACTTCATTCATTCATTCATCCAACAAATATTTGTGGCATGTGTCAGTAACATTAATAACTGCTAGGATCAAACAATAAATAGCCCTCACAGAGCTCATAGTCAAAGAGGAAAAAGAGGCATTAATTATCATGTGATAATTGTAATAAATCTAAAGTTACAACTGTGATAAACCCTTGAAAGGGGTAAGTGGTGTTTTAATGCCTTAAAAAATGGGATTGGACAGAGTTGTGGAGGTCACAGAAGTGACAACTGGGCTAAGAACTGAGAGACAAGTAGGAATTCAGTATGTGAAGATATGAAGGAAGAGCGTTCTAAGACATGAAGGAACAGCAAATGCAATGGTCAATGATAGGGGAGGAGCCTGACAAGCCCAAGAGACTGAGACAAAGCCAGTATGGCAGAAAGGAGCTGGGTAGGAGGATGTAGGAGATGGTGGTAGGGTCAGACAAACAAGACTTTGTGTTCGGTCTTTATCTTAAGATCAACAGGAAGCAACTGAAGTATTTTCAAGGAGGGAAATGACATGAACAAGTTGCGTTCTGAAAGGCACTCTAGCTGTGTGTGGTGAACAAACTGGAGAGAGCCAGCATGGACACAGCTGGGCCAGTTAGGAGGCTCTGGTGGGGCTACTGCACGAAGATGAAAATGTTGCCTTGAACCCAAGGGATCCTAATGGAGATGGACATACAGAAGTGACGAATTTCAGAGACACTTACAAGAGAACATCAACCAGACTTGGTGAGGGATGACACACAGGCTCTGAGGGAGAGAGGTGCTGAGGAGGATTGCCAGCACTCCCGACGTGCGCAGCTGTGTGGATGAAAGAGCTGTTCAAGGAGATCTAACATATATGACGAGGATCTTGTCATTAAAACAAACTCCAGGCTTTAGTTACATCTCACTTCCTCAAAGAGGCCCTCTCTGATCACTCAATCTAAAGTACCTGTATGCTACTACTCCCTATTTCAGTCTCTTGTGGGGTTTTTTCTTTCTAAAAATATAAATAATTTCTTGTACTCTTAATCATAAAAATAAATATGGACATATACCTATAGGTCCTATATAGGTATATGTCCTAGCTTTGTTTGCTAAAAGGGCCTAGAAACAATGGCACACCCAAAAGCAAGGAGCATATATTGCCCCAGATCTTGGTTTCCAAATACCATTCTCCACTAAAAGGATCCAGGGCTTCTTGGAGAAACAGCTAGTTCCAGGGTCAGAGCAAGAAAAAAGTAAAATGAGCCCGGGACATTTTGCTACAGTAGCTAGTAAGCAAATGCTCAGAGCATCATGGTAACAAGGCATGAAGAAACAGGAGCCAGTTCACAGAGGAGCTTCCCACTGATCAAATGTGGGGCAAGTTGAAGATCAAAATAAAATATATGAACTGATTTGGACCCACTGAATACATTTTAAAATTTTTATTTTTTTTATTTTTTTTACATTTTAAAAATTTAGTTCATAGTGATGAAAGAAGGGAGCAGTGGAAAGAGAAAGAAAAGGAGAAGGGAAAGAGCTGGACTACCCTAGGATGCCAACTAGTAAATATAGAAGAAACCATGCATTCAGCAGTGTCAATGATGATAAAATTAGTGGGTAAAAGTTTGAGAGTATTTACATTATCTCAAAATATCTTTCCACAAACTACTTAGTAATTACAGAGGGTACAACAGTCATTTCACCATGGAGAAACTGGTGAACATTACCTTAAGCAAGAGATGAGGGCTTCCATCACCAGCACTGGGACAGTCCCCACATCCTGTGCTTGTGAAGATGATCACTTCACTTCGGTAGTATTGCTGCTCAAAAATGCATATGCTAATCAGGTAGTGCCATCAGGTAAGCCCCAGTGGAGGGAAAGCCAACAAAATAACTGGCGTCTTCTAGTCAAAAACATGAAGGTGGGAAAAGACAAAGCAGAGGAATTGCTCCAGATGTAAGGACACCAAGGATACAAGACAACAAAATGTAATCTGTGGGTTGGATCCTGAATGGGGCAAGGAAGGGAAAGCCACTGTCGGGACAGAAGTGTACTGTGGTAAGAGAATATCCTTTTTTTTAAGGAAATGCACACTTAAGCATTTCGGGGTGAAGAGGCATCGTGTCTCTAATTTACTCTTAAATTCATCAGAAATATGAATATTGTATATATGTATTCATATATGCATACATCATAAAACAATGAATATAATAATAAACAATAAGATACATTATAGAGAACCGAAATATGCATAAATAATAAAAATAATGTATTTTTTATATTATTGGAGAGAGAATGAAAACGATAAAGTCAATGAAGCGTCCTGAAATGACTAAGGGATTTGGATAAAGCGGGATTTCTTTCACCAGCCTTGCAACTTCTCATTAATTCGATATGGTATCCAAATTAAAAGTGACATACATGGCGCCTTGGGTGGCTCAGTTGGTTAAATGTCTGCCTTTGGCCCAGGTCATGATCTCAGGGTCCTGGGATCGAGTCCTACATTGGGCTCCCTGCTCAGCAGGGAGTCTGCTTCTCCCTCTCCCTCTACCCCTTCCCTTCCCTCCCCTCCCCTCATGCTCTATCATACTCTTTCTCTCTCTCAAATTAAAAAAAAACAAACAAATGAACAAGCAACATACAAATTGCTTGGTTCTTCGTTTGTTGAATGAATGAGTGAGCCCATATCCAACAATGACCCTCCCCTGCTTCTAGCTTCAAAGCCCCTAGTGCCTGTCCATGACTGTCATGACAAAATCCACATTAACACAGCCTTCAAGGCCTGACATCCACGGAGAGCCCTCTGTAATGTCTCCCGTCTCACTTCTCATCACTCCCAATGACCCCATACCACGCACTCCCGTCAGACTGCCTCAAGTTCCCTAATCTTACCACACTAGACGACACTCTGTCTTAGCATGTGCTGGTCTCTCAGCCTAGAATGCCCTCCTCTGATCCTCTTAGAGACCTCCTGTTATCTTCCCAGATCCAGACCAAGAGTTTCCACCTCGTGGAAGGCCTCTCTGATTGCCCCAGTAGGACACGACATTTCCTCTTCTGATACACCAAGGCGTCCAGGACCCGCTGGGATCATGTCCCACAGACAAGCCTGTCACTGCTTACAAGCCACATGGTCTGACTGCGGTTGGAGGACCAGGATCTGCCCTGCTCATCTCTATTCCCTGTGCCCTGCACAGATCCTGGCACACCACAGGGTCTCAGTTGGGATTTGTGGTGTGAATAAACGAAAAATAGTAATTGAACTTTCTGCATCTTCTGAGAGACTCCCTTGACTTCATTATGTTCAAAAACTACAGAAAGTGAGAGAAATCTGTTCTTCCCTTATTTTACACACAAGGAAAGTGAGACGCAGAGGAAGTAAGTTAACCCAGTGTACCCAGAGGCTGAGCTAGAGCTGGAGTCCAGGTCTGTTGCCCATCAGTCTGGTGGTCTTCCCCAGAAGGTGAGTGGGATAAGGAGGAAGGATATGCCATTCGTGGTTCCCCTACCCTATGTCAGAGCCTACACTTCAGCAAACTATCTAGTGCTAGCAATGCCAGAGCGTTATAAGGAACCCCATTTTACAGACAAGGAAACTGGGGGCTCCAGGTCAGATCCCTCTGATGACAAAGCCCATGCTCTTTTCTCTGCACACTGCCAGCCCATACAGCCCTCCTCTGACCCTCTATCAGAGGCAGTGAGACAGCCTGAGTCCATCCTTCTGTCTCTCAACCATGTGCTTTAAGCCAGCACCACACACAGGCCCACAATGCAGCCCACACTCCCCGACCACAGGCTGTATTTTACATGGTTTCCAAACCCAGGATATTTGGGTTGTAAGACAAAACCTCCCTTCTCCAGCAGAAAGTGAACACGACACACAATAACCCAGCCAAATTGCTGATGCCTATAGACACTGCATCATGCCGTGATGGGGTCTGGTCTGCCCAGAGACGTCCTCACAGGATCCTGGACTCCCCCAGAGCTTGGCACCGAGGGGACCCTGGAGGGGGAGGGAGACTGAGCTGGCTGCATCGCAGAGTCTGGGTGGAGGCTCCATTCCCAGGGCAGGGGAGAAGTGATCCGGGGGAGAAGTAAAGCCACAGAAGCCCAGTGCTGCCCACCCCAAGAGAATGGGGGTGATCCCTGCCAATCCAAGCAAACTCCCGACCCCACCCCTGCTTCCCACAGAGGGGCAGTCTCCGTTTGAGCCTGGCAAGGCCTACGATGCTGATGTTCAAGTCCCGGGGCCAGAGAAGTCGGGCCCTTCGCCCTTCCCCGTTGTCCCAAAGGGGTGGATTTTCCCATTTTCAAACCTTTTGAACCGGAGTTCTCTGCAGACACTCACTACAGACTCCGACGTCAGACACACCTGGATGTAACCATGGCCAGTTCTTCAGCTTCCCCATCTTCAAAACAGGAGTGCCTGTCTCACAGGGTCGCTTCAGAGGTTTCATGAAACAAAAGATGCAAAGAACCCAACGAGGGGCTGGCCTTTAGCAGATACTAAATGAATGGGAGTAACCGGGAGTTAGCCTTTCCCCCAGCCGCTCTGACAGCAGGCCCAACACTGTTGCTGGATCTTAAACCTCTTCTCATTTGGTGGCACTAAAAGTCCTGGGAACACCTCAAATTCTCAGCAGAGACGCAATCAAATCTGTCTTACCTTTTTGACATGACGTGTATCGGGAAGGAGGAAACCCCTCACGTGCACCAGCCCACCTGCACATCACTTAGTACCAGGTGTTTCCCAGGACCTCAGGCCAATGACTCCTCCTTCCCACTTTGTAACCAAATGCTTTTGGGAGGATCAATGTTAAATGTGGTTAACAGCCACCAGTGTGTGGGGGGGGGAGGGGGCGACCTCATGCACACTGAGAAGCAGAACCCCAATATAGTGCCTGAAAGCCCACCACTAGAGTCCTTCTAACCATTCTTTAGTGCTAAACACTGCCTTCCACTGCTCCCCTTGCCAAACATTAATGGCATCGGGCAGGGTAAAATAATCAGTCTTGGAGTCAATTAGTTACAAGTCTCAGCAACTTTCAATACAGCCAGAGCCCTGTCCTGCATTCAGAGGCCCCTGGTGGCCTACATCTCTTATAGGTAAGAGGTGACAAATAACTCCCTAACCACTTGGTAGACTTGAAACCTCCTCATTGGGAAGGAGAAAAAAGTGAGCATTTGTCTATGACCTCATAGGTCTGGGAAAGGGGGCAGAAAAGCCTCCTTGTATGTCCCTCCACATTCCGGACCCCAGACTCCCCAACCTGAGCTCTGGTTCCAGAAGAGCCATCCTGATCAGAGACTATGTGGTCCATGCTGGGGGAGGCAGAGTTCAAGTCCAAGAGACACAGACCTCCCAGCAGAGCCCTGGGCCTAGACAAGGTCACATGAAGAAGGGGTGGCCTTGGGGCCAGGGCCAGGCTTAGGGCAGGGGTCACACTCCTTCGGGCATCCAGACACTCAGGCTTTTGAGACAGGGAGGAGCTGGCAGCTGAAGTACTCAGAGCAAGGGGCATTTATCAATGGCCCAATTCATTCCCAACAATCCCCATTGTCTGAGCCAGCACAGAGATGGGCATTATCTCCCGGCGCTGCTAGAAAGAAAAGCCCCAAGACATAGTCATGAGTCTGAGTCCAAAGATACAAGAAGCCAAAATTAAGACATGGTTTGAAAACCAAGTGAAATATTTGAAATTGGAAGTGTCCCCCCCAAAAATCTATGCAACATGCTTCCCATCCTCACAGGCAAATAAAACGCTTACTTGCTGGCTGTTCATTTATTTATTCTGATCTCTTTCTACAAAGGATATGGGAATTTGCATTCAAAGATGCGTGCACCACATCGTTGTTAAAGCAGAGATTAAAGGTAAAGCCAGGGTTCCAGTTAACACAAGTACTACGGTGAAGCAATGTGATGAACTAAGAGCTTCCTAGCAGCCGGAGTAGGAAGAGAAACACACAGGTTATGTCATGAGCTCAGGGGTCACACAGACCTATAGAAATCCCTTGAGCACTCTCAGCCTCAGTTTCCTTGTCAGGAAAAAAAAAAAAAATGGGACTATTAACCTAAGAAGGTTGCTGTGAAAAGTAAAGGAAATAAAGCATATATTCAAGATTCAATAAATACGTTTCTATTACCATTCTTACACGTCATAATTGCTATTATTCTGTTGTCTGATTTGTCCTCCTTAAACTGGAACTATGTTAACCCTGTGGGGTTGCCCTGATGCTCTATGGTTCCCCATTGTTGCTCTGAAGTTCTGGACTAGCAGGTACATGTATTTGATTAAGGGAGGGGGTTGGGGGGAGAGGAAACAGACCAGGACTGAGTCACCATGAGTCCCCTAGTTTTCTAGTCTTTTCTTGAGTCTGTGGTGGCTGGGGCCCCTACAAAGGGGAAGGCTAGGGAAGGTATGCAGACTTCCTTCACTCTGCAAGAAGGCTGCCAGGCTGACCAGAGCCTGCCCTTACTGAACCATCCCCAGGGGTCAGGCTGAGGACCAGGGCAGGGGAGAGTAGCTCCCTGCACCCTGCTCGGGAAATGGCTGAAGATCATCTCTCCCCTGCATATAAGGAGACTTGGTGGGGTGAGAGCTCAGACACTCCTTGGGCCAAACCATAAACACTAAGTAGGATAAAGCCAATGTCATCTAACTTCCCAGGTGAAGGAGCACGTAAGTCAGGGCCCCTCACTGAAGCCTGCCCAGAGAAGAATGACATGGATGGAAGAGTTCTAGAAGCCATCATAACAACAACAACAATTCCTCCGAGCACTATTTAGTGTGTCCCCGGTGGTCCCCGGGGGAAGGAGGCCAGGGAGAACAAGATTCTATCAAGCAAAGAGACAACCACTGGGGGAAGGGAGAGGAAGCAAACCCAAAGCCAGCTCTTGCAGCCTAGCCTGAGATGGGAGACTCAAAATAGGGTTGATTAAAAACCAAAGAGGGGACCCCTGGGTGGCACAGCGGTTTAGCACCTGCCTTTGGCCCAGGGCGCGATCCTGGAGACCCGGGATCGAATCCCATGTTGGGCTCCCGGTGCATGGAGCCTGCTTCTCCCTCTGCCTATGTCTCTGTCTCTCTCTCTCTCTCTCTCTCTCTCTCTCTGTGACTATCATAAATGAATTAAAAAAAAAAAAACCCAAAGAGAAAGAATCAGCCCAGCTCGACTCACTGTCCTTCCCTGTCAAGTGACAGCGGTGTGGCCCCAGTCCCCAGAAGGCTCATGGCTTTTCCACAGCAGGGGGAATCCGGAGCAAACCAGAGCGGCCTCTCTGCCTCAGTCTGCAAGCCTGGCCTTTGCATTTGTAAGAGGGTAAAAGCTGCTTCTGAGTCCAGGACCCTTAAGCCCCAGGCTACACTGGCAGCCTCAGTTCTAGACCAAACGGGAACCCCCAGAGGCACTGTGTTATCCAGCATCTGCCCAGAATCCACAGCCAAAGTCCCTTACTTAAGATAATCCTCACCAGGGGATCCCTGGATGGCTCAGAGGTTTAGTGCCTGCCTTAGGCCCAGGGTGTGATCCTGGAGTCCCTGGATCGAGTCCCGCATCGGGCTCCCTGCATGGAGCCTGCTTCTCCCTCCTCCTGTATCTCTGCCTCTCTTTCTCTCTCTCTTTCTCTCTCTCTCTCTCTCTCTCTCTCTCTCTCTCTGTCTCTCATGAATAAATAAATACAATCTTTAAAAAGATAATCCTCACCATGGCCAAGTTCTCCTTGGTCCAAGGTGCCATACATAGGCTAAAGGGGACCCAGAAAGGAGGTCTGGAGGCTGAGAGCCCGTAAGCTGGGGGCTGGGAGGGGGGCATGTTTGTGCATATGCACAGCGCACACACGGAGGTACGTGCTGCATACAAGTCACCGTCCACAGGTACACGCGTTGAAAGCATGCGAGTGTCTGCGTGGACGTCCCCACTGGAAGTGCACGCAAGGCTGGCGCGTGTGGGTCGCAACGTGTGTACACAGGAGCGGCTGGGCGTGGGGGTGGGAGCGCCCTTCGGGTGTTGGTGAGCGCGCACGACTCACGGGTGGCCTGCTCAACCCCTCACTGTCCTCTCACGCCCTCCTGCCTCCTGGGGTGGCCGGCGGCTCCCCCACGCTGCGCCCTGGCCCTGGCCGTCCCGCCGGGTCCCCCGAGCGCCACCGACCCCGGGGTCGCGCAAGGACTCCGAGCCCCCCCCGCCCCGCTTACCGCCCCCGAACGACCCACAGGGGAGACATCCCACCTGGGGACAAGCTCGGCCACCCGGGAAGTCCGCGCAGGCCCCCTGCGCCTCCGAGCGCGCCCAGCCCTGGGCCCCCGCGGCCCCGGCCCCCCGCACAGCGCGGCCCCTGCACCTGAGCCCCCGCGCGCGCCCCCACGCGCTCCCCCACTCACGCACGGCCTGGCACGCGCGCTGCACAGGTCCCCAGGCTCGCGGGGGGCCGCGGGCTCCGCCAGGGCGCGTCGGGGGCTCCTCGGGCGGGAGCCGCGGCCTCGGAGGCGGGGCGCCGCGGGGCTCCCGAGGCCGGGCCGGGAGGGGCCGCCCCCGCCCCGCCCCCGCCCCCAGCCCGCCCCCTGCCCGCTCCCCGCCGCGGGACCTTCCACGCCCGCGCGCCCCGCCCCATCCCCGCGGGCCGCGGAGCTCCTTCGGCGGCCCCGTCGGGGCGCTCGCTCCCGCCTAAGTAGAGCCCGGGCTCGGCCCCGGGCCCGCGGGAGGCAGGGCCGGGGCGCACCCCCGGGGGCGAGGAGGTCGGGGTGCCCACGTGCGCCCCGCGCGCGGCAGCATCTGCAGAGGGGCGGGGGGGGGGGGGTCGGCGCGGTTCCCACGCTCTGCGGAGGGAGCCGGTCCCCAAATGCCTGGCGCGCGACTTGGCTTATGCGCCGCAGGTGCTTCCCTTCGGAATCTAAGCGGCCCAGGTAAGGTCACCGACCTGCCAAAAACCACAGAGGCTGGTTGTCGAGACTCCTTTCTGGCTCGGGGCACACCAAACTTCCCCTCTGGACTCCTCTGTGTCAGATGGCTAAGTCTAGGGGAAAAAAAGGCCGATTCCTACCCAAAAGCTCAGGAATGTTGCATTCCTGAACGGGAAGGAAGCTGCAAGGTCATTCCATCCAATTGCCTCCGCCCTGCGGAGGCATAAATCCAACCCGGCCTGAACGGCCCTCGCCACTCTGGGGGATCATGAAGGTAAGTCAGCCCCGAGCACCCCCCAACCCCCCACCGTCAGGCCCTCTTCCTTCCTTGCACCCTCTAGTTGGCAGGAAGTTCTCCTTGGCATCTAGCCGAAATCCCTCATGTGTAAACTATATCAATATACTCACGCTCCGTGTTCAGAAGAGGGAAGGAGGCCAGCTCCAGCTCCAGCTCCATGACACAATGGCTGCTCCAAGGTCCCATCTCAGCCTTCTCTTCCCTGATGCTAATATCTTTGTTCGCTTTTCCAGGCCCTGGCTAACAAGGACAGTTGCACCCAGACCCTGCACACGTCGCAGCTCCTGACATTAACTCAACTGCCCCAGCTCTCTGGGAACCCAGGCTCTGGGGACCCAAGTCATTCAGAGGAGCCAGCTTCACCGACAGCTTCCATCTATCCAGGGGAGCCTGATTCCACCCCCCAGCCCCTGCAGAGGAGCTTGGGTTCCTATTTCAACCACATCTGTCTCAGGGCCTGGGAGCAGATCTTGAGGCCCCAGACACCCACATGGCTGGGCATTTAACACTGGGGCCTCAGCCTCCCTCGAATGGGCACTGTTTGCGGAATCTTTTCTCTGAGTCCATTTCTGGTAGGTTGGATTGTATAATAAAAATAGTCTGGGGGCACCTGGGTGGCTCAGTAGGTTAACCATCTGCCTTCAGGTCAGGTCGTGATCTTCAGGTCCTGGGATTGAGCCCCACATCGGGCTCCCTGCTCAGCGGGGAGTTTGCTTCTCTCTCACTCTCCCTTTGCCCACCCTCCCTGCCCATTCCCACCCCCTTTCTCTCCCCCTCAAATAAATAAATACAATCTTTAAAAAAAAAAGTCTGGACTTTCTCCTCAAAGAGACCTAACTTTCCATCCTGCCTTTACTACTTTCTAGCTGGGTGTCCTTGGACAAGTCACTTAGCCTCTGTATGACTCAGTTTTCCCCTATTTACAATAGGAATCATAATAATCTGCCTAGCTCAGAGGGCGTTACAAGTGTGAGATGAGACCAGGAATGTAAAAGTACCTGGAAAGCCAAGATATTTTTTAGTATGCTAGTAATGGAATGAGGCTTAGGTCATAAACAGGATAAGTACTGGCAAAGCCTCAGAAACCTTTTATTTCCAGGACCAAAATTTGTGCCTGGGTTTCAGAGCAAGAGAAGAACAGACTTGGTTTGCTAGAGGTTCCTTTAGGGCACTTGTATGAATGTCCCCCACCCTGCATTCCCCAGTAAACACACACACACACACACACACACACACACACACACACACACTCACTTTCCCAGATACCTACTGTACAGTCCAGTCTCCTGGCCTCCTGTCGGCCCCATAGGCCCCAGCTGCCTCTACCCTCGCTGGCCGCCTCTCCATTCCCCGGAGGCCGCCTCATGGCTGCAGCAACTCCAAATCTCCCTACAGAGGCCCCTGCGGGCAACTCCTCTCTCCTCGCTCATCCTTCTGGGCCATGGCTCCACCAACCCTGAAGTCAAGGCGAAGGTGGCAGAGGCCTTCTCCAAGGCAAGGCAGTTCGGAATTGAGGCCGCCCAGGGGAGCTCAGAGCTGGAACACCATCCCCCTTGACCCCCTCCTCTCTGTCTGCCTGGCTTCCCAGTGCTGTCCTGTTTAATTCTTAATGGAAATTCCATCCCTAGCGCCGGCCTGGCTGGCTTAGGGAGTCCAGGCTTGGGCCAACAGCAAACTCCACCCAGAGACAAGAGGCCCGTCTGGCCATATAAACACAGATACACCATAGGCACATACGTGTATACACACACGAGCAGAGACACTTGCCCAGAGACATTCACAAATTCAGAGATTCTCACCCAGATACACCAAAAGATACAAGGCATTATAGTCACTAAGACTTAGGGCACGGTGCTAAGTACTTTGCCGATATCAACTCCCCTGATCCCCACAATAACACTCCATTCTGGTGTTATCCCCAACGTACACATGAGGAAACTGAGGCATAGGGAGACTAAGCCACTTGCATAAGGCATGTAGTAATGATAGCCTAACGCAGCAGCACTAAGAACTGTGGAAGGGGCTTATGTGCATTTTCGTTTTGCTACAAAAAGTCGTCACTTTTTGTGGAAGTTACTATTATCCCATTGTACAGACAAGGAAAATGGAGGTTGAGTGGTTTAAGTCACCTGACGGTGGGCTCAGAGCTTGTGACATGCAGGCCAGCTTTATACAGACATGCACGGGAAACCTCGCAGATGAACATGAGACACACAGGCAAGGAGATACATGCGCACCCGAGCACGCACTCAGAGGCACAACCGTGGCTGTGCACAACCAAAAGAAGCCTCAGGAATTGTCTAGAGCTGCCTTAGGCAAAGGTCTCCTGTAGCCTGAGTCCGTGCTCTACTTCCCCTCCAGCTCCACCAACTTCACAAATTACTTTAGTAAGGGCAAGTTCAGACCTAAATGGAGGGAAGATTTCGGGTTTACAGTTGAGCCAGCCAGGTCAGTAATCAGCCCCCCCACCTCAGCTCCAAATCTGCTTGGCCCAACATACCTCAAGGTCAGTGGAAGAAGGCGAGGGTGCACTTTTCTGAAGGGATCTGGAGGGAATACCTCAGAGACTCTGGGCACTGTTGAGAAGCTGGCCTAGGAGGGCTCCCGGCCCCCAGGACCAGATGAGGGACGACAAGGCCCCAATCAGGGTACAGCAGGAGAGCTCAGATAGAACAGGGCATGTGTTGCCCGAGGGAGCTGGAACCACATTACAGTCATGGTCAGACTTCGGTGGGAGGACGAATGGAGGAGAAGACAGGGCAGGGCCATGATGTAGGACAAGTAGCAACATCCAGAGCCCCAAGTCCAGGGAGTTAAGAGAACAGGCCTGCAGAAGGAGGGAAGCGTTCGGCATCCAAGAACTTGTCCACTGCTTGAAGCTTTCACACTATGCTGGACATCTCCAAGCAGAGTCTGTGCTGGCCCTGGGCCTCCCCCCAGGCAGCCCCACCAGAGAACACCCAGGAAGGCCTGTCATAATCAGGCTTACCTCCGTTGTCTGTTGTGGTTTCCCACCCTGCACCCCCATCCCAGAATCCCCTGTTTGTGTTCTCACAAGCCCATCCACTCCATGGGCCCAGGACAGCTCAGCAGGGCAGCCCCATGGGCCATCTGGATGGTAAAAAGGTTTTAGGAAAAAGGAATGCCAAACTCCCACAAGTGAACCTGGAATCACATCGTCAGGCAAGGGATCTAAGAGGCCTTAGAGCGATTCTGAATCAGAGAATTTGCATTCCTAAAAAGTTCTCTCTCTGTGTGTCTCTCATGAATAAATAAATAATTTTTTTAAAGTTAAAAAAAATAGTTAAAAAATAGTTAAAAATAGTTTAAAAAAAAGTTTTTAAAAAGTTTAAAAAAATTAATTTTTTAAAAAGTTTTTAAATGTATTTATTCATGAGAGACACACACACACACACACACAGAGGCAGAGACACAGGCAGAGGGAGAAGCAGGCTCCATGCAGGGAGCCCGATGTGGGACTTGATCCCGGGTCTCCAGGATGACGCCCTGGGCTAAAGGCAGATGCTCAACTGCTGAGCCACCCGGGCTGCCCAGCATCTGGAATTGTAACTGGTCAGACCAAAGGTTATTAGTGGCCAGATCACTGAACTGGAGTGCCCTGGACAGCAGGCACATGAATTCCAGGCACTGAGGGCCTCAGGGCTAACTTGCCCTTCCCAAGCCTGAATTGTTCAGCTCTTCATTGAATTCAGAGAGATTCCTAAGCATCCTCCCCAGAAGTTCCCTGCCTTACAGTAATAAGCTATTTTCCATTACTTCCAACCAAAACCACCTTTGGAAATAAAGCCACAGAGCAAGTTAATAGAATTAAGAACCCAGGATCCCCACCCCCTTGCCTTGCCCCTATTTCCAGCTCTCAGATGGGCTACAGAAGAATGAGTAAGCATGGAAATAAGCCATTCCTCAGGGCAATGGTTTTTTACAAGAGGATCCCAACCAGTGACCCTGGGCTTGTATAGGAAATGCAAATTCTCAGGTCTCCCCTCACAACTAAGGAATCAGAAACTCTGGGGCTGAGGTCCAACAAGCTATGGCTTCACAAACCATCTGGGTGATTCTGATGCCCACTAACCTTCGAAGACTGCCATTCTAGAAGGAGGGGCTATAGTTTCTGCTTCCATGACAATGAACTGAAAGCTGTTTGGCTCAGGAGGAAAGGTCATCAGGGTGCCAGACCAGCACCAGCTGTTTGGCCGTCACACGCCTTCCTGGCCGGCCTCCTTAACCCCAGTGCTCCTGGGGACTCCAGCATCAGAGCTGTGGCCATGCATTTTGAGCTAAGACAGAGGCCCTCTTTCCAAAGTCTAAGGGGCCAACGTCTTTCCAAAAACAGCAGGACAAGCTCATAAGAGATACAGCAGAGAAAAGTTCTGTCACTGTCTCAGTGTCTAATTGAGGGAGTGACTCAGTGGACATTGCTCAACCCTTTGGGTCTCAGAAGCTTGCTCTGGCTGGCCTGGGGAGAGCTTCAGAAGCCTTCTAGAAGGAGGCCTATCAAGGACCTGGCTCTAGAAGCCACTTCACCCTCTCCAGTGTCCGTCCACTATTTTCTCTGCTTCTTGGGCTCCCAGGTTCAGAAAGAAGAAAAGATTTGAGGGTAATTTAAAAAGTGAGGTCTTGGGGTACCTGGTTAATTCAGTTGGTTGAGCATCTAACTCTTGATCTCAGCTCAGGTCTTGATTTCAGGGTTGTGTGTTCAAGCCCTAAAGCCCTACACTGGATTACACACACACACACACACACACACACACACAAAGTGAGGTCTTAAGAAGAGGAACAAAATAATAAAAAGAACTACTACTACTATATCAATAGGAATTGACTTCTTCCAGGATATTATGGTTTACCTTCTTTACGTCTCATCATGATCTAACGATAGTTATACTATCTGATAGTTATTACTATTCCCATTTTAGAGGTGAGGAAACAGGGACTAAGCAAGACTAAGTAGCTCTCCCAGGATCACATAGGCAGGGAGTGGAAGATCAAAGATTCAAACCCAGGTCTGACTGACTCTAGGCCCCACAAGTTTCACAAGATACAACACAAGAACATAGGTACAGAGGGCAGAAGGAAGTACACCTGCTGCTGAGACAGATGGTCAGGGGCTAGCTCAGCTAGGATGCAGAAGGAGAACCAGAAGGGTCTTTTCCTAAAGTGGGGGGCCAAAATAGGAACAGAGCCTTGAGGAGTCAAGGAAGGAACATCCCAGCTCCCCTGGGAGGTAGGGGAAGAAGAAATTAGGAATGACAATCGCGGCCAGGTTAGAGTTGAAAAACATACATTTGAAAGGAAGCCAGCGAGAGCAATTACACAAGCCAGATCTCAGTGATTCTAGATCTGAGTTGGAGACAAGGGCTGAGAGGTATCCTAAATTGGGATTGCAAGGACCCTACCATCTATGGGGAAAAGCCTAATGGCTGGGACTCTCCCTCACTATGGTTGGGGGTGCCCTAAGTGGGGCACTGTGTGGTGCTGCTCTGAAGAACTTGCTCCTAACCCTGAAGAACATGGCCCAGGTTCCCAGACAGAACGGAGTCTGTCAATAGAGAGGTGGTCAGTGTGGGCACAGGGAGCCAATGAGGAAGCTATGGAGCCTGGTGAGGAAAGAACTTTCCCCATCTGGAGAGTGGAAGGCCCTGGACCTGGTTATAAGTTGGAATCAAGGCAAGTTATTAAATGGTACCACCTCTGACCAGCTGATTAAAAACACATAAATCAAATAAAAAAAATAAAAGTCATCTTTTGATTCCTCTTAACTCATCACCCCCCCAACACCCAGCTTGTCAGTCCATCCTGTCTGCTCTACTTCCATATTGAATCCATAACCATCTAGACTCCATTAACCACAAAGCAGTCAGAGTCATCCTTTACCAATGTAGATGAGGATCCTCCTCCAATCTAAGTCTTTGACAGCTTATTTTTGCCTTAGAATAAAAATTCTAGACCCTTTACTCTGGCTCACAAAACTCTATATGATTCTTCTCTCTCTCAGGATCACATCTTCTCTCAGGTCATGTCATATTCCTGAGAGGGGTCTTCCCTGACCTCCCAAATGAGAAGAACCTTCCCCCATCATCCTCCTGTTTATACCAAGTATCACTCTCTGAAATTTCTTGGTTTATTTATCTGTTTGATTATTGCCTTCTCTCTCACCCTCTGCTCCACAAGAACAGAGGCCCTATCTTATGGTGCAGTGTCTGGCACATAGTAGAAATTCCAGACACTTCTGTGGAATGGTTCAAGCCGGGTAGAACCCAATGTAGCAGAGCAAAGAAGTGGCAGAGATCATTCAGGAACCAGAGGCTGAAGAGATAAATGGAGCCAAATAGAATATCCGGCCCCTAAAAGGCAGAGAACTTGGGTTTCCAAAAATTTTCCCTGAGAAGAGCATCTAACAGCTTACCTGACCTGGAAGTTCCATGAGACACATCTATATTCTAACAATATCTTTTTAAATTTCTCCTAAGCTGACTTGAGTTTTTGTTCCTTCTGCTTACAAGTAAACAAGTCCTAATTTATACATCCTCCTCATGTCACTGTGGCATCAAGAGAAGGTCCAGGAGTTGGTAGGAAGAGCACAGCACGGGAGATAAGGATCCTACGCTTACCTTTTACCCTGTGACCATACATAAGTGTCTTTCTTTCACTGGGTTGTTGACTCTATAGCATCTTAGATCTGGTCTTAGAGTCCTCACAGGTGTATTGATAAGGACTCTGAGGCCAGGAACTAAGGAAAGAGACCATCATTCAGCCAGAATGCATATCCCATTTATTTTCACAGCCCTGGCAGGTCCCAGCAGGAAAAGAAATCCACTCAGATGGGATTTGGAAGACAATTCAATGAAAGGCTATTTATGTCAAGGTAAAGGGTAAAACAACTGTTTTGAGGCACCCAGGTACTGATAACTAGAGATGCTGTGGTCTAAGCCTAGAGAAACGGGGAGGAAATATCTTGCTGGTGTCCCAGTGGAACCATGGAAGAGGCTGTGCAACCATGGAAGAGATCATCTCAAAACCACATCAGGAAGCAAGGAAGGAATTTCCTAAACTCTCTTTTCTCCTCCTTATGATCTCCAGCCAGTGACTCCATTGAAAGAACCCAACCAGAGAGGCCTGGTTGGTGTGCTCTGAGGACCAGCTCTTTAGGACACAGAGCAGGTAAAGATGGAAAAACGGGGGTGGGGGTACATAGTGCAAATGGAAAATAATCAGAACCCAGAAAATAATCATGATCTACAAATGCTCTCAATCCCCACATCTTCTTTCTCACTTAAATCTCTCTATAGAAGCACTAAACTGTCCAGGAAGCCACTAAATTGCCATAATGGTCTTGAGAGACCTAGATTTACAGCTTTTGACTAAGAGCTTGCCAAAGACAGTGCAAGAACTTTAGCAATGCCATCAAGCACAAGCAACAGCTGCCACAAGAGCTTCCAGAAAAATTTCACCAGTAAATGAAAACTCTGACAATTTGAATAATTGAACAGCCTTAATGCCAACCTCCAGATACATTATTGAGGATGAATGGATAATTAGCCAGAAAGAAACCTTCTAATGGAAACCATACCCAGTCTAGGACTTTACAGGGGAAAAAAAAAAAAAAAACTTTAAATTCCCTGCAATTAATACCCACCTTTGGTTTAAAAGGTCTGGCCTCAAACACACCCCTTCTACTTGGTTACAAAAAAATCCCTTCTAAGGCTCTAGATTAAAAAATAGTAGAAAAACTAATGACCAAAGTACACAAATCTTGGTAATGCAGAATGTTAGGTTTCAACCTGGAACTAAGAATATTTCTGAAAGCAAATATTCAGAATATGCAGAAAGTTTCCATTCCCCTAACTCCAATCTTTGGCCCATCTCAGCAGGAAATACCTAGAATGGTCATCATCCCAATTCTCTCAAGGATGAGGAATGATCAAAGGACAGTGGGGACTGAAACCAGTAACCAAAGGGTTAATGGGACTGCTCACAGCTTCAGACTAATAAGCTCAGCTGCAGCATTTTACCCAGACCTTTCATTTGCCTTTAAATTTCCCTGACTATCCTTGGGTGAGGCAGATTTGAGGCTTGCCCTCCCATCTCCTCATTTAGATGCCTCTCAAATAAACCCTTTCTTTGCTGCATCCTTGATGTCTCAGTGATTATCTTGCATCAAGCAAGATGAACTTGGATTTGGTTATACACCCAGGTCATTCTGTCTATTTCTACAAAAAAGTATTTTGGATATGCAACTCAACCCCCCTCCAATTACATATTCCATATGATAAAATGTCTTCTCAGAATTTAAAAGTAAAATGGGAGGTATGTGTCTGTTACATTATTTTAAAAATAAATTTAATTTAAAAAATAAAGAGTGTGGCCTCAGACACATCCATTCTTCCCAGAGGGAAATTCTTCTGAACCAGTCCATGCTCAAGCCCCCATTAGAAAAGCTGGAATGAGGGGAGAGGAGAAGTTTTAGTTCAGAAGACACTAAGGCTCTTCTAAGAGAAAGAACATTCTGAAAGAAAGAATGTACCATTTCAGAACATAACGATCTCACTATTGCTGGATGAAGTTTAGTCCAGTAATGAATGAAGACCAGCCCTGTGCCTGGCACTATGCACATCACTTGGGATGCAAGTGATCAGGGCAGCCTCTGATCTTGGGATGCTCACAGTATAATAATAAAGAAACAAATAAAGCATTCCCATCCTAGGAGATAATAAGAGAGGTGTATCAAAATGTCTCACCATAATTGTATATTTCTACTTTATATATTCTGGGGCTATGTTATTAGGTGCATACACATTTAGAATTCTTACATCCTGTCAAAAAAATGTTAAGTTTTGTTATTATAAGGGCTTCATTATCTCTGTGATGTTTTTTGCCTTAAAGTCAATTTTATTCAAAATTAATATAGCTACACTAGCATTATTTTGGTTACTGTTTGCATGGTAAATTGTTATTCTTACTTCTGCCCTTTCTATATTCCTACATTTTAGATGCTTCTTCTAAAGAACCTATAGTTAGACTTTTTTTTTTTAATCCAGTCAAGGTA
Source organism: Vulpes lagopus (assembly GCF_018345385.1). NCBI lineage: Eukaryota > Metazoa > Chordata > Mammalia > Carnivora > Canidae > Vulpes > Vulpes lagopus. Next base: position 11,934,463 of record NC_054838.1, read on the forward strand.
AATAAAAGTGAGGGGGTTATGTGATACACAGATAGTTATCTGGGAGAAGAGCTTTCCAAGAAAAGGGAATAGTCAAAGCACAGGCAAGTATGAATCTGACGTTTGAGCCAGAGCAAGAGACTAGAGAAGTGGAGCAGGGTGAACAAAGGTGGGAGGGAGGGGTATAGGAGAGGATGAGAGCAGAGATAGATAGAGAATAGCTGGAGCAATGCCCTTGAGTAGTGGAAGGGAATGGGACCTATTGCACAAATGGAAGAAATGACTCTAGTGAGGAGCATGGAATGTTCATCTATGGCAACTAGTGGGAGTACCAGGAATCAGATACCAGTGGAGTCCATGGAAGGTCTCTTCTGATTGATGCCATTTTCGCAATGAGGTAGGAAGCATGGTCAGGAGCTGAGAATAAAGATAGTGGAGGAGGTGTTGGGATTTTGAGGAGAAGGTGTGAAATAATGATCTAGAAGTCTATGGGAGAGTGAGTGGATTAAAGACATGATTTCCTGGCAGCAATAAAAAATCTAATTAAGGCTCAGGCTCATGGATTCATGGATTTTAAATGAGGCAATCAGTGAATGTGGTTGTGTGTTTTTCTCCAGGCATTGAAGGTCCTCAATTTAGATGCCAAGCTGCTTAAATCTTCTCCACCAAATTCTGTTGAGTGGTCATCTGGCCTCTCTTTGAACACCTCCAGTGACAGGGAGCCTATGCTATCACTAGACAGCTCTAACTGTTAGAAAGTGTGTCCTCATCTCTTCCTATTTGTTCCTCCTATATTTTAGCTGCCGTGTCTATTCTATGTCACTCTATCTCTCCCTGTGTCAGGTCCTCCAGAAATTTGACAATATATCCAGCTGGCAAGACTGGGAAACACAAAAAATCTCACACATGGCTGGCGGGAATGCAAGATGGTATATTGTCTATATCTTGCAAAATTAGATATGCATTTACTCTTCCCCTTTATAATCCCACTCCTAGAAAACATTTTTAAAAGTGGTATCATATTAGATTAAAATTAGATTAAGGGGGAACCTGGGTAGCTCAGTGGTTGAGAGTCTGCCTTCGGCTCAGGTCCTGATCCTGGGGTCCAGGGATTGAGTCCCACATCAGGCTCCCTGTGGGGAGCCTGCTTCTCCCTCTGCCTGTGTCTCTGCCTCTCTCTCTCTGCGTGTCTCTCATGAATAAATAAATAAAGTATTTTTTAAAAATCGGATTAAGGTGATCCCAGATTGTATCCATGCACACTCCCTCTAAGGAAATAAGAACACTTTGCAAAATTTAGCTCCAAAGCTGATTATTGCAGCATTTTTATAATAATAAAAAATCTATTCGAAAATAAAAATATACAATTTACATGTATATGAGAGATCTATTAAATAAACTTTGGCACATTTCTTCAATGGAATATGAAAGAGACATACAAAGTGATGCAGTACAAGAATACCGAATGGCATAAAAAGATACACACTGAACAAGACAAGTTTCAAAGAAATAAATTTGGTGTGATAACAATTTCATAAATATGTACACAGAATATAAAAGAAATAATATATACTAAACTTAGTAGTGGATTTCTTTGCCATATGAGGTAACTAACAAATGTACTCCCACCTTTTTTTTTTTTTTTTTGGCTTTCTTGTACTTTCTAAATTTTCTATGTTATTTTTATTTAATAATTACAAAAAGAAGTTGTTGAATTTTTAAGCATGAACCTTTATTTTTAAAACAATTTTGGATCTCTAGAAAAATTCCAAAGATAGTACAGAGACTTCCCATTTACCCTGTATCTGGCTTCCCCTATTATTAACAGCTTACAATGGTATGGCACATTTTTTACACTTAATAAGCCACTATTGATACATTGTTATTAACTAAAGCCCATATTATTCAGATTTCCTTAGATTTAACCCAATGTCTTCTATTCTAGGATCCCATCCAGGATACCACATTACATTTAGTTGTCATGTCTCCTTAGGCTCCAATCGGTTGATTTTTTTTTTAATTAAAAAAAGTTTTTAAAAACAAAACAAACCCTCCCAACCCTCCCACATTGAGTTCAATACTAACTCCTGCGTAAAACCACCACAAAACCTAATTTTTGTCTTCCCCCAAGCCCCCGACTCTAGCCAGGAGGTGATCTTTAAGCCTCCTCTCAGCTCAGACAGCATTCTGAACTAATAAATCAGAGAAAAGACAGGTTCAGGAAGAAGACCGGTCCTGTGTCAGAATGCATGATGCCAAGTTCATGCCCTCGGTGCCCCCCACTCCCACTACTCCTCCATCACTGCCCCAGCCTGTGTCCTTTGAGGAAAATAAGAAGGTAACCAAACCAGTCTCCCTGTGGCTGCCCTTTCTCCAGTTCCTGGGCATCTTAGACAAGGCCCCCAGGGAAGGAGAAACTTCCACCCTCCCTCTTCCCTAAGGACTACCACCTACCCCAGAATCCTGAATACCTTCGAAAGGATGTTGAGGAAGGTGTCATCATCCCAAATTTACAGACCAGAAAACCAAGGCCTAGAGAGGGAAGAATGGGAGGTGAATCTAAGAGACCTGCGGGACACACTGGGTGGAGGGGGTCCAGGCAGAGCAAACTTAAGCGCCTGCTTCTTGCGCCCTCTGGTGGAGAAGGGGCTGTTTTGCACTCAGAGGAAGGGACCGGGAGACCGGGTGTTTTAAGATGTTGCCCGGCCCCTCCTCTTCTAGTGTTGACATCCTCATCCTACATCATATTAAAATGCACCTGTATCTAACATTACATATAATTTGTATACAACAAGAGTTGAGTTGAAGTAGACCGATGAACATGTAGATATTTAAATAAACATGTTTCTAAATCTGTTTTATAATTTTCGTATTTTGAAGCCAATCGCTTACTTTGGAAACTCAACCATTCTCATGGGTTTGAAAACTTTGAAAAGTGTTAGCTCATCATTCTGGGATCTGAGTGATAAGGGGTCCATCCTTGCTCCAGTCCATATCAGCTCAGGTTTGGGTCTCAGAAGGCAGCAGAAACACGGACCAGAAATTGGCCCCAGCCTGACTGGTGAAGTCCCACACAGATGGGGTGATGTCCCCATCTACTGAGGCATGACCTCAGTAGTACTTAGAAAGGTATGGTATATGTTCATGCTTCCTCATTCTGCATTCCCAATGCAAACACCCCACCAATCAAGAGAAAGTGGACTATGGTTTCTCCAGTTCATGCAGAACACGGTCTCTTCTTTTTAGGCACCCACGTGAGACTGTCCAGAACTTACATAGATTATACTGAACCCAGATGGAGAATAACAGGTAAATAAAAGCTGAAGAAATAAGAAGTCTGGCTTTACTGTCCAAAGCTGGGGTTACCACAAGGAGCTCATTCCCAGGGCTCAAATGCCTATAACATTTCACTTCCATCCTAGAGAGATTACCATCAACAAGCTTCAAAAGATTAGGCAACTTCCTGGGGCCTGGCCTTCTCAGCTCCCAGCCTGCTTTCATATGGTCAGTGTCATCTTGACACCCAGCATCAGTGAACCTCCTTCTAGGCATCCTAACATCCCTCCCTGAGATCAACCCTAAAGATGAGATCAATTCCCTTCTTTTTATGTGGGACTCTTCTCCCTAGTACTAGTTTCATCTAAGAAGCAGGTCTGTTTCCCCAGATAACTGGAACAAGGAATAAGCTTACCCTATAGGAGAGACCTTATCTCCTACAGAAGGGCTCTGGATTTCTCCTTTCCTGTCATATCCCTGTAGGTGAGCTCCATACACAATATTTATTGAATAAGAATTAAAAGTTATACAAGCAGAACATCATTCCCTAATACAAGACATACCAAAACATTGGAAATTTTGTCTATTGTCTGCAACAGATTAAAGTATAAAGACTTCTACTATCTTTCTAGAGGTTCAAATTTGAGGCAACTGAAGAATTATTAGATGATGCTATTACTTAGAAAGGACTGTTCTTCTGCAAAACAAACTCTGAAAGACACTTGCTACATTTGCATTACTTTCTATTCAAATTCCAATGACTGCCACATCTAATTATGCAGCATAGGCCAATAAGAGCTACAGATTGTGTTAGCCACTTAGCAGCCTCAACTCTATATGACTATATAGAATATTGTCTATTGACTGATGTGTCTAAGGTCTTTTTTGAGGGAGAGGAGAGACATCGAGCTTTAAACCTTTCTTTCCTATTGTACCCTAACCTCCCATTTGAAGAATTCCTTGTTGTGTGTGGTCTTGGTGGAAGGTAGTGCTTGCTTCTCACAATGGAACCTGAATGTCTCCTTAACGCATCACAGTGGGGATGCAAGGATACGCAGTGGGCTCCGAAATCTCTCAGGATTCTCAATCTTGAGTAAGTGACTTAACAATGTAGAATGACTGAAGGTCATTCTTGAGTAAGTGACTTAACAATGACTTGAGTAAGTGACTTAACAATCTTGAGTAAGTGACTTAACAATGTAGAATGACTGAAGGTCATATTCATCACAGTGGCAACAATGTAAAGATCTCTGTTCCCACTGTGACATTTTCTGAAGTATTACTGGCTGGCCCTCAAGAGCATCCCTGTTTTCTTCCTGTTTCCCAGCTTTGTTCTCCACTTCCATTGTAGTAGGGAGCCTCAAAGATGGCCAACAATGATTGCTGCCCCTAGTATTCACATCTTTGTGTAATTCCTCCCACGTTATACTAGGGTTGGTTTGGTTTGTGTGATGACCAGAATACAGCAGAAATAATTCAGATACGAAAGATACTGCAGCTTCCATCTTGCACTCTTATTCTCTCCCCCATCCCAGCCATCTTTTTCTTCCTTCAATCAGTTGTTCTGGGATAAACCATGACATGAACCTTATGAAGAGGCCAACATGACAAGAAACTGAAACCTCCTGTCAGCATTCACTTGAGTGAGGTTAGAGAAGATCTTCCAATTGCATTCAAGTCTCTGGAGACTGCAGCTCTGGTTGACATCTTGACTGCAACCTCAAGAGAGCATGAGCCAGAACCACCAATCTCAGCCATCCCCACATTCTGAGAATTCAAGAATTCAGTGAGGTTCTGATTTTCTTCCAGAAAGATTGCTTTCCTGCTTGACAGAACCCAAGTCCATTTCTATTGCTAGCAGCCAAGAACTTTGACTGATACACAGATTAATGCCAGGAGATTGCAGGAGACAGATACTCAGGGAAATGTTCATAATAGGGAAATTTAGGATATTTATTTATCTGATGGGTGGTAAATAGCATAAAAGCCCACTCACAGGCAGCCCGGGTGGCTCGGCGGTTTAGCACCTGCCTTTGGCCCAGGGTGTGATCCTGGAGTCCCGGGATTGAGTCCCACATCGGGCTCCCTGCATGGAGCCTGCTTCTCCCTCTGCCTGTGTCTCTGCCTCTCTCTGTCTCTCAAGAATAAGTAAATAAAATCTTAAAAAAAAAAAAAAACCTCACATTCCAGAATGGAAATCCAGCAACTATGAAACAGTAAAAAACGGGTTACCCAGAATCAAGTTCCCATTAAATGCAAGGATACAGGGAATCCAAGGATCTCAGGGTGGAGGTGCCCCTAAAATCCCCAAATATTCAAGTTCAAGGTTGAACTGAAACTCAAGGACTTTCTATGATAGTGATTAAAAAAATTTTCTCATCAATTGTAGGGTTACTATGACCACAATCCAAACTTGAAGTTTGAGCTTGCCTTTATGGAATTGCATCATATGATCACCAGGTGTCATATATGAAATTAAGACATCAGGAATGAGGATGATCCTGAGATTTTTTAAAGGAGATATGTGGATAGATTCAGGGGATGTCAAATATTTAAAATCCCTATTCCTCTACTGAGGATCTTATATCTCATACCCAATTCAGGAAGCTTTTTCCTTCACTTGAACATACTTTTACTTTGCAAGGGAAGGCCTGTTTCCCTCATGTCTACTACATGTGATGGGTGGTAGATAGATAAGGAGATAGACAGATGATAGATAGATGATAGATGATAGATAGATAGATAATAGGTCGCTCCTATATATAGGATAAAATGCTACCCCTTATCAATAATATGTGTTACAAATACCTCTACTAGTTTGCCAATTGTTTTTCTTCACTTTCGTTATTATACCCTTTTAAAAAATAGAAGTTTTTAATTTATTGGCTTTTTCTTCTATGGTTAGCACTGCGAGGTTAAGACAACTTCTTTCCCCTGAGGTCAGAAAGACTTCTCTTACATTTTCTCCTAAAGGCTCTAAGTATTTCCATTTCACAGTAGAATCCCTAACCCATCTTGAATTGATATTTTTTCAAGGTGTGAGATAGCATCCTAGTTCATATTCTCCTCCACAGGTATAAACAATTGCCCAAACCCATTTATTGAGTAGTTTCTCTGTCATAGGCCACAATTTTACATACGCATGAATCTATTTCTGGGATCTTGATGATTTTCCATTGATTAATTGCTAGATCAATACCACTTTGTTTTAATTACTATAGGGCAAGCAATTGCCAAAAACATTTTTCAGGAGTATTTGCCTGTTCTTAAACATTTCTCTCTCAAAATAATTTTAGAATCAACTTGCCAAATTCTAAGGAAAACAATTGAGAAATTTCTTGAATTTGCATTGAATTTAATTATGGGATATTTGACAACTTTAAGATACTGTCTTTTCAACCATGAACATAGTACGTTTCTCCTATTATTTTGCTTTTTGTTGCTGTTGTTGTCAGTGTTTCTCAGTAATATCTAATGATTTCTCAACACATATTTTGTTTAATTTATTCCATATATATATATAATATATATATTGCTATTGTCATTGGTTCTCTTGTTTACTACATTTTCAAATACATTTACTATAAATCAGTCAATTTAAGGTTTATTTATCCCATAGCCAGCCATTTTCTAAATATCCTCACTAATTCTAATAATTTTATTGGTACATTGTTTGGGGAATTCAGTATATAAGATCACAAAATTCTTTTCCCCTTACCTTTAAATCTCTTCTCTTTCTCGTTTTAGTGAATTAGCTAGAACGTGTTGTAAACTGCTGAATAGAAGCAGTGATAGTTGGCTTCTTTACTTTTTACTTGATCTTAAAGGGATTATTTCTAATGTTTATTCACTAAGGTTGACAATTGTTGCAGATTTTTGGCATGTATCTATCAACAGGTTAGGAACGTTCCTTTCTGGGGGCCTGGGTGGCTCAATTGGTTGGGCGTCCAACTCTTGATTTCAGCTGGGGTCATGATCTCAGGCTTGTGACACGCAGCCCCTCATCAGGCTCCATGCTCAGCAGGGAGTCTGCTTGAAATTCTCTCTCCCTCTGCCCCTCTGCCTTCTCTCTCTCTCTTTCTCTTTCTCAAATAAATAAATAAATCTTAAAAAAAAAAGAATGTTCCTTTCCATTTCCTGTTTACTCTAAGGTTTTCTCAGATCATTTTATCTAATGAGCTAATCACAATATTACTAAACTTATTAATTTTTTATGGATTAATGGATTTTCAAATGTCAAATCACTCTAATGTTTGGGAAGCAAGCAATTGTTGGTCATGATGCATTGCTTTATGCATACTGTTATATTTTGTTTGTTATCATTTCGTTTAGGATATTTGCACCCATGTTGATGAGTGAGATTGAACTGATTTATTTCTTTCTCATAACTTATGTTCCGGTCTTATTATCTTTGTCACACTGGCCTCCTAAAATGAGTTGGGCAGTATTTCTTCTTTTTTTATTTTTGGGGAAATTCTGTATATAAGTGGAATTGGTTTCTTGAATATTTGGGTGAATTCATCTGTAACTTCAACAAGTCTGTGGTGGTGTTGTGATAAGATTTTACAAAACTGATTCAATATATTATAGCTTTATACTTATTCAGGATTTCCACTCCTACTCAAATGAGTTTTAATAGTTTTATGTTTCCTAGGAATTTGTCCATTTCAGCTACATTATAAAACTTTTGGCATAAAGATAGCTGTAGTATTCTTTTACTATCATTTCATTTCTGCTGTATCTATAGGCAGAAATGTTCTCCTTTTTATTCTTGGTATTATTTGTGTCTGCTCTCTTTTTTTTTCCTGATCAACTTCAACAGTTTGTCAATTTCATTAGTGTTTTCAAACAACAAACTTTTGACTTCTTCAATCCTCTATTTAATCCTCATCTTATAGTTAGTTAATTTCTTATTATCTCCTTTTCACATTCTTTGGGTTTTCACATTCTTTGGGTTTTCACATTCTTTGGGTTTTCTCCATCTTTCTTTTCTAATTTCTCAAATTGAACACCTCAATTTAAGTGTTTAATTGAAAATTTGAAGTTTAGCTTATTACAAAAACAACCCAAAAAAAAGGTAACAAAATGACAATAAATACATACCTATTGATAATTACTTTGAATTCAAATGGATCAACCACTCCATTAAAAATCATAGGGTAATGAAATGGATAAAAAACAAACAAAAAAGACCCACTGGAGCACCTAGGTGACTCAGTTGGTTAAATGTCTGACTTTTTATTTCAGCTCAGGTCATGATCTTGGGGTTGTGAGATTAAGCCCCATGTCAAACTGTGCTAGGTGTGGAGCCTGCTTAAGATTCTCTCTCCCCTTCTCCCTTGCCCCTCCCCACAGCCCCTCTCACTTTCCCTCTCTTAAAAAAAAGATACCAATACCTGTCTATATGCTGCCTTACAAGAGACTCGTTTCAGACCTAAAGACATCTACAGACTGAAAGTGGGAATGAAGAAATATTTTTCACGCAAATGGATGTCAAAAGAAAGCCAAAGTAGCAATACTTGTATCAAACAAAATAGACTTCAAAACATGGATGGTAACAAGAGACAAAGAAGGGCACCACTTAATCAAAAGGGAACAATACAACAAGAAGATACAACAATTGTAAGTATTTATGCACCCAACATGGGAACACCTAAGTAAATAAAAGTTAATAACAAACATAAAGGACCTCATTAATAGTAATACAATAATAGTAGGGACTTCAAAATTCCACTTACATCAATGGACAGATCTTCCAAAACAGAAAATCAACAAGGAAAGAGTGGCTTTGAATGACACATTGTACCAGTCGGCTTCTATATATTCAGAACATTCCATCCTAAACCAGCAAAATTCACATTCTTTTCAAGTGCACATGGAACATCCTCTGGCATAAATCACATATACGCAACAAAACAATCTCAAATTCAAAAAGATCGAAGTCCTACCATGCATCTTTTCTGACCATAACGCTACAAAACTAGAAATCAACTGCAAGAAAAAGTCTGGAAAGAGCACAAATACATGGAGGTTAAATAACATGCTACTAAACAATGAATGGGTTAACCAAGATATCAAGGAAGAAATAAAAAATTATACACACACACACAAAAAAAAATGAAAATGAAAACCCAATGGTCCAAAGCCTTTGGGATGCAGTGAAAGCAGTTGTAAGAGAGAAGTTTATAGTAATATAAGTGCCTCAAAAAACTTTTTTAAATCTCAAATAAATAATCTAACCTTACACTTACAGAAGCTAGAAAAAGAACCCCAAATCCAAAACCAGTGGAAGGAAACAATAAAGATTAGAGCAGACATAACTGACATAAAACTAAAAACTAAACAATGGAACAGGTCAGTTAAAAAATAAAATGTAGCTCATTAAATTTTACCCATTTTTTTCTTTTCTAACATTATTCTATAGGGTTATAAAACTTTCTAAAGTTATCACTTTCACAGCATCCCCAAATTATGAGGTATTATCATTCAATTCTAGATATTTTAAATTTTGCATTATGATTTCTTTGTTGATTTCTGACTTGTTTAAAAATCTTACATAATTTACAAGTATTAAAAAATTATTACTATTGTTATCTTCTATCTTGATTGCAGTATAGTCAATAAATGTGCAGACCAAGATGCAGTAAACCACGACAACCTGTGGTTGTCCCGGATTACCAGTTAAACCTCCAGACAGAATATAAAAAGAATCTACCTCAGAACTCTTCAAAACAATCAGTGGCAGGTACACTAGGGAGGAAAAAATAATGACAAAAATGCTAGTAAGTTTTCTTTTTATTTTCTTTTTTCTCTTTTAAACTTAGCCCAAGGGTTGTCTCCATCATGGAACCGTGCAATGGGCACAGACAACAAAACCCTGAGAAAATTCCCCTTTCTGGCCAGAGGAACAAGAACAGGAGCCTCTTCAATCTAGAATCTCCATTACTTTTTTTTTTCTTTTTTGCTCCTGGCCCTGTCCCAACACCAGCCCCAATGTCAGAGCTATACTGCCACAGTGATGGTGACAGTGCAGGCAGCTAAAAGCTGTATCTTTGATAAAAGGCACCGTAAAAGGAGATCTTTGAGTTCCAAATATTGTGGGGGCAGGGGTTCTTTTTCCTCTTCCTCTCTTGTCTCTTGATACTCTGTCCAAGGGTTTGGTTTGAAGTTCCACAAACCCAACCCTTGCAACGGCAAGTTCTGTGAGATATTAGCAAACACTCTTAAAATCAATAAAAAGATAGCTGTGATTAGCAGAAAAATAAAAACTATCTTAAAGAATGAGTGAATGAATAAACTGTCAAATGGAATATTTTCAATGTTAAAAACAAATGAGTAACTCAACAACACTCAACATCAGGGAAATCAAAACCACAATGAGATACCACCTCATACCAGTCAGAATGGCTAAAATAAACAACTCGGGAGACAATAGATGTTGGCAAGGATGCAGAAAAAGGGGGCACCCACTCACGCTGTTGGTGGAAATGCAAACCTGTGCAGCCACTCTGGAAAACAGTATGGAGGTTTCCTAAAAAAAAGTTTAAAATAGAGCTCGGACCCAGCAATTGCATTATTCTGTATTTATCCCAAGGATACGAAAATAGTGATTTGAATGGGCACATGCACCCCAATATTTATAGCAGTAATGTCCACTATAGCCAAAATATGGGAAGATCCCAGATATCTATCAACAGATGAATGGATAAAGAAGAGGTGAGATAGATGATAGATAGATAGATAGATAGATAGATAGACCTAGAGATAGAGATATAGAGATATATATAGATATAGATATCCCACCCACTACACAATGGAAGATAACTCAGCCATCAGAAAGAATGAAATCTTGCCATTTGTAATGGCATGGAAAGAATTGGAGGGTATTATGCTAAATGAAATAAGTCAGTCAAAGAAAGACAAATACCATATGATTTCATTCATATATGGAATTTAAGAAACAAAATAGATGAACACAGGATAAGGAAAAATAAAATATGGTAAAAACAGTGAGGGAGACAAACCATTAAGAGATTCTTAACTATAGGAACCAAACTGAGGGTTGCTGGAGGGGAGGTGGGTAGGGGCTGGGGTAACTAGGTGATGGGCATTAGGGAGGGCATTTGATGTAATGAGCACTTGGTATTATATGCAACTGATAAATCACTAAATTCTACCTGTGAAACAAATAATACACTATAAGTTAATTAAATTGAATTTGAACAAAAAAATTTTAAAAACAAAACAAATGAGCTACAAGCCATGACAAGACATAGTGGAATGTTAAGTGCATATTACTAAGTAAGTGAAAGGAGCCAATTTGAAAATGCTGCATATTGAACAATTCCAACTATATGACATTCTGGAAAAGGTGAAACCATATAAATAAAAAGATTGGTGGTTGCTAGGGGAATGATGAACAGACAGAGCATGGAAGATCTTTAGGGCAATAAAATACTCTACATGATTATAATGATGGATATATGTCATTACAGTCTTCTCCAAACCCATAAATGTGCAACACCAGAATGAACTCTGAGGTAAACTATGGATTTTGGGTGATTATGATGTGTCAATGTAAGTTCAGCCTTGGCAAAAAAAAAAAAAAAAAAAAGACATATATATTTATATTTAAAGAAAAAAAGAGAGTTGTTGTGATGAGTAATGTTGATAACAGGAGAAGCTTTGCATGCACGGGATATGTGTGTTTAGGGCGTATATCGGAAATCTCTGTCCCTTCCTCTCAATGTTGTCTGTAAACCTAAAACTGCTCTAAACATATCAAGTCTTTATTTAAACAAATACGGCATAATATATACAGTATGGAACTATGTAAAATATACATATAAAAGCAAAACAATAAAAAAAACCATGGTGGTTGAATTAAACTTACTGAAATCTTTTACCATGTCTTGATTTTTCAGATTCTATAATTCATTTTTCTTACTTTACTTAATTAAGCAATATAATTACGTTTTTATAGCATCTGTAATAACAAGTAGAATACATGATATTATGCACAGATTATTTGGTAACAATGATCAAGAATGTAAATGTATATGGACAGAGATTAGAAGGTAACTATAAACATAAAAGACTTTCTAAGAAAAACAAATAAATATACTTGCCCAATGACACCAATCCCATTCCTTGGAACCTAAAAGAATAAAAAATTATTATATTAGTTTCGTAGGATTATCATAACAAATTACCATAAACTGGATGGCTTAAAACAGCAGAAACTTAATCTCCCATTCAAGAGGCCAGAAATACAAAACCTAGGTGACAACAGAGCTCTACTCTCCCCAGAGACCCTAGGGAAAATCCACTCCATGCCTCTTGTAGCTTCTAATGGTTGCTGGCTAACTTGGCTTCCTCAGCTTGTGACTCTCTGCCTCTGTCTTCATATCATCTCCTCTGTGTGTATCTTCTCTGTTCATCTCTTATCAAAACATATCATTGGATTTAAGATCTACTTAGATAATCCAAGATGATCTCATTTTAAGATCCTTAATTTAATTACATCACCAAAGACCCTTTTCCCAAATAAAGTAATATTCACGTGTTCCAGGGATCAGAGCAAGGATATATATTTTGGGGGTCCCTCATTCAGCCCATCACACCTCTTTTTCACTCAAAAATCTATACACAGACATTTATAGGAGCTAAATTCATAAATGCCAAAAACTGGAAACAACCCAAGTATCTTTCAACAGATAAATGGATTATCCAACTACAGTACATGCCTACAATATAATACTGCCCTGCAATAAAAGGAAACAAATTATTCATACATGCAACAACATGGATAAATCACAAATGCATTATGCTAAGTAAAAGACTCAAAGCTACGTAATGATTTCATTTATATGACATTCTGGAGAAGGCAGAGGATCCGAATAGACATTTTCCAAAGAAGACATACAAATGGCCAACATGAACATGAAAAGGTGCCCAACATCGCCAATCACCAACAAAATACAAATCACAACCACAATGAGATATTACATCACAACTCTTAGAATGGGTATTATCAAAAGATACAAAATAGCAAATGTTGGCAATAATATGGAGAAAGGGAACCCTTGTTGACTGTTAGTGGGAATGTAAATTGGCACAGCCACAGTGGAAATGGAGGTTCCTCAAAATATTAAAAATAGAGCTACCATATGATCTAGCAATTCCACTTCTGAGTATTTATCTGAAGGAAACAAAACCATCATTGCAAAAGAGTATCTGTACCTCCATGTTCACTGTAGCAGTACTTACATAGAAATGAAATAAATATCCATCTACAGATGAAGGATAAAGACAATGTGATATGTATATGTCATATATATATAGAGGGAGATAAACATGTAGATGTAATGGAATATTATTCACCATAAAAAAGAAGAAATCCTTCCACTTCTTATAATATGGGTAGACCTTGAGGTCATTATGCCAAATGAAATAAATCAGACAAAGAAAGACAACTACTGGATGGTCTCACTTATATGTGGATTTGAGAACAAAATCAAAAACCAAAATCAAACTCAAAGAAACAAAATAGATTTGTGGTTGCCAGAGGCAGGGGATAGCCCTACCAAAATTGGTAAAGGGGGTCAAAAGCTACAAACTTCAAGTTATAGGATGTAATGTACAGCGTGGGGACTACGGTTAACAATACTGTAAATTTGAAAGTTGCTAAGAGAGTAGATCTTAAAAGTTCTCATCCCAAGAAAATATAATTATGTGTGGTGACGGATGTTAACTAATTGTGGTGATCATTTCACATTGTCTACAAATATCAAATCGTTATGTCCTATACATAAAACTCATACAATGTTATGTGTCAACTATATCTCAATTTTAAAAGATAATATATTTTTATATTTATACACTATATGGACAGAGACATAACAGTTGTTAGCAGGGGTTGAGGGGGCGACTGCAAAGGAGAAGCATGGGAGACTTTTGAGGAGCAATGAAACTGCTTTGTATCTTTATTGTGGTGGTGATTACGCAACTCAACGTATTTGTCAAAATTCATGGAACTACACACCAAAGAGAATCGACCTTTCTCCATGTCAATTTAAAATATGCTGAGTGAAATAAGTCAATTGGAGAAGGACAAACATTATATGGTCTCATTCATTTAGGGACTATAAAAAATAGTGAAAGGGAATAAAGGGGAAAGGAGAAAAAATGAGTGGGAAATATCAGAAAGGGAGACAGAACATGAAAGTCTCCTAACTCTGGGAAATGAACTAGGGGTGGTAGAAGGGGAGGTGGGTGGGGGGTGGGGGTGACTGGGTGACGGGCACTGAGGTGGGCACTTGATGGGATGAGCACTGGGTGTTATTCTATTTGTTGGCAAATTGAATACCAATAAAAAATAAATTTATAAAAAAATAAATATATAAATAAATAAAATAAAATAAAATAAAATAAAATAAAATAAAATAAAATAAAATAAGGAAACTGAATGGAAAAAAAAAATCAGAGAGGAAGACAAACCATGAGAGACTCTTAACTCCGGACAACAAACTGAAGATTGCTGACGGGGAGGTGGGTGGGAGGGATGGGATAACTAGCTGACCGGCATTACGGAGGGCACGTGATGTGATGAGCCCTAGGTGTTATGTGCAACTGATGAATTATTGAAAACTACATCTGAAACTAATGATGTAGGATATGTTGACAAATTGAATTTAAATTTAAAAAATAAAGCAATATGGTTAAACAGAGCTACTGGAGCTGGGCCTCTGCGAGCCGCAGGTTCCTTCATCAGGTGGATTTCACTCTGCCAGTTGGGGACCCTCAAAGGAGACAAGAGGGCATGAAGAAAAAGAAACTTGCTCCTTCCTATTTTGATTTCTATCAGCATCACCCACAGAGTCTCTTTACTCAGGCAGGGAAGTTGTTTCCAGTCTTGTTTTGTTTTCCCACACTCCTTAGTAGCTTTGCCACACCCCTTCAAAGATCCCGTATGGATACAATGGAATATTCCTCAGCCATTAGAAACAACAAATACCCACCATTTGCTTCGATGTGGATGGAACTGGAGGGTATTATGCTGAGTGAAATGAGTCAATCGGAGAAGGACAAACATTATATGTTCTCATTCATTTGGGGAATATAAATAATAGTGAAAGGGAATAGAAGGGAAGGGAGAAGAAATGTGTGGGAAATATCAGAAAGGGAGACAGAACATGAAGACTCCTAACTCTGGGAAATGAACTAGGGGTCGTGGAAGGGGAGGAGGGCGGGGGGTGGGGGTGACTGGGTGACGGGCACTGAGTGGGGCACTTGACGGGATGAGCACTGGGTGTTATTCTGTATGTTGGCAAATTGAACACCAATAAAAAATAAATTTATTATTAAAAAAAAGAAAAAGAAAAAGATCCCGCATGAGCCCGCCTCCCTTCTCAGGAACCTGAGCATCCTGCCCCAAGGTTCTAGATGCTCAGCACCCCACCTTTCTCTTTGTGCCCCCCATGCCCCACCCTGAGGAAGGCAGCTGCTTCCTTCACTTCCTATCAACGCACAAACTCTAGTTCTTTTTCATCCTTTCAGAACTCTATGACCTGCTTCGTCAAATTCTTAAATTATTCTTTCTGTTAAATATGACTGATGTGGCTTCTGTTTTACTGACCAGAAGCTGATAGGAAGCCAACGTCCTTCCTATGCTCTACAAGATCCTATGTGATCTGCCCTCCTCATTACTTCTCTGACCTGGCCTCCAACTTCTGTTTCTCCTCACTCACTGATTCATAAGAAATAAAGCAGATAAAGGAGCATGTTAAACCTCACCACAGAAATGTAGTCATCAAAGTTCAGAGTGTGGAAAGCTCCTTTGGATAAATAACTTAGTTTCTCCAACAAATAAATTGTGAGAGGGGGGAAAAAGAACAATGGAGTGGCAAGCTCCAGATTGGAACTGGAGAACCTTGGAGCCTTAAGAACATATAAACTAGTAAAACAAAAAACATTATAAACTAGCAGCAATGTGAAGACCTAACTTGAGCTCAGGTTTTATTTATATATATATAAATATATATAGTTTGTATTATATATATATTTATATTATTATCCATATAATATATAAAAATATATAACATATTTATATTATTAATATAATATGCATACTTTATATATTTATATATAATTTATTAAAATAATGGAGGAATTTAACCATGACAGGATATGAGATATAGGAATTAAGAAATTACTTTTAGAAAAAAAAAAAAAAAAGAAATTACTTTTAGTTGTTCAATGGGACTGTGCTTATGTTTAAAAAGTCCTTCCCATATATGGGGAAGTACTTATGGATACATTGATGTGGGGGGTGTAATAGATGGGGCATAGGTGAAACAACATTGACTATAAAAGAATCATCGTTGAAGCCAAGTGTCTTAGTCTACTGGAACTGCTGTAACAAAATGCCACAGACTGGGTGGCTTATAAACAACAAATGTTTATAAGCCAAATAAACAAATGTTTATTTCTCGGTTCAGGAGGCCATGAAATCCAAGATCAAGGCACCCACAGACTCTGTGTCTGGTGGGGGCCCCTTTCCTCACTCAGAGCAGTCTTCTGGCTGTGACCTCACATGGCAAAAGGATCAAGGGAATTCTCTCCACCATCATTTATGAGGTCACTGGTCCCCTTCACGAAGGGATGATCCTTATAACCTAATCATCTCCCCAAGGCCCCACCTCCCAAGACTATCCCTCTGGGGGTTAGGTTTCAATATACAATTTTGGGGGGAGGATGGGGACACAAACTTTCAATCTCTAGCACCAAGTAATGGGGCAGAAGGGATCCATTTTACTATATAAAGTCCAGGTTGTTTGTATCTTTTAACATTTTCCATTTGTCTTTAAAGTCTGAGGGTCCACCACGTGAGGCATTTAGGTCAAAGAATGGCTCACGGGTCTCTGGAACACATCTGAAACCACTGTTGAGAAGCATATAGTGCAGTGGTTTCACCTGTAGGCTCTGGAAACCACCACCTGAATCTGTCTATCTATCTATGTGACCTTGGACTTGACTTCTTCAGGCCTGTTTCCTCAGAAACGAAGTGGAAATAGTAATGGGATCTTCTTCACAGAGTTGTCACACAGACTAAATGAATTAATAGATACAAAGCACTGTCTTAGAACATCATCTGGCCCATTTTGAGGAAGTTCTCAAAAAATGTGAACTATTACTGTGATTTTTACTACACAGGGAAACAAGTTGAAATGAACCACCGGGGTCTCAAAACACGTGTATCCAAAATATGTTTTTAATCTTGATGAAGTTCACAAATGGTACAATATTGAGATTTCCTTAAATTATACAATCATGTTCTTAGACAACCAGGCAAAGCGTTACCATTACCATGTATTCCCAGAGGCCACAAAGACAATGATTTATTGTCCCTCCTAAGGTTGAGCAGAGCTGCCATGATCAATAGGATAACTCTCAAAGAACCAGTTTGCTACCAGATAAGCCAATAATAGATGCCATCACACTGACCGCACACAGAATCAAATATAAAAAGAATACATAACGTGTATGGGATTAGCTTATTTTGCATTCAATTTCATTCCTTCCAAATGACAAAGGTGCTTTTTTTCAGTATCTATTGGGATGCAAACATGTATATCTTCCATGGGGCCTTCTCACCAAGTGTTGTCAACAGAAATTAATAGAAGTGGTGAGTTCAGCTTCATGGTTACCTGAGATGGGAAAAAAATAAAATAAAATAAAATAAAAAAGAAGAGGAAGAAGGAGGAGGAAGTGGAGAAGGAGAAGAAAGAAAAATAGAATAAGAAAGACAAGAAGGAAATAATCACAATTATTACTAAAAAGAACACAAATCTACAGGGGTGCTTCTTTCACAGCATACACAAATTGTGGGTCTGAGATGTAAATGAGCTTTTAAAGCAAATGATGAGAAAAAAGCAATTATCAATCAGCAAGCATATTTTTTTTTTCATTTCTCTTCTCAGAAAGATGACACTGCATGTCTGCAGCCTATCCTAGTGCTCTGATTTCACGCTGACGTGTAGAAGAAACTCACTACTCAGAAGGAAGGATGTAATGGGAAAGAAGGGATCTGAAGACCCTACCAGGTCCAATGGGTTTCCAAATGTGGATCCTAACCTCCAAATCCTTTCCCCTCCCATCTGACAGTGTAAGGACAGTCACCTACTTCCCGGAGTCATGTCACTGCTCAGGCACGAAGGTCTCTGCGGCGCCGGCCAAAGGCTTCGGAACCCACGTTGGTGGGCACGAAGTTGTTCTTCACCACACCCCCAGATCTGCTCAGCAAGCCTGCCAGCCGATGGGTCACACAGGTGGCAGTGTTGCAGGATCTCTTCTGGGCAGTGATGCTGATTTGTAGGATGGAGGAAGAAGACAAGGCCTGTCAGTGAGAGGCTAGGGGCAGGCACCCGCCCCATGAGGCCTTCGTAAAAAGAATTTCAGCTCTTCGACATATCACTTAAGAATAAGTGTTTCTCCTAAGTGCAATTATCGAAGCTGTTAGGAGAAATGGCCTGGCAGCTTTTGCTAGGAGCCCTGCCCAAAGACCTTTCTTCGCAAAAGAAACCCAGTGCCAATTGTACGGAAGCGTTGAATCACTGTACTGTACACATGAGACTAACGTTACACTGTATGTCAACTAACTGGAATTTAAATAAAAGCTTTAAAATAAGAAAAAGAAAACAACCCAGCGCTAAGCTAAAGACTCCAGTACTCACGTGCTGACACCTGCACTTGCTGTCACTTACATACAGTCCTTTTAGAACCATAAGAAGTGGTCACCAAAGGCCCAGCCCTACCCCAAGACATGCAAGGAGCATACAGAAGCCGTACAGCAGCCACAGACACCAACAAACCACTTTCCATGGGACAGTGAAAATTCCCTGAAGTCTTACCTGGAGAGGCTCAGAGAGCAGGGATGCAGCATCCTCCCCCAGAAGTGTTACCTGCTCCTCAGCACACCTGTCCTGGACGGTGGAGCTGCTTCACAGGGACCACTCACCAACGCCCGTATCCGGCTACCCTGAGGCTAAAGCTACTTTTAAACACGGGTTCTAGGCACTCTCAAGCCTTGGACGGGGACCAGAGTAACGACCACCACAGGGCAAATCCTTTTAGAAAATAGATTTATTCATCGGTGATGAAGCATGAGGAATGAAGCAGAAATTGGAGGACTCTACCTCGAAATCCTCTGGAATCTCAAGAGGCTTCCCTCACTCTTACCTCTAACCTGGTCTATGAGTGCTGCTCACTTCCCTTCCATCCTGAGATCCCCAATTTTCTCTCTCGCAAGCAAAGCTACCAATGCCAGCTGGAAGAGCAATCCAAGTGAAATCTGCATGCATTAAATTCATCAATGGGAGCAAGAAGGGAAATCAGGAAGGAGTGGAAGGAGATCAGTTGGCATCCTGGGGCACCCCAAAGCGAGGTTAGCGGCCCCTCTCCAAGCCGCTGGCTATGTCCCTTTTCTTGCCAGGTGTTTCAGCCCCGAAGCCGATGCCAGAGAATGTATGAAAGTTGTTCAGGTCCTTCGAGTATGTGCCCAGCACACAGGTACTCAGATTACTGCACCGCTTAGCTCTGGAGCTGTCCAGGCTGCAGGGAAAATACATGCCAGACAATACCATGCCCCGGGTCTGCCCCCCGAGGGCAGTCGTGCAGCGAGGTAGACCAGGGGAGGGGCCCTGTGAGCAGAGGCAGGAGGGGCAGGCAGGAGCGCAGCTCACACATCCTCCATCGAGCCAGGGCAGTGTGGGGAAGGGCTGTGGTCGGGGAGGGGCGGCCTTTTCTAGCATTCCACATGCCACTCATGCTCTGCAGTGAGATTCTCGGGGTAGCTACGCGTGCATCACACACCTCTGACCCGGCAGTGCCAGGGCCAGGCCAGGGGCAGGAACGTGCCCCAAGCTCTGGGGACCCTGGAGGTGAGGCTGGGCAAGGGTCTGGCCCGGGGACAGCATGCGCATCTCCACAGATCCTCCAGGTCTATAGACCCCAGACCTACCTCAGACACTGCTCTACCTAACCCCACCCTCTGCAGGGCCTTTGGCTTCACCTTGCACATGTGCAATGAAGACTCCTTGTGGGTGTGAAAGAACAACACACACAGGTTACATTTCTAAAACACTCTGAGATACACCGAGTGTGTCTCCTGGCTTTACACTTACCAGCCCCAAGTCAGCCAATGCTGGAACTTCTCCTCAGTAGGGCCAGACCCATTCCCTGAGTGCGGGACTCTATACCTCCCATTCTATTTCCTAACAACTTCCAGGAGTGGATCTTTTTAATGCGTCTGACCACGGTCTCTTCAGCTACACCTGGACCTCCGTCTTCCATGGAGCCTGAGAATGGCTGGGCCCCAGAGCCTGGTGAACCACCACAGCCTGCTGCACTCCTGGCCAGATGTTGTATTTCCTACCTCTCTGGGATACCTCCTTCTGGACCCTGCGGAGTAGAGTTGGGGGCCTTACCTGGAGCCCTCAGTCTCCTGCTCCTGCTCCTGCTCCAGTTCGTTCTTCCTCTGCACGTAGGCCTTCACCAGGGCAGCCAGCAGGAGGCGCCCTTCCTTCTCACTGAGTGCAGCGGGGTCTGGGAGGCCCTCCAGAGCGGACCTGGGGAGGGGAAGCAAACCCCATGGAGGCTCTGAGCCCCTGCCTGCCTCCTCCCCAGGATAAGTAGCAAGGCTTCCTGGCCCCCCTGACTTTCCCTGAGGATGTGCCCCCCACCTCCACTCCCAGTCCGCAGGGCTGAATTCAACGTCCACCCAAGGGTCTTAATTCACCAGCAGCCTCTCTGCCGGGACTTCAGCCGCAAAGAAGGGCCTGGGCCCAGGGCCAGTAGAAGGGGAATGCTCTGGGGCTTCAGGCTGTCTCACCTGAATGGTGCCGCCTGGAGGCCGCCCGCCTGGCACAGGACCAAGATGCTGAAAGCCAGGAAGGGGGAGGACTTCCACAAGCCCATGATGCCTCTCTGTAAGGAGAGAATGACATTACCGCTGCACCGAGACCAAGCAAGGCCTGGACCCCCAGACCTAGGCTCCTATCCTGCCTATCCACAGCGGCCCTGTGGCCTCGGGCAGGTTACCCGACCTCCCCAAGCCTCCATTCATCTGCCAGGGAGGCTGCTGTGAATCTCAAAAGATATCGTGCAGTGAAGGGCTTGGTAGAGCCGAAGCAAGAGTCCTGGGGTGCAGCGGAGCTCTGTGTTAAGTCGGGGGGAAGCCGAGTGCAGGCACCCGAGCGCACACCTCTTGCCTAATGCAGAGACCACGCCGGGACCCACCCCCTTATACGTCTGTTCTCCCACCGCGCCTGTCGGAGATCTGCGCCACTTTCCTTCCCCTCGGCGGGACTTCCCACTAACAGGTGGGAGAGGAGAGTGGGAAGGGGAAGGCTGCCTTGGGAAGGAGCCCTGATCTCTCAATACGTGGGTTTGGGGGAAACGTTGACGTGCCCGCAACTGGGGCCTCTGGGCTCTGCGTGCCCAGCCCGCCGATGCTGGAGCGCAGTTTAGCCGCAGCTGCTGGTCTCCGGCATCCAGAGGTGGGCCTGGTCCTGCTCAGCCGGCTGCACCGCCCCCAGGACCCCACCCCGGGGTGTCCCAGGGTCGCTGGCGGGCTGGCGGCGCCTCCTAGGAAGGCTCGAGGCTCCCCCATCGGGAGACTCGATGGGATCCCTCAGGACGCAGATGGCACAGGACCCCCAGACCAGAGTGAGGCTGCATCCTGCACGCCACGCCCGGGGGCACCGACACCGGGGCGCAGCCTGCCTACCTCCGCCCGCGGAGCTTCCAGCGCGGGCGGGAGCCCTGGGATACTTGGGGTTTCCACCTGCCCTGAGTAGAAGAGCCGCACGGAGCACCTGGAGCACCTGCCCAGGCTTGGGCCGCCAAGGAAGGGCCTCGGACGCAAGGGAAAGGCAGCAGCCCGAGCGGAGTGGGTGACCTGATCCAGAGGCGAGTTACTAGGGGGCGCGGAGCGGGAAGTTCCTCACCTGAGACGGCAGTTTCTGGAGAGCGCCAGCGGCCGTCAGCCCGGGTGGACACGACGCCTGCTGCGGGCGTCTTCCCCGCGGAGCTCCGGGCTCTTATTCCGGCGATAGCGGGAGGGGGGTCCCCACGAGCCGGCGCGGCCAATCCAAAGTGGCCAGGACCGACCCAGCTCCAATTGCGTCATCGCTAGCACTCCCGGCACTGGTTCTCCAGGGAGGGGAACCATCCGCTCCGGCTGCCTTTTGCAATGAGGTCATTGCTGGGAGAGCGCGAGGGCAGGGAGGGGCGGAGAGCTCTCGACGGCGTCCCGAGAGCGGGGGCCACGCGGGGCCTTTGGCATCCCCCACGGTGAGGAGCCAGAGCTCCCCTCGCTCTCTGGGTGCCTGAACTCCCGCGTCGAAGCTCGTCCCACTGCCCGTGAGGACGCCGGGCTGGCCCCCTGCACCGCCGCGAGCTCCAAAAAGGCGTCTCACCTGGGAAAGCGCCACAGCGAAGGAGCTGGAGGGGCGGCGGGGCGGGGGGGCTCGAAAGGTCGATCTGTGCGACCACCTGGTGCACTCCTGAGATATCCCCTGCTCCCCGTGCTCCCTGCCCCCACCCCTCACCCCGCCTTGGCACCCTGTGCCACGCAAAGGTGTTTTGCTTCTAGTCTGGGGAGCCAAGGCTCCTTGGCCTCTGGGGCAGGGGGAGTGGGAGGGGGGCTGGGGAAGGCGCTGAGCCGGCGCGAGGCCTTTCCGTCGCGCCCCCGAGACCTCGACTGGGGCTCCGCAGCCCCCACGTTGAGCCAGGCCCCTCCCTGCAGCGCGGGCTCGGTTTACACAGCTGTCCCGTGCGTGCGTCGGGCTTGTTTGCCAAGGCTGGGAGCGCCCGCGCTCGGATTTCTACCTGTGCGCCCCGCGGCCCGGCCGCTCCCCGACGGGCTCCCCTGCCGCGCGGGCGGGGAGGGGGGTCCTGCGCGGCCGCACGACCGAGGGACTTGCACGCGCGCCTCTCCCGGCTGCGGGCGGCCCGCGGGGCACGGCGGCGCACACGTCTGGACCCCAGGCCCGGGCTGCGGAGCCCGCGCTTTGCCGCAACTCACGCGCCTCCACGCGCCGCTCGCCAAGGAGCGCGCGCGGGCAACGACCCCAACCGCCCTCGCCCCAAATCCGAGGGCAACCCCGCGAGTGTCCGCTCTCGGGCACGGCACGCGGAGCACACGCAGGGGTGCACACTGTCCCCCAGGCGCGGGCGCACGCACCAGCCTGCCGTGGTCCAAGGAGAGCCGGGTTCTCGGAGTCCGCGCGGCGGGGGAGGGCTCGCGGGCGCTCGCCCAGGGCCCGGAGGGGCTGCCGGGTGGGCGCGGAGGAAGAGGTGAAGACGTATACCTGCCCCACCTGCGGCCTTCCTTGGGGTGAGGCTGCGCCCCCAAACGCGCCCTGCGGCCCCCGACCTCGGGAGGACTAATCGCCTCGCGCCGGGGTGCAGGGCCGAGGGCTGAGCCGGGGGCTCGCGGATCCCACGGCTGCTTACCGCGTCCGCAGCCCCGAAGGGCGCTCAGGGGCTGCCTGCGGGGCCCTCCCTCCGGGTCGTGTTTTCAATCGCACCTGGACAGTTGAAACTTCAGGCAACACCCCAAGGAACGCTGACCGTCTTGCCGGGCCTGCCTGCTACCCTGGCAGGCAGAGCGCACAGGGGCTGCAGGAGCCAGAGTCGCCCCAAACTCCGGGACGCTGCGCCGCACCTGCAAAGCAGCCCAGGGCTCCAGCGGACTGGGCAGGGCAGGGTCCTTCCTCCCAAAGCCCTGCAAATACAAGAGACTTCTGTGACCCTCTTCTCGCATCCTGGCAGGAGTGGAAAGGCCCAGCTGGGAGGCACCACCGGACTAGCGACTCTGCCGTCTACACTGCCTGTTCCCGGTCCACTGCCGCTGTCTCTGAGTTCTGGCAAAGCGTGTAGCCTGCTCCAGCAGCTCAGGGTTGCTCCATTCTCCCCCGAGCACTGGGGACCGAGGGGAGGAAGGAAGGGCGGAAAAGAAGATCCGGAAGGCCCCAGACCCTAGAGTCCCAAGCCTCCTAGCCTTGACCAAGTTGGTGGCGCGCTGAGCCTGGGAGGGAGGCAGGTGGGGAGCGTTGGAGAAGTCAGCTTGGGGTCTGGCCTCCCAGAAGGCCCACAAAGATCAATTTGGGGGAAACTTTGAATCCTTGGAGTTGATGACTGCAGAGGGCGAGGACTTTTTCTAAAGTGTTGGGACCAGCTGTGCTGCCATCAAACAGACCAGCATCCCCAGCTGTGCCCTCTGCTTCTGACACGAGGGCGCGATGGGTTGCCCAGGAGCGCAGGAAGAGAGGCCACCCTGGGTGAAGTCTGCGGAAGCTCCCCTCAAGGCCTCTGAGCCTCTGCTCCCCGCACTGTCAAGCAAGAGTGTGCACCCCACCCACAGGCAGATCTTAACACCAAAAATACCTGGATCCGGGCTTTGAATGTCTCCTTGCGTGCTCCAATGGGACCGGCTGTTGTAGCTGTAACCCCCCAGAATTATTTGGCAGGGTCCTCTTCCTCCTGTCTTCGCACAGCGGCTGGCCCACAGTAGGTGTGCAGCAAATGTTCAGTGGAAGGGCAGATAGCCAGAGGATGAATGAGTGAAGAATTCCATGGGTTCATTACAGTCAGAGTCAGCAGTAAATTCGCAGCCAAGTTGAACTAAATAGACCCAATTTAGATCCATTAGATTGCAAAACCGATCCCTGATCCAAAGATGCACCTCTTTATTGAATAGAAGGAATCAGTGTCCTGGTGAAAACTTTCTGGAATCTAATGTGAGAGGAAGTACTGAGGACTTCTCTTCCGAAGTACACTGGCTGGAAAAGCAGTTTTCCTCACTCCATCCTTGTATTCGTGAGTGAATGGAAGAAAAAGTCAATACAATAACTTGCTTTCTAAATTGAGAAAATTACATTTTGATTTCCCTGGAACTGTTCTGAGCTCCGAGGCATCCCCAATCAACTAGCTAGCATGAAGATTTGCAAAGAATAGTTTCCCAGGAATATCTTGTGCTTTTAAATCATCTCAAGTATTTTGATGCTCAGCTTAACTATTTTATGTAATTATTTAACTTTTGAAGCTGCCCAGTCTTAAACAATTTTAGAGAGAAAGAGATCCTATGTACTAAACTTTTTGAAGCTTATTTTTATTTACTTTAACTTACTCTCTGTTTTCTTTATAAATTTCCTAGGAGAAATATTCCTTAGGGGAAAGTTTCATTCATGCAACAAATATTTATCTGAGGGCCTACTACGTGCCAGAAATCCTTTTTGGCACTAGCAATTCATGGTGAACAAAGCAAAAACCCCTGCCCTCCTGATGCTTGTATTAAAATGGTGTATTTAACAGAAATCTTTGTATATTACCCTTTACCCAAATAAAACACATCCCTACCCTACTCACATCCTCTCAGTGTGGTAATGCCATATATTTGTTTGTCAGAAGAATATTCAGAGCTTCTATTATCAAACCATGTAAATATTATTTATATCCAGCTGAGCTACATAGTGTACTTTGATTACATTTCCTTGTTCATTTGTTTTACGTCTAATAATTCCCTCACTTTTCATTTGTCTTTTTTCTGCCCATCCTTGTTTATTCCTTTTCCTCAATCCTATTTGTTCCTCATTCTTGGTTTCTTCTCTCACTTTGGTGGAGCACATTCACCATTGTATGATAGATAGATTTTCTGGAAACGGAATTCGAGGTTGGGAATTATTTTCACTCCGATTTTGAAAATATTCTCCATTGCTTTCTATTTCCAGTGTAGAAACCCATGTGCTATCAATCTATCTATCATCTATTTATTTATTATTATTTATTATTTTTTTTTTTTTTTTTTTTTTTTAAATTTTTATTTATTTATGATAGTCACAGGGAGAGAGAGAGAGGCAGAGACACAGGCGGAGGGAGAAGCAGGCTCCATGCACCGGGAGCCTGATGTGGGATTCGATCCCGGGTCTCCAGAATCGCGCCCTGGGCCAAAGGCAGGCGCCAAACCGCTGCGCCACCCAGGGATCCCTATTTATTATTTTTTATAGGCACTCTCACTCTCAGAATCTTCTCACTAGTGTTTAAAATTCATGATGATGTGCCTTGGCATAGGCTATTTTTATTTATTGTTTTATTTATTGTTATGAGTACTGAGAGAAAAGTTATAACCTGAAATTTCATGTCCTTCATTTCAGGGAAATTTTCTTGCTTTATTTCTTTGACAATAACCCCACCCCCTGCGCCTTTGGCTAACATTCTAAGAGAGTTGTTTTTGTTTTTTTTTTTCAAATTTACCTTGTTTTTAAATCCTCTTGACCATGTTTTTAATTTTAAAGAGCTTTTTTGTTTTTATTCTGTGAATGTTACTTTTTACATCATCCTCTTTTTTTATTTAATGGATACATCTTCTCGTTGTTCTCTGAAATGGTTAATATAGGATTCATTTTTCACTAGGGGAAATATCCCTTAGGGGATATTTCTCCTAGGACATGTGTAAAGAAAACAGAGTAAGTTAAAATTTGTTTTGTTCTTCTCACATGAGAGGCTATCCTCGCACCTCTAGATCCCCTTGACTGCTTATTTATATTTAAGAGGAAGGTAATAAACTGCTGTTTGGAATATGGGAATGGCAGAGTTGTCCATCAGTGGGCCTGAATATAAAGTGATTAGATGGAAAGCAACCTCCCCATTTTATTAGAGGGACCCTAAACTATGAGTAGATATAAGATTTTTCCCCTGTCTTTTCATTTGCCCTAAGAGTCCTCCAATCTCCTGTATGGGTCAGTGGGATGGGGATTGAGGTAGAGTGTAAGCCAATGAGTAGGGAAGGAGGCTGAGAGTTTTGCCATTCATTACTGTAATCCACTAATCTTTTCTAGATCCCAAGAGGGATAGTCATCTAACTGCATAGGGTATAGAAAGAAATCTTGAGTCTAAGTACTCCTCTTAAAGGCTTGCAATTACTCCAATTTTTTTAAAGATATTATTTATTTATTCATGATAGACACACAGAGACACACAGGCAGAGGGAGAAGCAGGTTCCATGTAGGGAGGTCTCCAGGATCACACCCAGGGCTGAAGGCGGTGCTAAACCACTGAGCCACCAGGGCTGCCCACAATCACTCCAATTTTTAGCCCATCCTGTATCTCCACCAACAGAGGCAACCAACTGGTTAAAGCCCTGAATTTGTCCTGGGTCCTTGCTTCTTGATAGATTTCCCTGCCCTTCTAGAATTTATACTAGAAATTTGTGTCTTTACAATGCTTTCTCTTCTCCTAAACCAGTTAAGAATGGAAGATGGGAGATAAGTCTTTGCAGAGCCCTCAAATTAGACCCAATTCACTGGGCAATTGACCTCGGCTGATTCCCACTCCCCATCACAGGCCACCTGCCTGGAGGCTTTTTCCCCAAACCGCAGAGAAATTGAGATGCCAACATTTAACCCACAGAAGTCCCTTCCAGAGAATATTTTTAGAGTTGTCTGTCCCTGCCAGAGAATGAGCAAAGCATGGTGGCCCAGACCCAAGCTGGTCACTCTGAGAGATGGACAGACACAGTGAATGACGTCAAGGAATTACTCAGGTTGGGTTCCTCTGAGATGATTAAAATTCTCTCTTGGCTCAGACCCACAGGACCAAAATTGACTCTCTCCTCCTTGTCTGAGAGCATTGTTCTACACTACAAAGGAAGTAAAAAAAAAAAAAACAGATCCTTAAAACTGTATTGCAAAACTAATCAGAGTAAAATCTCCTGCATTCAACATTCTCAGAAAAATGAGAGTTTTAGTAAATTCCCAGGTAACTGAAACATACTTTAAATGGAAAACACACCTTTCTAAAAGGCATTTTGGATAGAAACCCCTTTTAATGCATACGTTCTCCTCTTAACCTTCTCTGGATGACTCACAGCCATCATCCCTCCGTGCTGCATCCTGGGTATGGGCTTGAGTTAGCTGGGTTGTTTACCGCCCTGACCCCAAATGCTGTGCTTTTTAACTCTTGGCGCACCATTTTTAGTTATTCTATATTCATCTTAGCATATTAATTATTCATATTCAGTTGCATATGAAGTCCTCTCAGTCAAGATCTCAGGAACATGCTTTTGACTTTTGATGGTTTCTCTGTCCCTAGCCCCAGGCCCAGTCTACCTGAATTTTCACCTGCTAAATTCAATGCCATCAGAAAGCAAAAGAAGTGTGCTCAGTAGAACTGGCTGGAGCAAATCAAAAGGAAGATTAAGGGAAAGATCTGAGTATCTATCTTATGAGTAATGCTAAAGAACTCTAATGCAGCTTCCTATCCTTTCTGGTCCTCGGCTATGTCCTATATTCCTGAGGAATGTTCCTGAGGAAGTGAGTGTTCCTATGATGTTAAAGAAATATGAGATAGGCCATAGGTCTCGCATAATAGCGCTATCCAATAGAACTTTCCACAGTAATGGAAATGATCCATATCTGTGCCGTCCAATACAAGAGCCACTAGCCACATGTGGCTCTTGAGCTCTTCAAATATAGCTAGTGTCAACTGAAGGACTGAATTTTTAATTCAGTTTTTAATTTAATTTAGTTTTAGTTAATTTAAATATAAATAGTCACATTTAGCTGGAGGCTACTGGACGGGACATCTCAGTCTACAGAATAGAGTAGTGGTTAAATGCATAGATTCTGGAGCCAGACCGCCTATTGTTCAAATTCTGACTCTCACATTTATTAGCTGTTTGACCACAGACAAACCTCTTAAACTTTCTGTCATCCTCCTTTATAAAATTGGGATAATAACACTGCCTATTTCATAGGGTTGCTGTGAGGATTAAATAGGTAATTAATATAAAGTGCTTAGAATAGTGTATGACAAACTAGAAAGTGCTATATGTATGCTAACCATTGTCTTTTATTGGGTTTCTCCAGAAACATAACCCAAGACAAAAATTTGAGTACAAAGCACTTATTTGGGAGTTATATCAGTAAGGGAACAGGGAAGTGAGACAGGGAAGGGAAGATAACCATTACAGAGTATAGTATTAAACAGATTACAGCTGCGGGCAACTGGAACTTTATCCTGCTTGAGACCTTCTAGAACACTGTAGAAAGAAAGCCTAGAATAGTCCCATCCAACAAATGATAAGCTATCTATTCACCAATTCCAGCCCATCATCAGTCGAGGGGTGCTTCCCGGAGTGCAAGCTCCCAGCACATCTAGCCAGTGCTGGATGGCCAAGCTTCTGGCCCAGGCAGAGTCAGAAGGGCTTGCAGTAGAAAGCTATCAGTGCACATGGAACTGGTAAGCGCTGGTGGGGCATGAAGACAGTCTCCTTAGTCGTATTAATATTATCAAGAGTCCGCCACTCCTTAATGACCCTCCCTAGAAACAGACAGGAATAGGTTTCTCATCCATAATATGTTGTAAAAGATTAGCAAACAGGTTGTCATATGCTGGCGTCACCACCACCCATCTGATTCTTAAGGTCTTTGCTCAGAGTATCTAGAAAGCCCTTTGGCAGCCCCCAAATCCTAGAGCCGGTTAACTTCAGTGCCCCTCTCATCAGTAGATAAAGACACAGAAAGATCAGTGCGCTGTATTCTCTCGAAGTAATAAATCAAACCCATAGAGAAGGCTGCCCATTCAAAGGATAATATAAAGGACATGTTGCAGAGACTTATTAATGCTGGATAAAGGCCAGCAGGAGGAGTGGGGAGGGTGCGGGTGGGGGGTTCTCAATCATGATTTATTAGTTTTCATAAATCGATTTTTTATTTCCTGTTGAACAGACCTTATTTTCTCAAACCTCACATCTTAGAAATTTCCTTGGCCAGGATATTATTGGAGAATTTCTTCTGGTTATTGTTGAAGATAATTATATCGGGTGGGGTTTTTGCTTCCGTTTTTTGTTTTTTGTTTTTGTATATAGGTGTTTTCAGCTCTCAACCTTAGTGGGTTAAAATTAAATCTTCATCCTCACTCCTGGAAGGATGGAGGGCTATGAGACATGATAGAATGACTCTCAGCAATAATGTGAATTGGTAACATTTGACATTGTATTCATCAGGGCGCTTAGTGTCATATAACAGAATCCTCTAAGCTGATTTAAACAGGACAGTATTTATTACAGGGCACTGGGTAGCTTACAGAATTTTTTAAAAGGCCAAAGAATCAGGTCTAGATGCCACACAGTCAGGAGAAACCAACCACGCTATGGAAATGTTCTAGTAGAAAGTTCATTGCTGTTCACCTATAGCAGTTTTGCCTCCAGGCAGCTACTCTGTGAATGCCCCCGAAAATCCAGGCCCCTCTTATACTGCCAATATCTTAACATGCTCACTCTTGACTTCCAAGTATTCATGAATGTCTGCGAATCCATGAATGATTGCCAGAATCTAAATTTTGTGTGGAGCTCTAGCTGCAAGAGAACCCAAGAGGAAATGTTTTTAATTTTTTCACCTCTAAAGGAAAGCTTGCAGGAAGAGATTTAGATGGTAATTGAGTAAGCCACATTCAGCTTCACTTGGTTGTCTAATAATCTTCTCTAAAAAGGAATTTTATGGGTTTTTTTCTATCCAAGTCTATTTCTCCCCCACTTTTACCCAAATAGTAAGTGGCAGCACCAATAGTTAGTCTATTCAGCTAAAAATTTAGGTATTATCTTTAATTCCTCCTTTCCCTTCATCAATATCCAGTCCATCAGTAGGTCCTATTAATTCTACTCTCCCCAACCCAAACACATCCCAAACCCATCCAATCCCCTCCTTCTCCACTATTGTCTTAGTCTTTTTGAGCTACTATGAAAAAATAACACAGATTAGGTGGCTTATAAACCATAGAAATTTATTTCTCACGGTTCTAGAAGTCCAGGATGAAGGTGCTAACATGATCAGAGAATAGCCCTCTTCTGGGTTGCAGACTTTTTGTGGCAGAAGGGGCAGGGGAGCTCTCTGATGTCTCTTTTCCATGGGCATTAATCTCATTTATGAGGGCTCATCACCTAACTGCTTCCCAAAGGCCCCATCTCATAACGCCATTACACTGAGTATTGGAGTTTCAATATACGGACTTTGAGAGGAACAAAAATTCAGACCATAGCAACCAGGGACTCTAGTCCAAGCCACCATCATCTCTTGCCTATAAAATCCCAGTAGTCTCTGAACTAGTCTCCTGGATGTGACTGCTGCCTCTGTAATCCCTTCTCCACATAACTCTTACAGTGATCCTTTAAAGCATAGACTGTATTGAGTCACTCCTGTTCTTACAACTCTCCAGTATAATTAGGATAAAAATTTAAATAATTTATATTTTTAAAGATTTTATTTATTTATTCATGAGAGACACATAGAGAGAGAGGCAGACATAGGCAGAGACATAGGCAGAGGGAGAAGAAGTCTCCACGCAGGGAGCCCGATGTGGGACTGAATCCCGGGACTCCAGGATCAAGCCCTGAGCCGAAGGCAGACGCCCAACCGCTGAGCCACCCAGGTGTCCCTTAAGTACTTTAATATAGCTTTTTAAAAAAAATTTTTTATTCATGAGACACAGAGAGAGGGAGAGGCAGAGACATAGGCAGAGGGAGAAGCAGGTTCCCTGCAGGGAGCCTAATGCAGAACTTGATCCCAGGACTCTGGGATCATGCCCTGAGCTGAAGGCAGATGCTCAGTCATTGAGCCACCCAGGTGCCCCTCTAATATAGCTTTTAAGAGAGATGTGATCTACCTCCTATCTGTCTCTCCAGCATCCTCTGATGGCAATATCCCCTCACCCAGGTGTCCACACTGGCTTTCTGAAAAGTCCTAGAGATAACAAACCAAGACCTCCCTCACCCCTGGGCTTTGCATTTGCTAGTTCCTGTGCCTAGAAAAGCCTGTCTTATCTTCCCCTTCTATGACAATGGCCCCACCTAACACACATACCCCTACCACTCTTTTGATGGCTGGCTCCTTATCACTCCTTAATTTTCAACTCAAAAATCAAACATCTTCTATTTAAAAGACTTCACCTGACCCCCATCTAAAGAAGTCCCCACAATCTCTTTATGATATTAATCTGTTTTTTTTTTACCTCCTTTACAGAGCTTATCCCTCTTGGATATTATATCTGAAATCTACTTACTAGTATATTATTTGTCTTCTTTCATTGGAATGTTAGCTCCTTGAGAGAAGCCTTCTTAAATATCTTGTTTACCACTGTATCTCCAGTATCTGGTAGTGTCCAGCACAAAGTTGGCTTAAGAAACATCTGAAGAATCATGAAGCATACGAATGCTGACTCTGTAAAACTTAGCAGTGTGCTAAGGGCTATACTTAGATCATTTTACATAACCCTTGTGTATTAGTCTGTTCTCCAGAGAAACAGAAACAATGGTATATGCATATATATAATATATAGTAAATACATATAAATATATATATAGTATAATAAATATATAAATATATAGTGTAGTAAATATATATACATATACATATATACTAAATATTTATAAATATGTATATACACTGTGGTCAGTAAGCTAGAGACCCAGGAGAGTAGATAGTATAGTTCTAGTCTAAATCCAAGTCTGAAAGGCAGGAAAAGACCAATGTCTTTTCCAGCTCAAAAATAGCCAAATGGAGGTAAAGAATTCTTTTTTACTCAGTCTTTTATTATATTCAGGCTTCAATGGATAAGATGAGGCCCACCCACACTGGGGAGGGCAATCTGCTTTACTCAGTCCTCCAATTCAAATATTAATCTCATCCAGGAACACCCCCACAGACACATCAGAAATAATGTGTGACAAATTTCTGGGTGCCCTGTGGTCCTCAAGATGACTCATAAAATCAACTATCAACTTCACAAAAACTCTTTGAGAAAATCAAGTAGAGAGAAGTTAAATAGTAGCCCAATGTCACATCAAAGAAGCTTAAGAGTAGGACTTAAGCCTAGACAGTCTGATTCCAGACCCCACACTTTAAATATTTATATTTATTTTCCTCTCTCATAGCAATTGTGGATATTTATGTAGAAGTAGAATGCTCCTAATAAATGGTCTCCTGTGTTCCACCAATTCAAATAGATATGCAAAGTAGAGAAAACTCTAGGCAGACCCAACTATCTCTCCAGACATAATTATTTAAGAAGGCTCTTGGAGGAGCAAATTCACTCCTTTATAGATCCTCACTTTCCTTTGGTCATGTCTTTTCATCTCTTCAGTATTTCTGAAGTCCATGGCAGCACCCTGGAACTTTTCAGAGAGGGAACCTCTCTCTCCAGAGAGAGAGCCCCATCTTTCCTGAGTTGACTACTTCTCCTAGGACGGTGGATTGTGTGCATCAGAGATGATGTCCATTTTCCAGAATTGAATGAATAAATGAACTATCAGGTATAGGAGTCAGAACTTACCAAAAGTCTTGACCCAAAGGCAACAAATGTGGTACTCCAATTAAAACCAGGTTCTAATCCTGAGAAGGTAAAAATGCTGTGCAAATTTCTGTCCAGAAATGGCCAATGTTCAGAATAGTGCCTGGCATACCATAGTTATTCAACACATTTGTTAAAATGAAAAATAGTGGTATAACAACTTTTTTTTGTTTGTTTGTTAATTTGTTTATTCACGATCATCATTTCACCATTGCTTTGTTGGATTATTGATGTGTTTGGATATCCAACTTTATGATCTGGACTTAGGAAAAACTGCATTGTTCTGTACAATAGCAGGGTTAAAAATATGAAGTTCCCTTAGGGCAGTCTGGAAAAGGTGTGTGAAAGAGAAATAGGAGACAACTGAAGCTTCAGACCTCACAGGGGTAAAGAGCTGCTAGTGAGAAACATCTCTTGGTGGTTAGGGAATGAAATGAAGGTAAAAAAAAAATGAAAACAAAATCTCTAATATGAAAAATTCATTTATTTATCTGGCAAATGGTGATGTGACTTCTCCCTTTACCCCCATATCTTTAATAAAATTGATTATATTTTTTTTTCTGGTTTGCTGAACTAGATATTCTTGAGGAAATCAGGAAGAGTTTGCGTTTTATCTCAGACTCCATATGCAGAAGAAACAAAAGATGGTACACATAAAAACTGAAACTTAGAGATTACAAGGCATGAAATCAGGGTTTGAGCTGACTCTATCTTATAAGGGGGATTGAAGGGGTTGGTAGAGTTCATCTCACACCTGGGGCTATAGTAGTATCAGGGCAGTCTTCAATGAAGAAATTTCTCAAGGTTATTTCCTTCCATTTGGTAGAAATGGGAGTCATCTCCCATCATTCTCTCCTGTGAGATCCCAACAGGAGTTGTTCACTGAAAAATCTTCATGCCATTGCATCAACCCCCTTGAACTCACCATGCCTGCCCCTAGCTCAGCTATGACTCACAAGTACCTTGTTGCAAAAGATATCCAGTAGAGGGCAAGGCTCTTACCTTACCTTCCTTATTAAGAGCTTCAATGTTCTCATGTGTCATTCGATAATTGAGATTGTCAATTAGTGGTCTCATTCCTGGTCCTCATCTTCCTCTCTTTCAGCTAAACTCAACCTTCAGCTCACACAATGGAAGTCAACAAAATGAGGTAACAGCTTTCTATGTGAGTCACTCTGGGTGACACTGTGTTCAGAGAGCACTGTGGGGCAAGTAGACAGAGTCCTCCAGGCAAGTGTTTCAGCCATCCAAGAACTGGCATACAGCCCAAGAAACACTCTTACCTGATGACGGACTAGTGGGATGAGTCCTGGAGGAAATAGTTCCCAACAGCCAGAAAGAGTCTCTTGGCTCATGCACAGCAATGCTCTTCTCGATTAAAAATGTTGTCATCATTCACACTGCAATGTAAAATCCTTTTACACCATGCTCACACTTTTGTAGGCTTCCATCTACTCTGCATATTAAAGACAGGACCCTTCCATGAAAAGGTGACATCTCTAAGATACAGTTGTGCCCAAATAGCCCCTAAATAATGGACAGAAAATGGTTTGAGACCTTCAAAGGGCAAATACAAGGAGGGTGATTTCTATGAGCTATTTCTCTTTGCTGAGCACTCAGAGGAAAATTACAAATGGTTGGAAGAAGGCTTTGTTTTTTAAAAGACTTTTAGTTATTCCCGAGAAATCCCTCCACTTATTCCCGGAGAGAGGTCATCTCTTAGATGCTGTCAGTCAGACAACGATGAGCAGTGCAGGAGAGGTGCAGAGAGATTTCCAACTAATGCAGCCAGAGGAAAACTGCCAAAGAAGCAGGACTCCTTAGGATAAGTAAATTGAAGGATATTTGGGGGATAAAAATAAAGCCTTTTTGAAAATGAAAGATGGAAGGATGTTGTATATACAAATTGCTCCGTACATCAAATTCCGAACAGCAACGTCGCCATGGCTGGCAGTGCAGAGCAATGACGCAAGCAAAGATCTTCTCAGCTATGCTTAGTGGGCCTTTCCTCCAAAGGTATCTATCCTGTTTCTCATTCTCATAGGATTTGCAATATGCTGCTCATAAAGATTTCACTTTGGTCATAATCTCAGTGGCTCCAGGTTGAGAACTTTGGGGTAGGGACTTCTCTATAAAAACTGGGAAAATACAACCTAAATACAGACACTGGCAGGGAGAGGTAGGTTGT
This sequence comes from Vulpes lagopus, assembly GCF_018345385.1. Classification (NCBI taxonomy): domain Eukaryota; kingdom Metazoa; phylum Chordata; class Mammalia; order Carnivora; family Canidae; genus Vulpes; species Vulpes lagopus. The sequence goes on from NC_054838.1 coordinate 11,970,311, forward strand.
CTAGCCTATTCAGAGAGAACACTGTCTCAGAGCTTTAATTCCAGAAGTAATCAGCACTGACTATCAGATTTCACTGGTGAAATGAGTGAACTGAGCTCAGTGAGTGCTCAGTTAAGGGGCGGGACCACTCAAGAGTCTGAAATATTCAAGTCACAGAGTATGGATTCACCCCAACACCCAAACAGAAAATTGGTGGGACTGGAACCAACCTCCCCCACCTCCGTGAAAGTAAAGCTGAAAATCAGAGTATCAATGCTGTGTCCTCATGATGGAGTAGACAGCTAGACCGCTAATCAGTAAGGATCAACATAGGGATTCATAAGAGAACTCAGGAGAGTACTAGCTTGGTACTAGAGGATCTTGAAACACTGGTTTCTAGTTATAACTATTAGCAAAGAAAAAAAAAAAAGGTGGGTCTGCAGCGAGAGCATCTAAAAGGGCTCAAATGGAGGTTGAGCAGCTGACAAGTAGTTTGAAGACCATGACAATTCCAGGCCCCCTAAGGTGGTAGAACAGATACAACTAAGATATAGTCTGCCACAGTGAGACCAGTCCACCAGGGAGGACTCATAATTAAAATAGGCAAACAGGCAATAAAAGACACAGTGGTTTTGTTGCAATTCTTAACACAAGAACAAAACCCAAAAGACACAAAAAGACTAAACAGCTCATGATTGAATTTTAGAGCACTAAATAAGCACTCAGGGGTTTTTATGAATTTTGTAAGTCTTGCCTACCATTCTCTGTTTCACCTCCAATCTCAACTATTCTGTCTACCAGAAATGCACCTTCCTGGGCTTGGCAAAGCAATGCATGTATTCAGTACAGAACAGGTAGCTATTTCCCAACAGCAAAGTCCAAAGACAGCCTGACTTCATTATTTCTCAAGGCACACAGTTCCTTTAAAGTAGGACCACTTTTTTAAAAAAAAAGATTTTATTTATTTATTCATGAGAAAAAGAGAGGCAGAGACATAGGCAGAAGGAGAAGCAGGCTCCCTGCAGGGAGCCTGATGCGGGACTCAATCCCAGGACCCTAGGATCATGACCTGAGCCAAAGGGAGATGCTCGACTGCTGAGCCACCCAGGTGCCCCAATAGGACCACTTATAATAACTTTAATAATAGCAATGAAAAAACAACATTTATTTCACAATTTCACACATCTAAGCTAAGGACTAGCATGTATTATCCATGATGTAGATCTTCACAACAACCCTATGAGCTATGGCCCATTACTGATCCCATTTTACAGATGAGAAAATGGAGGCTCAGAAAGATTAAGCAATTTCCCCAAAGTCACATGGCCAGTAAGTGCATGTGACATATAAAGAAAATTGGCTCATCCACTACTCCTTCCAACATATTTCTGATATAACACCCAGTATCATAGAGGCTGGAAACTTAGAGACTACTTTACCTAGACCCCCTTGAAACTGGGCTCCATGTGCAGCCTAGGTTCTCATAAGCAACATCTAGAAGGAGAAGTGACTGGGAAGGGCCTCCACACATGGAGATTGTGGTCTCTTCGTGTGTTTCTTCCACAGCAGCTGTGTGGGAAGTTCAGTTTCTGGTCCCCAATGTCATAACAGCAACAGCCCCAGAACCAGTGGGACTCCCCTAAAATAGTCCCGTGATGCGCTTGAGTGTTTCTCTAAGCTGTTGTGTTCTTAGCTGTGTAGAAACCAATGTGGTTCATTGGGCTCTCCAAAGTTTCTCTAAGCTATGGAATCTCCACTCACAAACACTTTCTGCTTAAGTAGGGAAGAGTGAGTGTGTTGTCATGTACAACTAAAACCCTCAGTAATCACTGTGAGAGCTAGGATTCAAACCCAGGCTCATCTGACTTGGAGCCCAACACTTAACCTGAGTTTTCCTGAGAGACAAGGACAATCTTAACTGTAGGAAATTCTATCAAGCAGCATTCGACCCAACTTTCTTGAATCACTTAACTCTCTGAACTATCAAATGCTCCACATCCAGCTAGCTGTGCATATTCCTCCTTCACATATCAGATGTCGCTCCACAAGGAAGCCTTCATGGTGCCCCTCTTGTTATTTAACTCAAAGGCACTCTGGAAGTTTCCATACCCCAGCGTTCACCTATGTGGCTGTTCATTTCATTAGCGATAACGTCTACTGAGGTGTAAGGTCCAGGAGGGCAGAGCCCAGGCACATCTTACTCCCCTCAGTATTCCTAGCACTTGTCATAATCTCTGGCACAAAGTGGACACTCAATAAATATGTACCAAGTTGTCCCAACCCCCCAATGGAAAAATAAATCAATATATAAATATGAAAGGTGGTGGGTGTGTTAATTAACTAGATGCAGGAATCCCTTCACAATGTTCTATGTATATGAAACCCTCATGCTGTACACTTTAAATAACCAACAGTTATATTTGTCAGTTATACTTCAATGAAGCTGAAAAATACAGATGAGATAGATAGATAGATAGATGATAGATAGATAGATAGATAGATAGATATAGATACATAGATGATAGATAGATAGATGATAGATAGATAGATAGATAGATATATATACATAGATGATAGATAGATAGATAGATAGATAGATAGATAGATAGATAATAGATAGATATTGAATAAATTAGTTGCAGAAACAACTCCCACATGGTGGCTCATAGCTGAGGGCATTTGCCAGGCACTGAAGGGGAAGTTATCTGAATCCCTGTGTCCTCTATTGCCTACATTTGTTGCTGATAAACTCTGCATCAGAGATGGAACTTTGGGTAACTGCAGATAGGTAAGAATTATCAGTAATAGGTAAGATATCAAGAGTACCAAGAAGTTGGCAGTTTGGAGGATCAGTCTAAGTCATAGAACATGGAATAGAGATTCCTAACCTGGTTAGTGAAACAAGAAAGGACTAGAAAGAGTCTGCAATTCTCACAATTCTAGTTAAGGGCTTAGCTAACGCCCTAATGAGAAAGTATTTGTAGTTGGCCCCTGCAAGAGTACCTAAGTAGTATTTATAACATAAGACAATATTGGAAATATACATAATATATATTCTTTACAATATAAACTACATATGGCATATATCATAAAGCAGATATATGTAATAAACATGTAAGTAAACTCTCAATAGCTTCTGTGCTCATATAGTTCATCCTTGCCTATTAAAAATGTGTTGTTTTTATTAACAAAATATTTCTGAAGACCTTTCAAATTGTTGTTAATGAGTAATATCTGAATGAGGTAGAACTAGCTAGTTGTCTAATTGAGTAGCCTAAGAAGCATCCCCTTCCATATCCATATCCTCACCTCTAAAAGAACAGTGAAGATCTTTATTTAATATGAGTTATTGCAGATAATTAGGACTGTTTAAACCATCCCAGTGGCTGATTATTTTTGTTTTATTGATATATGAATTCTCAGAGGATATAACTTAAATATCTGTGCGTGAGTTGAATTTCACAAAATGATAGTTCAAGCACTGGATATATTGACTGAGAGAACTAATTCATCAATGCTGGCAAGAAATCTTAGTATCTTAATTTGTTGCAATATAGGATTCCCTGGCTTTAAAAAAAAAAAAAAAGAAAGAAAGAACAAAAAACCTTCTCCTATTTCCAAATGCCAATCAATATATTTCTACTGCTTCTTGGGTTCCTTCTTATCTTCTACCCTCCCCCATTCCCCATTCTTCCCTACAAAGGAAACATTAAATGTACCAATTAAACATATAATCTGAGCTAGTGGCTTTTCCTGCTTATTTTAAATCCAGAAATAAACAGCTCTACAATTTTATAAAAGGACATAAAAATTATTTTGTGTTAAGAAACATGGCTTAAATTCCTGTATGTTCAAAGAAAAAAGTAATAAACTTGTTCAAGAAAGGATAAAAAAAAAAAACTAGTCAGTAGGTTGAGATTTAAGTTACAGGAATAAACCAGTTAATTAAATGTCCAAAACACTGGGATTTTCCTTTCATTTACTTGCCTAATATGTACACTTCGTGAAACACCGATTCCATAAACCAGTGAGGTAATTTGTCCACGGGGCCCATCAGTTACTGGAGATGGCTTCAAAAGAACTATAAGGCTTCTAAAGCCAAATTGCACAGAGCCTTTTATGTGGCAGGCACTTTGCTAGGTGCCCTAGAGAAAGCAAGAAGTATAAATGTTTTACAAGAAATCATGGCTGGAAATGTATTCTTAATTACTCCTGTACAATTTTCCAGTCAGATAAGAATCTAGTGGGGTAAGGTCTGGGGAAAATAGCTATTTTCTGAATGCACCTACACTAGACTCAATTTAGGCATTACCCCAGATTCTTAGGACCACACCTACTTTGCACTGCTTATGCCCACTTCCACCCCCAACCAAGCATGCTTCACAGTTCCCATGGTCACAAAGAACATCACTGAAGCTTCCTCTACCCTCCACCATGCACACACAGATCAAGTGGCCTCAGACATGGGACTGATTGGGAAAGAGGAACCAACAAAAGCTCTGTTTTCCCCAACAGCTCCCTGGAGAGGTGAGGCAGCATAACCCAGAAGTGCAGAGGAAGTCAGGCCTCCTGGAATGGGCTTAACCCATAGAAGACAAGACAGGGGGGAGCTCATAAATTTACCAACCTTTCCCTCTTCCTCTCCTACCCCTGTCCAATGCCCACACCATAGATGGTTTGAAAGGTGCAGTAAAAGCTTATTTGGCCTCTCTGAAGACATCCTATGAGGCTGAGTAGTTAAAAGGTTTGTCATCCACAAGATGATGGCCCAACTCAGTAACACATCCCTGGGTTTGCTCTCCCTCTTGCCCCTGCCTCACTTCTCCTTTTCCCTCACTTTAACTTTCTTGAGATCAAACTCTCCTCTAAAATATTAGGATGCAGGGATGCCTGGGTGGCTCAGTTGGTTAAACATCTCCCTTCAGCTCGGGTCATGATCTCAGGGTCCTGGGATGCAGCCCTATATAGGACTCCCTGCTCAGTGGGGAATCTGCTTCTCTCTCTCTGCCTCTCCCTCTCTGCTCCTTCCCCTCTCCATGCCAGCTAGCATATGCGTACTCTCTCTCAAATAACTAAATAAAATCTTTAAAAAATAAAATAAGGGATCCCTGGGTGGCACAGCGGTTTGGCGCCTGCCTTTGGCCCAGGGCGCGATCCTGGAGACCCGGGATCGAATCCCACATCAGGCTCCCGGTGCATGGAGCCTGCTTCTCCCTCTGCCTGTGTCTCTGTCTCTGTCTCTGTCTCTGTCTCTCTCTCTCTCTCTCTGTGACTATCATAAATAAATAAAAATTTAAAAAAAAATTTTTTTAAATAAAATAAAAAGTTAGGATGCAAATTTTTGCCTCAGATCCTGTTTTCTAGGAAACTCATGCTAGGACAGTCCCTGCGGCCCTGGGAAAACAAACCTCACAACAGAATTTGGCATTAGATTGATCTGAGGGCAACAGGGACCTGTGGAGGCAGTAAGCAGAGTGGCAACGACCCCAGGCATATAGACAATCACAATTACTGATCCTTTTTTGCACCTGTAGTTAACTGGAAGGGGAAAACAGAAGGGGATCAACCTGTTTTAGGATCTAGAGAATACTCCATATACCCTCGAGGGGGCAGCTGTTTGTCCTTACTGAAATTGAGACATACTATGGATATGAGTTTGCCTTACCCACTCAGCACTTTTCATGGACTTAAGAATGCCTGACCTATTGCTACTGGGTCCCACACAACATTCCCTGGAACAAAGATACCCATGTTAATTCAAAGAAAGCGCAGCAATTGACTTGCCACATACCCATCTCCAGGAGTATCCAGTTTATGGAATGATAGAATAGCCTGTTAAAGGTTCAGATAAGGCACCATTTCAGGGCCATGTTTGCCAGGGTGGGTGCTTTCCTCCAGGAAACAACATATGCATTAGAACAACACTTTACATGTTGTGCTTTGTCCTCTCACCATCACTCCCACTGACCTACTTATAGAATTTGTGCTTCCTGTCTCTGCAACCTTAGGTTCTTCTGTGGATTACATGAAAACCTAATAAACAAAAAATAGATATTTGGAATATCAGAAGGACCACAGGTTAAATTAAAAAAAAAATTTTTTAAACCAAACCCTAAAGTATGCTGATCAATTGACATCTAGCTGGAAAGAAATTTGTAGTTATATGTCTAAAGTTGCGTGAGCATTTGGATCAATGACTTGAATACATCTATTAAAAAACTTGCTCAACAGAAATGCATAAGTATTTGGAGGAGGCTCTAACGTCCAAAGGGATGGGATTTTATCACCAGATAACAGATACTGTTAGCACCAACATGAACTTTAGCTTGACATTTTGGGGAAAGTATAGTGAGCAACCTGAGATCTCAGTCTTTTGCCAATATGTTTATATTTAAGGATATGCTGGGCACTCTAATTTTTGTTCATTTGGAAAATGTATTATTGAATTCTCTTTTTTTGCATTTCAAATATGTCACTACTCCATTATTTAAGGAATTATTATTTTTGTAGAGTTATTTTAAACCAACAATACGTAGAACTCCATTGACATCTCTACTTAGAGAAAATTTATGGATGCTTTACCTATAAATCCCTAGAATATCTGAAAGATGGTCTCTAGCAAGAGTCTTAAGGAAAAAATACATAAATCTATTAACAAAGGAGAACCAGTTGTTTAAAATAAAAGGAGATTTTTGAAAAGTGTTGCTAGTAAACATTCACTAATGAAATATTCATAGAGACAGCTGTTCTAAGGACAAAGGCCTCTTTAAAGTTAAAGGATTATATGAATGCATGCAGTTCTGTGGAACTTGTACTCTGAAGAACTACAGAAACCACTATCTTCAGCAAAATTCTGTTAACAGAATAGGAAAAAAATCCAAAAAGATCCAGCAAAAAGATTGAATCAAAAACGTCTACATTAAATGGGCTAGTGGCCCAAGGGCTCCCAGGATGTCTAATCTGCAATATAATGAATAAAAACTGCCTTCTGCTTATTTTACCTCAAAGTTCCCAGCCAGAGTCTTCTCCTAAAACATGGTTTCTAAAGTTCAGGTGCTAACTGTGCTTGAAGAGACAGGCCCTGTTGGGTTCAGTGTTGTATGTAACTCTATTGTACATAACCTTCCACTCAAAGGAGGAATACACAACTCTATTCAAACTTTCTTAAAGCTTCTAAAAACCTTCACAGATTCTTGGTATGAAATGTGTCCCCATAAAATTAGGCTTCCATGCAGACTTTTTGGGTAGATGGAATGTTGCATATAAAGAAATGATGAAAGATCCTGAATATACAATTCTATTTTATGTCCTGCAGCATTTTGGCACAGTTACCATGTATGCTGCCGAATATTCTATTCATAGGGTAGAGCTGTTCTGTGGGTGTGGCCAGGGAAATAACCTGCCGTGTATATGAAGATGACACAGTAGTTGGCAGGTGGCAACTGACATGCCCATCCAGATGTGGCAAGTGAGAAGACATAAGAGACATGGATATACCGGCTGGCAATTCAAGCAAGGTCTCACTGCCGTCAGTGTCTTGGTGCACTCTCCATATCCAAGTTCTCATTCTAAGCTTTGAAGTGTAGAAACTCAATTTTTTTTTTCACTGCACTCAGAGTGGACCAGGCTTGGGGAATTGACCACCATCCCCCCCCTACCACCACCACCACCAAGAATTTAACTTGCCAAAGGTTGGTGAATATAATTTACAATGACTTTCTCTTTCCAAGGACCAAAATTTATTTTCTAGAGATTGAGCGTCCTCATTAAGCTATCTGAGGAACTAAATTATCAGGATCTTCCTTAACAGAAAAAATTGAGGTGTAAGAAATTTGATGGCCAGCAGGGATATTTCATTTCATCACTGGCAAAGCCTGGTAAGATCCTGCCCCACAACAAAGGCTACTTCCTTAATCAGAATCTTCTGCTAGATGTGGTCATTTTACCCCTTTTAGTGCTGAACCAATAGTGACAAATTCTTATGTTCCAGTTTTCCTTTTTATAGACTTTACATAAGATAATCCTACAAAACACAACATCAAACAGATTGTGGCACTTATGTTTACCTATGCAAATATTTATTTTTTGTAAATATTTATTTATTGCAAATTTTATGTTTCCTTCCCCCGAAAAACAGGGTAATACGATCAGTCAAAATTACAATATTTGGTGATGACTGAAGTGGTGATTGAGTGATAGGGTAAATTCTAAAATAATTATCTGGGTGAGAACAGGTTTTTAAATTGTTTAGGTGGGTTGAGGAAAGGAGAAAGATAACAATGAGATAATCAAATGGGAGATTTTTCGTTTTATTTTTAAGATTTTATTTATTTTGAGAGAGAGATTACAAGCAAGGGGAAGGGAGAGAAGCAGACTCCCTGCTAAGCAGGGAGCCTAATGTGGGGTTCAATCCTAGGACCCTGAGATCATGAGCGGAACTGAAGGCAGATGCTTAACCAACTGTGCCACTCAGGTGTCTTGATAATCAGTTAGTTTAGCAGTGGAGGGGTAAATAGTCAGATTCGAGAAGTTATGTGTCATAGATCAATGGAACAGAATAGAGAATCCAGAAGTGGACCCTCAACTTTATGGTCAACTAAATTTTTACAAAGCAGGAAAGAGTATCCACTGGAAAAAAGAGTCTCTTCAATAAATGTGCTGGGAAAATTGGACAGCCACGTGCAGAAGAATGAAACTAGACCATTTTCTTACACCAGACACAAAGATAAACTCAAAATGACAAGATTGCATCAAAATCCTAGAGGAGAACACAGGCAACACCCTTTTTGAACTTGGCCACAGCAACTTCTTGCAAGATACATCCACGAAGGCAAGAGAAACAAAAGCAAAAATGAATTATTGGGACTTCATCAAGATAAGAAGCTTCTGCAGAGCAAAAGAAACAGTCAACAAAACTAAAAGAATGGATGAAGAATGTAGAAGATATTTACAAATGATCAGATAAAGGGCTAGTATCCAAGATCTATAAAGAACTTACTAAACTCAACAGCAAAGAAACAAACAATCCAATCATGAAATGGGCAAAAGACATGAAGAGAAATCTCACAGAGGAAGGCATAGACATGGCCAACAAGCACATGAGAAAATGCTCTGCATCACTTGCCATCAGGGAAATACAAATCAAAACCACAATGAGATACCACCTCACACCAGTGAGAATGGGGAAAATTAACAAGACAGGAAACAACAAATGTTGGAGAGGATGCGGAGAAAGGGGAACCCTCCTGCACTGTTGGTGGGAATGTGAACTGGTGCAGCCACTCTGGAAAACTGTGTGGAGGTTCCTCAAAGAGTTAAAAATAGACCTGCCCTGCACCCAGCGATTGCCCGGCTGGGGATTTACCCCAAAGATACAGATGCAGTGAAATGCCAGGACACCTGCACCCCGATGTTTACAGCATCAATGTCCACAATAGCCAAACTGTGGAAGGAGCCTCGGTGTCCATCAAAAGATGAAAGGATAAAGAAGATGTGGTCTATGTATACAATGGAATATTCCTCAGCCATTAGAAACGACAAATACCCACCATTTGCTTCAACATGGATAGAACTGGAGGGTAGTATACTGAGTGAAAGTAGTCAATCGGAAAAGGACAAACATGATATGGTCTCATTCATTTGGTGAATATAAAAATTAGTGAAAGGGAATAAAGGGAAAGGAGAGAAAATGAGTGAAAATATCAGTGAGGGTGACAGAACATGAGAGACATCTAACTCTGGGAAATGAACAAGGGGTAGTGGAAGGGGAGGTGGGCAGGGGGTTGGGGTGACTGGGTGAGGGCACTGAGGGGGCACTTGGTAGGATGAGCACTGGGTGTTATGCTATATGTTGGCAAATTGAACTCCAATAAAAATAAATAAATAAAAAATATATAAAATAAAATAAAATGTTTTATGTGTTGCCAAAAAAAGAAGTTATGTGTCTTTTATATTTGTAGCCATATTTTCCCATATCTTTGACATTCAAAAATATGAAGACTGAATGTTTGTGTCCCCCTCAAATTCATATGTTGAAGCCTTAAGCTCCAATACAACAGACAGTATTTGGAGGTGGGGCTTTAGGGAAGTAATTAGTTTGGGATAAGGTCATAAGGGTAGGGCCCCTCACATGGGATTAGTGTCCTTAAGAAAAGAAAAACTGGTCATACCTCCCCATACACGAAGAAAAGGTCATGTGAGCACTCAGCAAGAGGGTGGCTGCTCCAAGTCGAGAGAAGAGGCATCAGAATGAAATCTACCTTGCCAGCCTCTTCATCTTGGACTTCATAGCCTCCAGGACTGTGAGAAACAAACGTCTATTACTTAAGCCACTCAGTCTATGGTACTTTGCTATGGCGACCTGAACAGGCCAAGACAAATGCCATTTGCAATAAGATCACACACATTGTTACATCCACCTTCCCAGAGTGATTTTGGAAGTATTCTTTGCTGGCCCATTTGGAACAAGCAGATCAATTCTTAACTACTATACCTTGGCATGGTGAGTTGGGAGAGGGTAAGGCTTAAATCCACCAATAAGTTTCTTTAATGGCATCTTGGAAATCTTCCAAGAAGAAGCATAAATACCCTGGGTTCATTTATAGGTCATAATTTGTAATTTGTCTCCAGGGTTTTTAAAAAGAAGTATGTATTTATATTCAGATTGATGGCCCATCATCTTTAACCCTGATTAAATAGGTTTGGGGCAATGTACAGGCTAGTAAAATTCCTGTGGTGGATATATTTCCTGAAAGCCTCTTTGAGCTTCCTACTCTCAGAGGCATCAGGTAGTAAATCACTGGCTCTATGGAAATTCATCAAAAGACCAGACCACAGATAGATCTATGGAAATCTGTGCCACAGCTGAAATGAGATTATTGTTCTTATGGTGCAATGATAGACTTTGTCCATGCTTGTTTCCTAAAATATGCTGAGCACTTGACAAAGTTCTTTACCTACTTTAATGCTCCAAAGCCTCTGCAGTAGGTATGATCATATCTACTTTACAGCTTGGACTATCCAGGCTAAAAGACATTAATAACTTTCCAAATATATATATATATCTAGTAGATGGTAATTCCAAGAAGAGAGCTCTTATCCTTCCATTCTGTCTCTCTTTTTACCAAATGCAGGTGCTTCTTAAATCAACCAAAGGTTTAAAACATTATAGAAGTACTCAATTGGATGTGTCCTCAAAAGGATCCGTTAAATCCAAGAGTTAACCCAGAACTGCTAATTAACAGAAAAATCTTCCCAGAAAATTAGCTTCTCCTCCCACCTATTCATCTGGAACTGCTTGAAAAGACCCCTATAAAAAAAAGTGGAAGATATTTTAGTGAGAAAGCCAGTGCCCAGGAAAACCCAACAAATAGAGCTAGAAAGAGTTGCTTGAGCCATCTTTAAAATCTTGAATATGCAATTGATCTGAGAAGGAGACTGCCACCAATTTTTTAAAAATTCCTAGAACTTTTTTGTTGTTGTTGTTTTGTTTTATTTTGTTTTTGAAAATTCCTTAAGTTTTCTAAGTTATTCCAAAGCTCTCAACATGGTATAACATATGGTACAACACATGCTGTTGACATCCTTTTTGGAAATTTGGAAATTGCAGTTGCTGATTTTCTTCATGCCCCTCAAATGATTCAGCTCTCAAGAATCCTTTCACTTTATCCCATCCTCATATCAACAGAAGTCTCACATGATGCTTATTTGGGGCACTTTTTCAAACATTTTGGAGAAACATTTTGGCCTATAGACAATCATGGGGAAACTGTCAAAGATGAACCAATAAATCAAAGACTAACATGTTTAAACTCTTTATTGCTGTGTAACATTCATTCATATAAATTTATAAATCTAACAATTAAATTAGACCTAAATACATACCATTTCTCTTCTCTTTTCTCTAGCTCCCTTCCACATTCCCTCCTCTCTTCCCCCACTAACTTGTCCCTCTCCACAATAAGAAGTCAGCTTCTAGATTCTCAAGAAACTTCACAAGACAGGCCAACACAAAAAATGAAGCTTTTTAACACAAATTAATACCCTTGTAAGCCCAATTACACAAGGTCTGACTTTGATTTCCCACCTTGATTTTCATTTATATATATTTCATTTATAATTTCACCCTGTAACTCGTGCTTTACAGACTCTTTATCTGTTAATGACATCCATCCCTGTTTTCAACAATATTCACCTTGAGCATGGTATTACTGGGACTCTGGGTGTGGGGTTTCTCTTGCATGTTCACAAATAAGATGTATTAGTCACCTCAGGATATCCATCACCACTTTGGCACCCACTTGATGATGTCTACTGCGGCAGCCAATGCCCACAGATGATCCTCATCCAATGGGCATCCTCTGCTCTATTTTCAGTCTACATAAAGTTCAGAAAACTGACTTCACATCTTGGTTGTGCAGTCAGCACACCATGTAGGCCTAACCAATAGGAGTGCCCTTCCTTTTTTATGCAGTGATTGCTTCAGAGATGGGCTTCTGCCTTAACCAGTATAATGACAGCCACACCTAGGAATTTGCCTGGAGCCACTGGGGAAGCTGTGCTCTTTCCATTTGGGGTTAGTTAGCTGAAAGAATGTCTCCTGGGACTACTGAAATATATCTTTGCCACCACACTGGGGAAAATGTGCCAAGAAAGGAGATAAGATAGCAGAAAGCAGAGTCAAGTAAAGAAATAGCGTCAATTCAATGACTTTGCTTCATTCCTGGGTCTAGCCATACCTGAAGGCAGAGATGCCTTCAACTTTCCAGTTAGTCAGTACATCTTTCCTTTTCCTTTAGTACATCCTTTTCCTTTAAACTACTCTGTCACTTTTAAATAAGAAGATTCTTGTATAAGTACCACACGCTAACCAGTTGGGCCACTGGAACTCCTAAATAAAGATTCCTGCGGTACCCTTGTGGCTCAGTGGTTGAGATCTGCCTTTGGCTCAGGTCATGATCCCAGGGTCCTAGAGTCTGCTTCTCTGTCTGCCTATGTCTCTGCCTCTCTCTGTGTCTCTCATGAATAAATAATAAATAAATAAATAAATAAATAAATAAATAAATAAATAAATTCCTGACTAATGTACTTAAATAGCTATACCTACTTTTTGCCTGTAAAGTCTGAAATCTAATATAAAACACGAACCTCCCTAATACCTACAACTCTACCAGAAGTGAAATTTATTATATTTTAAGATCGAAATAACTTCCTTAAATGTCTTTTTCACCCAAAAAGTTTCCCTCTATTTAAGGATCTGCCCAGATCAAGAATTATTCCTCCTGTTTTGGCTTGAATACACTTTGATTTGTTAAATTTCTTTGTGACAGAAATCTCAGGACACTAAAAGAAAAAAATAAAAACAGGGCAGAGGGTTTCACGTGCCCTTTTATTCCATATTAAATATAATGCCCAATAATCCCTTTGTATCACCTTCCTAGCATTCATCACAGTGCCTGGAGGAAGAAAGTGTCAATTATTCAGGCAGCCTGAACCCCAAGCAGATTGCTCATTCATGTTGGGGACAAATAACATTGGGTGGAGTGTCTGAAGCCAGAAGCCAAGCCTCTGTAGGAAATTTCTGAGTCATTTCTACAGTACGGTAAAAGAGGTGCTCTGACCTTTTATTACATTCTCTGAGATTGAAAACAGAAGATAAATTCTACCCATAAACTCTCCTAAATTTAATCCCATCAAAACCTTGTTTGGTTGAAGTCCTCATTAGGGGAATCGAATTTGATCTTACACAAAGGTACTCACTTCCCTAAATATATTAAGGCAACCATTCTCAATCTGCCTCAGAATCACCTAGGGCATATTTTGTTGTTTTTAATGCTTTCAAAAATAAATTTTCCAATTGATAACTATTTGGGGAGGGATAAGATTATTTGGGGATTTTCTTGTTTGTATTCTTTATTTCACTTTTATTTTTAAGTAATTTGAGGTTTGTAAGAAGTTACGAAACAGTATAGAGAGTTCCCCTGTACCCTTCACCAGCTTCCTCCAATGACCAAACCAGGAAATTTTTAGCAAAATTCCTAAACAAATTAATAGAATCAGGATATGCTATTTATTTTTTCTCAGGGCAATCAGATATTTTACACCATGTATAGTGATATTTATCCTATGACTTTAGACCCTCCATAATCTTTTTTTTATAATTTTTTTTTAATTTTTATTTATTTATGATAGTCACAGAGAGAGAGAGAGAGGCAGAGACCCCCAATAATCCCCAAATAATAAGCAGGCAGAGGGAGAAGCAGGCTCCATGCACCGGGAGCCCGACGTGGGATTCGATCCTCCGTCTCCAGGATCGCGCCCTGGGCCAAAGGCAGGCGCCAAACCGCTGCACCACCCAGGGTTCCCGACCCTCCATAATCTAAGAATAATGATAATAAATTAATTACCAACATCCCCATGAAAAGAAAAAATCGTTATGTGGCAGTGCAATATGACATTCAAACCCCCCACCTGAAGACTTTCTCAAAGATTCCCCTGTAACATCACTGTGTGATATCACCGAGGTCAGAGTACAAAGAGGTGACTGTATTTTTTTTTCCCAAAAAGCAAAGTTCATTTTAGCCATATGGGCTGGATATCAGGAGCAGACACATGCAAAGAACCCACCTGGGTTTCTCTCTGCTTCCCAGGTCCTGGCCCAGAGCTTCCAGAGGCCTGACTGCACACTTGGCCTTCAGTTCCATTTGTCATCCTACATTCTTTTAAGAAAATCATTTGTGTTTAAACCCAATCAAGTTGGCATCTAAAGCTTCATCCAATGAGTACTAAATAATATATGGGATTTCTCAAATGCTAAATTGATCACCATTTCTCATACACCAGTATTCCATTCTTTTGTGCCTTTGTTCATGCTCTTTCCCCTGGTCTGGAATTCAGCAATTGGAAGGAGGAGGGGTGTCATTCATCTTTGATTTCCCAGAGCCTAATTTAGTGTTAGAAACAAAGCAAGTTCTCATATACTGTGGTAGACAGAATAAAGCCCTCCCCAAAATGTCCACATCCTGTTCTTCAGAACCTATGAATACTATGAGTATGTTATCTTACATGGCTAAAGGGATTTTGTGGGTGTGATTAAATTAGAGATCTTAAGGTAGAGAAATTATCCTGGGTTATCTGGGTGGGCCCAATGTAATCACAAGGGTCCTTTTAAGAGGGAGGCAAGATGTTGAGAAAAAGTAAGAAAAGAGATGTGACAATGGAACCAGATGTTGGAGTGATGTTCATTGAAGATGGAGGAAGAGGCCATGAACTAAAGAACACAGTTAACCTCTAGAAGCTAAAAAAGACAATGAAACAGATTTTTTTCCTGAAGCCTCCAGAATAAACACAGCCCTTTCAACACCTTGATTTTAGGCTTCTGACCACCAGGACCATAAAAGAAAAATCTATGCTGTCTTAAGCCATTACGTTTATGGTCATTTGTTGCAACAGCAATAGGAAACTAATATGCTTTCTATTCACTGACTGGCTAATCAAATGGTTGAATAAATAAATACATATGAAATGCTTTCTGTAGAGCATTTTCCCACTTTGGTCCCTGATATAAACTGAACTGCCTGAGACCTAACAGCAGCCAGATCTACTGACTTCCCACCTAAGCCTCAGTGGCTGGAGACTCATAGAGTTAAGCTGACCCTTAACTACCAGTAAAGAGTCAATGGGCTCCCCTTTGGGGTAAGAAAGTGGGGTATGTTGTGCCCAAGATGGCGAATCCGAGAAACCACCAAGGAGCCGACACCAATGCAAGGGCATGAGGGTTTATTAGCAAGCTCGAGCTTGGGTCCAAGTATACCCGACACAGCGGAGCAGGGACTTGGACCCCGAAGTGGGTTACAGCTGGGTTTTTTATAGGCTGGTCTAGGGGATTTTCAGAAGGGGTGGAGGAATTTCTCAAGTTCTGTTTACATTCTGATATGGGGCTTAAGGGCATTGAGCTCTGTTCTCATTCTAATATGGGACTTTCTACCACTGGTGTGGGCTCTGTTGTCTTTCTGATATGGAATTCCCCGCTGAGGACATTCTGCAGTTTTTCCTGTAAAGTTCAGCTCTTATTCACAGGGGCCTAAAATGGCTGTACTTGTGCTAATGCTAAACTTGAGGTGGAATGGCCTTAATTTTTCTCAGCCTCCACAGGCTACCTGCCACTTCCGTCTTGCAAGAGTTTCCTCTGCTGCATCCAGACCAGCATCAGGTAGCCTGTGGCAGGCTGAAAAATAAATATCAACCCTTTCTCTTAGGCCACGGAATAATGAAGGTCAAATTGTGTTTATCTCTGGGAGGTGGGATTTTAGGTGGTTTTTACCTTCATATTACGTTTCTCTGTGTTTTTATAACTTTTACACTAAATGCACATTTTTACAGTGGGGAAAATAAGTAATAAAATAGCTTTCATTCCAGAAAAAAAAAATCCTCTTTTACCTAGGCTTTCAAAATGCAACTCCACATTCAATGACAGTTTTGTTTCTGGAAAACAAGTCAACAATTTACAAGAACCATCTTGTTTTCAAAGGAAATGCATATTAAGATAAGAATGGAGTGTTATATGGGATTAGGCTGAATGTTTTTCCCTGACTGTCTCCTCTGATTGCAGTCAGCATCCACAGTCCAATGACAGCTCTGCATGTTACGAGTAGAAGAGCAAACAGACCCTGACCAGGTGATACAGGACTCTGGCCTTACCAAGGATGCCTGTGGCATTATTTCCTGATTAGTCGACTTAAGGGGCAAGCAAATATTTTCTGCAAAGGGCAGATAGTACGTATTTTAGCTCTGCTAAAATCCCGCCAAACTATTCAACTTTGCATTATAGAGTGAAGGCAGCCATGCAAAATAGGTAAGCAGTGTGGCTGTGTTTCAATAAAACTTTATTTATGGACACTGAAATTTACATTGCATATAATTTTTATGTGTCACAAAACATCATTCATCTTTTAACATGTTTTCCAATCATTTAAAAATGAAAAAAAATTCTTAGCTCATGGACCATAAGGAGACACGCAGCAGGTAAACTTGGCCCATGGACCACAGCTGGTCTACCTCTAGTTTATATCATTTTTCTTTCTAATTTACATAATTTTTTTACAAAAATTTCAGAGTAAATTTTTACTCTCAATTAACTATGTAATATGGAGTTTTCTTTATAAAAATATAGCTCTATTTTTTAAACATGCATTAAAGCCATTGCTTTGTTATTGTATATATACTATGATTATGTCTAAATATTTAGAATCTCTACCTGATTAAAAGTTACTGATTGTCACTTCCAGTATCTGGCTCAGCATATAAGGACGTTGAAAGTTCCTCCTCTGTTGTAACAAGTAAAAAGCTAAACAGACTGAAAAATTGACAACTCTTTTAGGATCCATAAGAAGTGAGGACACAGGGAAAAGTGCTGTCACCAAAATTGGAGAGACAGGAAAATTTAGGGAGTCACAACTTACCATAACAGAGACTTAGCAGAGGAAACTACCCTGGGAATCAGTATCAGGTGAGGAAAACCTGAACCATAATTGATAAATTGCTGGAGATTCCATATGGACCACTCTGAGAGTTAAAAATTCCAGGCAGACCCAGTCATGGGGAAGGCACAATTGTGTGTGATTTATCTTCAGGAACTTGACTAGGTTCTCAGAGTAAATATTGGAGAAAAATCCCCTTGAGCTTCTGGCAAGGGAAAGGGAAAAGGGCCATTTTGAAATATACCAGGCCATTCCATTTTTCTCAACAAGGACTGTCCTCAGGAGAAATTAGCTAACCAAAGCCCAATACCTGCTGGGGTATTATCAGAGCCCAACTGACCTAGGGAAGAGAAAGGCACAACTACAGTCAGCCCTACTCTTCTCCTCTAGCCACCCTCTCCCACTAAGGGGGAGAAAAAAACTAAGAAATACTTGTGACATTCACAGTTCATAGGCATAGGCTCACTAAAAATCTTAGACCTAATAATAAGTCTATAAAACACTTTTCTTACTCCCACACCTCATCACCATATTACTAATTTTATAGCAATTAACTTTTACCTGGTACATCATATCAGGCTATCAAGAAAAAATTACAAGGCATACTAAAAAGCAAAACAAATAAACAAACCCACACAATATGAGTAGACTGAGCAAACATCATAAACAGGTATAGCAGTGATGTTGAAATTATCAGACCAGAAATTTAAAACCACTATGATTAATATACTAATTGCTATTCTAATGAATATAGTAGACAACATATAAGAATAGATAGTCAAAAAAAAAAAAAATAGATGGTCAATGTAACCAGAGAGGTGAAAATCCTAAGAAAGAACCAAAAAGAAATGCTAGAGATAAAAAACTCTATTAACAAAATGAAGAATGCCTTTGATAAACTTACTAGTTTAAAGAATATGGCTGAATTCAGCTGAACAGACTGAATACGGCTAAAGAATCTCCGAGCTTCAGAATATGTCAACAGAAACCTCCAAAACTAAAAAGCAAAGAGAACAAAGTCTGGAAAAAACAAAAGAGAATATCCAAGGACTGTGGCACAGCTATGAAAGGTGTAACATAAGCATAATGAGAATGCCAGAAGGAGAAAAAAAGAGAAAGAGGGATAGAAGAAATATTTGAAATATAATAACTAAGAATTTTTCCAAATTAAATTCAGATATCAAACCACAGATCCAGGAATCCCAGAGAACACCAAATAGGATAAAACAAAACAAAACAAAACCCACATATACCTAAGCATATCCTTTTCAAAATACAGAAAATCAAAGGTAAAGAAAAAATTCTGAAAGAAGTCAGAGGAATAAAAGAAACCAAGATGAGAATTACATCTGACTTCCCCTCAGAAACCATGCAAACAAGAAGAGAGCGGAATAAAATATTTAAAGTGTTAAGAGAAAAACCTCTGCCACCTAGAATTCTGTACCTTGCAAAACTATCCTCCAAAAGGGAAGGAGAAATAAAGACTGTTTTGGACAGAAGCAATTGAGAATATTTGTTCCCAGTGGACCTGCCTGACGAGAAATGTTAAAAGAATTTCTTAAGAAAGATGGTAATTCAGCTCTAACACAAAAGGGGGGGGGGAAGAGCATCAGAGAAGGAACAGGTAAAGATAAAATATGTTACCAATTACCAAAAAATACTTTAATTATTAAAATGTCATATTTTATTTAGTAAGGTCCTGGATAGGTATCTTACAAATATCTGTTAGAAATAATATATACTATATATGATGTGTATGATGTGACAAAAGTAAGCCCACGTGTTTGAGCTGCCATTTAGCTATGCAACTATTGTCCACGGGAGAATGGGCATGAAATGGTAAAACAAGAATGCCCCCAAGTGGCAGCAGCCACATGGGAGATAGACTCTCAACCTGGAACCAACACTTCCCAGGAAGGCAGGCAGAACTGAATCCCTGCGCTGCTACTACGAAGGCGGACTGCTGATCACCCAGATATGGAAGACAGAGTGCTCAAATTAGAGAAGGACCGGGAGCAAGGGGAAGCAACAAGACTTGGCAAGAGGAGAGATAGGTCATTCCTAGGGCAATTAGAAATTATACTTTGCAAAGTATACTGGCAGTAACATTACTCCGTAGAAGTACAATTGATAAATACCAGACTCTAAGTGAACTTTGAGCAGATTCATAAACAGATTAAGAATGAATGCCCTAATACAAGGAAGGAACAACCCAGAGGAAAAACTAGCCATAGACAATATGCATATTCTGCGGGTTCTGAGAGTCCCAAATGCATGGACTCTGAAGCCAGTTTGCCTGGAATTGACCCCAACTCTGCCACATGCTAGCTCTGTAGTTTAGCTTCTACACCATCTGCATCGCTACGAGATAATAGTATCTGTCTCCTAGGGTTTTGCGAGTGAAAAAAAAAAATGAGGTAATATATATAAAGTTCTTAGACCAGCGAAGAGTGCCTGGCTACTAAAGTAAGGGCTACCTAAGTGTTAGCTATTGCTGTTGCGAGTTTTTAAATTTTTCGTTTTGAATACTTATTTCACGTCAGGCACACTGCCAGTATTTTTTTTTTTTTACACTGCCAGTATTGTAAGAGAGACGAACTCATTTCATTATCAGAATAATCCCATGAGCTACACAGTTATTTCCCATTTTTACTGATGACAAAACTGAGCCATAGAGAAGTTGAAAAAGTGCCCAGGAGCACAGAGCTAATGAATCTTGCAGCCAGACCTGAGCCCAAGTTATCAAGCTATAGACCCAGTGCTTTTCATTGCCTCCCAGTGAAAAAGTATGGCTCAAGATAACCATGACCTGAAAAGTAAAAAATCCATGCTGATTTTTCTATCTTAACTCCAGACTGCCCTCTCAGCATCTCTACAAGGATGTTGAATAGCGCTTGCAAACTTAACAGGTTCAGAGTGAGTTCTCAAAGTTTCCCCAAAACTACTGCTCCCATAGTCTTCCCCATTTTGGCTCATGGTGACTTGATCCTTCTAGTTGCTCAGCCAAAAAAAAACTTGTAGTCATCCTTGAATTCTCTTTCTGTGACACCACATTTCCAATCTATCAAAGAGTTCCGATTGGCTCTGTCTTCTAAATATTTCCTGCATCTGCCATGTCCCACCACCTCCACCACTACCACCATACTCTCACTCACTCTCACCACCTCCTGCCTTGATAACTGCAATAACATCTAACTGCATCCACTCTCCAGGACCCCAACAGTCTTCTCAATGCCATAGCCAGAATGTCCTCTTTCCCTGATTCCCACCCTCCCCTTTCCCCCTTTCTTTTTATTGGAGTTCGATTTGCCAACATTTAGCATAACACCCAGTGCTCATACCTCCAAGTGTCCCCCTCAGTGCCCATCACCCAGTCACCCCAACCCCCCGCCCACCTCCCTTTCCACTACCCCTGTTCATTTCCCAGAGTAGGAGTCTCTCATGTTTTGTCACCCTCACTGATATTTTCACTCATTTTCTCTCCTTTCCCTTTATTCCCTTTCACTATTTTCTATTTTCCTCAAATGAATGAGACCATATAATGTTTGTCCTTTTCCAATGGACTTACTTCACTCAGCACAATACCCTCCAGTTCCATCCGCATTGAAGCAAATGGTGGGTATTTGTCATTTCTAATGGCTGAGTAATATTCCATTGTATACCTCTTTCCTTGCTTTATTCTCTCTTGGTAACACTTATTACCTTCTGTTCTATAGATTTCACGTATTTATTTTTTAATTGTCTGCCTCCTCTACTACAATATAAGTTTTACAAGGGCAGGAATTCTATTCTGTGCACTGTTAACACGCAAGGTATATCACATCACTCTTCTGCTCATAACCTTCCAAAGTCTCTGCCTGCACTCATAGTATCTAAGTCCTTCCCAATCACACAGGCCATCACTGCACACTCCCAACTTCGGGCTCTGTGTCATGGTCCTTCTGCCTGGAACCCTTCCCCCAGGTAGCCTCAGGCCTTGCTCCTTCTTTTCCTTCAGCGCTTTACATTTAAGGGACATCTTCCCTGGCTACCCAATTCAAAATTCAACTCCATCCCACTACAACATTTCCTGCTTTATTTTTGTCTCAGTAGCATTCATCACCACCTATATTTTATATTTACTACACTTCCATGTTTTATTTATGCTGTTTAATTTTATTGATTTGACTTCCTCACTAGAATATAGGTTGCATGGAGCCTGGGATTTTAATCTGTTTTGTACACTTCACAGCTGCAAGTGCCTACAGGAGTCTCTGGCACATAATAGGCACTCAATAAATATTGAGTGACAAATACTTAGAATTGATGTATGAATGGATGAGTGGGTGAAAAAAATTAATGAATGATCAATCAATGGTTAAAGAAATGGAGATGAATATGAGAATCTCATTTTATAGTAACCATTGTTATAGATGAACATTAGAGTTAAATCAAAATATTAGTCAATTTTTTTAAAAGATTGGAGAAAGTGATTTAGACTAGAGGTAAAAATGGATGTTTCTCCTGAATTGGAGATTAACTTGGCTCAACTGTCCAAGCAAGATGAAGAAGCCAAAATCCAGAGAGCAGAAACCTGATTTGCCTTCCTCAGGTGGGGCTCAACATCCTTTCCAAAAACTGACTCTTTATCAGCAAAGAGCCCAAGAGAGGAAGAGAGACAAACCCACTTCTTATTACAATGTTAATTCCCCTACTGAAGTAGTCTGACTGCTGTTATATTCTCTTAAGCAACATCCATCAGATGATTCACTCCTTCTGCTATGGGAAGTAGTAAGTAAAAACAAGGAGAGAGAGAGTGGTCCAGGATTCTCCTTCCTGAGAAAAATGCATGGTTAACAAAAATTAAATTAAAATCATAATAAATAATAAAAATATATTGTCCTGAAATCATCCATATAATTAAGCTCACTCCAGTTTCCCATTCCATAATGTGGGTCAGATATTTTCAGCTTAACTTTTTAAATTATTCTATAACACTGACTTAAAGAATGCTCCCAGAGATTATTATAAATGGATTTCTGAACTGGATAGACCCAGA
Organism: Vulpes lagopus; assembly: GCF_018345385.1. Lineage (NCBI taxonomy): Eukaryota > Metazoa > Chordata > Mammalia > Carnivora > Canidae > Vulpes > Vulpes lagopus. The sequence goes on from NC_054838.1 coordinate 11,992,805, forward strand.
TAACAATTGCAGTCAGGATTATAGTCCCTAAAATGAGTAATAATGATAAGAAGAGCATGTGCATTAAACATGTGCTACCTTCCCAGCACCATTCTAAGATCTTCATAAGGGACACCTGGGTGGCCCAGCAGTTGAGCATCTGCCTGTGGCTCAGGTCATGATCCTGGGGTCCTGGGATCGAATCTCGCATCAGGTTCCCCGCAAGGAGCCTGCTTCTCCTTCTGCCTGTATCTGCCTCTCTCTGTGTGTGTCTCTCATGAATAAATAAATAAAATCTTAAAAAAAAATAAGATCTTCATAAAATGAATAATTTAGAACTTAGTTGGACTTAGAAGGTTAAGAATTTATTCGAAGATGCACAGCTAAGAAATAATGGAACGTGAACTCCAGCCAATTCAGTCTGATGTCAAAGTCTATGTCAGATCACAAGACCACACAAACTTCACCAATGTGGCAAGACCCTGAATGTTTATGGAGTTTTATCTTCCACCTCTGGAGCACATATGTCTTACATGGGCATTTAAAGCATTTACTATTTCCTGCTCATTGGGACCAAAAAAAAAATGATGTCATCAATATATCAAACTAATATGATGTTCTGCAGAATGTCGAGATGGCTTTGGACTACTATATTGTGACAGAGGGCAGGCACAGATCAAAGAGCAAGTTCATGAACGTGAACCATTGCTCATCCCAAATGAATGAAAACTGCTTCTGATGCTCCTTCCTTAGGGGAATTGAAAAGAAGTCATTTGCTAAATCAATAGCCACAGAACAGGTATCAGAACTGCATCTCTTAATCCTTGAGAGTCCATAGAAGATTTATTTTGAGGAAAAAAAATCCATGGCTTTAAAAATGTTTATAAATCACTATAGTAGATTGAGGTTGTTAATTATATGATTAAGATCTTCTATGGGCTTTTCTTATTTATGTAATCTGCCAAAGACTAAGATATGTTGAAATCTCTCACTGCTATTATGTTATCAACTTCCATTATTTTCTCCCAGACCCTAATTGAATAGATATGAGGTGGAACCTAAATTTTTGTATTTTTAAATAGCTCCCTGCATAATTCTAATGATCACTGTTTACCACTATGCCATACTACTGTCGGTGAAATTGATTCATTCATTCAACAAATCTTTATCTAGTACTAATGTTCTAGACACATGGCTTATAAGTGATACATATGTTAACAAATTACATAAATATAGTATATCAAAAGAAAGAATTAACATTGGCATAATATTATTTATGTCTAGAAGGTGATTTTTTTCTTACCCTGGTTTTCCTAGTGGCTTTTTCATTCTACTCGATTATAAAATCTCCTGCTTGAATCCATTTTCTTTAATCTCCTTGAAAGCACAAAATGGTTACAGTTGAAATTTACTCTGTTTCCTAAAGTCAATGTTCCCAAACATTATTTTCATCATCTTTTTCATTAAACATCCCTATTATGATGCTTTTTGCTCTAAAATGTTTGTTTGCTTGCTGGTGTTTTCCTGCCTATTTCTCTTATAGTGTAAGTCTAATACTTGCAGATTAGTATGGATAGAATTTCCTTGATTTTTCTTCTTATTTAGTCAAGCATTATTTTCATCTTTCTATTAGCACTAGAGCTAATGAGATGGATTTTACTGTGAATATCTCTCCTTTACTACTTAGTTGCCTATGGTTGATGGGGGAACGGGTGGGTAGAGAATTTGACCCTGTATTTTCTTTCTGAATTTATTGAAAATCTTCTGTTGTCATCCATTTTGTGCTATCCCCTATTCCGGGGGCGGGGGGTGGAGAATGCCCATTAAGTTGGCACATACTTTACTACTTCTGATCTAGAGTCTATTTTCAATAATGAGACCTTGTTTTAAAGGGTACATGCTTAACATTTTGTGAGTCAATACTATTATTTCTGGCCAACAGTTCCAATAGAAATTCATCTATTGCTCTCTATTGATTAGGAAATTAGGTCAGAAAAACAGAATGGTACTATTTAGTCATACTGTTTCTCTTCTAGCATCCCCTACACCCCCCAAAATATTTTTGCCACCCTTCCTGCAGCCCACTCATAGCACCTTTATCTGCTCCTCTAGATGAGAAGTTTCTTCTGCACATCTTCACCCATTTCTTATTGCCCAGCCCACTGTGCTCATGAGCAGGACAATCATGTGTCTGCCCTTGGCCTCCTTTATCCAAACATTGTATTATGAAAATAAAGCCTGCTCTAGCTTCAGCATTAATGAAGTTTTCTTTTTCTTAACTGATTCTTTTGCTTCCTTTCAGTAAACATTAGGCATGGATAAATGTGCACTTATACCATCATCTTTCCCAGTAATCCATTACTTTTATAATCAGAAACAAACAAAAAGCCTTTTTCACTTTTGAAAATAAAATCCATTAAAAAATGATATTTGACAGTAATTCCAATTCCAGGAAATAGATTTTCTAATGAACAATCTAGTTTTCTTCTGAATGTATAATCAGTGGGTTATTATCATTTTTATCCCATCTAGATATAGTGAGATACCTGAAGTTTCTCTCTGACATGAATTTTCGTCTGCCTTTACCTCGCCCTCATATCAAATGTCAGCATTCAATAAACAGAATTCCCTAAGCTTCCTGATCTATGCAACACCCCCCTGTACTGGACTCCTCACCTTGTTTATAAACAGTTTAAAGTTAAAAGTTATTTACAGATGTCTCATTAGATCTAACATATTTTGTCTTAGCCAGGATTCAATTTATAGATGATCTGTTATGATCAGTATGACTTACGCCACCCTTGCAACTGAGTTAAGCCAGGAAAAGATCTTCAAAACACATTTACTCATTCTAATCAAACCATTTAATTCTCCTAATCAAACCACCTAAAGTGTTAACAATAACCAAAAAAAAAAAAATCCTAAAATTTATTAAAGATAAAGATGTTTTTTTAAAGTCTAAGAATTTTAAATTAGCATCTATAAGGCATAAATGCAATCTTCCTTGACAAGACACATACAAATTGAATCATCTATGCATATATGGGCATCGCTTTCTAAACTGGATTTTCACGGGGGGGTGGAGATAAACCTGTGTATCTGGACAGAGGGATCTTTTTTTTTTTTTAATTTTTGTTTTGTTTTTGCCAAGTAAATGACAAGAGAGACTACTCTTCCTCTTTTCCAATTATCTGACTTAACTCTAGGTCAAAGGAGCACTTTGAAAGTGAGTGGAAGATAATTCACCAGGAATTAAGGACTAATTGGTTAGGCACTCTTGTCAGATAGCATCATTGTCCAACATTGTGGTCTCCGTTCCCAGTTTGATTTTATCTATGAATCCAAGCTGGTGGATCCCAAATTTTTTTTAAGATTTTATTTATTTATTCATGAGAGACACAGAGAGAGAGAAAGAGGCAGAGACACCGGCAGAGGGAGAAGCAGGCTCCATGCAGGGAGCCCGATGTGGGACTCGATCCCTGGTCTCCAGCATCACACCTTGGGCTGAAGGTGGCGCTAAACCGCTGAGCCACCGGGCTGCCCTGGATCCCGAATTCTAAACAAATAATACATAAGCCAGAAGGTCAAATTTACTAATTTAGAGTAAAAATTATGGTTATAAAACACTAATAAGATCTAACTTCATGAAAATACATTAATTGACAATGGAGGGTGTACTTCCACCATGAATAGTGTACTTGAGTTTGCTTCTTGGCAGTTGGTTAATTGAGATATAAATGTACAAGTTAAAAATTACTTAGCAAATTAAAAATTATTTTGGCTAGCACAGAAACTATAAACAGAGAGATTTCATTCAAGTCATGATAAAACCTATAAAAAAAGGTCTACTATGTAATAGAGATCTATAACTGCCATTTTGGTTTTTCTCCAGTTAGTGTTTCTCCCTCAGATTCTCTATTTCCTGGACAGCACTGAATGAATGCTGCCAAAATCTTTCATTGTGACTCCGTGTTTACCATATTTCCTGCTGTTCCTCTCTATTCTTTTGACATAGTCTTCTTTTAAGTATATTAATACTATCAAGTCCTTCTTTACGCGTTCATATCTAGAAGACATTCTGTCTTTTAACATGACTTGCATAGATATCATCTATTAGATATTTATTTTATCAGTATGACTAGGGATGCTGGAAGAATGCACTACTATTATGTCCATTATATTACACTAAGGTTGTAGCACCATTCATTAGTTTTAACCACTTTATTTTTAGGATACGACTAGGCTAATGGGGCTTCATAGTCTTTCCTTCACATACAGCACTTGTAAAAGAAGGGGCAAGGAATGGAGCTCAATCTTTGCTTTTCTCATTCTGATACTGTATATCCTAGGATTCTGTGGCATTCCTGATATTATTATCAACCACAGAATTCTGAGGTCAGGTTACTGGAGCTTTTGAGATCTTTTCTGTTCTTGTACTAGTACCATGGAAACAGAAATCTTATTATTTTTGAATAGCTCTGTTTCACTTTAACTGTCATAAAAGAGAAGAAATTTTTATGTGTGTGTGAAATAGCAAAATAATGTAGCTTTCAGTCAAATTAAATTTTATTCATAATAACAGATCAGGATAAAATTCTTAAAATTTTTAAGATTGTCTTGGATCACATAGCCTGGAGAGTATCATTTATACCTTAATAATTTGTATGTCAGCTTTGCATGTCAAAGCCCAGACTCCCCTAACAACAATAAAAACAAAAACAACAGAATTGTGGATTCACCATCCGTTCTTTTGATATAGTAAATAAAGCTGAGTATTGCAAGTAGCACAAAGCAGTGATTCCCAATCTTTCCAAATACTTTCTGTTCTGTTTTTTTTTTTCTTCCCAGCTTTTCTAACAGTGCCTGAAACCTAGTGGGTTTCAGTACATATTGAATGGATGAATGAATGAAAATTTCAATGGCTAGGGGCACCAGGGTGGCTCAGTCAGTTGAGCATCCAACTCTTGATTTCAGTTCAGGTCATAATCTCAGGGCTTCTGAGATGGAGCCCCACATTGGGCTATGGGACGTGTGGGGCCTGCTTAAGATTCTCTCCCTCTATGCCTCCTTCCTCCCTCTCTAAAATAGATAGATAGATAGATAGATAGATAGATAGATAGATAGATAAAAAATTAAAACTTTCAATGGCTAAATTTTTTTCAATGGCTACTTATATGATCATAGTGACAATATTATTTAATTTAAAAAGAATATTGAAGCACATATGGATTCTTGAACTCTCTGAAAACAGTTCCTTGAATCCTTTGGGGTCTGAAGCCCAAAGATAAGAAGTCACTGGTATTAAAGATGTTCTAATATAATCTCAGGACCAAAGTTACTGAAATGTGTCTACGCATCTCCTCCCATTCAGATATAATCATTTTCAAAAAACTCAAATAAATTACATATTTTCACAATTTCTTTCCATTGGCCCCAGAAAGAATTTTCTGACCTGCCCAAAGATAGAATATTTCAACTGGTTAATAAATTCTCAATGAGACCCTAATTGTCATGAAAGCAGAGACAACATCTTTTCTCCTTTTCTCCTTGTTAAAACACGAGTTTCTAGTGTCATTGATAGCACACAGTGGGTACTCAATGGTTATTTGTAGAATAATTGTTAAATCTGTGGATGTGTCAAGAATATGTCAGATATCGGGATGCCCAAGTGGCTCAGTGGTTGAGTGTCTGCCTTTGGCTCAGGGCGTGATCCCCGGTCTGGGGATCGAGTCCTGCATTGGGCTCCCTGCAAGGAGCCTGCATCTCCCTCTGCCTGTCTCTGTGTGTCTCTCATGAATAAATAAATAAAATCTTTTTTAAAAAACTGTTTGAAAAAAAGAATATGTAAGATATCTATCAGGTAGGTACCTATTCTATAGAGATTTAGGCATTGAAAACATGTTGAACTTTCAATAATTTCTAAGGGCCTTTGAAATAGTATAAAATAAATCTAATAGCCTTATATCAGACTATCATTGTCCCAGTGGAGTCTTTCTCTCTAAATTAAATTCCCAATTCCTTCAACCTCCTTTTATATGATGTGACTTAGAATGTCTTCACCATCCAGAATCAATATAATGCTACAGCTAGAATAAAATAGGAGTCTCATTTATCTTGTCCTAAATAATTACAATTTTGTAGACTAAGATTGCATTAGTTTCTTTGACAACAACATTTAGTCTCAACTGTGGTTGCAAGTGATAGAAAGCCAACTGAAGCGAACTTAAGCAAAAAGAAACTTATTGAAAAGATGAGGGTCAAGGAAAGGATTTTGAAGGAAGTTTGTACAGAGGACAATAACTAGAATTCAAGATCTTATTCAATGGCACAAAAAGAGAAAAAATTCTGAAAAACAACTAGTACAAGCATTAGTTCCCTCCAGGACTGAATCCTTCTGGTCTCTCATGCCAGGAAAGATAGGGACTTGATGGGTATCATGTCTCATATCAAGAACAGAAACCACTAAGTCTCTTCCCATAGTTCTATGTGACAAATCAGATGCTATCAGAGCCTGTTGTCTGCGGGTAATTCATTTCAGACATGACCAACATAGGTCTAACCCTGTGTATTGCATTGTTCTCAGAAGGAATAGTGGCTAGTCAGACAGTCATCCTAGTTGATAACTACTACACTGTCATATTGCCAATATATCTCCAAACCAAAAATAACTAAAACTACTAAATGTTTTTCACAACTGGATCTGTACGGCCACGTCACCTCGAACTTTTCTGCACATATATGCAGGTAGCTTTCAGAGACCAAATTGCAGTGTTATATTAATTTGTCTTACATTAGATTTATTAGGGTTAACTTATCTCTCAAGCCTCTTCTATTCATGTTCATTTTCCCAAAGGCCTGATCAAGAAATGCCAGTTCTCAAAGTACTGGTCACGAGGGAATATATTACACTAAAATAGGAGGAAATTGTTAGGCTAATGAGGATATGAAGAAAAGACATTTTGTAAAAGATTTAGTATGTAAAGTATATAATTATGTCGTTATACATTGTTGTGAACATTTTGCATGCTGTGTTTTATGGTAGAAATAGTATGAATTGATTCAGTGGAAAGAAGTAATTTAACTTAATAAGCATGAAAAATACATTTGGTCAACAAGATGCCTGAAAGCAAAAGCATGAGAAACAGAGACTATACATTGAATATTTTTCTATTATGAGAGAGAACATATTTGAGGTGGATTTTGAAAGAAGTATGTACAAAGGACAGTGACTGGGATTTTAAAAAGAATTGTTACAAAAATATATATAAGAAGATTTTAATTGGTGAGAATTTCTGAGGCATGGTGCCTACCTGTTTCTTTTAGTGGTGTGTAATGGTCAGCATAAATAAGACAAATATTTGTGAATCCTCATTGGTTTTCTTGTACTACTATTTAGCTTTTATGCAAGGAAACGCCACAGATTATATAGGACAAGCTTTCCAAATGGCTTTAGCGAATAACTTGGATTCCCAGAAATAATAAAAGCCTGAAATCTCAGCAACTCACCCTACTCATAGCTGGCAAAGGTATAGCTCAACCCAGAATGAAGTAGGATGAGGAATAAACAGACTAAAAATACACTACTACTTCAAGCCAAAATTCTTTTTAAAAATTGTTCAATGTTATTAGTGGGGGTAGAATTTCTATTCTTGTAATAAAAATAGTATGTCTATTTATGCTAAAAACTATACTCATAACATTTTTGTATATTTAAAATTAAAATGTTTGGAATTGTGATTTTCTGAAGCTACCTGTTGAGAGGTATTTTAAAGAATGAAAAATTAGACAACCAAGTAAATCACTCACTCCTGGTAAAAAAATCACAATGACATGTATGTTAGTGGTTTGGACATTTCAGTTGACTATGACAACAGACTTAAGGCATGCAGGCCAGTTGGCTCACAGCCAGTGGAATAGCTTAAAATATATGATGTTCCAATGATAGAAATGTTCTGTGTCTGTGTTATCCAGTACAGTATCCATTAGCCACATGTATCTATTCTTCAAATGTGGATGTTGGAACCTAGAAATAGAATTTTTAATTTTATTTAATTCATAGGAAATTAAAATTAAATAGCCACAGTGGAGAGTGGAAGATGCAGTTATAGTAGGTTGACACCAGCAAGGAGGGTATTTTTGCTCTAATTTCCACTAGAGGGCACTATCTACTTCAGCAGAAGTGGGAACAATGTACATTTCACCATTTTCCACCTGGTACTAGAAAACAGAATGAACAGGCACCATATTTCCAATTGTCTAGAGATATTTTGGCCTCCTTATAAATTGGTTCTCCGAGCAACCATCTAGCTGATCCATTCCTTCACTTATGACTTCATCTGCAGCCTCAGTGTTAGACTAATGTGATTAGTAATGCTTTTATTTTTCCCCCATCTTTATGGAGGTGTGACTGACAAAATGGTATCTATAAGATATGTATATATTATATATAAATTACAATATATTTATAATATATAACTTATATTACATACTTTACATATTTATATATTTATATTATATTAAAACTGTATTTTTATATATATTGAAAGTGTATAACCTAATGATTTCATATACATATACTTGGTAAAATGATTAGTGCAATCAAGTTAGTTAAGACGTATATCACTTTATATAGTTACCTTTTTTTGATGAGAATTGTTAGGGTCTACTCTTAACAGATTTCAAGTATACAATATAGTATTATTAACGATAGTCATCATTAGAGCTGCAGAACTTATGCATCTTATAATTGAAAACTTGTATCCTTTGACCAACATCTCTCATTTTCCTCGGCCCCCAGCCCCTAGCAACCACCAGTCTATTCTGGGTCTATTTATGGACACTCTGTTCTGTTTCATTGATCTTTGTGTTTGTTTTTATACCAACTCCATCATATTTTCATTATTATAGTTTTGTATTACAATTTGAAATCAAGAAGTGATACCTCCAGCTTTGTTCTTCTTGCTCAAGATTGCTTTAGCTATTCAGAATCTCTTGTGTTTTTACATGAATTTTTAGACTGTTTTTTCCATTTCTGTGAAAAATGTTGGAATTTTGATAGGGATTGCATTCAATTTGTGGACAACTTTGGGTAGTGTGGATGTTTCAACAATATTAATTCTTCTGATTCACAAACATAGGATGTCTTTCAGATTATTTGTGACTTCTTCAATTTCTTTCATTGATGTTTTGAGGTTTTCAATGTATAAATCTTTCCCCTTCTATGTTAAACTCATTCCTAAGTATTTGTGGGGGTTTTGATGCTATTTTAAATAGGATTGTTTTCCTAATTTCTCTAATAATTCGTTGTTGGTGTGTAGAAAAACAATTGATTTTTGCATATTGATTTTATATCCTACAACTTTGTTGAATTCATTTATAAGTCTAACAGAGGTCTTTTTTTTTTTGTAACTTCTGTAGGATTTCTATATATAATATGCTGAAAACAGGCACTTTTATTTCTTCCTTTGCAACTTGATACCTTTAATTTCTTTTACCTGCCTAATTGCTCTGGCTAGAATTTATAATAATCTATTGAATAGAAGTGATAAAAGTGGGGCCCTTGTCTTGTTCCTGGTTTTAGACGAAAAGATTTTAGCTTGGAGTGCCTGGGTGACTCAGTCAGTTAAGCATCTAACTCTTGGTTTTGGCTCAGGTCATGATTTTAGTGTCCTGGAATTGAACCCCATGTCAGGCTCTGAGCTCTGTACCACCTGCTGAAGACTCTCTCTCTCCCTCTCTTTCTGCTCCTCCCCCTGCTCTCCTTCCCTCCTTCTAAAATAAGTAAATAAAATCTTTTAAAAAGAAAAGAAAATGGGGCACCTGGGTGGCTCAGTCATTTAAAGCATCTGCCTTTGGCTCAGGTCATGATTTTGGAATCCTGGGATCAAACCTGCTTCTCCCTCTCCCTCTACCCTCCCCCACCTCTGACTGGTGCTTGCTTTCTTTCCCATGCTCTTTCTTTCCTAAATAAATAAACAAACGAGTAAATAAACAAACAAACAAACAAATAATAAAATCTTTAAAAGAAAGCTTTAGCTTTTCACCGAGGAGTATGATATTAGCCCACAGCTAATGGCCTTTATTATGTTGAGATTCATTCCTTCAATACCTAGTTTGTTGACCATTTTAATCATGAAAGGATGTTGAATACTTTTTCTGCATCTATTGAAATGATCATATGATTTTATTTTTCATTTTGTTAATGTAGTGTATCACATTTATTAACTTACATATATTGAACCATCTTTGAATCCAGGGATAAATCCCATTTGATCATGGTGAATGATCCTTTTAATGTGCTATTGAATATGATTTGCTAGTATTTTGTGGATGAGCTTTGCATCTATGTTCATCCACAATATTGACCTATAATTTTCTTCTCTTGTAGTGTGCTTGTCTGGCCTTGGGATTAGGGTAATGCTGACCCTGTAAAATGTGTTAGGAAATGTTCCCTCCTCTTTAACTTTTTGGAAGAATTTGAGAAGAATTGGTGTGAATTCTTCATTAAATGTTTGGTTTACTTTACCAGGGAAGCCATCTGGTCCTGGTCTTTTCTTTCTTGGGAGATGTTTGATTACAGATTCACTCTGCTTACTCATTATTGTTCTTTGCAGATGTTTTATTTATTCATGGTTCGGTCTTGGTAGATTGTATGTTTGTAGGAATTTATTTCTTCTAGGTGAAACTTGTTGGCATATAATTGTTTATCATAGTCTCTTTTGATCCTTTGTAGTTCTATGGTATAAGTTGTGATGACTTCTCATCCACTTGTAATTATATTTACTTGATTTATTTTTTTTCCTTAGTCTAGCTAATTGTTGTCTATGTTGCATATTTAAAAAAAAACAGTTTTTAATTTTATTGCTCTTTTCTATTGTCTTTTTAATCTCTACTTCATTTCTTTCTCCTCTGATGTGTTATTCCCCATCTTCCTTAGACATTGAACTTGGTTTGTTCTTTTTTTAGTTGTTTGAGATGTAAAGTTTGATTGCTTATTTGATCTTTCCTTTTTCTTAATGTAGGCATTTATTGCTATGAACTTCTCTCTTAGAACTGTTTTTGCTCATGCCATAAGTTTGGTATGTTGGGTTTCCACTGTCATTTGTCTCAGGATATTTTTTTTTTAGATTTTATTTTCAAGCAATCTCCACATACAGTATGGGGCTCAAATCCACAACCCAGTGATCAAGACTCACACACTCCACCAACCAAGCCAGCTAGGCACCCCCCTCCCCCAGGATATTTTTTAAATTTCCCTTTTGATTTCTTCTTTCAGCCTTTGGTTGTTCGGGAGCATGCTGCTTAATCTCCCTATATTTATGAATTGTATAGTTTTCCTCCTGTTAATGAGTTCTAGTTTCATACCATTGTGATTGGAAAAGATGCTGGATATGATTTTAATCTTTTTAAATTTGTTAAGACTAGTTTAGTGGCCTAACATATGCTATATCCTGGAGAATGTTTCACATGTCCTTCAGAAGAATGTGTATTCTACTGCTGTTGGATACTATATTGTGTATTTCTCTGTTAGGTCTTTTTGGTCTAATTTATAGTTCAATTCCAATGTTTGCTTATTGATTTTCTGTCTGGATGATCTATCCATTGGTAAAAGTGGAATACCACAGTCGCCTACTATTACTGTATTACTATCTGTTTCTCCCTTTGTATCTGTTAATATTTGCTTTGGATATTTAAGTGCTCTGATGTTGAGTGCATTAGTATTTATAATTGTTATAGTCTTTTGATTAATTGACTCTTTTATCATTATATAGTGACCTTTTTGAATCTTACTACATTTTGACTTAAAATTTAATTTGTTTGATATGATATAACTATGTGTACCTTTGCTCTTTTAAAATTTCTATTTGAATGGAGTATCTTTTCCCATACCACCCTGGCCTATGTATGTTTTTAAAGCAGAATTGTCTTGTAGGTGGTATATAATTATTTCTTCCTTTTTTATCCTTTTAGCAACTCTGTGTCTTTTAATTCAAGAATTTAGTCCATTTACATTTAAAATAGTTATTGATAGATAAGGGCTTAATATTGTCATTTTGTCAATTATTCTCTGGGTGTTTTATAGATTCTGTGTTTCTTTCTTTCTCCCTTGCTGTTTTCCTTTATGATTTGTTATTTTCTGCTTTGATCCCTTTATTTTTATCTTTTGTGTAGCTACTATTTTTGTTTTGTAGTTACCAAAAGGCTTACAGAAAACATTTTATAGTTATAGCAGTCTACTTTAAGCTAATAAGCATTTAACTTGATTGCATTCAAAACCTTTACACTAAAAAAAAAAAACAAAAAAAAACCTCTACACTTTTACTCCATCTTCACACTTTGTTTTTGATGTCACAATTTACATCTTTTTCTATTGTGTATCAATTAGTAAATTATTGTCACTATATTTATTTTTAATAATTTGGTATTTTTAACTTGATCATAGAGTTATAAGTGACTTACACACTGCTATTACAGTATTAAAGTATTTTGAATTTAACTATATATTTACCTGTACCAGTGAGTCTTATACTTTCATATGTTCACACATTACTAAGGAGTGTTCTTTCATTTCAGCTGGAATAACTCCTTTTAGCATTTCTTGTAAGCCCAGTCTTTTGGCAATGAACTCCTTCAGTTTTGTTTTTGTTTGTTTGTTTTGTTTTTGTTTGTTTTTGTTTTTGTTTTTATGTTTTGTTTTGTTTTGTTTTGTTTTTTTGTCTGGGAATATCTTTATCACTCCCTCAATTATAAAAGACAACTTTTTCAGGTTAAGTATTCTTGGTTAATAGGTGTTTTTTCTATCAGTATTTTGAGTATGACATCCCACTGGCTTCTGGCCTGCAAAATTTACTGATGGTCTTACGGGTTCCCATATATGTATCACATTGCTCTTCTCTTGCTCCTTTCCAAGATTCTCTCTTTGTTTTTAATTTTTGACAATTTGATTATAATGTGTCTCAGTATGGCAGGGTAAGTGCCCATAGTTCTTCCATACTTCAAGAAGGACCTCAGTCAGCTCTCAAATGCAAGTACATTAGAAGCCCAACCACTGAGCAGCAGTTAGGAAAGTATGAAGCCTACCTCTTCCAAGGAGAAACATAGCTTTGCATTTTTGCCTGTTCTCTCTGTACTGAGCCTGAGAAGACATCCTTGGGGAGTGGTCACACACTTTTTAAAAAATCACTTCTGTTGGGGATCCCTGGGTGGCTCAGCAGTTTGGTGCTTGCCTTTGGCCCAGGGTGTGATCCCGCAGTCCCGGGATCGAGTCCCACATCAGGCTCCCTGCATGGAGCCTGCATCTCCCTCTGCCTGTGTCTCTGCCTCTCTCTTCTCCCACCCCCCACCCCCCAACCCCAGTCTCTCATGAATGAATAAATAAAATCTTAAAAAAAAAAAACACTTCTGTTGAATGTTGTCCTCAGGAACTTGTGAATGCTGAGCCCCATTGGCTCTGGCGCTGAAAATTGGGGCAGTAGGTGTGTGATACAAACCCTTCACCTTTCAGGGAGAAACTAAGAATCAGAGGTTCTCTACCAATTGTAAGATGTTATTCCTGGGGTGGGTTTATGGGATGAGTGTATTTCAGTTTTTTCTAATCATTTCAATGTGAGTATTTTCTTAGTCACCCAATGTGAAGGAGTCACTCAACTAGAGTAGATTCTGAGTTTCTTTCAGAGGAAATTCATCCATGATGACTATATATTTGGTGCATCCATGGGAAGAGGGAAAGTGAGAAGCCTTCTATTCTATCACCTTGCTAACTTCACCCTGTGGATAAGCAGTGCTTTTAACAAGGTGTCACTGAGGACATAGAACTGACATATATCTGAAGTATAGAGATTCACAAGTTAATGTATATGGGAAATGTTTTAAAAAATGTGAAGTAAAAATATTCTGTACAAGTTTGCTTCCACTTTTATTTTTTAATTTAAATTCAATTAACATATAATGTATTATTAGTTTCAGAGGTAGAGTTCAGTGATTCATCAGTTGTACATAACAACCACTGCTCATTACATTACATGCCCTCTTTAATGCCCGTCACCCAATAACTGCATCCCCGCCCCTGCCATCTACCTGCCAGTAATCCTGTTTGTGTCCTATAGTTAAGAGTCTCCTATGGTTTGTCTCCTTCTCTGATTTCATCCTGTTTTATTTTTCCCTCCCTTCCCCTATGCTACCCTGTTCTGTTTCTTAAATTCCACACATTAGTGAAGTCAAATGATACTTGTCTTTCTCTGACTTATTTCACTTAGCATAATACACTCTAGTTCTATCCACATCATTGCAAATAGCAAGATTTTTTTTGATGGCTGACCAGTACTGACCAGCATTCCATTATGTATATGATATATATATATGATGTATTATATATATGATATATATATCACATCTTTTTTAAAAAATATTTTATTTATTTATTCATGGAGACACAGAGAGAGAGAGAGGCAGAGACACAGGCAGAGGGAGAAGCAGGCTCCATGCAGGGAGCCCGACATGGGACTCGATCCTGGGTCTCCAGGATCAGGCCCAGACTGAAGGCGGCGCTAAACTGCTGAGCCACCGAGGCTGCCCTAAATCACATCTTCTTTATCCATTCATCTGTCAATGGACATCTGGGCTCTTTCCACAGTTTGGCTATTGTGGATCTTGCTGCTATAAACATTGGGGTGCAGATGCCCCTTCAGATCACTACGTTTGTATCTTTGTGATAAATACCTAGTAGTGTAATTGCTGGGTCTAGGGTAGCTCTATTTTCAACATTTTGAGGAAACTCCATACTGTTTTACAGAATGTCTTCACCAGCTCACATTCCCACCAACAGTGTAAGAGGGTGCCTCTTTCTCTGCATCCTTGTTACCATCCGTTGTTTCTTGACTTGTTAATTTTAGCCATTCTGACAGGTGTGAGGTGGTATCTCTTGTAGTTTTGATTTGTATTTCCCTGATGCCAAGTGATGTGGACCATTTTTTCACGTGTCTATTGGCCATGTGTATGTCTTCTTTGGAGAAATGACTGTTCATGTTTTCTGTCCATTTCTTGACTAGATTACTTGTTCTTTGGGTATTGGCTTGATAAGTTCTTTATAGGTTTTGCATACCAGCCCTTTAACTGATAAGACATTTGCAAATATCTTCATCCATTCTGTTGGTTGTCTTTTGGTTTTGTTGACTATTTCCTTTGCTGTGCAGAAACTTTTTATCTTGATGAAGTTCCAATAGTTCACTTTAGCTTTGTTTCCTTTGCCTTTAGAGATGTGTCTAGCAAAAATTTGCAGTGGCTGAGATCACAGGGTTTGCTGCCTATGTTCCTCTCTAGGATTTTGATGGATTCCTGTTTCACATTGGATTTCTTTCATCCATTTGAGTCTATTTTTGTATATGGTGTAAGGAAATGGTCCAGTTTCATTTTTCTGCATATGGCTCTCCTGTTTTCTCAACATCATTTGTTGAAGAGACTTTTTCCATTGGATATTTTTTCCTGTTTTGTCAAAGATTAGTTGACCATAGAGTTGAGGGTCCATTTCTAGGTTCACTATTCTGTTCCATTGATCTATGCATCTGTTACCATACTGTTTTAATGATTACAGCTTTGTTATAGTTCTTGAAGTCCGGAATTGTGATGCCACCAGCTTTGGTTTTCTTTTTCAACATTCTCTGGGTCTTTTCTGGTTCCATACAAATTTTAGCTCTGTGAAAAATGTTGATGGTATTTTGATCAGGATTGCATTGACTGTATACATTGTTCTAGGTAGCATAGACATTTTAACAATATTTGTTTTTCCAATCTATGAGCATGGAACATTTGTCTGTTTCTTTGTGTCTTCCTCAATTTCTTTCATGAGTGTTCTATAGTTTTCTGAGTACAGATCCTTTGCCTCTTTGGTTAGGTTTATTCCCAAGTATCTTATAGTTTTGAGTGCTATTGTAAATAGGATAGATTCCTTCATTTCTTTCTTCTACATTATTGTTAGTGTATAGAAATGCAACTGATTCCTATGCATTGATATTATATCCTGCTACCCTGCTGGATAGGAATAATATGACTTCTAGCAATTTGGGGGAAGAGTCTTTTGAGTTTTCCACAGGAGTATCATATGTGAAAAATGAGAGTTTGACTTCTTTGCCAATTAGGATTCCTTTTATTTTTTTTTTTTTTGCTCTCTGATTACTGAGGCTGAGACTTCTAGTACTATGCTAAATAACAGTCGTGATAGTGGACATCCCTGTCATGTTCCTGACCTTAAGTGAAAGCTCTCAGTTTTTCCCCATTGAGAATGATATTCTCTGTGGGCTTTTTGTAGATGGCTTTTTTTTAATTTTTATTTATTTATGATAGTCACAGAGAGAAAGAGAGAGGCAGAGACACAGGCAGAGGGAGAAGCAGGCTCTATGCACCGGGAGCCCGACGTGGGATTCGATCCCGGGTCTGCAGGATCGCGCCCTGGACCAAAGGCAGGCACCAAACCGCTGCGCCACCCAGGGGTCCCATGTAGATGGCTTTTATGATATTGATGTATGTTCCCTCTATCCCTACACTGTGAAGTGTTTATCAAGAAAGGATGCTGTACTTTGTCAAATGCTTTTCTGCATCTATTGAGATGATCATATGGTTCTTGTCCTTTCTTTTATTAATGTGATGTATCATATTGATTGATATGTGGCTGTTGAACCACCCTTGTAACTCAGAAATAAATCCCACTTGGTCATGGTGAATTATCCTTTTATTGTACTCTTGGATCCTGTTGGCAAGTATCTTGGTGAGAATTTTTGCATTCATGTTCATCAGGGATATTGGTCTGTAATTCATTTTGGTGGAGTCTTTGTCTGGTTTTGGAATCACGGTAATGCTGGCCTCATAGAAAGAGTTTGGAAGTTTTCCTTCCATTTCTATTTTTTTGAAACAGCTTGAGAAGAATAGGTATTAATTCTTTAAATGTTTGGTAGAATTTCCCTGGGAAGCCTTCCAGTCCTGGATTCTTGTTTTTTTTTGGGGGGGGGGTGGTTTGAGGACTATTTCAATTTCCTTGCTGGTAATAGATCTGTTTAACTTTTCTATTTCTTCCTGTTTCTGTTTTAATAGTTTATAAGTTTCCAGGAATGCACCTATTTCTTCCAGATTACCTAATTTGTTGGCAAATAGTTGCTCATAATATGTTCTTATAATTGTTCGTATTTCTTCAGTGCTGGTTGTGATCTCTCCTTTTTCATTCATGATTTTAATATTTAAGATTATGTTTTCATCTATAATTTTTTCAGTCTTTAATATACTGTTATCATGAATTTCCAAGAGGAGATTTAGTATTCAGAATTTTCTTTTTTGTATATTTTTTTATTGGAGTTCGATTTGCCAACATATAGTATAACATCCAGTGCTCATCCCGCCAAGTGCCCCCGCTCAGTGCTCATCACCCAGTCACCCATCCCCCCCACCCACCTCCCCTTCCACTACCCCTTGTTCGTCTCCCAGAGTTAGGAGTCTCTCGTGCTCTGTCAACCTCTGATATTTCCCACTCATTTTCTCTCCTTTCCCCTATAATCCCTTTCACTATTTTTTATATTCCCATATGAGTGAAACCATATAATGTTTGTCCTTTTCCAACTGACTTACTTCACTCAGCATAATACCCTCCAGTTCCATCCACTTTAAAGCAAATGGTGGGTATTTGTTGTTTCTAATGGCTAATATTCCATTGCATACATAGACCACATCTTCTTTATCCATTCATCTTTCGATGGACACCGAGGCTCCTTCCACAGTTTAGCTATTGTGGACATTGCTGCCATAAATATTGGGATGCAGGTGTCTTGGTTTTTCACTGCATCTGTATCTTTGGGGTAAATCCCCATTAGTGCAATTGCTGGGTCATAGGGTAGGTCTATTTTTAATTCTTTGAGGAACTCCACACAGCTTTCTAGAGTACCTACACCAGTTCACATTCCCACCAACAGTGCAAGAGGGTTCCCCTTTCTCCACATCCTCTCCAACATTTGTTGTTTCCTGTCTTGTAATTTTCACTGTTCTCCTGGTGTGAGGTGGTATCTCATTGTAGTTTTGATTTGTGTTTCCCTGATTTGTATTTCTCATGTGCTTGTTGGCCATGTGCATGTCTTCTTTGGTGAAATTTCTGTTCATGTTTTCTGCCCATTTCATGATTGGATTGTTTGTTTCTTTGCTGTTGATATTCAGAATTTTCTAAGCTTATTTGACTACAGAATCTTTTTTAATGCAACTCAAATTAACACCTACCTGCCGCACTATTTTCCATGAAGCCTGTTTGGAAGGCATGAGAAGAATTTTTCCAAGATAGAATTGATTTATTATGATTACCCTTCAGACATGCTCTTTAAACACTATTATGTGTTCACACTTGTTGTTGGATCCATCCCATAAATCTCCACTTGGTTCTTCAAGATTGTCCTCTTAATTTTTTTCCCTTGAATTATTTTTCTTTTTTTTATTTTTTTTAAGACCTTATTTATTTACTCATGAGAGACACAGGGAGAGAGAGAGAGAGAGAGAAGCAGAGACAGGCAGAGGGAGAAGCAGGCTCCATACAGGGAGCCAGATGTGGGACTCCATCCCAGGTCTCCAGGATCACGCCCTGGACTGAAGGTGGCGCTAAACCACTGAGCCACCCAGGCTGCCCGAATTATTTTTCTTATATTTATTGATACATTCAATTCAGTCAACCCACTTATTGGACACCTACTACATGATAGACACCTTTCTAGATGCTGAACATATTGCAGTAAACAAAGCACACAATGATTTCTACCCTCTTACATTCTGGTGAGGACAGATACATAAAAAAGTAAAACATGGATGTCAGATGTTAATAAGTATTATGGAAAAAATAAAATTAAGAATAGAAATGCACTTGCAGTTTAAATATAGTGGACCAGGGAAGGTCTAACTAAAAAGGTTTCATTTCAGTGAAGACTAAAGAAGGAGACACAGGGACTCATGCATATATTTGGTGGAAGAACCTTCCAGGCAGAGAGAAAAGTAGAAACAACTGAAATGGAAATGCACCTTGCATGTTTGAGAGGCCTCAAGATAGCTGAGCAGAATTATCAAGTGAGTGGGTCTTGAGACAAGAAATTAGATAAGAGATATCAGGAGTCAAATCACATAAGGCCTTCAAGAAGTCCTTTTAAGGATTTGACTTTTATTCTGAAAAATATAGAAAGTTATTCAAACATTTAAATAGAACAACATGATCTAATTTATATTTTGATAGAATCACTCTGTGTTACAAATAGACTATGTTGATGAGCTTTGCGTAGTGGCAGTATCATAGCCAATGAGGTTTATCCGAAGCACGATTATTGCTAATAGACTATGTTGGATAGTAGAGGTAGAGGATATGAGTGGAATCAGGAAACCCAGTTAGAAAGCTACTGTCATTATCCCATTGTAAGACCAGAGGTGTCTCAGACCAGGATGGTACCAGAGGATGTGAAGAGAGCTAATTCTAGATATAATTTGGAGTTTGGAGCTATCAGAACTACTGATCAATTGTATGTAATACCTTTTACTCTCCTGCACTAGATTCCTTTCTATTTTAGAAATTATGGACATATTTTTCTAACAAGGTAAAGAGCCAAAAAGAATTTATTAATTATCTTTTCACCCCTATTCCACCTTAAAAATATATGAAATCTACCTTTTAATTTTTTCCCTTCTCCTCTCTGGTGTAAAGTTAGGTTTCTTAGAATTAGAACCTATGACAAAAATTGTGAGGAAATTGTTCCCTGAGGGAATGCTCTCAGGAGAACATGAGAGGAAAGCAGGATAGGGCAGACAAGAAGCTTTCTTAGCTGGATGCTAGCTTCAGCCTGGTCCCATAGGGGCTCTAGAGCAAGAAGTATATTGCAGAGTTGTTTCTACCTTTAATACCAAATGAGACTTGAAGTAGAAGCACAAGGTATAACCTTAACCAATATCCACTTTTTCCCACTAAAATAACTTTAGATCCAGATCACCCTTCCATTATTTAACAAATTTATAATAGAATAATTTCCATTTCTCTAAATTATATACTTTTTGTGCCTCATCCAGATTCACTTCACCAGCTGCTCTGAGTGTTGACTCTAATATCTTATAGCCACAGCCTTCTCCAGAAGATTTCTGTCAGTTGATAACTGCTACCTTCCCAGGAGATGCCTATTACCCCTTGTCCAGTGGAAGCCTTCAGCCAATGACCGACTGATACCAAATACAAAAGCCCGTCCCCTTTGCCTCAAGGTAGAAAAACTATGTGGAGCCATTTATACTATAGATCTCCTCATGTGATCAGACTGAGACCAGACTTTATCTAAATTCACATCTTTGGCTTCTTCCCCTGTCCTATCTTGCTTGCTTCTTTTTTTTTTTTTTTTTTTTTTTTTTTTTTGCTTGCCTCATTTTCTTACAGGCTTTTCTTGACACCATCTTCTCAATAAATCACGTGTAAAAGAATCCCTGTCTCAGGATCTGCTCCTGAGGACCTGTACCTAAGGAATGGTCCCTTTTTATCTAATTAGGTGGGAAAACATCATAACAATGTATAATGATAGCATCCATTTAAAAAATAAAAAGAACAGGCTCTTCTTTAAATGATCAGAAATTTTACATAGTTCTACTTCTTTTGAATTTTATCATAACGCATTACATTTTATGACTAAGAGTCTTTTACTTGTCCATTACATTCTTCTGTGGGAAAAAAAAAGAAAAAAGAATATATTTACAAGAGATAAAGAAGCGCACTATATCATAATAAAGAGAACTATCCAACAAGAAGATGTAACAATTATAAATATTTATGCTCCCAATAGGGGAGCAACCAAATATATAAAACAATAACAAACGTAAAGGAACTCACTGATAATACAATAATAGTAGGAGACTTTAACATGCCACTTACATCAATGGACAGATTATCTAAGCATAATATCAACAAGGAAACAATGGTTTTGGATGACACATTGGACCAGATGGACTTAACAGATATATTTAGAGCATTTTAACCTAATGCAGCAGAGTACACACTCTTTTCAAGTGCACATGGGATGTTCTCCAAAGTAGATCACATACTAGGTCACAGATCAGACCTTAACAAGTACAATAAGATTGAGATCATACCTTACATATTTTTTTACCACAGTGCTATGAAACTTGAAGTCAATCACAAGAAAAAATTTGGAAAGACCACAAATACATGGAAGCTAGCATCATGCAACTAAAGAATTAATGGGTCAACAAGGAAATCAAAGAACAATTTAAAACATACATGGTAGCAGGGGTGCTTGGATGGCAAAGTTGCTTAAGCATCCAACTTCTGCTTTTGGCTTGGATCATGATCTCAGGGTCACAGATCTCAGGCTTAGCCCTGTGTCAGGCTCCACGCTTAGCATGGAGTCTGCATAAGATTCTCTTTCCCTTTCCCTCTGAACTTCCCCCCACAAAAAATACGTAAATAAATAAATCTTTAAAAAAATAAGTGGAAACAAATAAAAATTTAAAAATGATGATCCATGTTTTTATTTGAGATGCAGCAAGAGTGCTCATAAGAGGGAAGTATATAGTGACAGAGACCTACCTCAACAGCAAGAAAAATCTCAAGTAAACAACCTAACCTTACATCTAAGGGACTTAGGAGAAGAACAACAAATGAAGCCTATAGTCAGTAGAAGGGAAATTAATAAAGATTAGAGCATAAATAAATGATATGAAAACTTAAAACCCATAGAACGGATCAAGGAAACCAGAAGTTGTTTCTTTGAAAAAATTAATAAAATTGATAAACTCCTAGCCACACTTATCAAAAAGAAAAGATCCAAATAAATAAAATCACAAATGAGAGAGTAGAAATAACAACTCATACCACAGAAATACAATTATAAGAGAATATTATGAAAAAATGCCAAAAATTGGACATTGTGGAAGAAATGGATAAATTCCTAAAAATATATAAACTACCAAAACTGAAACAAGAATAGAAAACTTGAACAGACCAATAACCAGCAGAGAAATTGAATCAGTAATCAAAAAATCCCCTGACAAACAAAAGTCCAGGGCCACACGGCTCACAATGGAATTCTACCAAATATTTAAAGAACTTTTAAGGGATGTCTGGGTGGCTCAGTGGTTGAGCATCTGCCTTGGGCTGAGGGTGTGATCCCAGGGTCCTGGGATCGAGTCCCACATCAGGGTCCCTGAAGGGAGTCTGTTTCTTCCTCTGCCTATGTCTCTGCCTCTCTTTCTGTGTCTCTCATGAATAAATAATTTTTTTTTAAATTAAAGAACAGTTAATACCTATTCTCAAACTGTTCCAAAAAGTAGAAATAGAAGTAAAACCCAAATTCATTCTACAAAGCCCACATTACCTTGATTCCAAAGCCAAAGACCCCTAAAAAAAATTACAAGCCAATATTCCTGATGAACATAGATGCAAAACTTTTCAATTAAAATACTAGGAAATTGAATCCAACAGTACATTAAAAGAATCATTCACCACAATCAAGTGAGATTTGTTCCCGGGCTGCAAGAGTGGTTCAATATTCACAGATGAATCAACGTGATACACCACATTAATAAAAGAAAGGACAAGAATCATATGATCCTCTCAATAGACAGAGAAAAGGCATTTGACAAAGTACAACATCCATTCATAATTAAAAACCCTCAACAAAGTAGAGATAGAGGGAACATACCTCTACATAATAAAGGCCAAGTACGAAAGACCCACAGCTAATATTATCCTCAGTGGGGAAAAACTGAAAGCCAGTATTCAATGGTCAGGAACAAGACAGATGTCCACTCTCAGCATTGTTATTTAACATAATACTGGAAGTCTTAGCCTCAGCAATCAGACAACAAAAAGGCCGGGGTAAATAGGTGATGGTACTAAGGAGGGCACTTAATGTGACGAGCCCTGGGTATTGTATGTAAGTAATGAATCACTATATTCTACACCTGAAACTAATATTACACTATATGTTAACTAACTGGAATTTAAATAAAAACTTGGAGAAAAAGACAATAAAAAATTGATATTAGATATGAAAAAAAAGAAATTTTATATTGTTCTACTTCCTTTGAACTTTATTATAATGCATTACATTTTATGCCTAAGTCTTCTCCGAAAAAATATATTTTTATTTTCTGTATCTACAATATATTGAGTATAAAATTTTCTTCTGAAATAAATGAACAAAGATTAATAAATTAATCTTGCAAATAATATTAAAAATAGAATTGATGAAACATTATATATTTGTTACAGATTTTCAAAAATCAATATTAAATATAAAAAGTAAAGTTTTACTGGACATACATTAGCAGGATGGATAAGATTTTTTTTTTTAATAAGTTCCAGTATCATGGATAATTCTTACAACTAAAATGGAAAAAAATGCTCAGCAGCAATTCTATTCCTATTTTTGTATTTGTTGTTTTATTTTTATTTGTTTTGTTTTGGTTTTTTTTGTTGTTGTTTTAATAGATGTTAAGAGATAAGACACCTCACTCAAAAAAATTAGAATGGGATTGGAATAATCTTTTTTTATTGAAGTGTAATTAACATTCAGTATTTTTTTTTAGATTTTATTTATTTATTCATGAGAGAAACAGAGAGAGAGAGAGAGGCGGAGACACAGGCAGAGGGAGAAGCAGGCTCCATGAAGGGAGCCTGACGTGGGACTCCATCCTGGGTCCCCAGGATCACGCCCTGGGCCGAAGGCAGCGCCAAACCACTGAGCCACCCAGGCTGTTCAACAGTCAGTATTATATTAGTTTCAGGTGTACAATATAATGATGTACCAATTCTATTCATTTCTCAGTGTTCATCGAGACTAAATATACTCTCGATCCTCTTTATTTCACCCATTCCCCACCCATTTCCCCTCTGGCAACCACCAGTATGTTCCCTGTTTTTAAGACTTTGTTCTTTTGTCTTTTTTCTTTGTTCATTTGTTTTGTTTCTTAAATTCCACATGAGTGAAATCATATGGTATTTGTCTTTCTCTGTCTGACTTATTTCACTTAGCATTATACTTTCTAGGTCTATCCATGTTGTTGCAAATGGCAATATTTCATTCTTTGTTAAGGCTGAGTCACATTCCATTGTATATAAATACCACATCTTCTTATCCATTCATCGATCGATCAATGACCACTTGGGTTGCCCTATATCCTGGCTATTGTAAATACTACTGCAATAAATAGAGACGTTTCTTTAGGTAGTTACTTGGTATTGGAATTACTGGGCTATTAAAGTCTATTTTTAATTTTTTAAAAAATGCCCCATACTGTTTTGCATGGCAATTGTACCAATTTACATTCCTACCAACAGTGCATGAGGGTTCCTTTTTCTCCCCATCCTTACCAACACTGTTATTTCTCTGCTTATTTCTTATCTCTCAATTCTAGCCATCTGACAGGTGTAAGGCGATATCTCACTTTGGTTTTATTTTGCATTTCCCTGATAATGAGTGATGTTGAGCACCTTTTCACGTGTCTTTTGGCAAGCTCTATGTCTTCTTTGAGGAAAAGAAGTTTATTCAGGTCCTTTGCCCATTTTTTAGATTTTTTTTCTTTTTCTTTTTCTTTTTCTTTTCTTTTTCTTTTTTTTTTTTAGAGAGAAAGAGAGCAAGCAGAGGGAGGGCAGAAGACAGAGAAAGAAAATCTCAAAGCAGACTCCACACAGCAAGGAGTGTAATGCAGGGCTCCATCCCACAACCCTGAGATCATGACCTGAGCCAAAATCAGGAGTCTGCCACTTGACCAACTGAGCTACCCAGCTTCTGCCCATTTTTCAATTGCTTATTTGTGTTTCTAGTGTTGAGTTGTATAAGTTCTTTATATATTTTGGATAGTAACCCCTTATTGAATATATCGTTTGCAAAAACCTCCCATTCAGTAGGTTGCCTTTTGTTCTGTTGATGGTTTCTTTTGCTATACAAAAGCTTTTTATTTTGGTGTAGTCCCAATAGTTTAATTTTGCTTTTCTTACCCTTGCCTGAGGAGACATATTTAGAAAAATGTTTCCATGGCTGATAACAATGAAATTAGTGCCTATGTTTTCTTCTAGGAGTTTTGTGATTTCAGGTCTCACATTTAGTCTTTCATCCATTTTTGTGTACGGTGTAAGACAGTGGCCCAGTTTCATTGATTTGCACGTAGCTGTCCAGTTTTCACAGCACCATTTGTTGAAGAGTGAATGGAAGAAATTTTATCATAGCAATATCACAATTCTTTTAACTGTTTCTGAGTTAATTGTCAGAAAGTACTTGATGATCTAGCCTCAGTAACAAATTTTAATAATTTGTAAGAGCACCTTGATAAAGTCTTTTTTCAATTTTGTTGAAAACAAATGATTGGAAACCATTTGACTTGCCACAAATTTTTTAACACAATATCTATAGATTTCCCTTTCTTTCTTTTTTTTTTTTTTTTTTGTTTTTAGATTTCCTTTCTTAATACCAGCAACAAAAAGTCCAAATAACTCCTCTCATCCCAAAGGTTTTTAGACTTTAAAGGAATGAACTGCAGTAAACAAAAACTTATTCTTTGGTTCCAAAATGACTATTTTTCCTCAGATATGCTGGGTTTTCTTACAATGAGTTAATTTGGGTGTATGGTATTTTGAAACACTTTATTGAGGTTGGAGTCAACTAATCACTTTTCTGCATTAAATGCATTATATGCATTTCTGCATATAAAACTGAATTTTATATTTATATTTCAAATTATTTTTAATTGGCTTTAGATATAACTCTAAAGATATTTTAATACCTTTTCCTCAAGCATGTAAATTCTTCTCATGCTTTATCTGGCCACAACTCTTAAACTGTGTTAATGACAGTGAGCACAAAATAAAATATAATTATACAATTCTATTTACATATGGGAAAAAGATAAAGTCATCAATTTGCAGAATGTGCAGTTTCTGCATGGAGTAAATTTAAAAGATAGAGTAAAATAAGTATTTATTTTCAGAGAGGACCACAAAGGCCTTTAGATTTTTGTTTTATCCATCAACCTTTGTCCTTTTGATCATCTTTTTTATCTATCATGGTATCGAGGTAATCATTTAGCACAGGGAAGGAGCTTTAATAAAAAGGATCAAACAAAGTAACCATGAAAATCAAAATCCTTCCAGTGACCTTTAGACGTTTAATCATACCCCCAAGAAAGGTATATCCCTGTGTGGTTTATAAAGCAGTTCTTTTTCTTTAAGATTGTTTGAAGTTTCCAGTAATTATTTTTTATTCACCAAGTGACAATCTCGTTACATGACTGAAACTCCTAATGCTTTAAAAATAAACACAAAACCTTGATGGTAATAATAGGCCTTTTGAGGAAGAGGAGAAATTATTTCAAAGCTACAGGATTTCTTTTTCAAATTATGGTCAAAATCACACATTCTAATAAATACTGTAAGGAAAAAAGATCAGAGTTCTGGGAAAAAAGAATTACAGTGAACTCCTAGTTTAGATAGGGAAATAAGAGAAAACCTCTCTAAATAACTAACATTTAAGTCAAGACGCAAGGGAGAAATAGGCTTCAGAAAAATTGATGGAAAAAAATATGTAAACTTCAAGCTGAAGAAAAACAATTCTCAGATAAAGTGAAAGAGAAACCAAGGAGAATTCATTCAAAGAAAACTAACAATCCAGAAAGTAAGCCTGAACTGACAAAGAAAGCACTTTGAAAAATAAAATGTGATGAGATGCAGCGAGTACTGGGCTTTATAGAACTACTTAGTAAACATGAATGCAGTAAAATAAGAGTTTAAAGACTGAGTGAAAAATAAATCAACAGAACAGAAAGAAAAAATAGAAATTTTAATGCTAAGAAAAAAAAGGAGAGCCAAAAAAATCACCTATAAATTAGAAATTGCATGGACAGGACAGGAACAGCTAAAACTCAAATGAAGGCAGAAGAAAAATTTAATGTAATAATGATGAATGAATAGAGAAAAACATAGAGAATAAAACAAATGGTGTAAAAATCAGAGGAATAATCTCATATTAGACTATTAGGATATTTAGATATCCTTGAAATAATGAACCTAACAAAGATAACCAAATACATATAAGTATATGTATATATTTATTTTTATATATTATTTTAACATATTATAAATATAAAATAATCATATTTTACATATTATTTTATGATATATTTTATATTTATGTTATATATTTCTTATATATTTAAACATATGTATTTAAAAATAGAACACAGGAAACATTTCTTAAACAAAGAAATCTGAAAATCAAAATCTGCACATAAAAATGGTACAACACACACACAAAAATAATAATAATATAATAATAATAATAAGCATAAATTACAGATCCTGCTTATTGTTGAACTTTAAGAATAAAAACAGAAACAGGAAAAAAAAAAAACAGCAACAAGGCACCTGGGTGGATTAGTCAGTTAAGTGTCTACCTTTGGGTCAGTTCATGATCCCAAGGTCCTGGGATTGAGCCCCACATTGGGAATCTCCCTTCTCCCTCTCCTTCTGCCCCTCCCCTTGCTCATGCTCTCTCTCACTCTCTCTCTCAATCAATCAATCAATCAATAAAATCTTTTAAAAAAAGAAAAAGAATAAAAACAAAACACCCCCCCCCCAAAAAAAAGAATAAAAACAAAAGTCCACAGATAGGAGGGCAACAAATAAAAATAAAATCAGTTAAAAGGACTGATGCGAATCAGACTGGCTTCTCACAGTTATGTTCAATGCCAGAAGCAAATGGAGAAAGATCTGTAAATTATAAGGGGAAAATGATTTTGACTCACAAATATTAAGACCATATAAACGGTCATTCAAATTAAAAGATTAAGAGGTATTTCCAAACATGAAATATCTCTGGACATATAGCACCATTGAGCTCTTCAATGAAAAATACTTCACACTGATAAAATCAGTTAACCAAAAGTTGATTCAAAATTAAGAACCCAAAGACATTCAATGGCAAGTGACGATCATCATATAAACAGAACTAAGACCAAACAACTAGGAAAAAAAATCTTCCAAAAGACAACCAAAATACTATGGTTTGTGCTCACAACCATGAGGGAGTAAGTGGATTGAGACTTACTCTCCAACCATAAACAGATATAAAAGTGACGACATAAATATAAAATAAATGTTTTGGAACATTGGAAAACATCCAGTAAAGGGCTGTGAGCCGTGAAAAGAAATAACCTATGTGAGTCATACAATAGCCCCAGTTTCCAGACAGTAAACAAGTTCTGGTCCATGGATACAGGTAGGGGAGGGAAATCTGAACAAAATCTGAGTAGTTCTCTCTAAGTTAAAAAGGCAGATATTATTAGAGTGCTCTAGGCAACTAGAATTTTCAGAGTAGAATACTGCAGAGAAAGAAACTTTTCAGAAAAAAGCTCCAGATATCTAAATGAGAATCTCTGTGAGTCTTTGACTGAATACTAATCTGTCTCTACACGGTAAGAAATTCAACAAGACTGCACAAAGGACAACGTGTGAGGAAAGAAAAAATAACTCAGAATGGAAGCCAAATAATGTTTGGAGTTTATGCAAGGCCACAGCTATTCAAATTTCTCCCAGCCAGAGCAGAAAAACTTTGTTAAATGCATGTGACAGGTGTACCTGGGTGGCTCAGTGGTTGAGCATCTGCCTTTGGCTCAGATCACCATCCCGGGGTCCTGGGATCGAGTTCCACATTGGACTCCCCTTGGGGAGACTGCTTCTTCCTCTGCCTATGTCTCTGCCTCTCTTGTGTATCTCTCTTGAATATAAATATTAAATCTTAAAAAAATGCATGTGACATTTACAAGTGACCCTTAAAAAGTCACATGTGAGCTAAACTGGTACTACAGGAACATCTACCTTAGACATAACCTTAAAAAGCTTTAAAAAAAAAAAAAAGCCTAAAAAATATCAAACTGAATCATGAAAAATTTGTTTGTTAGAATAATATCTACACCCTTTAAAGAAAACAAAATCCAGCAGTTTGCAATGAAATATCTAAAATGTCCAGTACCCAATTAAAAACTTCCAGGCATATAAAGATAGAGGAAAATGTGGCCAAGAGAAAAAACAATTTCATAGAAACAGATGCAAAAATAATAAAGTTCATGGACTTATAATGAGAATGATAAAATAACTTTTATAAATATGTTCAATATATTTAAGAACTTAAAGAAAAACATAAACATAGTGTGGAAAGAAATGGAAGATTTAAAAAAATAAAAGAACCAAATGGAACTGTTAGGAAAGAAAAATAAAATATTTAAAGTAAAAATTACATTGCATGGTATTAACCACACTTTGGACATAAAAGATCAGTGAACTTGGAAGCCAAGCAATAAGATATTTGAAATGAGGCTTACAGAGGAAAAGATAAAAATAAATGAGACCCTAAGAATGCATGAAACCATATCAAGCAGTATAGCATATATGTAATTGGGATCCCAGAAATAGAAAAAAAAGAGAAGAGAAAAAAATATTTGAAGGGATAATAGAGATTTAAAACACACAATGCTAAAACATGATAATATTGAAAGAAACAATAGATAAATCTAAAATTATAGAGATAGATCCAAAACTTTTTTTCTCAGTGATTGATATAAAAAGTACAGAAATCAGTAAGGGTATAGAGGACCTGAATGACACTACCAAAGAACTCAAACTATCAGACATTTCTGGAAAACTCCACCCCTCAACTAGCAGAATATAGATACTTTTCAAGTACACATGAAACATTTATTAAGACACAATAGATGATATTTGCCAAGTTTCAATAAATTTCAAAAGATTGAAATCATAAGAAATTTAAATAGAAATTACTAACTAAAACACATCTGGAAATACCCAAATATTGGGGAATTAGATTTCATAATTTCATAAGAATGCATAGCTCAAAAAAACCCAGAGGAAATAAGAAAAAAAATTGAAACTAAGTCAAAAACAAAATGCAGCATATAAAAATGAGATGTATGTAAAGCATTCCTTAGGAAATTGTGGCTTAAAATCCTTATACAAGAAAAGAAAAAGAGCTAAAATCAATAAAATATAAAGCTGAAAAGCAACAGAGGAAAATAAATGGCACAATAAAAAACTGGCTCTTCGAAAAAAATCAATGGAATTGCTAAAACTTCAGGTAGAATGATCAAAAAACAAGGGACACAAATTATAAATATTAAGAATAGGGATCCCTGGGTGGCGCAGCGGTTTGGCGCCTGCCTTTGGCCCAGGGCACGATCCTGGAGACCCTGGATCGAATCCCACGTCAGGCTCCCGGTGCATGGAGCCTGCTTCTCCCTCTGCCTAGTCTCTGCCTCTCTCTCTCTCTCTCTCTCTCTCTGTGTCTGTGACTATCATAAATAAATAAAAATTAAAAAAAAAAAAAGAATAAAACAGAGTGCCTGGATGGCTCAGTTGGTTGAGGATCCAACTGTTGATTTCAGCTCAGGTCATGATCTCAGGGTTGTTAGATCAAGCCCCACATCGGCTCCACACTGGGCATGGAGCCTGCTTAAGATTCTCTCTTTCCCTCTCTCTCTACCCCTCCCCACCCTTGCTCATGTTCTCTCTCTCTCTCTCTCTCTCTCTCAAAAAAAAAAGGGGGGGGGGAGAACAAAAAAGAATAAAATAAAGAACACCATCATATAACCCACATATATTAAAAGAACAGTAAGTGAATATTGTAAACTGACTCAAAAAGAAATAAAAAACCTGAATAACCCAACAAGTAGGATATTGAATTTGTAACTCAAATTTCTCATTAAAAGAACTCAAGACCAAAATGATTTTATTAATGACTTTAATCAAACATTTTTAAAAAGTATTATACTAATCCTACCCAAATTCTTTCAGAAGCTTCAAAAGGGAATACCATATCCCTACTCATTTTCTTTTTTTTTAATTTATTTATTTATGATAGTCACAGAGAGAGACAGGCAGAGACACAGGCAGAGGGCTCCATGCACCGGGAGCCCGACGTGGGATTCGATCCCGGGTCTCCAGGATCGCGCCCTGGACCAAAGGCAGGCGCCAAACCGCTGCGCCACCCAGGGATCCCTCCCTACTCATTTTCTGATGTCAACATTACCTTGATACCAAAATCAGACGAAGACATTATAAGAAAAGGAGACTACAAACCAATATCATTATCTACATAGACAAAAATAATTCCTTAATAAAATAATAGTAATGAATTAGATCCAGTAATATGTATAAAGGATGATATATCTTGACAACATGGAATTTACCCCAGGAATGACAAATTGGTTTAATATTTGGAAATCAATTAACTTAGCATGTTGACAAAATTTTTAAAAATATAGAATCAGGGATCCCTGGGTGGCGCAGCGGTTTGGCGCCTGCCTTTGGCCCAGGGCGCGATCCTGGAGATCCGGGATCGAATCCCACGTCGGGCTCCCGGTGCATGGAGCCTGCTTCTCCCTCTGCCTATGTCTCTGCCTCTCTCTCTCACTGTGTTCCTATCATAAATAAATAAAAATTAAAAAAAATATATATATAGAATCATCCTAATAGATGTAGAAAATGTATTTAACAGATGTTCATGATAAAAGAAAACCTTCTCATTTCCTATAGAAGGAATTGCTTTTATTTTTTAAAGATTTTATTTACTTATTCATGAGAGACACAGAGAGAAAGGCAGAGACATAGGCAGAGGGAGAAGCAGGCTCCCTATGAGGAGCCTGATGTGGGACTTGATCCCAGGACCCCAGGATCACAACCTGAGCCAGAGGCAGATACTCAACCACTGAGCCACCCAAGTGCCCCTAGAAAGAAGGAATTTGATCAAAACTTTTATAAATACACTAAAACTAACATCACACTTAATTGTGAAAAAATAAATGCTTTCACCCAAAGATTGTGAACAAAGAAAGGGTGTCAATTCCCACCACTTCAACTTTGTTCTAAAAGTCATAGACAATCCAATAAGATAAGACAAATAAATGAAAATGATACATAAAAGAGTATGATAGTGTGGTTTTTAAAAGAAATATATATTTGGTCTTCTTCCTGTTCCTAGAATGGAGCTCCAAAAACCCTAGGAATTTCCTGTGATGAAAGCAATAAAGTTGTCTTTTGATATGTTAATAAAATGACTTTGGGAAGACCCTAGGGTCACCTAAGGATGAGGAACATTCACCTGGAGGAACCAATCATGTGATTAGAAGTTTGGAACTTTTGCAGTCCCCAGTGCCTGAACTCTGAATAGGGAAAAGGAATTAGGAGAGGGACTGGAGTCAATCACCAATGGCAATCATGCCTATGTAAAAAAGCATTGATGAAAACCCAAAAGAAAGGGCTGATGAACACCTTTATGTCGAGAGGGTGATCCACCCCAACTCCACAGGGAGAGAAGCTCCTGCATTCAGGATCCTCCCTGACTTCATCCAATCTATCTCTTCATCTGGATGTTCATCTGTATTCTTTATTATATCCTTTAATAAACTGATAAATATAAGTAAGTCTTACCCTGACTTTGAACCTTTCTAGCAAATAATCAAATCCAAATCAGGGGTGCCTGGGTAGCTTCAGTCAGTTAAATATCTGTCTCTTGATTGCAGCTCAAGTCTTGATCCGGGGGTCATGAGTTCAAGCCCCAAGCTGGGCTCCACACGGCATGGAGCCTACTTTAAAAAAAATCAAATCTGAAGAGAGAACATCATGAAAACTTCCAATTTATAGTCACATCAGATAGCAGTTGTGGGTTACCTAGTGCTCTGTACTTGCAATTGGCACCTGAATTGGGGGACAGGGCAAGTCTTGTGGGACTAAGTCCTTAATCTGTAGAATCTAATGCTATTTCTAGGTAGATATGTCAGAATTTAGTAAAAGTGTAGCCCCCCCCCCCTTTGTCACAGAGACTTCAAAATCGTCAGAAATGTTGTGAGTGGGGAAGCTGTGTGGAGAGGAGAATCCTCTCCACAAGAGAAGAACTAGGATTTTCCCTAACACGAAAAGTAAAATTGCTTTTATTTACTGATGGCAAGGCAATGTATGTAGAGAATCCTGAGGAATCTAAAAAACAAAACAAAACAAAATCTGTTAGAACTGGTAAATGAGTTAAGGTCACAGGATACAAAGTCAATACATAAAACACATTGTTTCTAATAATGAACAACTAAGAATTGAAATTTATAATAACATCAACAAATATAAAACACTTAGGAACAAATTTACAGTCAAACTTACAAAATACTCCTGAGAGGACTAAAGAAGAATTAAATAAATGGAGAGAGATATCAAGTCCACAAATCAGAATAGTCAGTATCATTAAAATTTCAATTCTCCCTGGGGCACCTAGGTGGCTCAGTCAGTTGAGCATCAAACTCCCAGCTCTGTGGGAATTCTGCTTCTCTTCCTATCCTTCTGTCCCCCCATGCTCATGTTCTTTTTCTAAAATAAATAAATAAATCTTTGAAAATAAGATTTCAATTCTTCCCAAGTTGATCTATAAATTCAATGCCATGCCAATCAAACTACTAGAAAGACAATTTTTTTTTTTAGTAATTAACAAGTTCATTCTAGAATTTAAATGGAACTATGAAAGACCTAAAATGGCCACAAGCATTTGGAATAAGACTAAGTTGAGAAGACTTATGCTACCTGATTTTAAGACTTAATATAAAGCTACAGTAATCAAAAAGTATGATTATGGAATGAGGATAAACATAGATCAATACAACCAAATAGTCTAGAAATAAAACATATATGCAGTCAACTGATTTTTAACAAACGTTCTTAGGCAATTCAATGGAAAAGGGATAATCATTTCAACAAATGGTGCTGGAACAACCAGATATCTTATATGGTAAAAAAATAAAATTTAATCTTCATATTATACCCAAATATTAACTTGAAGTAGACATAAACCTAAACATAAATACTAAAACTTGTAAAACTTAGAGAAAAAAACAAAGAAGAAAATCTTGCAAGTTTGAAGTTGGTGAAGATTTCTTTAAATAAGTTACAAAAAGGATGAAACATTGGACTTTATAAAAACTAAAACCTCCTGCCTTTTGAAAAAAAATCATAACATATAAATATGATAAAGGGCTAGTATCCAACACACATATATATACAGACTCTTACAATTCAACGTTAGAAGACAACTCAATTTAACAATGGGCAAAAGATTTGAACAAACACTTCACAAAGCAATGTACACAAATTGCTAATAAGCATATCAAAAGATGCTAATATCATTAGTCATAAGGAAAATGCAATTTAAACCATGATCAGATACAAATACCCAAGTAGCAGAATGGCTAACATTTTTTAAAGCTGACAACGCGGAGTGTTTGGGACATGTAAAGCAAATAAAATTCCTGTGTGCAGTTGGTGGGAATGTGAATTGTTATAATCCCTATAGAAAATGGTATGCCAGTTTCTTACAAAGTTAAACATATGCTTACCAAGTGACCTAGCAACTAAACTCTTTTTTTACTCTCCCAAAATGAAAACATATTTCTACACACACAAAAAAATATGTACAAGAATGTTCACAGGTTTGTTTTATGATAGACAAAATCTGCAAACAACTAATATCAACAAGTGAATGATCAAACATAATGTGACTTATTCACACATTGAACTAGTACTCAGCAATTAGAAGGAACAACTTGATGGGATGAACACTGGGTGTTATACTATATGTTGGCAAATTGAACTCCAATAAAAAAAATATACATATAAAATAAATAAATAAATAAATTTTTAGAAAGGGGGAAAAAATAGAAGGAACAAACTATTGTTACACACAACATGAGTAAGTCCCCTAAAGAAGCCAGATAAAGAAGTATCTACTATATATGGTTACATTTGTTCAAAACTCTGGAAAACTAATCTAATCTATGCCAGATAGCAGATCAGTGGTTTTATGAGATAGAAAAGAGTGATTAGCTTGGGAAGTGGAAGAAGGGGAATTTTGGAGTTACAGAAATGTTTTGTGTCTTGAATATGGTGGTAGTAACATGTTCAAAACTCATGAAACTATGTATTTAAAATGAGCGCATTTGATTGTATGTAAATTAGACCTCAATAAAATCAGAAAAAACATAGCAAAGAGATATATAGCATCTTATTGTCAATATAATTTCTCCCAAAATTATGTGGTACATTTCATGCAAGACTTTGGTTTAAAATATGTGTATTTCAAACTTTTTTATTAATTAAATCCTGTCTTTCTACTGGAAAAAATAACATATGTTCTGAAAACAGAAAAATAATGTAACTAAAATGAGAAGGTATGAAGTATTTTTATAGTAGGGAGAAAACCCATATTGTCTAAAAAGGAAATACACACACAAAGAATGAAAATATAGCTTTAAATTTTTAGAATAGTGAAAATACTCTGTATGATATTATAGTGACAGATATGTGTCATTAGGCTTTTTGTCCAAACCCATAGAATGCACAACACCAAGAGTAAAAACCCTAAGGTAAACCATGGACTTTGGATGCTTGCAAAGTGTCAGTATAGGTTCAACAGTGGTTAAAAAATGTAAACGTACCATTCAGGAGAATGAAGCTGTGCATGTGAGGGGACAGGAGGCATATGGGAAATCTCTGTACCTTCCTCTCAATTTTTTTTAAATCTTAAACTGCTCTAAAAATTAAAACCTTTATAAAAATTAATAGAAATTTTTATCTAAAAACAGTAAATTTAATTTTATGCAAATTACTCATCAATAAAAGAAATTGATGGGGAAAAAGTATAACTTCAATTCATAATATTCATGATCATGTTGAAGAAATATCTTCAATCCAGTAATTCCTTCAGCATATTTTTCTCTAGTACATTCAAGTATGGTAAGTATAATACATTTATAAGGCATGTACAGTATGATCCTAGTTCATAAAATTATTTCTATTTATCTACTTGCCCACCACCTACATATCCATAGTTCTGTCTGTGTTCCTAAAGATATGTTTGGAATTATTTTTACCAAGTGCTAAACCTTGTTATCTCTGGCCATTTTGAGTAAATTGTTGCTTTCTCCTTGAGGCCTTTCCTGCATCAACTTACAATTGAATCCTCACCACACTGAGGATTCTCAATCTCTCATCCTAAATTTATTTTTCTCTAGTAAACTCGATCGCCATCTGACATACTATTGTTTTTATTTTAATCCACTTTATTACAACATAATTTATATGCAATTAAATGCATTCATTTAAGTATATGCTTGGTCTGTAGCCTTCTTTTCCTATAATGACTTTGATTTTAGTGTCAGGGTAAGTCTGCCCTGAAAATGA
Organism: Vulpes lagopus; assembly: GCF_018345385.1. Taxonomy (NCBI): domain Eukaryota; kingdom Metazoa; phylum Chordata; class Mammalia; order Carnivora; family Canidae; genus Vulpes; species Vulpes lagopus. The sequence continues at coordinate 12,029,061 of NC_054838.1, forward strand.
CTTGAACTCATAAAATCAGTTTGTAGAAGATTGGTATTATTTTTTCCTTAAATGTTTGGTAGAATTTGCCAAGGAAGCCATCTGAATCTTGATAGTTCTCTTTGTGGGAAAAATTTTAGTTATGTATTTAATTTTCTTGGTTGATAAAGTATTGTTAGTTTTGTCAGTTTAGTAGCTTGTATCTTTCAAGGAATGGGTATATTTTAATTTGCATGCTTTATTTACAGACAAGAATTTGGTCCTGATAATATTCTTTAATATCCTTTTAATAATGAATATCTTTAGTAATGACACTCCAACATTCCTGATATTGCTTGCTAATTTGTGACTTCTCTTTTTATTGATTAGGTTCACTATAACCTTATCAACTTTATATATCTTTAAAAAGAACCGCTTGCAGTTCATTGACTATCATTTGTTCATTTGCTATTATACTGATCTCTGCTCTTATCTTCATAATTTCCTTCCTTTTATTTACTGTGGGCTTAATTTGCTCCTCTTCTTTCTATCTTCTTAAGATGGAGGCTTAGTTCCTTGATCTTAGAACTGCTTTCTTTTCTAACATAAGCATTTAAGCCTATGAATTTCCCACGAAGCAGTTCTTTAGCTCTTTCTTACAAATTGTGGTATATTTTCTTTCCATTTTCATTCAATTCAAAGTATCTTCTCATTTCCCTATGATTCTGTCTTTGACCCATGGGTTACTTAAAACTGTATTTTTAGCTTCCAGTATTTGTCAGTGTTTCAGAAATCTTTCTAGTATGGATTTGTGATTTAACTCCATTGTGGTTGTATAACTTATTCTTTATTGTTTCAATCATTTTAAGACACAAAAGAGTATACACTACATGATTTTTAATTCATTGAGAATTGTTCTATGATCAGGCACATGAGCTCTCCTGTTTAATGTTACATGCACACTCATAGAGAATGTGTATTCTGCTGTTGATGGTGGAGTGTTGCTTTTAGTGTTGTTCCAGTCTTTTCTAGCTCTGCTTATTTTTTGTATACTTCCATTAACTACTGAGAAAAGAGTGTTAAAACATTGCTCTCAGGTATGGCTTCATATATTTTCAAGCTTTCATTGGGAATAAATGGATGGGATGGTTATGTTTCCTTTACAGATTATATCTTGTTATCATGATAGCAATGCTTCTTTTCATCCCTGGTCATGGTCACTGTTCTGAAATCTTTGTCTGACATTCCACTTTAGGGTGATTAAAATTTGCATGGTATATCTCTTTTCAGTCTTTTACTTTTAACCTACCTTTGTATGCAGCCTGACAATCCGTCTTTTAATTAGTGTTCTTAGATGATTTATTGTTTGGGTTTTTTTTTTAAGATTTTATTCATTTATTTGAGAGAGAGAAAGAGTGAAAGCATGAACCAGGAGAGGGGCAAAAAGAGAAGCAGACTCCCACTGAGCAGGGAGCCCAACTTGGGACTCTATCCCAGGGTTCTGGGATCATGACCTGAGCCAAAGGTAGATGCTTAACTGAGGGAGCCACCCAGGTGCCATTATTATTTATATTAGTACTGTTATTGTTGGGTTTTAACTTACTTCCTTGCTATTTGTGCTATCTAAACTTCGTTCTTTTTTTTCCTATTTTTTGATTCATTGAATACTATTACTCCATTTTATCTTTACTATTTGTTGTACTTTACTGGTTCTTCTAAGATTTATAATATACATGTTTAACATATCACAGTATATCTGGAAATAACATTTTTATATTGTGTTTCCCCATATAACATAAAACATAAAAAAACATATAACATAAAACAACAATATACTTCCATTTACCATCCCCGGTTTTCCTTTCAGTGCTCTTGTTAGCATGTTTTAATTCCTCATACATTATAAGCCCCATAACACATTGCTATTTTTGTTGCTATAAACATTTAATTATCTTTTTAAGAGTTAAAAATATTTTAAACATCCATATCACAGGCCCATGTTTCCCCAGCTGTCCACTGAGGGCCCCCAGGACACTGTAGCAAACTCACAGGAACACCATAAGGTATTTGCAATTTTCTAGAAAAACCTAATATTCTACATCCACTGGAAAAGGCATGAACTACTAGCTAGAGATAGTTGATAGCTTTAATACTTGTTACTTGTGATAGCAAGTATCACACAAAAAAATCGGTGTGAAACAGGCAAGGGAGGTGGTGGTCACTGATCTGATTCTAAAGTCTGAAAAAGCATTGCGATACCCAACAGGTGCATGCATACAATAAATAAATAATTGTGGCTATTCAGCTCAAATTAAAATGCTAGATTTTCTTCCAATCTACATGTAGTATTATTTCAAATGGCTACTAGGTGATTCAGACATCAATACCTTAAGTTGTGTGGCCTAACTTTTAATAAAAACAAGGGCTAAGCATTACTTTGAGCCTTTAGATGCTGTGAGGGAAAAAAAAAAAAAATACCGAGCCAGTAAGGATATCATGAATGGAGAGATTTTGAGAATCTCTGCCATTGAATATTATCCAGCCACTAAAAATAATTAGATGTATTTCCAGATGACATGGGAGAGCTTCTATTAAGTATTATCAAGTGAGAAGAGCAAGGTTCAAAAATGTATATATAAAATGAGCCCATTTAAAAAAAAATTTAACAAAATCCTCCAACTTGGGTGGATTTGTATTTGATATCAGATTGCAATTTCCCTCTTTTCTAACTATTTTAAGGAGAATAAGCCTGGTTCACAAAAAAATAACTGAAGTTTTAACTAAAAAAGAAAGGTGTGTTAAATCTAGAACTTGCTGTTGTATAGAATGTGAGCTTAAGACATTTTTATTTAAATATTAAATAAAAGAATGACCCCTAGAAGCTGGAGGAATACTTGGGTTACATTTTTAAAAAGAGAAAAGAAAATAACAATAATAACAACCAAAAAAAAAAAAAAAACCTCTTTATTCAAAAAACTAACCAGAAACTGTGACCAGAAAAGTAAGGATATGTAAATAAGCCTACCTAACCACATCTACAAAGTTTAATGGTTTCCAAGGACAAATTGCTGGGCCAGGAATATCACTACGTCTTCTTCCAAAGTACAGATATTAGAAAGGAAAAAGATGGAAGCCCTGTCATTTTCTTGAGTTTTTTGGGTTTTTTTAACTTATTTCTGTAAATTATACCTCACCAGCAAGTTCATCCACATGAGAAATACCTCTTAATCTCTCCCATGTGGACTTCTTAATATTTTTCTTCAGCAGACAGGAAATTAAACACTCTATATTCTTAGTCACATCAGGACATCAGAGTCCCCATTTTACAATCCAGAGATATTGCATGACCTCTGTTTACTTCAAGATGTAAGCAGCCAGAAGCTTCTGATACATCAGATTTGGTATCTGCAAAAGGAAAGAAAGAGAATAGAAAAAAATATTCCCATATAGGCACTAAATGATACCCATTACCACTACTGCTGAGTTAATCCTAAGGCCCCATAGTCTCTCAGGGGTAAGTTCACATACATCACATCCTATCACTATGCCTGGCACATAATAATGCTCAATAAATCTCTCTCTTTTTTTAAGATTATATTTATTTATTCATGAGAGAGAGAATGAGAGGCAGAGACATAAGTAGAGGGAGAAGCAGGCTCCATGCGGGGAGCCTGATGTGGGACTCGATCCTGGGACTCCAGGATCACACACTGAGCCAAAGGCAGATGCTCAACCACTGAGCCACCCAGGTGTCCCTCAATAAATCTCTTCATTGAGTGAATAAATACATTTTTCCCATTAAACATGGACACTATGGAATTTTCATTCCCTGTGATTTACTTACTTTCATTTAGGACATATGGTATATCCCCCCAGTGCCAAAACATCCAAACAAAAAGACCAAAAAATCAGCCCCAAACTTTGATTATTTTGATTGAGAATCAAAAAAGTTCTGGAATCTGTACTGTCTAAAACAGTACCCATCAGCCATGTGGAAATTTATATTTAAATGTAATAACATTTAAAATTAGTTTCTCAGTTGCCCTACCCAATGTCAAACGTTCAATAACTACATGTGGCTAGTGGCTATAGCATCAGCCAGGTCAAGGACTAAACATTTACATTGATATAGAAAATTCAAAGTTCTGTGGCATGGAAAGTTCAAGATGATTGCCTGAAACTTTTTCATTTCATCTGTGTGTTCTTTTTCTTTTATAAATATATCAGAGGTTCAAGATCTTTTCTAAATATATGGTAGAGTCCCTTATGGAAAATGATTTGGGGAGTCAGTTTTTCCTGTGATCAGGGCTTGTGAAAATTTCTACGAGATTGAGGAGGGCCTATTAATACATGCTGAAGTAGACCTAGTATTCTCTGAGAGCAGAATCCTTCTCTTTGTTCATATTTCTCTTCCCAACAGTCAAGAAATTCCACTTAGTAAAGGCTAAATAATGTTCAGTATATGTATGTATCCCCAAAGATTATACGCTCACATTCCTCTCACATATGACACATTTAGTTCAGATGTTAAAGGCATAGTAGATTCCACTGCATAGGTTGAAAGAAAGGGCTTGCCTATCAGTAGCTTTCTCTTTTTATGAGATATGCCTTTCCCCTTCCGGCTCCAGCGTAGTCAGTCTTTCCTGTCTTCTATAGTACTAGATCTTACTAGATCTCATCTAATGATGGCACCTTCAGAATTTATGATGATTGATCAAATGCCCTAAACTGATGATGAATGTACTAGGCAAAAATAGAATTTATTACCAGCTATGGTCTGAAACGTTTGTTTCCTCTGCCCCTCATTCATATGTTGAAATCCTTGTCCAAATGATTATATTAAAGGGGGGCTTTTGGAAGATAATACTTAAGTCATGAGGGTGGAGCCCGCATGACTGGGATCAGTGTCTCATAATAAAGGCTCCAAAAAGATCCCTAGCCCCTTCCACCATGTGAGGACACAACAAGAAGACAGCCATCTGTTACCCAAGAAATGAGTCCCTGCTTGGCCATGGGTGGCACCTTGATCTTAGACTTCCAGACTCCAAAATTGTGAGAAATAAATTTCTGTTGATTAAAAGCTACTCAATCTATGCATTTTGTTGTAGTAATCCAAATGGACTAAGATGTTTTCCATACTGGTATCCTGAGAGTAAAAAGGGTAGTACAAAGAGTTATCCTGGGACACTAGACAAAACCTAAGGCCACCCAACTGGTTTTGTTCTGATCTTTCAGTAGATTTATGCTATGGTAGACAAAATGTTGTGCACTCCCAAAATTCATATGTTGAAACCTAATCTCCAATATGTTAGTATTTGGAGGTATGGGAGGAGATTAGATCATGAGAGCTTGACCCTCATGATCTAATGGGATTAATGACCACGTGAAAGAGAGTTCCCTCCACACGTCTACCATGTGAAAACAGGCATCTCTGAACAAGCAAATGGGATTTCACGAGACACCAAATCTGCCAGTGCCTGGATCTTGGATTTCTCAGCCTCCAAAATAGTGAGAAATAAATTTCAATTGTTTATAAGCCTCCCAGCCTATGCTATTCTGTTATAGGAGCCTGAACCAGACTAAGATATATGCCTACCTTTGTCTTTAACCTTTTAACTACTAGGAAATGTTAAATTTTCCTGGGTTTTTTGGACCATGGTTTCAATGAGTTTCAGACATTCTCAACAATAGCCACACATATATATCTGGCTACACATATAGCCAGATTTGTGAATTCATCATGCTCATTGGGCTCATGTTATTTATGTTCATTGATTAATATAATCCATGTTTTACTCTTGTTTTGGCAGCAATTAATTACAGAGGCTTATATCATCGAAGTCTATACAACAGTGCCAAATGAGGACTTCTCATGGTTTGTCAAGCTGCCTGATATCCTAAGATAAAGCCTTTGGTCAGGACTTTGTTAAAAATGGCAAATAAAAGCCTTGAGCAAGGCCATTAGGATGTTCCCATGAGAACATAACTCTGATTGGACCTTAGGTAAAAGGAGGTAGCAGGAGGAGGAAGTTTGTTCAAAAAAGGATGATCCTGAGGTCATCCTTGCCTAAAAGCCATGTTACTAGACTCTAGTCTAGCCAGTCATTGATTGGGAGAGGATCCTTGGTCAGATAATTTTTTTAATATCAGAAAAGATTGATTTGCATTCCGTAAATATCTTCCAGTTCATTTAAATTAAAAAGTGTTCCTTCTTTGGCATTCTTCCCCTGGCTACATTAGCAAAGGAGAGCTCAATCCATGACTCAGCCAGCCTGCCTAGGAGCACTGATGTGATGCCTCCTCTCCGACCCTCACCTTCCCTTAAGGAATAGTGAGGAGGTAGTTCTCAGGAATCACTAAAAGTCTCTCAGGAAAAAAAAAAAAAAAAAAAAGAAAGAAAGAACTGTCTCTCAGAACACAGAGCCTTCCTTATAACCATTTATCATGTCTTTCAGTGCTCAGCAAAGAGAAATAGCTCCCTGCATTTGCTCTTAAAGGGACTAAAAAAAAAAAAAAAAAAAACAAGTAATGGTTGTCCACGGATTTGATCACAATAGGGATATTTAATGGAACAGGAAGCGAAGGATTTTAGTGTTTCATGTAAGTTATCCCAGTATGCAATGTGGAATGGGTGCCTGGAGAAATGTGAGTCTCTAGTAAGGGCTTTGACATTTCTGTATGCAGAATGGCAGCACTTTCAATAGGAAATAGTGTTGCAGTGCTCAAGTGAGAGCTTCTTTCTTGCCCTTTGGGAACTGCTCCTCCAGGACTCATCCTTAAGTGCAGCATCAGATGAGAGTGTCTGGTGGGTTCTTTTAGTTCTTGAATGGCAGCAGCACTGGCCTGGGCCATGGGTGTCACCCCACAGAGCTCCTCCAGCACAGAGTGATGCAACTAGCACAAATATACCTCCTTTGCACATTCTATTATGTGCACTCACATTTGTGTTTCATCACAATGGAGGAAAAAAAAGCCTAAGATGGGGCAACCTAGTTGATAATATAAAATATAATTATATAAATATAAGTATAAAACTACACAAGAATATATGGCATTCCTAAGCGGTAATAAATTGAAAAGTAAGGGCTTTGTCCTCTATTGGGTATTCATAACCACAAAGCTAAAAAAAAAATTTTTTTTGTAGAAGATCATGTATGTTTTAAGATCTACAGAGCCTTCCTAGCACCAAGAGAAACAATACTTTCTTTCAGTGATGGATGAAATTCCACTATCAGAGAGCTATTCATTTCCTTTAAGCCTTATCCATGGCAGGATGGGAATATTCAGAGTACTTGGCTATTATGATGGGAATGGTGTCAGCTAATAAGGATCCTTCCAACTCTCTCAGTCAGCTAGAAAACAAACAAAAAATCACTGTTTCCACACTTTATTTGTTTTGCCTATGCTCCTTTGTCAAAGATCAGTTGCGTATGTTTAGCGGGATCTGTTCCTGGGCTCCCAATTCTGTTCTATTAATCTGTCTTGATTACTATAGTTTTATAACAAATCTTGAAGTCAGTCTCAATCCTCCAACTTTGTTCTTCTTCAAGGTAATTTCTGCCCCTCCATTTAAATGTTAGAATGAGTTTGTCAGTGTTGATAAAATAATTTGCTGACATTCTGTTTGGGATTGCACCAAATCAATAGATAAATTTGGGAAGAATAGATATCTTGACAATATTGAGTTTTCCTAACCCTGAATATGGAATATCTCTCCATTTACTTAGTTATTTTTTTATTTCATTCATCAGAGTTTTGTAGTTTTGCTCATATAGACCTTATACATATTTTGTATAGGCATAGATCTATGCCTAAGTATTTTATTTTGAGGGGTGTAAATGTAAACAGTATCGTGTCTTTAACTTCAAAATCCACTTGTTCATTGTCCGTATATACGAAGACAAATGACTTTTCATATTAACCTTACATCCTACAAGCTTGCTATAAACATTTACTAGTTTCAGGGGTGTTTTTTTCCTTCCAATGTGTATGCCTTTTATTTCCTTTTCTTACCATATTGCATGAGCAAGGACTTACAGTTTGATGTTGAAAAGAAGTGATGAATGGAAACATCCTTGCCTTGTGCCTGATATTAGTAGGAAGGCTTTAAGTTTCACAGGATTAAGTGTTATGTTACTCTAGGCTTTTCTAGACAGTCTTTATCAAATTAAGGAAGTTACCCACTATCCTTACTTTCCTGAGAATTTTTATCATGAATGAGTGTTGGATTTTGTCAAATGCTTTTTCTCCATCTATTGATATGATCATGGGATTTTTGTTCTTTAGACTGTTGATATGATGGATTACATTGATTTTCTTGACACTTCCCTACAGGTAGGGTCTAAAATGCGAGGATCTAAAAGCAAATTTTGTCCAATTAGATGCCTTATGTGGAACTGGAAGGACAGTTCTATTTTTCTGCACTGCCATTTCCTGCAGGAGGGCACAATAAAAAAGCCAGGGGTTCTATAGCAACTTTCCAGATCCCAGCCTTTTGTGAGTGTTGACAGGCAGTTGTGGCAGCTCCAGGCAGCAATTTCCTGACCCATGGATCACAGCCTTCATGGAATTTTTTTTGTCTTTATGATTCTCCACCTTTCTGATCATGGTAAACCTAGTCTCCTCCAGAACTTTAAACATTATTTTTTTTAAGATTTTATTTATTTATCCGTGAGATAAATAAATATCCATGAGAGACAAATAGAGAGAGAGATAGGCAGAGGGAGAAGCAGGCTCCATGCAGAGAGCCCAATGTGGGACTCGATCCTGGGTCTCCAGGATCACGCCCTGGGCTGAAGGCAGCGCTAAACCGCTGAGCCACCCAGGCTGTCCTCAAATATTATTTTTTAACGTCTAATTCTTGTATGAAAATTCTTCCTGCCTAGGATACCTCAAGTAGCTTCTATTTCGAAAACTGAATAGGAACTTTCACAGATGTGAATAAGCATGCCTACTGGGGAGAGGGAATGAAGCAAGGGAGGGAATAAAATTCCTCATGAAAACATGAGCTCTAAAACATGGTGAGAAAACAAGGCTGACAAGGAAATCAGTCCTTTTTCATATGTGACTGAAAGATGGTTTCCCTTAAAATTGCTTCTTTGAAAAAAGTTTATTGGTAGGTCAAGCTGGCCTTTCTCACAAAAATACAATAAAAAAAATCATCATTGTACCTTCCAACTAATATCCAAGTAAATCTCATTGCCACTACAAAATGTCTTTCATTTGATTTTTTGTTCTATATCACCTTATTCAGCCCTCACCATTTTAATAAAATAAATAAGATTAGAAGCCATCTTATAGCTATTTTAGTTAAGTGTTGCTATTTTCTACATACAAAGAGGCCAAGTCGATATGATTTCTTAATAATGATCTATACACAATCTAATGGCTACACATGATCTAATGTTACCCCACACCTCATAGGACTGCAGAGGAAAAAACAATAAATGTCACAAGGTAATTTTAGACTTTTAATGGTTAACACACATGACAAAGTAGGAATAAAGTTTCTCAATAACCTCCCCTTGACCTGCTTCATCACCTGAAGAAACCTAGAATCTCTAACTTCCTACAGAGACAGAAGAAAAGATTTCTTAGTAGCATTTTAGCAAGTGAAAACTCCTGACCTTGTGAGGCAAAAAACAAGTTCTTCCCATCTTTAACACAATGCAAAGCAGTGACAAGGAGAAACCAGTCATTTTCTTCCAAGTGGTCTCTGCTCAGTCCTTGGGCTCCTTGAGGAGCCCATCCATATATTATCATTTTAACTGGAGGTCTCTCCAAGGATGACACCCAGTGGGCTGAAGAGAAGTTAGGCACTGATAGCTTAAGTGTGTTTGATTATGGCTTAAAGGTGTGCTGAAGACAACTGGACCAGGGTTGAGGGGCTTCCAAGGGTCTTGAAGATTCTCTGAGATCTTTGGCTTTGACGCCAAAGACTGACTTGGCTCTGAACATCTGACAGCTCATTGTTCTCTTACAATCTTCAGGGACCAATTATATACCTGCCTGGAAATGAAAACAACTTCTACTTGTGTCCTCAGAGCCCAAATATCCAGGGACACACCTCTCATAAGATTGTAACCTGGATCACTGGGTTCATCCCACATGGTGGATTTGGGTCTTCACCATGGCTGCGCCTCATCAAAGCATTTCTTTGATTTCTTCTTGCATTTCAAGAACATCCACTCATCAGGTCTGCCTACCTGCAGACCTCCCTTAAACCAGACAAAGCTGAGGAGGAGAGACCAAGAAACTTGCCTCTGGATGACTGACATAGGTGTCACAACAATTCATTCTTGCCACTGTGACCATGATGGAATTCTCAGTCGATGTCTGTAGGCTCTGCATTCACACACAGCTCTCACATGCTGGGCTGCTTTCTGTTGTTGCCCTGAGCACAAGTTAGTTGAGGCTGTTGTGGAAGACCATGGAGTTCCTGACCAATATTTGTAAATGCTCTCTCAGTATCTGTTTGCTCTGTGTTTACACATAATTCTGGTAAACTCTGATTCTGTTCCCTTCAGCACAGATCAATTGCATAGATGTCCCAAAACCCATTTTATAGTTATTGACCAATATTTACAGGTTCACATTCAGTGCCTATAGACTCTTTTGTTCCTATAACATTCGGCAAAGCTTGGGTCTTGTTGTTTATTTCATTGCATACCAATTAGCATAAGAGTGGGTGGGTTTGCAAAAGACAGTCAATTGACACAAGCAAGAAGTAACTTAATGTGGCAACTTAATGTGAAAAGATTAAACAACCATGAGATTATATAGATATTAGACCTCAAAAAGAAAGATAGCGTGATATCATCTAGGTTGAGGTGACTGACCCTACACATCTTATAGGCCCTAAGAGCAGATAGTTTAATGCCCAAAACATTAAGTGATATTTTTATGATGGTGTCAATAAATCCTCAAGAAAGGTTTTACATTATATTCAGCTTATTTTATTAAAGGATGGGAGCATATAACGCATTTTATCCAACTTTCCATACAAATTGATATAATTTGGCACCTGAAGGGGTAATCTTTTGTTACAATGATAATAACAGCCACTACTCTTGAGTGCCTCCTTCATGCTAGGCAATGTGCCAGATATTTAATAAAAAATTGTCATTAATCCTACCAAGTAATGATGCTACCACCTAGCCAGCCATGGATCTTAAGAGTTTGGGGAGGTAAATTCATTCTGTTACAGCCAAGGTAATTGATTTTTACTTTGAGAATTAAAGACTTTCTTTTTTAAAAAAGGAGAAGAATGTATAATGATTTCAGTCAATTTACTGTACTAAACTGATATAATTTGGAACTTGAAAGATAAGCTTTCGTAATACTACTACTACTAACGATAATAATAAAAGTCACCACTCTTAAATATCTGCTCCATGCCAAGCAATGTATCTGATCTTTCACATAAATATCTTAACTCCAGACAGGTGGTTATTACTATTCACATTTTACATGGTGAGAAACACTTTGTCTAGGGGACTATCATCTGCTTTAGGGCAATAGGTGAGTGATGGAGCCAAGACTCAACTCCACTTGCATAAGAACCTAAAGCCAGACTCTTCCCAATCCCAGACCACTCCAGTTAGAAAGGAAATCCCCTTAACTGCACCTTATGGTTCCTGAACACTGCCCTAAAGGAGTCACCTCTGCAAAGAGCTTTCTGGTATAGTGGAAAGGTTCCTATTTCTATCCCTCTTTACCATGGAACAGTGTTCTCAGCCAGGAGGAAGAGAGTTCTACATCCTGTAAATCTGAGGCAAGGAAGAATTTTAATCATCTAAGAGGAGCCCTGCCAAAGTAGTTCCTTGTTGTCACCAGCTGAGTCCATCCACCTCTCAGGGTGATCTGGCCCTTCTCCACCACATTCAGCTCTTGCCCTGGCAGCTGAAGACACCCTAAACATGGTCTCTGGACTTGGAAGGAACCTCTCCTGGTGCCCACAGGAAAGGTGCTGTGCAGTTAGGAGAGCATCCCCAGGGCAAGTTGACTCCACTGGGTTCTCTTACTTTCCTACAGTGAGAGTCCCAGAAGACTCCATGAACACAAAATATCATTCTTTCCTTCTTCCATAAATGTCTTTCTCATGCCTTCTGTACCCTAAAATCCACTGACATCACCTCCCAGATTCTAGACTTTTTTTTTTTTATGATAGTCACAGAGAGAGAGAGAGAGAGAGAGAGAGAATGGCAGAGACACAGGCAGAGGGAGAAGCAGGCTCCATGCACTGGGAGCCCGATGTGGGACTCGATCCCGGGTCTCCAGGATCCCGCCCTGGGCCAAAGGCAGGCGCCAAACTGCTGCGCCACCCAGGGATCCCCTAGATTCTAGACTCTTAGTGGCAGTTGATATGTCCCACTTAGGGGACAAGGAAACCTACATCAAAGCTCCATAAACCCTGATGTCTGACTGTAATAATCACCTTCTCTCTTGATGGTGGGAACACATTAGAGAGCTTCCCCAACCTTGGGTGGTGGAAAGTCTTAGGGTTCATGTGCACCCACACATTTTAACACTTCTCAATTGCCTGCTCAACCTCAGTGAAGTCTCTAAATACCAGATACAGATTTTTTTAAAGTGGTTTTTTTTCCAGGTGGGTTTTAACCAGCCAGTGCTCATTTAGCAGTCTTGCTGTTTGGTTATTGCCAAAGAAGTCTAGCAGAGGCATCTAAAGCATGGGGCTCAAAGTCCATGTCCCAACTTCAGGGTTGATTTAATAGCATCATAGGTCTCTAGCAAGGCCTGGAGTGGTATAATGACAAAACTCTCCATTTCCCACCTCTACTGGAGTTGCACCCAATCGGCACCAATTTGTTCTATAGCTCCCCTTTTTCTGTAGCACATGTGAACAGGACTATTGCAGGACACATACCACATTGGAAGTTGCTAAGGGAAGAACATCTTATACTTGAGATTTCATGATTTCTAGACACACCCTCTGCATGGATTGAATGCAGACAGCCGTACAGGTCATGTTTGGAGGACTCCCTTTCCAACAGAAAAGGCACAGAGAATCACACTTGGTCTCTCACACCCTGCCCACATCCTTATCAGGGACTCTATAACTTCTCTATTCAGCCACTTTCTGGCTATAGCCCACAGCAGCCTCTTTCTCCAAACTTCTAGCACTAATAGTCCTTGCCTATCAGCCTAGCATTTTCTTATTGCAGTAGGTAGAATAATGACCCACACCCTCACACCCAGAAATGGACATGTCCTCATTTTCATCTCTAGAAACTCTGAATATGTTACTCACATAACAGAAGGGACTTTGAAGATGTGATTAAATTGAAGACATTGAGATGGATAGATTGTTCCGGATATGATGTACAGGAAGTCAAATATTAAGTGACCTGGTATTTTAAAAAGTCTTTTGAAGATGGCATAAAGTTTAAAGCACATTTCTAGAAAATCAGAATTATGAATTTCTGAATCTCCTGCTCTAGTATATTTGTGTAACAAATGTGGAAATTAGGGCCTCAATGGTTTTCCCAAAGTCATGTCCTTGGTGTTAGGATAGGAATTAGTACCCTATTTCCTGACTCCCTGCATTCTTTCCATTACCCCCTCCCTGACTGCATTCCCTGGCAAAGTGAAACACTTTACAAAATCAACCACAATTTCAGAAAAGATGAAACAATGAATAATGCAAATAGAAAAAGTTTAATCATTTAAATTTGTGTTTGAACATTGAAGCATCTTAAATTTTTATTTTACAAATGTTGTTATGAATTGATTTTGATTTTATTATTTAGCAATTTACCTATCTTAAATGGCAGCACTGACATTTATTTTCCTGCTGCAAAATTGTCAATCTCCCAAATGTTCTTCCAGGAATTTTAAATGATTTATGCCCTGTCATTGAACCACTCACTACAAATCACATTAGCCCTGAAGCAGACAGACATGCCCATGTCTTCCTCTGAGTCAGTGCCAGGGACCAGACCTCTTACCGGATATGGCCAGAGAGATAAGCCATGTTCAGGTATCTCAGAGCCTCAGTAGCAACTGGAAAATATAATTAAGTCAAGCCAAATACTCTTATCATCACCTTGCCCATAAAACAAAGATAATATCCATTTTATTAGACTTTTGAGACTATGAGAGATATTGACTACACAGTGCCTGGTACACAGCTGGGACTCAATTGATGGTAGTTGTAATATTTATATATTGTTTTGCTTTGTTTTATATATAACTTTTCATATTGACTGCGCATGCAGTCTCTTCCAGATAATTTTATATCTAGATTATTATCATTTTTATTTTTTAAAATATTTTATTTATTTGAGAGAGATAAAACGAGAGACAGAATGAGAATGGGTGGAGGGACAGAGTAGGAAGGGCAGAGAGACAGCAGCAGAGGGAGAGGGAGGAGCAGACTTGCGGCTGAGCAGGGAGCCCAATGTGGGGCTCAATCCAAGACCCTCGGATCATGACCTGAGCCGAAGGCAGACACTTAACTGACTGAGCCACCCAGGTGCCCCTTATATCTAGATTATTAAGAAAGCATTTTCCACTACTTCCTCCAATGTTTACAGAGATCTACCTGTTTAAAGGTCTCCGCAAAATCCCCACCAGGGGGCATGTGGGTCACTTAGCCCATGAAGTGTTTGCCTTCATGGGTGTGGTCCCAGGGTCCTGGTATTGAGCCCTGCATAGGGCTCCCTGCTCAGGGAGGAATCTACTTCTCCCTCTTCTTCTGCTCCTATCCCTGCTCATTCTCTCTCTCTCTCTCTCTCTCTCTCTAAATAAATAAATAAATAAATAAATAAATAAAATCTTCTTTAAAAATTCCTCACCAGGGTTCACTTCCTGCCTCTTTGTCAGACAATTCTGCTCTCCTTCCCCCAGTAAAGGCATCTCTGAACTCTAAACATGTTTAAGGAAAATGATTCAAAAGCCTTGAATCTCTTCTTATGTTTAGCAGTAAAATCACTGATATAAATCTTTAGTTCCTACCCTTCTTTACATAATACAATCAATACTTTAAGACTTTAATTTTTTGGAGAAATTTTAAATTCACAGCAAAATTGAGAGAAAGGTGCAGAGTTTTCCATAATCCCCTTGCACTTACAAATGCATTGAAGGACATACCCCAGTATCAACATCTCCCACCACCGTGGTTAGTTTGGTGCAATTGATGAACCTATAGTGACATTAACCCAAAGTTCATATTTTAATTTTAGGTTCACTCTTGCTATTGCATCTGTTATAGGGTTGGACAAATCTGTAATGACACGCACCCATCACTATAGTATTATATAGTGACTGATATTAATTTGGAAAAAATCTTAATCTCAATCTCTTTTGTTCCTTTCTTCTCTTTCTGATATTCCTATTACATATATGTTAGACCTTAGGTGTTGTCCCACAGTGCATGGCTATTCTGATTTTTCAGTCTTTGTTCTCTTTGCTTTTTAGTTTTAGAGGATTTCTTTTTTTACATGTAAGTATATTTTTATTGAAGTTCGATTTGCCAACATATAGTATAACACCCAGTGCTCACCCCATCAAGTGCCCCCTCAGTGCCCGACACCCAGTCATCCTATTCCCACCCCCCCACCTCCTCTTCCACTACCCCTTGTTCATTTCCCAGAGTTAGGAGTCGCTCATGTTCTATCTCCCTCTCTGAAATTTCCCACTCATTTTCTCTCCCTTCCCCTATAATCTCTTTCACTATTTTTTATATTTCCAATATAATCAAAATCATATAATGATTGTCCTTCTCCGATTGACGTATTCCACGCAGTAAAATACGCTCCCTCAGTAAGGACATAGACGTTGAAGCAAATGGTGGGTATTCGTCGTTTCTAATGGCTGAGGAATATTCCATTGTATACATAGACCACATCTTCTGTATCCATTCATCTTTCGATGGACACCGAGGCTCCTTCCACAGTTGGCTATTGTGGACATTGCTGCTATAAACATCGGGGTGCAGGTGTCTCAGCTCTTCACTGCAAATGTATCTTTGGGGTAAATCCCCATTAGTGCAATTGCTGGGTCGTAGGGCAGATCTATTTTTAACTCTTTGAGGAACCTCCACACAGTTTTCCAGAGTGGCTGTACCAGTTCACATTCCCATCAACAGTGCAAGAGCGTTCCCTCTGGTGTGTGAGGTGTGAGGTGGTATCTCCTTGCAGTTTTGAATTGTGTTTCCTTGATGGCAAGTGATGTGGAGCATTTTCTCATGTGCTTGTTGGCCATGTGTGTCTTCTCTGGTGAAATTTCTGTTCATGTCTTTTGCCCATTTCATGATTGGATTGTTTGTTTCTTTGCTGTTGAGTTTAATAAAATAAGTTCTTTATAGATCTTGGATACTAGCCCTTTCTCTGACAGGTCAATTGCAAATATCTTCTCCCATTCTGTAGTTGTCTTTTAGTTTTGGTGACTGTTTCTTTTGCTGTGCAGAAGCTTCTTATCTTGATGAAGTTCCAATAATTCATTTTTGCTTTTGTTTCTCTTGCCTTCATGGATGTATCTTGCAAGAAGTTGCTGTGGCCAAGTTCAAAAAGGGTGTTGCCTGTGTTCTCCTCTAGGATTTTGATGGACTCTTGCCTCACATTTAGATCTTTCATCCATTTTGAGTTTATCTTTCTGTATGGTGTAAGAGAATGGTCTAGTTTCATTCTTCTGCACATGGCTGTCCAATTTTCGCAGCACCATTTATTGAAGAGACTGTCTTTTTTCCAGTGGATAGTCTTTCCTCCTTTGTCGAATATTAGTTGACCATAAAGTTGAGGGTCCACTTCTGGATTCTCTATTCTGTTCCATTGATCTATGTGTCTGTGTTTGTGCCAGTACCACACTGTCTTGATGACCACAGCTTTGTAGTACAACCTGAAATCTGGCATTGTGTTGCCCCCAGCTATGGTTTTCTTTTTTAAAATTCTCCTGGCTATTCAGGGTCTTCTCTGATTCCACACAAATCTTAAGATGATTTGTTCCAACTCTCTGAAGAAAGTCCATGGTATTTTGATAGGGATTACATTGAATGTGTAAATTGCCCTGGGTAGCATTGACATTTTCACAATATTAATTCTTCCAATTCATGAGCATGGAATATTTTTCCATCTCTTTGTGTATTCCTCAATTTCTTTCAGAAGTGTTCTGTAGTTTTTAGGGTATAGGTCCTTTACCTCTTTGGTTAGGTTTATTCCTAGGTATCATATGTTTTTGGGTGCAATTATAAATGGGATTGACTCCTTAATTTTTCTTTCTTCAGTCTCATTGTTAGTGTATAGAAATTCCACCGACTTCTGGGCATTGATTTTGTATCCTGCCACACTGCCAAATTGCTGTATGAGTTCTAGCAATCTTGGGGTGGAGTCTTTTAGGTTTTCTATGTACAGTATCATATCATCTGGGAAGAGGGAGAGTTTGACTTCTTCTTTGCCAATTTGAATACCTTTTATTTCTTTTTGTTGCCTGATTGCTGAGGCTAGGACTTCTAGTACTATGTTGAATAGCAGTGGTGAGAGTGAACATCCCTGTCTTGTTCCTGATCTTAGGAGAAAGGCTCCTAGTGTTTCCCCATTGAGAATGATATTTGCTGTGGGCTTTTTATAGATGGCTTTTAAGATGTTGAGGAATGTTCCCTCTATCCCTACACTCTGAAGAGTTTTGATTAGGAATGGATGCTGTATTTTCTCAAATGCTTTCTCTGCATCTATTGAGAGGATCATATGGTTCTTGTTTTTTCTTTTGCTGATATGATCAGTCACATTGATTGCTTTATGAGTGTTGAACCAGCCTTGTATCCCGGGGATAAATCCCACTTGGTCATGGTGAATAATCTTCTTAATGTATTGTTGGATCCTATTGGCTAGTATCTTGTTGAGAATTTTTGCATCCATGTTCATCAGGGATATTGGTCTATAATTCTCCTTTTTGGTGGCGTCTTTGTCTGGTTTTGGAATTAAGGTGATGCTGGCCTCATAAAATGAGTTTGGAAGTATTCTGTCCCTTTCTTTCCTTTGGAACAGCTTTAGTAGAATAGGTATTATTTCTTCTGTAAAGGTTTTGTATAATTCCCCTGGGAAACCATCTGGCCCTGGACTTTGGTGTCTTGAGAGGTTTTTGATGATGCTTCAATTTCCTCCCTGGTTACTGGCCTGTTCAGGTTTTCTATTTCTTCCTGTTCCAGTTTTGGTAATTCGTGGTTTTCCAGAAATGCATCCATTTCTTCTGGATTGCCTAATTTATTGGTGTATAGCTGCTCATAATATGTTTTTAAAATCATTTGTATTTCCTTGATGTTGGTGGTGATCTCTCCTCCTTCATTCATGATTTATGTCTTTTCTCTTCTTTTTAATAAGGCTGGCTAATGGTTTATCTATCTTATTCATTCTTTCAAAGAACCAACTCCTGGTTTTGTTGATCTGTTCTACAGTTCTTCTGGTCTCTATTTCATTGAGTTCTGCTCGAATCTTTATTATCTCTCTTTATTTGCTGTTCTTTCTCCAGTTCCTTTAGGTGTGAGGTTAGCTTGTGTATTTGAGTTTTTTCCAGTTTTTTGAGGGATGCTTGTATTGAGATGTATTTCCTTCCTAGGACTGCTTTTGCTGTATCCCAAAGATTTTGAACTGTCGTATCTTCATTTTCATTAGTTTCCATGAATCTTTTTAATTCTTCTTTAATTTCCTGGTTGACCCATTCATCTTTTAGAAGGATGCTCTTTAACCTCCAGGTGTTTGAGTTTCTTCCAAATTTCTTCTTGTGATTGAGTTCTCGTTTCAAAGCATTGTGGTCTGAAAATATGCAGGGGACAATCACAATCTTTTGGTATCAGTTGAGATCTAATTTGTGACCCAGAATGTGGTCTCTTCTGGAGAAAGTTCCATGTGCACATGAGAAGAGTGTGTATTCATTTGTGTTCAGATGGAAAGTTCTGTAATTATCTGTGAAATCCATCTGGTCCAGTGTATCATTTAAAGCTCTTGTGTCTTTGGTGATGTTGTGCTTAGAATATCTGTCATTTGCAGAAAGTGCTGTGTTGAAGTCTCCTACTATTAGTGTTTTATTACCTATGTCTTTACTTTGGTTATTAATTGATTGATATATTTGACAGCTCCCACATTAGGGGTATAAATATTCATGATTTTTAGGTCTTCTTGTTGGATAGACCCTTTAAGTATGATACAGTGTTCCTCTTCATCTCTTACTACAGTCTTTGGGATATACTTTAATTTATATGATATGAGGATTGTTACCCCAGCTTTCTTTTGAGGACCATTTGAATGGTAAATGGTTCTCCAACCTTTCATTTTCAGGCTGGAGGTGTCCTTAGGTCTAAAATGAGTCTCTTGGGATGCCTGGGTGGCTCAGCAGTTGAACTTGCCCTGCCTTTGGTTCAGGGTGTGATCCCAGTCCTGGGATCGAGTCCCACATCAGGCTTCCTACATGGAGCCTGCTTCTCTCTCTGCCTGTATGTCTGCTTCTCTCTCTGTGTCTCTCATGAATAAATAAATAAAATCTTAAAAAAGAAGAAATCTAGAACATATTTATAAAAAAATAAATTAATTAAATAAAATGAGTTTCTTGTAGACAGCAAATAGATGGGTCTTGTTTTTTTATCAGTCCGAAACCCTGCATTTTTTGATGGGATCATTAAGTCCATTCACGTTCAGAGTTACTACTGAAAGATATGAATTTAGTGTCATCATAATACCTATTCAGTCCCTGTTTCTGTGGATTATTTCTTTGGGATTTCTTCTTTCTTTTACAGGGTCCCTCTTACTATTTCTTACAGAGCTGCTTTGGTGGTCACACATTCTTTCAGTTTCCACCTACCTTGGAAGCTCTTTATCTCTCCTACTATTCTGAATGAGAGCCTTGCTGGATAAAGTATTCTTGGCTGCATGTTCTTCTAATTTAGGTCCCTGAATATATCATGACAGCCCTTTCTGGCCTGCCAGGTCTCTGTGGAGAGGTCTGCTTTTAACCTGATATTTTTCCCCATATAAGTTAAGAATCTCTTGTCTCTCACTGCTTTAAGGATTTTTCTCTTTCTCTTTGGAATTCGCAAGTTTCATTATTAAATGTCAAGGTGTTGAATGGTTTTTATTGATTTTGGCAGGGGGAACCTCTCTATCTCCTGGATTGAATGCCTATTTCCCTCCCCAGATTAGGGAAGTTCTCAGCTATGATTTGCTCAAATATGCTTTTTGGCCCTCTGGCCCTCTTGGCATTTTCTGGAACCCCAATTATACATAGATTCTTCCATCTGAGGCTGTCATTTATTTCCCTTAAACTTCTTCATGATCTTTTAATTGGTTTTCTCTTTTTTCCTCAGCTTCCTTCCTTGCCATCAACTTGTCTTCTATATCGCTCATTCTTTCTTCCACCTCATTAACCCTCATCGTTAGGACATCCAGTTTGGATTGCATTTCATTTAATTGATCTTTAATTTTGGCCTGATTAGATCTAAATTCTGCAGTCATGAAGTCTCTTGATTCCTTTATGCTTTTTTCTAGAGCCACCAGTAGCTTTATAATTGTGCTTCTGAATTGGCTTTCTAACATCAAATTGTAATCCAAATTCTGTAACTCTGTGGCAGAGAGTACTGTTTCTGATTTTTTCTTTTGTGCTTAGTTCTTCTTTCTAGTCATTTTGCTCAGTGCAGAGTGGCTGTATGAGTGGGCTGAGTCAAAAATATCAACCACAACCTAAGTAAATTTCACCCTAGATGATTCTGTCAAGGTCAGAGACCAGAAATTAAAAAGAAAGATCAGAACAAAATAAAACAAAAGGACCACTAAAGTGAAAAACAAATTTTAAAACAAAGTAGTAAAAAATAAAAGACTAAGAATCCCAAAGAAGAAGAGGAAAAGAAAAGGAGAAGAAAAAAAAGTGGGGGGGGGGGACTGGGAGATAGTGGTGGTGATGAAGCTGTAGTGGAGGGAGAATGTAGCCTACCCGAGGGATCCTAGGTCATAATCCTCTTGGTTCTGAGTATTAAGTTCTGTATGTTAGAAGATGCTCAGTCCCAAATTTACATAAACCAGCAATACTTGTAGAGAGCCCCACCATTGACCACCAAAACATAAATGAGATAAAAGAAGAGGGCAGAATGGGAGTGAAGAGAGAATATAATCTCACAGAATGAACCAGCATAGTATTCCACTTGGTTCTGGGTGCATGCTGGTCATATTTTAGAAGGTATTAACTTCCACCATTGTACAACAAAACGAGGCAGAGAAAACAAAAACACAAAGCAAAAAAACATATCTCATATATCTCCCAAAATTAAATTGAGTATGTTGAAAGGAATCTAGAAGTGGAAAATATATCTAAGACATCTAATTATAGATATATGAAAGTCAAAAAGGAAGAAACTTATAAATGAAAAGGTGCTAAAATATTGTAGTTAAAGTGGGAAAAGAAAAAATATTGGAAATTTTTAGTCTGATATAAAAACAAGTTATACTGGAAAAAGGGGGGGAGAGGAGGGTTACTCTCTAGTTCTATATACTGTAAATCCCTTGACTTCCCCTGGAGCTTTCCAGCGCTGCTCGGCCAAGAACTTGCTCTTCCCTGTCCTCCCAGCTGGTCTTCTGGGAGAGGGGCCTGCTGTGCTGATTCTCAGGTGTGTGCACCTGGGGGAGATGCCACCCCCCCCCCGCCGGGTGCTGGGCTCAGTGGGAGCTGTTGACCCCGTGAGGCCTCTGTCCCCTGGTGGCCCCAGGTCTCCCAGGGACAGGGTGACACCAGGAGGAACAACCACACTGGCAGCGGCCAGCTCTCCAGCACTGGAGTCAGCTTCCCCAGTAACTACTGCAGTCTCCCAGTCTACACTGGCTGGGTGCTCCCGGGGCGGGGGGGTGCTGACCTGCACAGCTCGGGGTGCCCAGCGGCAGGAGCATCCTCGCTGTCCTGGGCCCTCCCTGCCTCCGCCTGTCCTGGGGGTAGCACAGGATGCTGGGCTGTGTCCCCTGGCACCCTGGGATCCAGGCCTGTGCAGCTGGAATCGGGCTCCTGGAGGGGCCCGAAGGCAGCAGGGCACTGCCCCCTCCACCCGGAGCCCCCACCTGACCGACCCGCTTCTCCCCGGGGCCCCACCAGGCGCGGGCTCCAGCCCTTTACTGTGCTCGGCAGCGTGTGGGTGCGCTCTCCCCCCGGCGCCCCTCCTCTGTTAGTGACCCCAGGAACCTGGGGGGCCCACCGCCTCTCCTGCGGTCCTGCCCGGTTTCCCTGCTGAGCGCCTTTCCCTCCGGGAAGAATCCGGTGCAGATTGTTAAAGCTCCCGCTTCTCGGGGGCGGGCTCTGCTGTCCCCAGGCTCCCACCGCCCCGCTTAGCCCGGCTCCTCGCGGGGCCCCTCCCCCACTGGATTCTTTTTTTTTTTTTTTTCTGCCTTCCTACCTTGCAAGAAGCAAAAACCCTTCTCTCTGTAGCGTTCCAGCTGTTCTCTCTTTAAATCTCGGGTCGAGGGATCCCTGGGTGGCGCAGCGGTTTGGTGCCTGCCTTTGGCCCAGGGCACGATCCTAAAGACTCAGGATCGAATCCCACGTCGGGCTCCCGGTGCATGGAGCCTGCTTCTCCCTCTGCCTGTGTCTCTGCCTCTCTCTCTCTCTGTGTGACTATCATAAATAAATAAAAATTAAAAAAAATAAATCTCAGGTCGAATTCGTAGGTGTTCAGGATGTTTGGAAAGTTATCCAGGTAAGTTTCTGGGGCCAGGTGAGGACACTGCTCCTCTGCCATCTGGCCCCGCCCCCTAATTTTAGAGGATTTCATTGAGAAGCACTCAAGCTCATAGATTCTTTCCTCAGCTATGCCCAGCCTACTAATATGCCCACCAAAAAAACATTCCTCATATCTGTTATGGAGGGGGTTTTTATTTATTTTTATTTTTTTAAAAAAATTTTATTGGAGTTCAATTTGCCAACATATAGCATAACACCCAGCACTCATCCTGCCAAGTGCCCCCCTCAGTGCCCATCACCCAGTCACCCCAACCCCCCACCCACCTCCCTTTCCACTACCCCTTGTTCCAATACCAGAGTTAGGTGTCTCTCATGTTCTGTCTCCCTTTCTGATATTTCCCACTCATTTTTTCTCCTTTCCCCTTTATTCCCTTTCACTATTTTTTATATTTCACAAATGAATGAGACCATATAATGTTTGTCCTTCTCCGATTGACTCATTTCTCTCAGCATAATACCCTCCAGTTCCATCCACGTTGAAGCAAATGGTGGGCATTTGTTATTTCTAATGGCTGAGGAATATCCCATTGTATACATAGACCACAGCTTCTCTATCCATTCATCTTTCGATGGACACCGAGGCTCCTTCCACAGTTTGGCTATTGTGGACATTGCTGCTATAAACACCGGGGTGCAGGTGTCCTGGCGTTTCACTGCATCTGAATCTTTGGGGTAAATCCCCAGCAGTGCAATTGCTGGGTCGTAGGGCAGATCTATTTTTAACTCTTTGAGGAACCTCCACACAGTTTTCCAGAGTGGCTGCACCAGTTCACATTCCCACCAACAGTGCAAGAGGGTTCCCTTTTCTCCACATCCTCTCCAACATTTGTTGTTTCCTGCCTTGTTAATTTTCCCCATTCTCACTGGTGTGAGGTGGTATCTCATTGTGGTTTTGATTTGTATTTCCCTGATGGCCAGTGATTCGGAGCATTTCCTCATGTGCTTGTTGGCCATGTCTATGTCTTCCTCTGTGAGATTTCTGTTCATGTCTTTTGCCCATTTCATGATTGGATTGTTTGTTTCTTTGCTGTTGAGTTTAATAAAATAAGTTCTTTATAGATCTTGGATACTAGCC
This sequence comes from Vulpes lagopus, assembly GCF_018345385.1. Lineage (NCBI taxonomy): Eukaryota > Metazoa > Chordata > Mammalia > Carnivora > Canidae > Vulpes > Vulpes lagopus. The sequence goes on from NC_054838.1 coordinate 12,052,816, forward strand.
CTTTCTCTGACATGTCAATTGCAAATATCTTCTCCCATTCTGTAGTTGTCTTTTAGTTTTGGTGACTGTTTCTTTTGCTGTGCAGAAGCCTCTTATCTTGATGAAGTTCCAATAATTCATTTTTGCTTTTGTTTCTCTTGCCTTCATGGATGTATCTTGCAAGAAGTTGCTGTGGCCAAGTTCAAAAAGGGTGTTGCCTGTGTTCTCCTCTAGGATTTTGATGGAATCTTGTCTCACATTTAGATCTTTCATCCATTTTGAGTTTATCTTGGTGTCTGGTGTAAGAGAATGGTCTAGTTTCATTCTTCTGCACGTGGCTGTCCAATTTTCCCAGCACCATTTATTGAAGAGACTGTCTTTTTTCCAGTGGATAGTCTTTCCTCCTTTGTCAAATATTAGTTGACCAACCATAAAGTTGAGGGTCCACTTCTGGATTCTCTATTCTGTTCCATTGATCTATGTGTCTGTTTTTGTGCCAGTACCACACTGTCTTGATGACCACAGCTTTGTAGTACAACCTGAAGTCTGGCATTGTGATGCCCCCAGCTATGGTTTTCTTTTTTAAAATTCTCCTGGCTATTCGGGGTCTTTTCTGATTCCACACAAATCTTAAGACGATTTGTTCCAACTCTCTGAAGAAAGTGGTGGGGTTTTTTTAATATTTAGTTTTTCTTCTTTGGTTCTTTCTTAGATTTCCATTTCTCTATTCACATTGTGCACCTGTTCTTGTATAGGGTCTATCTTATCCATCAGAGACCTAAGCATATTAATCATGGTTGTTTTAAATTCCCTGTCTGATGGTTCCAACATCTCTGCCATGTCTGCTTCTTCGACTTGCTCTATATAGGAGGGTTTTTAGCTCTCAGTGTGCCTTCCTGATAGGCAGACATGATGTACCAGGTGGAAGGAACTGCTGTAAATAAGCCTTTAGGAATGTGGTGGGGAGGTGTGGGGGGAGGGAAGCATGCTAGCATCCCAGGCTTTTAGCGAGCCTATGCCTCCGGACTGTGAGCTTCGCCAGTGGTTCTGATTTTTTCTTTTCCCTTAAGGTAGTAGAAGTGGGTAGAGTGGGTTGAAGTCGGTATTTCCCTTCCCCAACTTGGGAAGCTAGACCTGAATATAGTTGGGAATTTCCATTCTTGCAGGTCAATTAGGTTCTGAATATGCCCCAGCGAATCAGGATCTGCTTAACGAGCTTCTCCTGAGGCAGGCCTTATAAGAAAAACAGAAGGCTCTGGTGTATTTCAAAATGGTGCCTTTTCTCCTCCCATCCTCCCACTGCTGGAAGCACCAGGGGGGTTGTCTCCCATATTTCACTGTGAGAATCTAGTCCAGCTCCTGGAAGAAAACTCACAACTGGGGGAGAGTGGTGTATGACTGAGCACCCTGGGAGTTTTTAATGTTCAGAGCTGCTCACGCTGAGCCTCCAGCAGTTCCTCAGTGACAGATCATGTTTTCCTCCGCAGCAGTGGTTCCAGGTTGAGGTCTGACCCTGTGTGTTTCCCTGTAATCACCTGGATATCTCTCCATTCTTGGTGACAGCAATTTGCCCGTAAGTCCTCACCTCTCGTAGGGTTGCAGAAAATGTTGTTGATTTTAGTCTATTCACCTTTTACTTGTTATTATGTCTTCTGAACAACTTATATGTGGAATGCAGTGTGATCAATTTTCCATTGAGATTCTCCAGTAGTATGACAGCTCCAAATCTACCCCAGGCAAAAGAGAATGAATTTGTCGTGTTGTATTTACTGCTGCTGCAGTTGTTATTGTTGTGGTTTTGGTGTTGTTGAGTCTCTATCATACTCAAATTGTGTAGAATATAAGGAGCAACTTTATAGGTGTGACCCTTGTAAAGGCACAGAAATGTATATAATAGTTTTCAACCAGACACAAAACTATGCCACACCCTGAAAAATCATAATTTAAAATATTTGCAATCAGAAAGCACTGAAAACTTATTTAAAAGAATGGAAATAAGAGAGTTTCTCAGATTGTTGTAAAACAAGATTATTTCCAAACTGACACTGATTCTAGCTTTAAAGTTCTAAAATAAGATCATAAAGTAAAGGGCCAAATAATCAGATGAATATTGTTAAATCAATACATTCTTTCGTAAATTTTATTAGTTCATGCACTATGTAGTCCTAAAGTTTGGAGAAGTTTCAGGGATAGCAGGACATAATCTAAGCAGTGAACACACTCCTACTTCTAAATCCTTCAGTAAATCAGGAATGGTCTCAGAGGAGAATAGTTGTGTATTTCACACTAGGAGAACTTACATTTTACAAAGAATTCTTGGGGTAACTCTTATTTCCCTGTCTTTTTGCTGGAAAGTTCCCTCAAGAAACCAACCCTCCATATCAAAGACAAAACAAAACAAACAAACAAAAAAACGAGAGTAGTCTGTCTGAAATTTCAGCATTCAACAATTATGAAACCAAGCAGAATGCTGCTCTACCTGAGTTTGGATTTTCTGTAGGCTGGAATTTGAATTGTGGTAGTAGTTGGGAGACTGGCTGGTGAATTTGCCAGAATAAATTCATTTCCATTCATTCAACAAATACTGGCTGAATGCCTATGGGTATGTCAGAATGGTGCTAAGTGCCCAAAAGGAAGAATTTTTTTTTTAACCTTGGCCCCGAACTCACCATCAGGTACTTCTTAAAAGTTCATAGATACTTGAGGGATGAGTTCCTCTAGAGAGAATAACAAAGTAAAGCTTGAAATTGCTGGGAGCCGTGCTAGCACCTGATTCCTCTCACACACCAGCAGCCTGTGTTTTGTAGCCACCAAAGAACTCAGAGTGAGGAATGAATGTAGGGTTTGCACACTTAGAGCAAAATGACAGCCAGGGGACAAGTGCTGAGCCGGCAAAGTGAGGTGGCTACGAAACTGGCTACTAGAGTAGGTCATTTCTCAGCCATTCTGCAGTCACCACTGTACTGGTGAATGGTATGGCTGGTTCTCTCATCAGAAAAATGCAGTCCAAGGACACGTATATTTATAAATGATTCCACAGGGTTCTTTTGTTAGAAACCTCGAGTCATGGGGGCAATCACATTTCTGTCAAAGTCCGTGGTCCCTTAGAGCAGAGCAGTCACCTACAACAGCCTCAAGTGGCAGAGTCCAACCTCCTGCCACACAGTCTCTATGATACTGCCCTCACCATTTTGGCTCTGCACCTCCAGGTGAAAAGCCTGTGGCCAAAACTCAGGGCCTACACCACTGAGCCCCAAAGTTCCCGACTGGGTCTCAGCAGGGGCTATCTGTATGTGGCCTCTAGGAGGCACTGAGCCTGGGATCTACCATCCGGAGCCCTGTCCCTTGCTCAGCTCCGCTTTCTTCGCTCTGTGCCTAGTGCATTTTCATCCCATCAACCAGGTTTCCCATTCCTGGTTCCCCCACAGCCTTGCCAGTATATCCTGCCAGGAGTTCTCCAGCCCCGAGCTTTCATTCCCTCACGGCAGTGCCGCACCAAGAGTTAAAAAGGAGGAATGCTGAATAAGGACATCTCAGAGGCAGGGTGTCCCCAAGCAGAGGCCACCGACCTGGAAGGGGAAGAGATGTGGCACAAGGCAGGTGTGTCCTAAAGTGCTGAGGCTTTTGGGGACCGCTGCTCTTGTCACCCAGAGCACAATCAGGGCTAGTTTCTGGCTGGCTGGGGTCTCTGCCTGCCACCTACAGCCCCGTGATGCAGCCCAACCAACCGGGTTCTCAGCCCGCCCTGTGGGCGGGGGGATTTGCAGCCGGGGGCTCTCAATGCACGAGCAATGGCCATGCTTGCAGAGGCGCGGGGATACTGTGTATAGGCTGAGGGTTGTACACTGCGTGCTCAGACTCCCGAGATCCTGGCAACAGGGAGAAGCTTCTTTCTAGGTACTCTACACGTTGAGGGCAGCAAGTCAGGACCACAGACCCTCTAGGTGTGACATCGGGAGTGAAAGGATCCGGAGTCGGGTCCTAAATCCCTCCTTTGCGTTGCTGTATAACTCTGTTTTAGGGCACATACTTAAAATTGAGAGTGAGGGTAAGTATGATGAGAGCAGATCATCTCATCATGCTGTTTGTGGATGCAACCCCATGAAAAGCTCAGATAATGTTCAAGGATTGCCTGTCTCAGAGCGATCTGCATACACAAAGATCTAAACTTGTTCCTTCATTGCACTTGATAATCAGGTAGGAGCTCAGGGGAAAATGGTTTGGATTCTTTTTTCTCTTTAAATTATTTTATTCCAGAAGATTGAGAGGAGGGGCACCTGGGTGGCTCAGTTGGGTAAGTGTCTGCTGTCCTGAGATCAAACTGCACTTGGGGCTCCCTGCCTAGCGGGAAGCTTGCTTCTCCCTCTTTCTGCCTGCCGCACCCCTGCTTGTGCTCTCTCTCTCTCTCTGTCAAATAAATAAATAAATCTTTTTTAAAAAAGGCTCTATTTGAAAAAAGAAGAAGAAGAAGAAGAAGAAGAAGAAGAAGAAGAAGAAGAAGAAGAAGAAGAAGAAGAAGAAGAAGGTTGAGAGGATAGTCAGGGGGATCCCACTGATCTCTGACCCAAACTCTCAGTTCTCCTCCCGCAGTAGGACAGGAAAAACGTGGGGGACTCTAGTCCCACCGGACAAAACTGAAAATAGGACCCACGAATGCAGATGGCCATCCTTTCAGTTTGTCCCCCACAGGCAATGAATGGCCAGGATACTTGGCATGCAGCCTCAGACTACCTCAAAGAGAGCTGGTAGGGAGTGCCACGGTTCTTCTGGGAGTGCTGAGGGTCCTAATTTGCCAGAGGCGCCCCTATGCTGAAGGCATCCACCACACTTATGGACACGGTCTTGTCTGGGATCTGGGTGAAGCACATATTGTGCCTGTCGTCCCTGCAATACCTTCCACTGTGGAAGTCATGACGGTAGGGGTCCCCCCCCCCGCCCCGCCCGACAGCAGGTGGGAGCTGGAACTGCTCAGAGGCAATCAGGAAGTTGTGGCCATCGATCTCCTAAACTTCTTTGAGAAAGCACTTCTGTGCTTCGTCCGCTTCTCCCGCCAGGCAGCAGTGTCACAGGGCTTTCTGGAAGATGAATCTTGTGGGACCTGGTGCCGAGCTCCGCGTCCAGCCACGCACCTGTGTACTCAGGCACTGATGGCAGGGAGGACACATTGCTGCCAGTCCCCTAGTTGCGGTGGTCCGTGGTCTCAGCTACGAGCTACGAGGCAGACTTGCCTTGCCTACTGGGGGACCTGACTCCGGAGGGGGATGGAGCTCAAAATGTGAGCCTCCTCACACCAAGTTATTCAATACGGTTACAAAACCAAGAGCAAAATAGGCAAGTGGCTATCTTAAAATCAGTATTTACCTTGGCAACTTATATATTAGGTCGTGTTCTATGTAGCCCTAAGTTTGGAGAGGTTTCAGGATAGCTGAACACAATCTAAGCAACCTGCAGGCGTGAAGGTCTACACTTCCTTGAATTTACTCGGTATATCAGGGATGGACTCAGTGGAGAATGGTTTTGTAGTTCACACTAGGAGGAAGAACCCGCCCTCCGGCCACCGTGAGGAGAGCGAGTTTTATTTATTTATTTATTCATTTTTAAAGAGTTTATTTCTTTATTCATGAGAGACACACACAGAGAGGCAGAGACATAGGCAGAGAGAGAAGCAGGGTCCATGCAGGGAGCCCGATGTGGGACTGGATCCCAGGACTCCGGGATCACACCCTGAGCCAAAAGCAGACACTCCACCGTGGAGCCACCCAGGTGTCCGGAGAGCGAGGTTTAGAGACTCCATTCACCAGTCCCGAACTCACTCCCTCAGGGTCAGGCGGTACCAGGGGTTTAGATGGAAGACGGCGCTATACGGGCATCTTGGAAACTAGGTGTCCCCGACACAGAGGCCACCAAACAGGAAGGGAAAGCCGGGGCACAAGGCACAGGTGCCCCATGAAATGCAAAGTCTCCTGCGGACCGAGGGGAGGGGTGCACCGTTGCCCGGATCACGTACGACGTACCCGGGCGGTGTTTCTGCTCCGCCTGGGAGAACCACCTAACTGGGTCCCTGCCTGCGCGGCACACCCGGGTACAGAGTCCGCCCCCGCCGGGCTGGCACACCTTGCTTGTCCCCGCAATTCTGGCGGGTTGCTTGCGCAGTTCTTGTGCATCCCTGGCTCACATCTGGCGCAGGGCTCACGCGATTCCTGCGCATCGCTCTCGACCTTCCCTGGTGCGTCCCTGGCGCACATCTGGCAGGTACCCCGCGCCAAATGCTGTGCCACAACCTGCCTAGCCCTGCGGGAACCTGTGTAGAGAATGAGGACTGTGCACTGCCTCTGGCCAGGAGATCCTGGGAACCTTGAGAAGCTTCTTTCTTAGGGCTCTGTGTGCTAAGAGCAGCAAGTCGGGTCTCAGGACCTCAGAGGAGCTGGCAGTGGAAAGAACAGGTGGAGGGGTCCTAAAACCCTCCAGTTGGTGGGTCCTGGAGAGAGTGGAGGTGCAACACAGAGAGCATGCTTAAAATTGAGAGTGAGTGCGGGTGTGGTTTGAGCAGCTCACCACCTGCTTCGGCGTGTTAGAGGGTCGGAGGCAGCTTGGGCTTGATTCAGGGGGATCCCTCGTGGATGCCCGGGTGTCAGACCCGCTGTGCCCGCCGTGCTCTGGGGAGCACACGCACGTTTAGAGGTAGAAACGAGTTTGGGGGAAAGCTTTGGGTGTGAGCGTCCGTATCCACAGCAACTCTTCACTATCTTCACGCCAGCTCTGCTCTCTAGTGGAGGACTGAAGGGCGGTGGATGCAGGCACGGGGCTGGAATTTCACGCTCCTGGGATAACTTGGCAAACAGCCGCCGGAAGCCAGGGGCAGCTGGGCAAATGGCTCCAGCAGGCTGACGGGCGGGAGGTGATGGATGGCGAGCTAGGAAGAGGAAGGGTGGATGTCCATCTGCAGCCTTGGGAAGCATCGGTGCTTTACACCCTCAGGCTCAGCCCCCACGGGGCTACCAGCATCTCTTCACCCACTTGACTGAGCACCAGGGGCCAATCGCAGACACCACACATGGTGGGAATCTGGAAAATTGAGACCGCGATTTCACTGAATCCTCCATGTGGACCTGAGGGCTCTTCTAAATCCCTCCTTAGCTAGAGAACAGACGCGTTGCTACTAATGAGAACATTTTGTCAGGATGAGACTTTGGTCCCCATTTGGAAGATGCATATAGTGAGGTGCTGGGAAGTTAATTGCCCTTGATCCTACTGCGTGAAACTGGAATAACTGGAATTCAGTTCTTCTGACAAACTTGTAGCTATTAGTTCCCACACCTGCCTCCTATGTTGTTAACCTTCCAAGCTCCACTGAGAGGGGGGATCAGGGTCAGACTTGGGGAGCCAGGATTCCCTGCCTCCGGAATCTTGCCCTAGAAGACTGCACTGCTGGGGATGGAGAGGAGCACACATTCAAACCCCAGCAGAAATGAACCATGACATCAAATTGCCCTCAACTTCCTGTTCATATTAAGGCTATTTTTCCCTGGTTCCCCCCACCCCCTATCCCTCTCCCTCCATCCACCCCCATCGATGACCTCAATGCAAATACAAGTGGGTTGATCCTGCTGAGTGTTCTAGGTTATAGACGCAAATGGGTGACACAATCCATCAGATACTGAGATCTGTCTCCTCATTGGTTGCTCAGAGCTCCTGGACCCCCGCCCAAACCCAGAGCGGCGGGAATAAGAGCAGCTGCTGGTGCTGGGAGGCAGCAGAGCCACTGCTCAGCTCAAGGGTCCCTGCCACATCCACGGTGCCATCGGACACCAACACTGCCACAGCTGCCACCGCCTGTGCTCCGAGCCACCGGCTGCCTGCAGACAGGTAATCCCGAGATTCCTGCTTGGCTGGGTGATTCTCTCTCCTTCTTCTCTCCCTCTTCTGCTTTCGTCTTTCTTGTGGCTGCTCCCCCTGCGTGCACAGACTACTGTCTGGGTCTCCTCATCACAAAATCTCTGTTACTCTGCAGTTCATCCCAGGATCCTGCCCCAGGTAACACTGGACAGTCTCATGGCCTATGGACGTTTGAACTGTAGGTTATGGCATCACTGTTCTCTTTCAGAGGCGTCATGGGATTCTGGAAGTTGTCCCCGTTTCTGGCTATTGGTCTCCTGGTCATGTATCAAGCAGGCATCCTACAGGCTGCACCATTCAGGTAAGAGAGTTCTGCTGGGAATGCACTCCCATCTTACTCTTAACACCAAACAGTTCTGTCTCTCTTGTGCTAAAAGTTTAGCCCCCAACTCTCAGGGGGAAATCGACATGGGACTCATGCCCTTTCCACTAGGATTTGGGGTGACCACATCCTCAGAGGACTCACAAAAAGCAGGAAGCCTGGCTACTTATCCAGGAGAAATGGCAGACAGGGACTCAGAACCTCCATTGTGCTTGTGCTTTGCTTGCTTGTCTCTGTAGGTCTGCCTTGGAGAACCCACTGGAATCTGCTACGCTCACTGAGGATGAAATATGCGTCCTACTGACTGCAGTGGTGAAGGACTATGTGCAGATGAAGGCTCGTGAGCTGCAGCAGGAGCAGGAGACTGAGGGCTCCAGGTGAGGCTCACCACCCTGTTCAGCTCAGGGCATCCCCTCCCTCCTGTCATGCCCAGGAAGGCATATCCCAAGAAAAAAGAGAGAACACAGCAGGACAGGAAGCCAGCACGCTGCCCCTGTTCACTTCAGCCTAGGGTCCAGCTTATCTCAGTCTCCACTGAAACTACAGGTCACACAGAGAGACTATGGTTAGAGCACACGTAAAAAGATCCCTTTCTGAAAGCAGTTGGGGAAGGTATGAAGTCCCCCACTCTAGAAATCGGGCTGGCAGGACTGGGGGTGCTTCCAGCGTTGGAGGAGTTAGGACTGGTAAGTGTGAAGCCAGAAGATGGATCCCATATATCTCAGGAAACTAGAAATTTGGTTTCTTGTAAACCTGCACGTGGCCTCCTCTCCTATTTCATTACACATTTGCAAGGTGAAGCCAAAGGCCATGCAGAAGATGGGGTCAAGTAGGGCAGGGTCCAAAGTAGGTCTGGGGTCCTTAGATGTGTAGGATTTGTGGAGACGCACATGTTGTCCTGGGGCCAGACCGTTCGCCAACATCACCTCCCAGAGTCCCCTGAGCTTGGAGCATGCTCCAGCCCCTGATTTGGCCCTGGCACCACCAGGTCAAAGGCGAGTGATGCACATGCAGCTACCACAAGGATCTCACTACACTGCATGAAGAACTGATGCAGTGCAACATGTGGAAAGTCAGAAAAGGCCACCTTTCCCCCACTAGAGTCCTTCCCCATACTGCCCTGGCTTGGCAAACTAGATTCTCCTAATGGAGGATATATGAGCTGCTCTCCTGCCTGCCCCTAGAGCTACCACTCAAAGTGGCCCTCCCTGGTCCAGCCTTCTGTGCAATAGCCACAGGGGGCAGACCTGGTGCTTGGTACCACCTGGCATGTCTTTTCCCTGCAGCCTGGACTCCTTCCGAGCTAAGCGGTGCAGTAATCTGAGTACCTGTGTGCTGGGCACATACACACAGGACCTCAACAAGTTTCACACGTTCCCTCAGACTGCAATTGGGGTCGGAGCACCTGGCAAGAAAAGGGTCCTGGCCAGCAGCTTGGAGAGAGACCACCGCCCTCACATTGGCATGATCCAGGATGCCTACTAATCCCCTCCCTCTGCTTTCTAATTTCTTTCTTCCTATATTGTGATACGTGTGGTCCTCTCTGGTTGCTGGTATCAGTGGCTTTCTTTGTGGCAGTGGATGTCTGGACCCTCAGATGGGAGGAAAGCAAGATGTTCAGGCCAGAAGAGAATCACCCAGGAAGAAATGAGAAGTGGGGCTTGAGGTGGGGGACCCCTGTGACTCCCCTGAGGAATCGCAGCCCTCTCTGAACTGCTTGTGAATGTGTTGGTCATTGGGGGAATAAAAGGATATTTATAAGAAGGCATGAGTGGTGGTGGTTATTGCTATGGCCACACCACAGGATTCAGGGTTTCAGGGACCTGTGCTTAGGAGTAGCCTTAGCCCAGTGGTAGCTGGATCCGGGGCACAATGGGCAGTCCCTGTGGCCAACCTGAAGTGGGGGAACAGGAGCAGTAAGGAGCAGGTAAGCACCTCTGGGACTCAAGGCTCTAAAGTCTCTTCATCTTCCAGGTGAGTCTCGGGAATTTTTTTATTTCTAAGAAGGGATATTGGGTGCCTTTGAGTGGGATGTGGCTTCTAGACAATCCTTGTGTTGGGGTCAGTGTGGGGACATAATTCTCTCTGTGTCATAAGCCTTGCTTGAATTTTAGTTTATTTATACAGGAAAGAGAAACTGTTATAGCTCTGAGTTCCATTCTCACTCACCCAGAGCCACTTTGGGGGTGCTGACACCTCTGGGAATGTGTATGAGAGTGATCATGGCCTTTTCCCCAGCAGCCTATGTATTTCTGCAGTGATAGTTCTGTTTAGGGAAAATGTGAGGTTAACTGGTGCCTCTCAGAGCAAGAATTTTACCATGACTATCCCAGGGGGCAGATAGGATCTCTCTTTGACAGCGTCTCACTGATGGGCCCCTTTCTTCCATCCTACAAATCAGCCTCACTGCCCAGAAGAGCTCCTGCAAGGATGGCCCCTGTGTGACCAACCGTCTGGAAGGCTGGCTGGCCAGAGCTGAGCGCATGGTGAAAAACACCTTCATGCCCACCAATGTGGACCCTGAAGCCTTCGGGCACCAGCACAAGGAGCTTGCAGCCTGAGCAGTGACATGACCCCAGGAAGAAGGTGATTGCCCTTGTACTGTCAGATGGGAGGATGGAAATCTGGGAATTGCAGGGGTGCAGTCCACACTGTAACCCTCTGTGGGCCAACCGAGTAGAAAAATCCACAGGGAATATGCCCACTCCAGTGTCTGGGGAGAGAACAGGCAGTCCCAGGAGCTGAAACTCCTAGAATCTGGGTTCATTCCCCTCCAAGTTACCAGTATTTCCCTGTGACAGTGAGATCATCTGCCAGAAAAGACAGATCTGTAGATTTCAATGACTGTCCCCTGCAGTTACAAGTGATCATTCTATCCTTTAAAAGGTAATGACATCCTCTGGGTGTAAACACTATACTGTCAGGTACCCCCGATTTCAGAGCATACTCCTGGGATCAAGAACTGAGTTTGCCTTCTATTAGCTGTATGCCCCCTGCCCAGATGCTGTATTCCAGTGAGTTCCCCCATCTGTGAATCAAGGGCAACAATAGTACCAAAGGCTGGTATTGTTACGAACAGTCAACGAGATAATAGATGTCCATATTTTCACAATTAATAAGTTACTAAATTCTGGCTGTGATTTTTTTTTTGCAGGTCACCATGAAGCGAACTCTACTTCTCTTAACTTAAAATGAAAACAACTTATAGAATGCAGAGCATGGAAGACACATACATATGCATGCTTACTATTAAAACATTGTGTCTTGTTTGAAATAAAGTAAAACTAAATAAATAAACTAAATAAAACTTAAATAAAGAGAATAAAATCATTGCAATTGCCTGGTGTGAAATCTTTTTGTACTTGATGACTTGATGAATACAACAGCCTATCTCATTGGATTATCTGGTAGCAAAGATGGGCCCTGTCAGCCAACCTACAGATGTTGGCAATCCTGGTAAATATTGGGGAGGGGGGGATGTGTAAAGCTGCCTGGTGGGTGTCTGGGGGGCCCATGATCCATGCTGAGCCTGCACAAAACTGTTTGAAGAAATGTTGTCACTGGTGAACTTCATCATGATAAGAAAGGGTTTTTGATCCACTTAAAAGGCATCCCTACTGCTATTTGTGGTGTTTTTCCCAGGAAAGCCTAAAGACCTGTGAAGGCTTTGTTGACCAGGGTGATCCATGAAGTAAATGCAACATACTTGGGGTGGGATGGGTCCTCAGTGTCCTGTCCTTTTGGCTTTTAGGATAACACCCTTAATGGAATTAGAACTCTATACATCTGAAAGGCAATTCCCCTTTACCTTCAGAGCTCCCTGGTCCCCAGCACCAGAGGTTATCTGTGTAATTCCCCTTGACTCAGGTTTGCCTTATCCATCTCTCCCCATCCTGCCCATAAGCACCCCTCCTCCACCCCATAGCCTGCAAAGCCCTTTACAAACAATGGCTCAGAGTCTGAGATGCAGTCACAGACCAGCAGGCCTGGAAAGGTCATCAGGTGTCACCCAGTCCAACTTTTCTTATTCTCTGGGGTGCTGAGAAGAAAAGCATGGTGCTCAATACGCTGCGATATGTGTAACAGAGACATTCCCACACCCAACGAGTACTCATCGAGTGGCTGCTATTTGGTGGACGCTATTCCAGGCACCAGGACTACAGCAATGAACAGAAGGGACCAAACCTCCTGCATTCGAACTGCGGGAGATTAGGGGGACATGTGCTGTGGCGTCAGAGATGTACTGGATGTACTGGAAGGAGTCTGGGATGTCCGAGTTTAATGCCTGACCTGATGTAGGAATTTCCCAGACTCAGCATCCCTGGCATCTGCTGGGACTGTCAGTAACATGCTGCTGACTGCCTCCCAGGATGACTGTGTGGCCAGGTTCACTGGTGGATGGTCAGTTAGGTGAGGTAGTTTACTTGGAAAAGTCACCCCCTTCTACCCATCGATTCTAGTTATTTCCTCAGGAGCCCATAGAATTATGACCCTCGTCCCCATTCAGTCTATACTCCACACTGTCACCCACTGTTGCTGTAAATCACCCAAATGTCTCCTTTATGCAGAAAGTACTCCACTGACTGCCCATTCCATGGAGTAGACACCTAGGGCACTGCAGTGACTTCTGAGGTCTACACCAGTCTTCCCTCCCCTCCTCTCACCACCACTGCCATGACCTGCCTGGCTTCATCTTCATCTTCCCTCTCATACACTGGCCTTCTTACTATTCTTCATCCCCACCCTTTGGCACCAACCCCCTCATGTTTTTGCTCTCGCTGTACCTGTTGCAAAATGCTCTCCACTCCATGACTCCATGTCCTCTAGATCATACTGAAATGTCATCTATTCTAGCCATCCTTTCTAAATTGTACCTCATCTTTCCAACACACCCTAATCCTCTTCTCTGCCTTATGTTTTCTCTTTACCACTTATTACCTTCTATATATAAATAAAATAGATTTTTAATGTTCATTTAATTAATGTTGGTACCCCATTCCATCAATAATATAAGTTTTACATGGTCAGGGATTAGTTATTTTAACAAAATAATGTTAATTTCTGAATTACCAATACACAGAACAGCATGACTGGCACAAGGTATCACTCAAATATTTATTTATTGAGTAAATGAGAGAATGGAGTTATGTCTTCTCTTTTATGGTCATGGTCAACTCTCAGGTCCCCTCTTGGCCTGATTTTCTTCAGGACAAACTGTCCAAGGGCCTTCATCTCCAGCAATTCAGACACCTGGACAGTGAACCGTCCAAATGTCTGGATGCTGCTGCAATGGCCACCAGTTATCAGTGACCCTGCATCCTGCCTGAAGACCTCCACCAGGCCTCATACTTTGTTTTCAGCACCCTTCTTGCCCTACAATGCTCCTCCTCCAGGTTCATCTGACCAGCGTTTCTTCCTCCTATGCTGTCAACAAGGCAGACAAGCAAGGTGCTCTCTAGGAGTGATACATTAGACTAGGTAAGTAAGTTTAAATCAGAAGGGGAAATAATTGAGAAATCACTTTAGTCTGGGATCCAAGGTAACTTCACCAATACTGAAGCTAATACTGCATTGAATTCCCACCAGCACTCTGGATACTTCTCTAGAGCTGACTCTGAGCTCAGAGATTAAGAGTGCCACTAAGGAACCTTCATACCTCAACATATGGTATACTGGCCCAAAACCCTAAGAACCTATGGAAGGAGTGGGTAAGGAATTAAAGTACAACGTGGACAGACAGAAGCCTTTTGGTTGGCTGGAGCATCAGTTTTTACAACTCAAAATCCACACGGGCCTTTGTAGCAGAACAATGTCTTTTGGTATAAGCCTCATGCCAAACACTCAGAGCTGGAGGATATATGCCTTAGCTGAATGAATTATCACTCGCAAGTCTTCACTATGCTATGGTAATTTACATATGCTTAGTCTTGCCATGGCCCCATGGTAGGTGGAATGGACATTCCCGTCTCTTGATTTGCAGTTTAGCCAAGTAAGTTGCTTAGGCTGATGGGATTTGGTAGATGTGGTATAAGCTGAGGCTTGAAATGTGTTTATGTGGTTAGGTTTTGTGCTCGTTATACTGCCATTACCCCAAAAAGTACAGGCTTAGGTGTCTTTTGACCTTTTTGCCTGGATCCCAAAATGTGGTCTAGATCCCTGCCCTGCAGTCTAGACCCACATGCAGCCAACATTAGTGGAGACTGTCCTTAACCCCTACTACATGCCCATGACCAAGGAGAGTTAAGTATTTGCTTTTTCTAGCCACATAATATTTATGTAATATTGCCATGGCAAAAGCTAACTGGTACATGTGATTCGGGAATGTTATAAAGTGAAGGTGTCCCCCATAATCCATGTGTTGAAGCTCTCACCCCCAATTTGACTGTATTTGGAGATAGGGCGTTTAGGGAGCAGTTAAGATTAAGTGAGGTTGTAAGGATAGGATCCCGATCTGATATGACTGCTGTCCTTATGAAAACACAGAGAGATATCAGACATCTCTCTTTCCCTCTCCACGTACACGCAGAGAAGGGGCCTAGAGGGGACACAGTGAGTGGATGGCCATTTGTAAGACAGGAAGTGAAACTTCACCATATAGAAACACAGATGGGACCTTGATATCACTTTTCCAATATCCAGAATGAAAGAAAATACTTTTCTGTTGTTAAGCCACCCAGCCTGTGCCATTCTATAATGATTGCGAGAGCAGACTAATACAGGGGTCATTAGTTGATGGAATTATTTTTAGTATCACAGCTTGTTTTTCTTCCTATTGAGATTTTGGGCTTTATGTCAATTTGCTAAATATCCAAATTAGCAATTTTACTTTTTTCTTTTTATGAGTTCATTTTCATTTTTTCTCCTTAAAATCATCTGAAAGAATGTTCATTTTGTTTTGGTTCCAATCTCCTGCTGCTAAAACTGGATAATCTGTACCATAGATAATGAAGTTTGGTTTACTCATATAATAGATATATACAACACACATAGAACAGTGAATATAGATATCTGTATCAATCTGGATAAATCTCTTATATAATGTTGAGTATAAAATAAAGCAAGTTTCAAAGAACACATCCCAGATAATACTATTTGTATTGAATTTAAAACATGTATAGCATTACTATACAAAATCTATGGGGATATATATATATACATATATATATATACAGTCATTCATAGAAAGGATAAGCATTACATTTTTTTAAAAAAGTAATTTTATGCGGTCAGAAGGAAAATTCAATTAGAGGAATATTTAGTCAGCACCCAGAAAGATTTTGTTTTATTATATAAGCTGGGTAGTTGGTATATATGAATTGTCATGATATTTGTGTTTAGTAGGAAAAAATTTCAGTTTTTATATTTTTATATTACATATTTTAAATTAAGGCAACTGTCATAATTTTTTAAGTATGAATTTTAAATACCAAAAGAAGACCTGTTCTGTTCAATGCAAAGCATGAAAAATATCCCCAATATATACAATGAATGCATAATTGAGTAGAGATGGTAGTAATAAATACTCATGTAGCTTTCATACTGGTATATTAGGGTTACCAATTCAGATCCAAGACTACCAGGTTGCATTTTTTTTTCAAGAATCCAACAATGTTCTTTCCACGAGAGAAACATTTAATACAAAAGGACTGAGAATTGATTAAAATAGATGAATAGTAAAAGATATGTGACAAATATGAATAAAAATAGTAGAGTAAGTTTGTAATATATGATCACAATATAATTCAAGGCAGAAAACCTTAAGAAAAAATGGAAAGGTGTTATTTGATGGGAAAAGGAACCAAATGGCAAGATATTTTGGTATAGACACACATGCATCCAACAACATGCCCTCAACTTATGTGAAACAAAAACAGATAGAACTGCTGGAGAAATATGTGTATCAAGAATTCTCGTTATGGAATGAATGTACCCCACAAATAAGCCATTAGGTTTAGGAATCACCTCCAAATGCCTGGTTTAATGTTGGCTCTGTAAATACCCCATGACAATATGATAGGTTTGAGAAAACAGTGTTTACAACCACAAAGATGTAATAAAGTATATCAATAAAAAGATTATATCTACTTTTCTAAACCCATTCATTAAATAAACCAACATGTCTCACATTGATTTCTAACACTATCCTTATATGCTGATCTCCTTCTGGCCTGTCTTTTCTCCTCCATTGAGAATTGTCTAAGTACTAGTAATATGTCTTCATTACTAGTAGGACAAAGGTACTTCATACTTCTCTTTTTCAAAATGCTCCTGGCAATTTTTACACATTTATTCTTCCAGGAGAAAGTTAGACTAATTGTCAATTGTTTTTTTTTTAATCCTGTTTGGATTTTAGTTGTGACTGGGTTTTCCAGGTACACAATTTTGTCATCCTTATATAATAGTAAATCTCAGTTCATAGATTTGTTCTTTTTGTATCATGTACAACTTCCTGACAATGTTGAGACACAAATGATTATAGGTATCCCTGAAGATGAAGGCTATTGATTTCAAACACAGCTTCTTTATCATCCTAAGAAAGTGTCTTTCTTCTTATTGCATACCAAGAGAGAGTTTTTAAAATAAATGAATATTAAATTTTATCAAAGTATCTTTTGGTACTAACTACAGAATCTTAGGGCTTTTCTCCTCTGACTTACTATACGATAATACATTTCCAGGCATAGAATCTAATAATAATTAATATTTCTGAGTACTTACTACATGCTAGACTATAGTAAATGCTTCACAGAATTAACTCTTGTAATCTTTACAAGGATTGCTTAAGTAGAGAGTATCATAGATCCATTTTATGGGTGAAGAAACTGTGATACAGAGACATTAAACAGGTTAACCAAAGCCATTTGGCTATCAGATGCATATCAAGATGTAAAACTATTCGTAGGCTATCTAGCTCCAGTCGGGTGTCTTAAATCACTACACTGCTTCTTGATAAACTCTACTTGGTCAGAAAATATGTAATAAAATATACTTCCAAATTCAGTGTGGTTGTGATTTATTAAGGATTTTGTACTACCATTGTGAAGTTTAATATTAGGGCTATGCTAATGTCATCCAATGAGTTAGCAAATTTTTGAATTTTTAGAGTTTCACATCAATGTAAAAAGCATGAAACTCAGCTCAAGGCTTTATATAATTCAACTGTTAAACTTTCTCACATAGTTCCTTTAGGTTTAGGTTTTCTCAGGGAGTTCTTAAGGTTTTCAGTTTCAGCTATACTTATTCTACTCTATTGTTATACTATTTATTTTATTCTATCTATTCTTGTTTTACCTATATTTCCGTGAAATTTGCTATTTTGAATTTTTTTGATGTGTTAGCAAATTGTACTTTCATTTTAATTCAAAATCTTCATATTTGACATTATATCTTTCTTTTCATTCTGGATGTGGTATATCTGCATTTTCCCTTTTCGTTTCCCTCACTTTATCGGAAATTTCTTTTTAATTAAACTTTTTAAGTAAGAGCTTTAATATTAATTTTTCAACACTGCTATCTTTCTTCTCTTTAATTCACTCCTTTCTTTGCTGATCACTTATTCCCTTCTCCCACATAATTGTTGAAAACTTTATTGAGCTGGTCTCTTCCTAGATTTCTGAGTTGAATTATTAAATTAAACTGCACATATTCTCTTTGTCTTACTTGCATGTAACCACTTCTTCCCACCCCCTCTGACTCTTCCTGATCCAGGTCTCCATCATGTTTGACATGAACTATATAACAACAACCTCCCAACTGATCTCCGTGTTTCTACCCTTTTCATATAGACACTTCGGAGTGATTCTTGCCAAATGTAAGTCATATTGCTTCTATCCTCTGCTCGAAACCTTCCGCAGATTCCCCATCTCACTTAGAGTCAAAGTCAAAGTCTTCAGGGTAGCTGAAGAGGTACTGCATGATCTGACCCCATATCATTTCTCTCATCTCCCCACCTGCCTAACTAACCCACTGCCTACTCCATTCCCAGCTTCCTCAGGGCCTTGGAACTGTGTTCTCTGCCTACAATGCTATGCCCCCAATTCCTGCACACCTGACTCCTCTCCCTTCCTTCAGAATTCTGATGCAACATCACCTTCTCAGGACTGTCTTCTGAGTACTGTACACAAAATGACATCCCTCTCTGAACACTCTCCATCCACCTTATTTGGCCTTATTTTACCCAAAAGTTTTATCACCGTGTGAGATATTATATATCTATAAGGGGGTTTTGCTCACTGCTTCCACTAGCATGTCACTCAATGAAGGAAGTTAGATTTTTCTCAACCTATATCCCTGGAGCATAGAAAAAAATCTAGAATTAGTGTAACCCTTCAATGACTATTTGTTGACTGAATAAGTAACTTAGGAAACTCTGTAAGTTTTACTCTGACTTTATTTTTAACCATGCATCATGTTCTGAGATGTGAAGTTCTCATTTTGAAAACTGTCTTTAGGGACTCCTGGGTGGCTCAGCCTTTGAGCGTCAGCCTTTGGCCCAGGATATGATGGTGGAGTCCCTGGATTGAGTCCCACATCGGGCTCTCTGCTTGGAGCCTGTTTCTCTCTCTGCCTGTGTCTCTGCCTCTCTCTCTGTGTGTCTCTCAAGAATAAATAAATAAAATCTTTAAAAAAAAAAACTGCCTTTAATTTTTTCTTTTGATATTTTCTTTAACTCAAAGGTAATTTAGTAGATAGATTTCAAATTTAAAATAGCTTTTAAGATTACCTTTCAATGATTTAATTCCAGGTTTTTTTTGCATCGAGGTTTGATAGATAGTGATCTTTAGAATTTTTTGCTTGGGAAATTTATTGAGATTTTCTATCAGGCTTATTATGTGATCCTTTCCCACAAATGTTTTAAAGATAACAGAAAATATTCTGAGTACTTTTCCTGAGGTAAAAACTTTTATACCAATAACTAGCTAGCTAGCTATGGATATGTAATTAAAGCAAATAATTATAATATTCTTATATATTATGTTTGCCTGTGTAGTTGATCTTGCAAAGACAAAGAGAAGGCAATACATTTTCTAAGTATTATTTAATTTCTGTGAATTATCCCTGGTATACTCCTAAAAATATTTAGTCTACATTTGATAATTTTTCTTAGTTTTAAAAGCAGCATTCATGAGGTAAAAATTATATAATATAAAATTATATACATGACTTATACTTCCATGAGTTTTAGTGCAAGTGTTCCATAAAACTGATATCATTATCACCACAACAAAAGATAGAAAATATCTCCATCATCCCAGAACATTTCTGATGCCACTTTGAAGTCCATATCCTCCAAAGCCCTATGCCTCATCCAATCACTGATTGATTTCTATCACTGTTGATTCATTTTTCCATAGGCAGAGGATATGTACTCTCTTGCATTTAGCTTCTTTCTGTCAGCATCATCTTTGGGAGACTTATTTACATTGTTGCATGTATCACATACAACTATTTGGGGGACATTAAGTGGGTATTAATTGGCTCTTAATGCTCCAGGATTGGGGTGAAAGAGTTAAGTAGTATTCCATTATATACCAAAATTCATTGAGTGGACACACGTATTATTTCCAGTTTTGCTTGTTATGTATGACACTTTTATGAACATTCATGTACACATGCTTCTATGACAGGTCACAGTCATTTCTCTTGGATAAGTAGCAAGAAATTACATGGCAAATGCCTATTTTAACTAAATTGACTGTACCAGTTACAAATGGCTACGCCATTTTATACTCTGATGTCAAGCAGCAGAAATTTATAATCATTTGCCCTGTTCCCCAATTCCTTGACAAGGCTTGATATTCTCAGCCTTCTCAATGGTAGCTATTCTTAAAATATTGTGGCAGTACCTCATTATAGATTTTAATATTTATTCCCCTAATGACTTGTGATAATTGAGTATCTTCTCATGTACTTTTGTTTTATCCATTTACCTTCATTTGTGAAGTTCCATTTCTACTACTTTACCCATTTTAATTGAGCACATTATCTTACTGAGTTGTAAGAGATCTTAAGTCTTCTAGATAAAAGTCCTGCTCCTTTGAGGGCAGATTTCACTCACCTGTTCATTCTTCTCTCCCTCTTGAATCTCTCCTTCTATGGGAAGCCAGATGCCATGAAACGAGACCAGTCAAGCAGGCTATGGAGGGGTCCACGTGTCAAGAATGGAAGTCTTTAGCCAACAGGCAGTGACAATGGAAGCTTGTCAGTAATCAAGTGAGAGAACTTATATGTGTTTTCTGCAGCCCCATTTGAGCCTAGATCTGACTCTAGCTAGAGCTGGCTGAGAGCTGACTGCAACCTCAGGCAAGATCCTGAGCCAGAACCACCAGCTGAGCCTCTCCCAGATAGCATACCCTCAGAATCTGAGTGAGATAATGAATATTTGTTCTTCTGAGCTGCTAAATTTTTAGGTAATTTGCTACACAGCTATGAATAACTAATATCCATCCAGGCCATAATACTGTACTTCAATCCCAAATCCGTGTATCACATTCAGGGCATGTGGGCTAGACGTGCAGACCTGTGATCAAGCTAGAAGCCACAGTTCCCAGAAGGGATGCAGAATTGTCTTCTCTGGTTCCCAACGTCCAATCATATTAGGTACAATGGCATAAGCTGCTTCTACTCCAAGCAAAATTAAGTCATTCTGTTCTTTCTCGTTATTGAGTGCCTTTTACCAACACTCCTTATCTCTCTCTGTCTCTGTCTCTGTCTCTGTCTCTCTCTCTCTGAGTTCTCAGTGCTCCATCATATAGTTAGTTGTTCACATTATTCTTTCTGCCTCTGAGATTCTCACGGTGGGAAGAAACTGTTAAGTCCATGTCAACCAATTCACATGCTTACATCTCCTCTCTAACACCCCAAGTGGTCTCCTAGATTATTTTTGAAGTTTTGATATCACCACCTTCTGAGGTAACTCATTCTATCCTTGGATCACTCTGACTCTTAGAAATTCCTCTAATAGTGAGCAGAATTCACTTGCTATACTCTCCCACTTCACTTGGTTTTTAAGAGATTCATCCTTGGGCACATTCTCCAGGGAGAATTGACTGTACTGAGAACACATGTCTCAAGCAAGGACCATTTAGTAATCCTTGGGATTTAAAGTAAATCTTATTTTCTTTACTACACAAAGTTCCTAGCTTAATGTGTCCTGACTCTCTAAGAGCCATCTCATTACTTGGACTCAGCCTAGACTAGTAATTATTCAGTTCCAAGAATGTCTCTGGAGTAGGGGGTAAGGCTCTTCAATTATTTGGATCCTCAGATATTTCTCCTCTTGTTGAAACTTTCCTGGATATTCTTGTAGCAGCCTCTGTGTTTAAGTGATGAGTAGGACTAACAAAGGTCTTGCCATTGTCTCTGGCAGGGCCCGGAGCCAAGCACTATAAATCTGGGCTTCATCACTTTTACTCAGGCTTGCCAGGACAATGATAAGATTGATTGTTTCCATAAAGACGGTAGTTTTAGACTTCCTGAAGAGCTTATCTTATACATAGATCTAGGAAGATTGCAGGTATCATTTTGTGCCTTCATAAAGATAGTCAACAAGACCCTTAATACAATCCACAAAGCTATATATGACGTGGTGCATGACTATTGTTTCAGCCTCATTTCTCACTATGCTCTCCCTCTCCCTCTGAATTCTAGTTATACTGGCATTCTTTCAATTGGTCAGAATCTGCATGTTCTTCCTACCACAGCTTTTCCACATGCTGTTTCCATGTTCCAGAGTCTCCATATCTCCCCTATTCTCAATCAACTCTAACTCTTCTTTCAGTTCAGCTAAGCATTGCCTCTTCAAGGAAGTCTTCCCAGATGACCAGTCACCCCTTGAGTTTGGTTATAATTCTTTATTTCATTTCAAAGAGTAGATAAACCTTTCTTTCACCTCACCCTCTCAGTTGTAGTTTACACATTTATACAACACTTGACCTTAGCCAAAAGGCCGAGAAGTGATTAGTTGACACATTTATTAACATGATTACTTGATTAATGTCTACCACCCTTAGACTAAATGTTTTATTCACATAGTAGTTGCAACTGTTTTTGCTTTCTGTTGTAACAATCAACATAGTGTCTTGAGGTCATTAGAGCAGGATGCTCCTAATGGGATTATTGCCATTATAAGAAGAGTCATCAGAGAATTTGCTCTTTCTCTTTCTTTCTCTACCATGTGAACATACCATGAGAAGGGGTGACCATCTGCAAGCCACAATGAGAGACCTCAAGAACCTAACCATGTTATTAGCACCTTAATTTCAGATTTCCAGTCTACAGAACTGTGAGAAAATAAACATCTGTTATTTAAGCAACCCAATCTATGTATTGTACCATGGCAGGTCACAACTAATGCAGTGGTGATACAGAGATGAATAGGAAAGACATAACCCCTCTAGTCATTGGTGAATGAATAGGGAAGACTGATATCAAACATTAACATAAAATATACTTACTTAACAGTACAGTGCAGCAGAAGTATATGTAAAGGAGATAGAGCCTAGCCAAAAACTAGGGAAAGAGCTCCCTTAAGGAAAAAAACAACTTTAATTAGAGATCTGAAGATTAAAAGGCTTTGGTTATCTGGAAAACAGTGTGGAGGTGCCTCAAAAAGTTAAAAATAAAGCTACCCTACAAGCCAGAAATTTCACTATTGGGTTTTTACCCCAAAGATACAGATGTAGTGAAATGCCAGGACACTTGCACCTCCATGTTCATAGCAGCAATGTCCACAACAGCCAAACTATGGAAGGAGCCACGATGTCCTTAGACAGATGAATGGATACAGATGTGGTCTATATATACAATGGAATATTAGCCATTAGAAAGGATGAATACCCACCATTTGCTTTGATGTGGGTGGAACTAGAGGAAATGCTGAGTATAAAGTAAGTCAATCAGAGAAGGACAATCATCATACAGTTTCACTCATATGGGGAATATAAGAAATAGTGAAAGGGACTATAAGGGAAAGAAGGGGAACTGAGTGGGAAAAATTATAGAGAGGGAGACAAACCATGAGAGACTCCTAACTCTGGGAAACAAACAAAGGGTTGCTGAAGGGGAGGTAGGCAGGGGGATGGGCACTGAGGAGGGCACTTGAAGGGATGAGCACTGGGTGCTATACTATATGTTGACAAATAGGACTCCAATAGAAACGAATGATAATAAAATCTCCATAACTTGGTTAAAAAAAAAAGGCTGTGGTGAGAGGTGGGGGAATTAAGGGGCATTCAAATGTCAAGATCAGGAGCATAGGCATAGTATCAGTGACATGATGGAGCCTACTCATACAGCTCATGCAAGCCATTGTTAGCATCTCTTCCCAAATCTGTGTTCAGTGATATCTCATTTGTAGCTGGAAACCAGATATACTGGGGATACTCATACAGCAGAAATTTTGCAAAATTTGCATATCAGGATTCTTCTTCCCAGAAAGCCATCATTTGTAAAACATTTACCACACCCAGCTGCAAAGTATATTCAAAAAACAGGGAGAATATTAAAGTCAGAGCACAGAGAATAATAGATGAAGTGGAAAGATACGTGGCTAGAATTAGACTTTTAGGGATGGTGCCTATCATCAGTATTTAATATATATATATAATATATATATACATATATATATTATATATATATATTCACTTGGTTTTTGCAACTAATGGTCTGAATCACTGGGTTAGATTTAGAGGGCTTTTAAATTTTTTTTTTAATTTTTATTTATTTATGATAGTCACAGAGAGATAGAGAGAGGGCAGAAACACAGGCAGAGGGAGAAGCAGGCTCCATGCACCGGGAGCCCGACGTGGGATTCGATCCCGGGTCTCCAGGATCGCGCCCTGGGCCAAAGGCAGGCGCCAAACCGCTGCGCCACCCAGGGATCCCTTAGAGGGCTTTTAAACCTATGGTAAGAGGTTGGTATTTATACTAAGTCAAAGAGGAGGAGAGGATTCTGGGAAGATGGCAGAGTAGGAAGCATTGTCCATTAATAGGGAATTGGCTAAATAATTTATAATATATAAGTATAATTGAATATAATGGAAATGATGAGGAAGATTTCTTCAGAAAATTACATGGAAAATATGCCAAAAGAATGTATGAGAAAGAAATCTAAAAAGAGAAAAAAGTTAATGATCCAATGAATTGATTTCACTGACCCTTAAAATATCATACTCTGTAATTATAAAAGAAAAAAAACTTGGATTTAAGATATTCTTAATAGAGTTTCTATTTATGATAAATGTGCTGTTTTCTTTATATATTTTTTTGAAATATTTTATTTACCCTTTGAACACATGCTTGTAGACACACACAGGTTGAAATTTTAGTCTCCTCTAACACTGAAGATACTAGTGTACCATCTTCTGGCTTTCACTGCTACTGTTACAAAATCAGCTATCAGTTAAGTGGTATTTGTTTAGAAGTCATCTGTATTTTCTCTCTGGTTGCTTTCAAGATCTTTTCTTTGTCTTTGGTCTTTCACAATTTTGCTACAGTGTGTCTATGTTAACTTCTTTTTATTGATCCTCTTTGGGATTCCTAAGACTTCTTGAATGTAAAGATAATGAACTTTTATGAGTTCTGGAAAATTCACATCCATTAACATCCCAGTATTGCTCCTCATCTACCTTCTCTATCCTCTCTTCTTGGTACTTGATTAGTTACCTACTAAATGTCACTCCATCTCCCAAACTTCTTAACCTTTACAGTATTTTCTATTTGTTACTCTACTGAGTCTAAAGAATTTCTTTAAATTTGTCTTCCAGATAACCAATTCTCTCTTCATTCTTTATACTCTATTTTACCCATCCTTGGGTTTTGGTTTTTCTTTTTTTTTCTCTTAGTTTTAATTATTGTGGGATTTTGCTGTTGCAAATTCACATGGTGAACGTGTAACCACCAATAGGATTTTATTTAGGGAGAAGGCCTAAATAAAGGTGATGAAGGTTAAATTGAGGGCATGTGATAAGAGTCCCTAATCTGATAGGGTTGCTGCCTGAACACCAGAAACACCAGAGTTCACTCTCTCTGCCATGTGAGGACACAGCAAGAAGGTGCTGTCTGCAAACCAGGAAGAAAGCTCTCACCAGGAACCAGAGTAGCATACACTTTGAAGTTCCCAGCAACCTGAAACTTGAGAAAATAAATTTCTGTTGTTTAAGCTAACCAGACTGTGGCATTTTGTTATGGTATCCCAAGATGACTAATAAAACTCTTAACATCATTTTTTAAATTTATTTTTAAATATTGGATAAATTTGTTTTGAAACAATAATTTCTGTATCTGCATTCTTTGTGGGTCTGATCCTTTGGGTTCTTATTTCTGATGACTCTTACTTATGATGATTTTTTTCATGTGTATTTTGTGATTTTTAAAATGTTTAGTTTGTATTCATTGGTACTCAACAACCAAGAATTTTTATTGGCCTGGGTTTAAATTTCCAAGTAGTTGATGTCAGGGATCATGATTAATTTAAACTGAATTTCCTACTTTATTAAGGGAAGTTTTCTCCATTTATTCAGTTTGGCTGCTCTTTTTGAATCTGCTGAGTTCCCACAAATACTAATGATTTTGTTGTTGTTGATATACATATACTAACCAATATTAATCAGTGTTGGAAACTCATGTATTATGCCCCAGTAAGTATACAGGTCATTATGAGATTTTTTTGAATGAGAAAGGCTTCTTTGAATAAATAAAGGTATAATTGTATACTTCTGGGTGTGAAGAGTAGGCAGGCATAGAACCACAGCAAATTTTCCAACACAGTGACCTAATGTGCCTCATAATGTGGAAGCTGAAGTAAAACACTCTCTTTGAAACTTTGAAAGTTTGCAGTTTCAAATCACATATCTTTCATCTTTTTTCTTGGAGGCACTGAAATCTTCTCAGCCTAGGTCTTTTTCATGATTCATAAAGGGAAACAGCCTGCCAAGTGTAACCTCTGTATCTGATTTATTAAACATGATATACATCCAAATTCTCTCTACGTTAAAGTCATTCAACTTACTTTAATGGCCATCATATTAGAGTTATGTCCATTCATAACAGACAACAGCTGTAAGCCTTTAGTTTGAATTATGGTACTTGCGAATTTTCATCATTAAAGACTAGGACTTGGAGGCCTCTGGATTTTGCAAATCTATCCTAAAATGGCTGGCTTTCATATTAGAAAACTATAAACTTAGAAAATTATAAGGAAACATAAAATCAGAGAAAAAGGAGAAAAAGTTACTTGATCATGAGTGATGATCCAAAGTGGATCCAGTTTGGTCAGCCTCCACCCACTGATCTCTTTTCCCTGTTCCTATCATGATTTATTGGTCCTGAGGATAATGACATAAAATAATTTTGTTCTTGTTTAAACTCACTCATAAGTAATATGATACTGAGGGCTATCATAGCCACATTAGGATGCCAGATTAGGAGAAGGAAGGTTTAGCCAAAGGATGGTCTTCAATCTCTGCCTAAGGACATTCCTATTCCCTTAATCAGAAAAATAAATTTGCACTTGTCCTCCAGTGCTGGTTAACAACATTCTTCTGGAACTATGAGGACTTACAGGAGTCTGTGTCCCAGACTTATTGAGCACCCCTAGTTGGCAGCTCACCCTAAGAGACTACAGGTTTTTCTTTATTCTATTTCTTGCCTCTCTCTTGATTCCTTTAGAACCCACTGTGTATCATGGTCATAGTACTGATTCTGCAACAGAATATCAAACTTTGTTTACCTTTATAACGATGTTATATCTTTTTGTAATGACTTACAACACAATGCAACTTCAACAGGGATAATTATTATCATTATTATTATTATTATTATAAATGTAGGGGATAAAAGTTCATTTAGGAAATAAGTGATTAAGGAATCTAAAATGAACTCCAGGGTATAAATCAAATCTAACAGCTATTAGGACATATTTAAAAAAAACAGTAATTGTTAAAATACTATGATTCTGATATAGATAGAAATGTACATCTGTGGAACTGAATGAAAAGGCAAGAAGTAGACTCAATTGTTTAGATAAATAAGTAGATAGATAAAGTTAAGTAGTGCTAAGGGGTGACTTTGGGAGAGGGCTGATTAATCCATTAGACAGACTAGGTACAGATTAGTGGCCCATAAAAAATATTTTAATTAAGGTGTTTTAAAATAAGAAAAGGAGAATTATATAATGAATCCACCCATAATTATATCTCACCATTATCAAAAAATATGAAAAAAAATTCTAATCTTTTTTAACGGAGGAGGAGCCCATGAATGCAAAAGTGTCTTAAGCCCAAAATAATCACAATGGGGTCCTGCTCTGGAGAGCATTAGCCTTTCTGTAGTCATAATCTCCATTGTAGTCATTCACCATCATAAAGTTACTAAACAACATGCAAAGTCATTGAGAATAATGTGCTTGCTGTAGAAATGCACTTCAGGATAAGACACCTTCCCTCCCTTTGAATAAGAATGTTCCTATATATGGGATCCCTGGGTGGCGCAGCGGTTTGGCGCCTGCCTTTGGCCCAGGGCGCGATCCTGGAGACCCGGGATCGAATCCCACGTCGGGCTCCCGGTGCATAGAGCCTGCTTCTCCCTCTGCTCGTGTCTCTGCCTCTCTCTCTCTCTGTGTGTGACTATCATTTAAAAAAAAAAAAAGAATGTTCCTATATATCTGACATATAGACTCTAAACATGCACTAGATTACAGTTTGAGGAAACATCTAATTATATCTAAAGTACAGTTTAAAATTACAAATTTTATAAATAACTTAATGATCATAAGTTGCATGTAAGAGAATTGAGCGTTTTTATATGTTTACTCAGATAATAGTTTCTCGTCTTTGAAAGAATCCTAAAAGGAAAAGACCATTATAAGACCTCAGTACAAGAACCAAATAATTATAGTGAAAAAGGAATCGACAAAAACTATTTTGCTCAAATGTTAGAGAAGTGGATTATTAGTTATATAAAAAAATTTTAATTTTTTTAATATATAAAAATTTTAATTCTAATATATGTCAGTATCATCAATACCCCCATAAAAGGCAAATAACATAAGTACACATAGTAAGCACAGAGGGGAAAGTACACATAGTAAGCACAGAGGGGAAAGGGTTCAACCTGTAACATATTTCAAATTAAACAACAAAGTATGTTTTTATATCTTTAAGTCGGCAGGGAAGATGTGATATAACATTAGCACCATTGTTTACTCTGAAACTGATGAAACTTTTGAGGGGGTACAAAACAGGAATATGGTAGTATGTACTGAAAACCATAAAAAGGTCCATGCCCAGACACAGTACTTTCATCCCTTGTAACTTACAGGAGGAGGTAATTCACAAGGAGGGTGCTGCTCTTCACTGTAGCAGCCTCCAGGTTAACAGCAGAAATTGACAACATCCGGAACGTCCAACAACAGGGGCGGTAAAAGCAGTGACATACATCACAGTACGTTAACCGATAAAATATTCTGCAGCTCTCACAATAATTATGAAGAACATGAGACAGCCTGAGGTGTTGTTCGAAACACCGTTTGGTAAAACAAAATGTCCGATTATGGAGGTGTTTGATTTTTAGCTCTGTGAGATATCCCAGTGGGGAGACAAGGACTCGGGGGCAGCAGAGAAAAAGAGGCTGAGTTTGCTCCTGCTCCTGCACTCACGAAGCTGGTGAAGTTTCTTTCAGCACAGACACAACCCTCCACCCCCATGGTTGCCTCTCTTTTTCCTTGCTCCTCCTCACCCTTTCACTGAGTGGATTCATGCTGCTCCAGGACGCCCATGTCACTCAGCATGTTTTGTATTCACGCCTGGGATACAATAATGATGACACCATCCCCTCTGCTCAGGGGGCTCACAGTTTACACACAGATGGATGAGGGAATAGTTGCAAAACAGTAGAGAAAGCCATAAAGTGACAAGGGAAAAAAGGAAGCTAAATGAGAACCAGGACCCTTAGGGGGTCACATGTTTTATCCCTTCAAAGGAATTTTGCATTTATTAGATGCTCAGGGAATCTGCTCTCTTAGTTAACCCCTGACCCCCCCACAGAATAAGGTTTCCTGTGCTGACTCCTCCACCTGAGGTGAAAATGCTCAAGTCTCTCCTCCAAGGCAAAAGCCAAGCTTTCACCTCCCCACTCCCCACCCATCATCTATTCTATAAGCTCTGCTTCCCTTTCAGTCACAAGCACACTCATTTCTAATGCCCTACTGAGCCATCACTGCTTAGCCCGCTGTGAGTCCAGTTAGTCGTGATCATGACAAGCACGAGAGAAGGGGTACGGCTCTTGCAGCCCAGGGAGAGGAAGACAGAAGTGGCAGAAAGAAGGATAAACTCAGGGTTCCAGAGCAACACAAGAAGCCACATCTAGAACATGGTCACACAGATGGGAATGGCAGGAATTGAACCTGGAAGTGTAGGCAAGAGCCCCACCACATGGAGTCTGTGGATCTGAGTCGACTTTGAAGTTACTAGAGACCATGGGGTTGGGACACAGCTCTGCTTTACCCGCCCCCCCCCCCCCACTGCTTGCACAGCATCTTCATGAACCTTCATCCTTACAGCAATAATTGGAAGTAAGTAGATGAAGTGATGATACTCCCTTTAGAGGTGAGGAAAACGACACTTGACCAAGGCCACATGACTGCTAAGAGAAAGAAGAGGGGCAAATGGGAATATTAACAGTCCTGGGAGCTCAAGAGATAAAGGGTTGTGGCCCTTTCCTTGCCACTAGTACATGTGGGTAACTTTCCCTCTTGGCCTCTTGCTTCACCTAAGAAGCTGTGCTATCTACTCTGAAGTGATAAGATCTCTCCCTTCCCTTCCAGCCTCCCCCCCCCCCCCCCCCAGCATGCTAACCCTGATGCCCAGGCCACAAGCCAGATCAAATTAATCAGAATCTGGAGGAGGTGCTAAAACCCAGGTACCAGCATTTTGCACAGTCCCAGGAGATGCCAATGGGCAGTTAGGGTTGAAAAGCAACAATGAGGAGCCCGCCAGAGTCCAGCATGAGGGCCACCCAGATCCACCTCACCCTGTGCCCTCCTCCTTATCTTCTATCACCTCTTCCCCAGAGACCAGCTCCCTGTCCTAGGGCAGCTGTTGAAGCTGCAGGCAGGCCACACCCCTTAACTGCTTTCCACAGTTTTTACTGTCCACCCTCTGCTCCCTACCTTGACAGGCCTAATGGATTCTGCAGACTCAATAACTCCAGGCATCTGGAGCTGTCCTGGGATTAGCCTGCCACACAAAGCAGAAGTGGCCCTTGCTCCTGGTTCTAACTAAATAATTCAATGTAAATAGCCTCCCTTTCCTCCTGAGCCCAGGCTCCTTTAGTCACATGGAGGTGAGCAAGGGCAGTCTTCAGTGGGACGCAGGAGCACAAAAGAGCTGCTCATATGCAACAGTGCTTGCAGCAGTCACAGCAGCCCTCTGCTCCAGTGAGAGACACAAGGCTCCAAGTCCTTCTTGTAGACTAGCCACTCCTGATCATGGAGGGTGGGATTTTCATTTGGGAGGGCCCCCAGGGAAGTACTAGAGGGCTTCCCTCTTCCTTGTTAACTTCATCCATCCCCTCTCCCTGACCCTCATCCCTGGGCTCTGTTCTAGTCTCCCAGAGGATTCCTTATAATCTTACTCCTCCTCACATTAGGAGAGAGGTTCTCACTCTTTCCAACTCTTCCTATGGGCTCAGGTATCTTCCCCAGTATACGGGAGGATCCAAGTTAAGTTGGTGCCTTCTGGGATCCAAGACTCTCACTGGTGCCTTCCTGGGATCCAGGACTCTTGAGTGAAGACAGGTTATCTACTAGAGAACATTATCCATGTTCCTAAACTTTTCCGTCCTCAGGTATGCTGCACGGGGTTATCTCCTTCACTTATACATTATTAATCCACTTGTTTATTTATACATTATTAATTCACTTATTCAATAGATAGTTATTTTCACCATGAACAAGGTGAATCCCATGTTTCTTGGACAAACCGCTTAAGGCTCAAGAGCAGAGATGAATATGGTACTTGGGGAGATATTCACTAGAGATGCAGCTCAGATGCCACAGATATATTCTCCTTCCCTAGTCAATATGTTCATGTTTGTTTTCACTTAGTCATGGGAGATCATAGCAGTTGCAGTATGCTTGAAGGAGATTTCAGAAGGAAAGAGAATTGACTTGTGGCCGTTCCCCTGGTTGATGTACAAATATACTGGATGGGCTGGGCTGTCCTGGTCTAGGACAGGAAACAGGAAGAAACCATGACAACGAGAATGCTGTGTGAGGCCCATGGGCTAGGCCAACAGAAAAAAAAAAGGACTGTTTGTGGGCATACTGTGCTGCTGGAAACCGGAAACTCCCAACCAGCAGCGTATGTACAACACTGCAGGAAATAAAAGGAGGGTGTTGAGTATATTTCAGAGCTCCTGTGAGCACCTAAAGACTGGATCTCAGAATAGAACTGCCCTGCAGGTAGGAACAAGACATTAGTGGCTCCCCATTGCCTGGAACTGTGAGTTACAACCAAGGTAGGACCACTCCCCAAGATGAAGGGCCATTAGCCACTCCCTACCCCCTGGAAACATTCCTCATGCCTAATCTTCAGGTTGAGAAAAAGAACCATGATGACTCACTTCTAAATCATCTTTACTAATTGGAATGCATCAGAATCATTAATTATGTTGTCACAGAAAACATGGCAAAATGCACAGGCCACAAGATAAACCACCTGTTAGTAGGTGGAGGAGGGACGGTAAAGTATCTTGCACACGGAAAAGGCACTTTGAAACCAAAAAATGACTCAAGTCACTCCATAGCTTCTACACAGAGATTTATTCAGGGTAACTTATGACAGTGGGTAGATGCCAGACGAACAACACAGGCATGACGCAGCTATTCTCTGCTCACTCTGGACCTCAATCCACAGCTCTTAAAGAGCAAGGGGGCATTAGGGCATTAGAGCTCAAAAGGTATTTATGTAAGGTGGCACCACTGGTACACCAGTTATATGGCTTATCTAAAGTGGTGCCTTCTGGGGGCCACTTTGGGACGATCAGAACAAGCCTCTCTGTATTCTGGTAAGGGGATACATTAACCTCCGAGAGGCCTGGAACACATAGCACTTAGAGAGGGCGTTGTGAGGACATGCAGAAGAGGAAGGGCCAAGGACAGAGGTCAGCATTCCCGCACTCCTCCAACACCTAGCAAGGCATACAGAGCCCCTCACAACCTAATGGCAATCTACCTTTTAGTCTCCTCTCCAGCTTCCAGCCAGTCTTCTCCTTAATGTCCATTCTGTTCAGGAGCTCAGTGGTTTGGCTGTTTTGAGTCCCTGTCCCCCAGCTGTAAAGATGATGTGATAGACTTTAAACATCACAAATTCTTACAGATGTTCCCATCAAGAAATGGGGACTTGTTGTGTCCAATATAATGTGACAGAAATTGTCACACTGTTCTCAAGAGTAGATGTCAAGAGGCCTTACAGCTTCTGTTCTCACTCTCACGGAATGCTGTGTGCATGATAGTGTGCCCAGGCTGGCTTGCTGGAGAGGAGAGAACCCAGACAGCCCAGACAAGGAGCAGAGCTGCGACCAACATCCTCTAGGACCAGCCAGGCCTGAGCTCACTTGCCAAGTGACTCCAAGTGTATGACTGAGCCCGGCCAATACCACATGGAAGACAGTGAGCCATCCCAGCTGAGTCCTGCCCAAATTCCTGACCTGCTGAATCATGACCCAATACAGTGTTGTGGTTTTGAGCCACTAAATTTTGGGGTATTTTGTTCATTAGCAAAGTCTACTGGAAACAACAGAATAAGCCAATCAGGGCAAATCCTTCCCTCCTATCACAGTTGGTGCAGAATACAGACCTGTCCTTAGTGCAGGCTCAAGGAATCCGTGAGTATCTCAGGCCTTGGCTGAGAATGCCTGGTCAAAGCTATTCTTCCCTACTCTGCCTAGTGTGCTGGGGGGTGAAGCTGGAACAATGGCAGCCATTTGGCTACCTTAAAAGGACCCGGCCCAAGGAGGAAACCAGTACATGAAAAGTCTACAGAAGTCTACAGAAGAAGAAATGGAGTCAGAGCCTTGATCTACATCTCTAACTGCACTCAGCCTCACATCACCTCCAACCTTGTATAATTAGACCAGTCATAAATCTTCTTGATTGTTTAAGAGATTAGACCTAGGTTTTGGTGACTTGCAACAGAAAATGTCCACCTGACATGCTGCCAAGGCTCTAATACCCATTGTTTTCATGTCCACTTTATCCATGAAACTCCTAGGGGCGTCTGGGTGGCTCAGTTGGTTAAGCATCTGCCTTTGGCTCAGGTCACAATCTCAGGGTCCTGGGATCCAGCCCTGTGTCAAGCTCCCTACTCAACAGGGAGTCTGCATCTTCCTCTCCCTCTTCCTCTGCTCTTCCCCTCCACTCGCACTTGCTTTCTCTCAGATAAAACTTAAAAATTTTAAAACAAAACCTTGAAGCAGAAGCATAAAATGGAAGACAATGAGCTTGAAATGGCGGTGGGGCAGGGTGGGGGGGAGAGCCCAGAACCCTAAGTAATAGCAATTTCTTAACTCCCTGTATGAGCTTCCAGCAGTGAGTCCTGCTGACTCAGGATATTACAGACTAGAAACAAACAACCTAAACTCAAAGAATGTCATATTTCATTTCACATACTATAAAAACTGATATCCACTCTCTCTCTGTGTGTCTCTCACGAATAAATAAATAAATCTTTCAAAATGAAAAATAAATAAATAATAAACTGGAAAAAAAAAAACTGATATCCAGAAATCTAGAATCAACTGCCCAAAGTCTCACAGTTTTTTCATTGACAGAATTGTAGCTAGCATATGCCTCGATTGTACAGTGACCACATCTCTGAGTCTGTTCAGGATGGTCCTGGTTTACCCCGGTCACTCCTCTGTAATTATTAATAGCTCCCATAGTCCCTGAAAAAACGTCTGATTTTACAATAAATTATATGGTTACCTACTTACTGGGTAACGTTCCTAAAAGTTAAGTTTGGAAGTTGTCAGTGAAGGTGATTTTGTTGTAAATAAGATAAAATATAAGGTAAAATATAAACTGAATTCAGTCATAAAGAAATTGATTAGCTCATGAGGAAGGTGGGAATGGCAAAAAGCTTGGTTTATTTTAACTTGTCTGATTCACAGGCAACTTTCCCTAATAACTGACTCCACTTCACTTTGGCAAAGTGATTATTGGCAATGCTTCCTCACCCATACTCTGTGATACATACTTCCTTATTCCTATTACAGAAAAAAATGAAAGTTTCTAACATGCCCTCTGAAGAGCAGAGAGGTATATTTCCCAGAGGCTCCCAGCAAATGAACCCTCAGGCTCTTTGATGCAATTTTGATAACATGCCCATCCCTCCATCAAACTCTGGGGCCACAGAGCAGAGTTACCCTCATCTGAATCACAAGTCCTGTCTTAAAGACCAGCAGTAGAGTCAGTTTTAGCAAAAAGGGCTGGGCTGGGTAGGGTTGGCATTAATACCGAACAAATCTCAGGAGAACTGACAAGAGAAGGGGAAGTGGATATTAGGGAGTCACCGCTTGTCCATTCAGTACAGGGCTTGTTGTCTTCAAAAGGTACATGGGATTTCTGCCATTAAACAATGAGTGCTCCATCATGCAACCCCAGAGGGTGGTCAGCCAGTTCTGGCCAGTTCCCAACATCCTACCATCAGGTTGGATGGTTAAAGAGCACAGTGGGGCTGAGGGCATTTCCCTGGGTACTGACCATCTGGGGCTGGAATCAAAGTGGGCCAGAGCATCAGACACACCTGGATCTGATGCCCACTCTGCCACTCACTATGTAACCAGGTTTGTGGCTTAACCTCTGTATAGGTCTCTGATTCCCCCATGTAACCGGGAGGAAATTCCTACTTCATCATGTTTGGAAAGAATTAAAAAACATCAAGCTGTTAAACTTTCTAGCACAATGCTAAATACAAGAATAATCAGTATCTTTTCTTTGAGCCTTAATTACTTGTTACAGACGGAACAGAATCTGAACAAAGGACCTGTAACAGCCTAAGGCATTGATTTTTACCAAAGAGAAGACCATTACCTGAGTATGAGACACAGCTTGGGCCTCCATCCCCCGTTCCCCCCTGCATACATGCTGACAGATTCATGGTGTTTTGGTATCTGTTTTCTGGACTGGGCTGCCATCCCTGTCAGATTCCTTCCTTGGTGTGTATTAATTAATGAATTAATGATGTCACAGTCTTCTTCAAGAATAGTTCCCTTTGGATTCCACACCTTGGTCTCTACGGATGCCGAATCCCAAGCATTCAATGTGGGGTTATTCATTTTAACCCAAGGTCCTGCAGAGAGGCTCACTTTAGTCCCCTATGAACTTAAGCATCTTCTTTGGCTATCCTTTCTCTTGATGGAGATGGTCAAGTGAGCTTAAGGGTGTCAAGTCCTTTCATAGAATTCAAAACACAATGCAGATAGGGGTATCATTATATAGGCACTGCTAGAGGAGCAACTTTTCATGAACCCCAAGTCAGACTGGCTTCCTTCCTCCCCTCCTACTCTCCTTCTAAATGGACGCTACAGCCAAGCTTTGTTGGAATCTTTAAAAAAAATTTTTTTAACTTTTAAATAAATTTAGATATACAAAAATGTAAATTTGTACAAACAGTTCCTATATATCCTATCCCAGTTTCTCCTGGGTTTATCAATTTTATAACCACCATCTATTTACCAAAATTAAGATATTAAACATTGTTGCAATAAAATTAACTCTAGTATAAAATTATTCAGGTTTCACCACCTTTCTCCACTAATATCTTTCTGTTTCAGGACAACACATTCCATTTGGTCCCTTCCGACTCTTTCAGTATTTCCTTGTTTGTCATGACCTTGATACTTTTGAATATACTGGTCAGGTATTTCTTACATTGTCCCCCCAATTTAAGTTAGATGTTTTCTCACAATTAGATAGAGGTGATGGATCTTGAGAGAGGAATATCCCAGAAGAGATACTTCTCTTCAATAGTGTCAGGGAATCCAAGATAATAATATGTATTTCTGGTGATATTAACCATAAGTGCTTGGTTAAGGTATTAGCCGTGAGGCTCCTCCATTCTATTTCCATATTCTGTTAGGTGAGAGTCACTAAGTTCTGCCCACACTTAGGGCCACATGAGCACTTGCTTACTTTCTGGCTCTACATGAAGCTCGACTCATCTTGTACTCTCCCTTCCCCAATCCTAGAATCAGCCATTTCTGCAAGGATTCCTGCTTCATTTGGTTGGAGAAGTTTTTAGAAACCAATATCTGAGTGCTGCATCTTTCAATCAGCTTAAATGTCAAAGAACACAACTATTATCATAGGTTATCGATTCCCTCATCTCTTTAACTCTTGATCTTTTCATTGAATGATCTCCTATCTTGCTATCCTACCTCTCAACACACCTTTATTTATTCACTCACTCATTCATTCAATGTTGAGATCCTACTATGGGCCAGGTATTCTTTTCCTTGATACTCGTGATGCAGCTGTCCTCTAGAGAGTATATGTACCTACTGTCTGAAGTGATAGCTCTGCTGAGAGAAAAAGAAAGATAGTAATTAGGCAAAGGGGAAGGGGAGGAGGAGAGGTAAAAGAATGGAAAATAAACATATGTGTAATACAAGCATGTGCCCACAGGGACACTTAAAGAATCAGGATGATTGTTTTTAATCCTATTGTTTAATTAGATAGTATCATTTAGTATTCGACAAAAGCCCCGCTGTCGACCAGTTGTACTCATCTGGAAGAATAGGCAGGGAATTTATAAAATCTCTAACCATCTAATAATGCTACATGAAAGAAACTAATGGCCAAAAAATCAAAACAGCAGAACCAATGAGATACACAAACCAACTATTGTCCCAGAGCAATTGCCTAATAGTTCAAATCAGTGCATATGGAGAGAGTAGCCTCTGTACAATCATCACAATGCTATGTGCAAGGGATGGAGAAGCAACCAAGAAAGGGATGACCCTGCTCTCAAGGTGCTCAGTCAGGTATGATGAGCATTATAGCCATCGGGCAGATAGCAAGAGGATTTAACCATCTCTGGGGTTAAAAAGCTTCCTAGAGAAAGTGGCACTAATGATGAGGCTTGAAGGAAGAGCATGAACTGATGAAGAGAAGAAACCAAGATCTGGGTGCTAATGTGCTACGTCTTGTGATTGGCTTAAACCTCAAGCAATCTATCTATTATCATTGTTTTGTGATTATTTCCCTAATCACTTTACTACTCCTAATCTTTTCCCTGAACAGGATCCTACACTGACTTTTCTCCAATATCCCTTCATTCATTCATTCATTTAACATTTTTTGAGAACAGAGGGGGAAAAAAGCATTCTAGATGGAGAACATAGCCTGTGGGAAGGCCAAGATAAAAAAAGAAAACAATGTGTGGTGTGTGCTCAAGAAACTGAAGGGAATGCATTACAGAGAGAGAGAGAGAGAGAGAGAGATTGAAGGCAGGCAGGCAAGCAGGCTAAAGAGTGGCAAAAAAATGAGGCTGGAGGGCAGCCCCGGTAGCTCAGCAGTTTAGCGCCGCCTGCAGCCCAGGGCGTGATCCCGCAGTCCCGGAATCGAGTCCCGCGCTGGGCTCCCTGCATGGAGCCTGCTTCTCCCTCTGCCTGCGATTCTGCATGTGTGTGTGTGTGTGTGTGTGTGTGTGTGTGTGTGTGTGTGTGTGTGATGAAAAAATAAATAAATAAATCTTTAAAAAAAGGAAAAGAATGAGGCTGGAGGCGTGGGAATGCTCCAGGTCCCAGAGCTCCTGAAAGTCAGTTGAGGGTTTCAGACATTATTCCCAGGACAGTGGAAAGCCACAGAAGGGCTGAACCACAGAGTGAACAGACTGGGTCACCTGGCTGCAGTAGGGAGGAGGGCTTGGACGGAAGTGAGGCATTAACCTTGGTAAGATTTAGTAAGGTTAGATTCCTTTCTGCCTCACAGGCGTGGGGTGAGGATTAAACAAAAGGAACCCATACAAATTCCCTGGAAGGATATTTGGCACATGACAGACAATCAGGAAATGGTTGTTCAGTTCACCAATTCTGATTCTTTTTCATCTAATCTCACTTTTTTCTTTATTTCCCTGATCACATTACAGTTAAAAAATTACCTTTTTAACTTTTTGCTGCAATTAAATTGAATACTGTGCTAGATACAGTGAACAAATGTGAATAAGACCTGCATCCTTAAGATATAGCTACAGTGAGCCATAACATGATGTGGCACGAACTACACTAGGCACATGAGCTGAAACTCTCAAAGGGTAAGGATGGCATCCTTTACCTCTGCCCTAAAGTCAGGAAAAATATGCGGCACAGAGAACTTCAGCACAGACTTTTCAACTAAGTGGTGTATGCTCTAGAAGCTCAGGGGATAGCACTGAAATACTAAATTGTACTGAATGCTTAATCTCTTTGAATTTCATACAGGCTCACTGAGAACTATTGCTACTTTCTATACATTTTGTTAATTGTTTGGGATTATTTTGAGTAATGCTTTGTTTTACTTTTTATTTTTCATGAGAGTTTCTTATAAGTGATTAACCACATTTTCAAATTAAAAACTTTCCAAACATTGAAGACTATATAATAATATGAAAACACCAGATCTATAGTAAGATGTTTAGTTTGACAATAATAAATTCTTAATTATCTATAGTATTTCCATCTGAATCATAGATGATATGAAGTAAATTTCATTCTCTGTTGCTGCCTTTCTCACCACCCACCTGCACCCTGGCCACCTACCCTAACCCCTAGCTGATGTGTGTCTAGAAAATCAGAGTAATTTTATCCTCGCCAAGCAATACATCAATGAACTGGTAAGAGAATCCTTTTTTTTTTTTAGATTTTATTTATTTATTCATGAGAGACACAGAGAGAGAGAGAGGCAAAGACATAGGCAGAGGGAGAAGCAGGCTCCATGCAGGGAGCCAACATGGGACTCGATCCTGGAACTCTGGGATCATGCCCTGAGCCGAAGGCAGACACTCAACCACTGAGCCACCCAGGCATCCCTGTAAGAGAATCCTTAAAGTTGGGTAAAGTAAGTGATGGTGGGGTCATGACTAACATGGTTCTATTAATATCTGTAGTTCTTTATGCTGTATGTGTATGATTACACACAGTTTCTATGCTAATGCATTTTATTTCTCTAAGGTCAGTCAAAAAAATGAAATAGGCAATCATGTTGCCTATGGGAATACTTAGCATTATAGTGGGAAAGTTAAAGGCAAAAGCTGTTTTAGTTCTGTGTTTATGGTTCTTCAGATTCCTATGGTGTGGAATTGAACTTGGTCATATTGCTTGCATTTTTCAGAGAGTTTTTCTATCCCAGAGGAAAGCCATGGCTGCCTGTCCTCAGCACACTGTAATCGGTGGTTCCATATGTATGACAACTGTTCTGCACCAATATGATCACCCAGGGAGGATAAATATACTTTGAATCCCTACTGATGTCCTTCAAGTAGGAAATTCTGTTTTAAGGAAAACTTGAAAATTCTAATACTCTATAATAAAACTGAACTATTTTTATACAATTGAAAGTATTTTTATTATAAAAGCCAAATTCAAAGCAAGAATTTAAAAGTAAAGAGAATGTAGAAAAGGAAATAGAAGTTCTTATTTCCCGA
Organism: Vulpes lagopus; assembly: GCF_018345385.1. Classification (NCBI taxonomy): domain Eukaryota; kingdom Metazoa; phylum Chordata; class Mammalia; order Carnivora; family Canidae; genus Vulpes; species Vulpes lagopus. The sequence goes on from NC_054838.1 coordinate 12,092,695, forward strand.
TTCATTTCCTCAATCCCATACCTCAGAGGGATTTTTGGTCTCCTTTCAGAAATGTTTTTCTTTGCACAACTAGAAAATTGAAATATTTATTATATATATTTTTAACACAAATAACGATCATTCTATGTAGTTTTGTAGTTTTGTATTTTTCATTTTTCACTTATAATTTAGATCTGTATCTTATTTTTAGTTCTTGTATAGTATTACATGTTTTATGTACCATATTTTACCTATTAATAATTATTACATTGTTTCTTTTTTCTTGCTATTAGAAATAGCATGGCAATGTACATCTTCCAACACACCTTTATCAAACTTAAGCATATATATCCATTATATAAATTCCAAGTGAAAACCCTACACTTCTTTGAAAAACACCCTTCAGCTGAATTAAATGCTCAAATACTCCCATAGTATAATTTAAGAAATTCAAGAAATACATGTGATATTGACATAACATGTTCTATATAATGCCCCACGTCTGGATCCCTGCTCAGGGGGAACCTGCTTCTCCCTCTCCCTCTGCTACTCACCCTGCTTGTGCTCTCTCTCTCTCTCTCAAATAAATAAATAAAATCCACTAAAAAATATTGTCATAAGTTCTCTGGTTCACAGTGTTAGCCACTGCACTTTCTCTGGCTTCCTGATTCATTTTTCTGCCCATGGCCAAAAACTGTGTCCTTTGAAAATAATGGCACTCTCTTTCCTAGAGACAATAGAGTCTTTTTATGGTGTTGATCAGTTTTTCTTGATTTTTTTTGGCGGGGGAGGGAGGGAGTCCTCTCTATCTCTTGGATATGAATGCCTGTTTCCTTCCCCAGATTAGGAAAGCTCTCATTTGTTCAAATATACTTTGTGGCTCTCTCTCTCTCCCTGTCTCTCTCTCTCCCCCCCCCCCCCCATATCTTCTGTAATCTCAATAAGATGAATATTATTCCTTCTCAAATTGTCGCTTATTTCCCAAAGCCTCTCCTCATGGATTGTTAATTGTTCTTCTCTTTTGTCCTCAGTTTCCTTCCTTTTCATCAACTTGTCTTCTATGTCACTCACTCTCTCTTCTACCTCATTAACCCTAGCAGTTAGATCATCCATTTAGATTGCATCTCAGTTAAAGTATTTTTATTTTGACCTGATTAGATCTCAACTCTGCAGTAAGTGAACCCCTAGAGTCCTTTATGCTTTTTTCAAGAACGACCAGTAATTTTATAATTGTACCCTTGAATTGTATCTCTGATATGCTACTTAAATCCATATCCATTAGATCTGTGGCAGAGAATATTACTTTTTGTTCTTTCTTTTGTAGTGAATTCTTTCTTCTAGTCACTTTGTTCAGTGCAGAGTCAAAAATATCAACCACAACCTAAGTAAAATACGCCCTAGATAATTCTGAAGAGATCAGAGACCAGAAAATAAAGAAAAAGGAGGAAAAAAGACCACAAAAGTGAAAAACAAATTTAAAAAATAGTAATAATTTGAAAAAGGGGAGGGTTGGAAGTGGTGGGAGAGAGAGAACATAGTCTCACAGAGTGGACCAAGAAGGTGATCCTCTTGGTTCTGAGTGTATTTTGTTCTGCATGTTAGAAGGTGCTAAATTCCAAATTTATATAAACCAGCAAGATTTATATAGAGAAACAACAGTAACAACAAAAACAAAAAGAAGACAAAAGAGGAGGGCAGGATGGGAAGGAAGAGAGAATATAATCTCACAGAGTGGACCAACACAGTGCTCCACTTAGTTCTAAGTGTATTTTAGTTCGTATGTTAGAAGGTACAAAATTCCAAAATTATAAAACAAGACAAAAAACGCATGACTTATACATCTACAAAAATTAAATTGAATATGTTGAAAGGAAGCCAAAAATGAAGAATATATCTATGAGATATAATTGTAAAAATATGAAAGTCAAAAAAAGGAAAAAATTTAAAAAGGAAGAGTTGATAAAATATTATAGTTAAGGAAAGAAAAAAGAAAAAATATTGGAAATTTTTAGCTTTGTAAGAAGCGATCAGTTTTCTTTCTGTAGCATTTTGGCTGTTCTCCCTTTACTCTCAGGTTGAATTCATAGGTGTTCAAGATGGTTTGAAAGTTATGTAGGGGGGATCCCTGGGTGGCTCAGTGGTTTAGCACCTGCCTTCAGCCCAGGGTGTGATCCTGGAGACCCGGGATCGAGTCCCGTGTCAGACTCCCTGCATGGAGCCTGCTTCTCCCTCTGCCTGTGTGTCTGCCTCTCTCTCTTTCCATGTGTCTCTCATGAATAAATAAATAAAATATTTTTTTTAAAAAAAGAAAGTTATGTAGGTAAGTTTGGGGGACCAGATGAAATGAAGACTCATATTCTTCTGCCATGTTGCCTCTCCTCCTTATTTGGATATTGATAAAGACATGTAATCCCAGGCCCCACCCTATCCCAACTTCATCTGAATCTCCTGGAATCAGGTCTGAGCATTGAATAGTTACTCTGCTCCTCAGGTGATTCTGATGCACTATGAGTTTGGGAACTAACTCTAGACTGTCAGAGTTTTCACAATATATATATTTTTTCCTTCATCTCACTGGTCAAGGTCAACTTCCTTCAGGAAGCCTTCTATGATTTTTTTATCTACAAGCAAGACTTCTGTGCTTCCTTTTATCTACTACTTACCTTAATATCATATTAATCAAAGTGTGTCATTTTATATAACCATGAAATTAAATTGGTAGAAGAATGGAAAAGAAAATAACACAATGTGTTAGTTCTCTCCACATTGGATCTTTAGCTCCCACTTTATTATTAGTTCAAGTATTCTCTCACAGAACAATGGACATAGTAATATTCAAATGCGAATCTCTATGTAACCCACTCCCTGGCATGAATGGTCCTGGGATACAGTTTCTGGGAGCATAACACAGCTCAAATTAGAATGAGCCATGACTAAAGATATTTTACTTATAAGATTTACATAACAAAACTCTTGACCCAAAACTTTAGAGAATTTAATTAATAATAAGAATTTAGGTTTAGAGCAAAGATCTAGCTTCTAAGCCCAGCTGCAACATGAGGGTAATTTTCAAAAAGTTGCTTCACTGGGACACCTGAGTGTCTCAGCGATTAAGTATCTGCCTTTGGCTCAGGGCGTGATCCTGGAGTCCCAGGATGGAGTCCCACATCGGGCTCCCTGCATGGAGCCTGCTTCTCCCTCTGCCTGTGTCTCTATGTCTCTCATAAATAAATAAATAAAACCTTAAGAAAAAAAGAAGTTGCTTCACCTTTCCACTCTAGATTTCATCATCAGTAAGGGAAAATATAATACCTTGTATGAAATAGTAACAACAATTATAATTATTATGGTTGCTATTATTATGATCATTAGGTGCTATGCTGAATCCAAGTGAATAGAAAAACAAAATAAATTGTTTTATTATTATTTTATTATTTCTCATCAATTAAAGAAAAATTGGTGATCATGCAACTATCACCACTTTTAGTCATAATATGGACCAGCATGAATATTACATCTCCAGAAAGAAGAAAAACTTGTGGTTCTAGTAAAATATTTTTTCAGGGGGAGGTAGCAAGATGGCAGAAGAGTGGGAAAGCTCATTTCAGCTCGTCCCTTGAATTTAGCTAGATAACTACCAAAGCATTCTGAAGACTCATGAATTCAACCTAGGATGTAAGAAAAGAATATCTGGAACTCTACAAGTAGAAAAATGACCACTTTTTGCAAGGTAGGAGTTGCAGAGAAGTGAATCTGAGGGGAGATATGAGAAGATAAATGGCAGAAGGGAGGCAGCCTTCAAAAGCTGGCTACTGGAAAGTGATAAAGCCCTGGAAAGCAAAACTGGAGCCCTTAGAAATCTGCTCCAGTGAGAGACATCCTCCCTGAAAGGGGCTCAGATGGTAAAATCGGCAGAATTCTAGGTGAGACGGTGTGGTCTCAGAATCCGTGTAGCCACAGAATTAACAGGGGTGCCTGAGCTGGTGGAGTGTCTAAGCGGTTGAGTGGGGAAACTGGTTGGTGAGCCCAGGAGGGGGGTCTCAACTTGGTTCACCATAGATCCAGAGCTGGGCAAACGGGGTGACTGCTCTCCACCTGGAGAACCTGTGGAGGAGTGGAACAAGGGGACCTTCTGTTACCCCCCCGAGTGGTAGAGTAGGTGTGCACACGACCCAGTGACTGCTCTCAGTGTCAGCACCCTACAAAGTACAGTAAGGCGAGACACTCTGACTTTCCTAGAAGGACTGGTGTGGGCAAGCACCGCAGGAGTCTGCAGACCATGGCACACTCAAAAGTGAAGACCACTTATCCCTTAAGATTTACTGAAGAGAGGGAACTGTGATGTTTCTGCTCTGGCGCTGGAGATCAGGGCATGGCCATTTATATTTGGATCCTCTAAAGAGGCACAGAAAGCCTTCAAGGAACAAAAGCCACGCTGAGGACCAGCTTACACTGAGCCTGGCCCCCTGGCAAGGGCTGGTACAGTTCCACCCAGGCAAAGACACATGAGAAGCAGTGAAGCAGGCCCTTCCTCCAGAAGACTGACTGGAAGAACAGGTGCACAGCAAATTTACAAACCCCACCAGACGAAAATCCCAGCATTAGGGGAAAATAGTATATAGAATTCAAGGGTTTTTTTTTTCTCATGATTCGTTTACCTTTCAATTTAAAATTTTCCATTTCTGGGAAGCCTGGGTAGCTCAGTGGTTGAGTGCCTGCCTTCAGCTCAGGTTGTGATCCTGGAGTCCCAGGATTGAGTCCCACATCGGGCTCCCTGCATGGAGCCTGCTTCTCCCTCTGCCTATGTCTCTGCCTCTCTCTGTGTGTCTCTCATGAATAAATAAATAAAATATTTTTTAAAAAATTCCATTTCTTTCTTTTCTTTTTTCCCTTTTCAACTAGTTTCTTATTTCATCAACTTTGTTTTTAAGTCTTTTTTAACTTCCATTTTTACATTTATATTTTATAGATATATACTTCATTTTCACTACATTCCTATATATATATACTTCCTTCCTACTATATATACTTCCTTCCACTACATTCAATTCTATGTGTGTGTGTGTGTGTGTGTGTGTGTGTGTGTGTGTATTGCTTTTTTTTACAGTTTACAGTTTTGGGATTTAGTACTTTTTTTTTTTTTTTTTTGGATTTAGTACCTTCTAACACAGAAACCAAAATAACTCAGGAACAAGGAGATTACCCTATTATGTCCACCCTGTGAAATTATATTCTCTTCCCTTCCTTTTTTTTTTCTCTTTTGCTTTTTGTTTTGCTTTCTGACCTCATCGGATTTGTCTACTGTGTATTTTGGTTGGGTCATGGTTCATATTTTTTATTCTGTTCACTCATTCATCCATTCTTCTTTGGACAAAATGACTAGAAGGAGGAATTCACAACAAAAGAAAGAACCAGTCACAAAGGAGGGCACTTGATGGGATGAGCATAGGGTGTTATACTATATGTTGGCAAATCAAACTTAAATAAAAACAAATAAAAAAACAGAGATAATACTCTGCCACAGATCTAATAGATATGGGTTTAAATAAAATGTCAGAGATGGAATTCAGGATAATAATTATAAAGTTACTAGCTGGGCTCAAAAAAAGCATGAAAGACACTAGAGAATCTCTTAGTGCAGAAATGAGATCTAATCAGGCCAAAATTAAAAATACTCTGAGATGCAGTCTAAATTGGATACTCTTAACAGGTAGGGTAAATGAAGCAGAAGAGAGAGTAAGTAACATAGAAGACATGTTGATGGAAAGGAAGGAAGCTGAGGAAAAGAGAGAAACAACTGATAGCTCATGAGGAGAGGCTTCGAGAAATCAGTGATACTGTAAAAAGAACTAACATCAGAATTATTGGAGTGCCTGAGGATGGAGAGAGAGAAAGGGCAGAGGTATATTTTAGCAAATCATAGCTGAGAACTTCCTTAATCTGGGGAAGGAAACAGGCATTCATATCCAAGAGGTAGAGAGGACCCCTACCAAAATCAATAACAATAGATCAATATCCTGACATCTAATAGTGAAGCTTGCAAATTTCAGAGATAAAGAGAAAGTCCTGAAGGCAGCTCAAGCGAAGAACATAGAGAAGCAGAAACATTAGATTGACAGCAGACCTATCCACAGAGACCTGGCAGGCCAGAAAGGGCTGGCATGATATATTCAGGGCATTAAACAAGAAAAAAAAATACACTCAAGAATACTTTATCCAGCAAGGCTGTCATTCAGAATAGAAGGAGAGACAAAGAGCTTCCAGGACAGAAACTGAAAGAATATGGGACCACCCAGCCAGCACTGCAAGAAATATTAAGGGGGAATCTTGTAAGTGAAGAGAGAGCCCAAAAGTAACATAGATCAGAAGGAAATAAAGACAATCTAGAGAAATAGGGACTTTATAGGTAATACAATCACACTAAATTCCTATCTTTCAATAGTTACTCTAAATATAAATGGCTAAATCAAAAGACATAGGGTATCAGATTGGATAAAAAAGCAAGACCCATCCATATACTGTCTACAAGAGACTCATTTTAGATCCAAAGTTACCTCCAGATTGAAAATGAGGGGGTAGAGAACCATTTATCATGCAAAGCTGTAATCATAAAGACAGCATGGTATTAGCATGCACAAAAACAGACACATAGATCAATGGAATAGAATAGAGAACACAGAAATAGATCCTCAAATCTATGGTCAACTAATCTTTGACAAAGCAAGAAAAAATATCCAACAGAAAAAGAGTCTCTTCAATAAGTAGTGCTGGGAAAATTGGAGAGCCACATGAAGAAGAATGAAACTGGACCATTCTCTTATACCCATACACAAAAATAGACTCAAAGTGGATGAAAGATCTAAATGTGAGACAGGAATCTATCAAAATCCTAGAGGAAAAAAAAAAAAACAAAAAACAAAATCCTAGAGGAGAACACAGGCAGCAATCTCTGTGACTTTAGCTGCTGCAACTTCTTATAAGAAGAAAAGAGAAGGAAGAAACAAAGACAAGACAGGACAATGACAAACTTAGCTACATCAGTAATTATATTAAATGTAAATTATGGACTAAACACTCCAATTAAAGACAAAGATTATCAAATTGTCAGAAAAAAAAAAAAACACAAGACCTAGCTATAGGGTGTTTAAATATGTGGAAAGAAAAGAATGGGAAAAGATATACCGCAAAAACACTAACCATAATGCATCCAATTTGGCTATATTATTAACAAATAATCAGGCTTTAAGAAGTATTACCAGTGATTAAAAAGAAAAAGGACATTACAAAATCTTGTCAATTTGACAATAAGAAAAAAATTCTAAGTTTTAAATAATATAACTTCAAATTACAGCAAAATTTAACTGAATTAAGGAGAAATAGACAAATACACAATCATAGATGGAGAATTTAACACATTTAGCTCAATGCTGACAGAAAAAGCGGTTTAAAAAAAGCAGTATGTATGAGATTTGAACAACACAATTAAGCAACTTGTCCTAACTGACCTATAGACAATGCTGTATTTAACAACTGCAGAATACGCAATCTTTTCAAATACATGTTGAACATTTACCGAAATAGAGCATATGCTGAACATAAGGCAATTCTCAACAAATTTCAAAGAATTGGAATCATAGAGACTATTTCTGTGACCACTGTGAACACAAATTAAAAATCAATAACTGAAAAATGATTTTAAAATACCCAAATATTTGGAAATTAAGCAATGACTTTCTAAATAAGCCATGTATAAAACAGAAATTATAATAAAAATGGAAAATATTTTGAAGTGAGAACAAAAATATGGAAAAGAAAAATTTGGAGGCTACAGCTAAAAATTATTATAAAAATTATGGCTTTAACTACATTTTAAAAAATGAAAAATTGAGAATCAGTTTCCTCAGTTTTCGTCTCAAGATGCTAGGGAAAAAAGAATGCAAACCCAAAGGAAGGAAAAAAAAGAAAGTAATAAAGATAAGAACAGAAATTATTCAAATAGAAAGCACATAGAAAATAGAGAAAAATCAACAAAGCCAAAAGTTGTTCTTTGAGGGAAGCCTGGGTGGCTTAGTAGGAAGAGCACATGACTCTTGATCTCCAGGTCGTGAGTCTCACGTTGAGTGTAGAGATTACTTAAAAATAAATAAATAAATAAATAAACAAACAAACAAACAAACTTTTTAAAAAGTTGGTTCTCTGAGAAGGTTAATACAATTTACAAGCTCCTAACAAGATTGAGCATGACAAAAATAGAATAAACATAAATTACCAATATCAGGAATAAAAAGAGGAATATCACTAGAGATTCTAGAGAAAACAAGAGGACATTATGAATAATTTTGTGCCAGTAATTTTGATAATTTAAATAAAATGGGAAAATTCCTTTAAAAAGACAAGTTATCAAAATTTACACAGGAGGAAATGGATACTCTGAATAGTCCTATATTTGATGAAGAACTTGAATGTATAGTTTAAATCCCTCCCATGAAAGAAACTCCATGAAGGAAGAAATACCACCAATCAAATAAAACTTATTTGGGAAACAAACATTTCTCCTTTTCCCCACTCATTAAATGAGGTTGATATAATCCCACCAAAACTCAAAAAAAAAAAATTTGCAAGCAAATATATCACATTGATATAGATGCAGTAATCCTATACAAAAAAAAATAAAATAAAATCAAAATCATCCATATGGAAAAAAATAATAGTAATTGTGACCAAATGGTGCTTATTCCTGGATCATGAGGTTGGTTTTACATTTTTAAAAATCTATGTAATTTATCACATTAGCAGAATAAAGGAAGAATGACATATGATCATCTCAACAGATGTAGAAAAAGCATTTGATAAGATTTAAGACCCTTCTTGATAAAAACTCATAAAATTTAGGAGAGAATTTTCCTATTCCCATAAAAGATATTACTATCACCATATTTGACAGCCTAATAGTGAACTTTTACCTTGAGTTTGTAAAGATAACAATGATATCCACCGTCAGCAGTTTTTTTTCAATATTACACTAAAGAGCAACAAATGTCCCCCAGGCATCTCAGCAGCAATCAAGCCCCAGGGATTATGCCTACTCTCTAGGCTGAATTTAGATATTCACAAATGAAAGACATTTCCAAGAGTTCTATATGAATTTTCTTTTTTAAGGATTATCTAACTCATGTGAAGAGCTCTTAGCGCACATATGGACAGTTCTCTGTTGCCACCTTCTGGTGATCAGCTATTTTACCTGAGATTTACCCTCCTTAGGGGAGGAGTCTATGAGGGAGAACCACCCAGCAGAAACCAAATTAACTGGAAAGGAGAAAGAGACTGAAGCCTTACAACATGTTAGATAACATTGAACAACATCACTATTGAAATCTAGTCTCCATGTTAGGTCTTCACTTATTCAGAACTAGAAGTAGAAGTACTGGTTAAGAAGATGGACTCTGGAGCCAGATTACCTGAATTCTAAAGCCCAGTTTTACTATCTACTAGTTTATGACTTTGAACAAATTAGCCTTCCTTGCTTGGGTTTCCTCACCTGTAAAATAGGGATAACTGTACCTGCCTCATAGAACTTTTGTAAGGATTAAAAGTTTTAATCAACTATTTACAACAGTACCCAGCACATAGTCAACACTAAGCAAATGCATATTTCACAATCGTTCCAGCTAATTAAGAGATGTTGCATTTTGGGGACTCAGGTTAGAATATAAAAAGGGTTACACACATACACACACAACTTTGGAAAACAGTTTAGTAGTTTCTTATAAAATACAGAATTATATCATACTAGCAATGCCATTCCTTGGTTCAGCCCAAGAGAACTGAAAACATATATTCACACAAAAACATACACATGAACACATGAATACTCATAATAGATTTATTCATAACAGCTGAAAAGTGGAAACAATTCAAATGTCCATTGATCGATAAATGGATACACAAAATGTAGTATAGATAAATGATGGCATATTATTCAGCCATAAAAAGGAATGAAGCACCGATAATAATGCTACAACCTGGAAGAAGCTTAAAAACAGCACTAAATCAAAGAATCTAGACACAAAAGGCCACATATTACATAATTCCATTTATATAAAAGCTCTAGAATAGACAAATCTATATAAACAGAAAGTGGATTAGTGGTTCTTTAATTGAAAACTTATGAACACACAAAAATCTTTATAAAAGTGGTTAAGGCACCTTTATTCAGAATTGCTCCAAACTGGAAGCAAACAAAGATGTTCCTCAACAGGTGAATGGATAATGTACCATATAATGGTGTACTGCTCAGCAATAAAAAAGGAATGAGTTACTGATACATGAATAAACTGTGAGTTACTGATACATGCAAATGTGTGAATCTATCTTTTTTTTAAGATTTATTTATTTATTTATTTATTTATTATTTATGATAGACACACAGAGAGAGAGAGAGAGAGAGAGAGAGAGAGAGGCAGAGACACAGGAGGAGGGAGAAGCAGGCTCCATGCCGGGAGCCCAACGCGGGACTTGATCCCGGGACTCCAGGATTGCACCGTGGGCCAAAGGCAGGTGCTGAACCCCTGTGCCACCCAGAGATCCCCCGTGTGAATCAATCTTAAATGCATTTTGCTAAGTGAAAGAAGCCAGATCCAAAACACTTTTTATTGCATTATTTTATTCATATAACATTATGGCAAAGGCAACACTTTGGGACAGAAAGAAAACAATAGTTGCCATGGATTGGGAGAGAGGAGAGTTACTGTCTACCAAAGGGTAGACCGAGGTATTTTGGATCTGCTCTATCACCTTGGGGGTGGTAAATACATGGCTATGTCTATGTCATAACCCACAGAACTTTTTAACACAGAGAGTGAGCTTTAATATATGAGCATTAAAAAAATCAGCCAGGATGTTGGAGGATCCCAAGATTGAACACAGACTGTAAAAAATGTCTGACTATATGACATAAGCTTGCTGAAGTGGATGTAGGAGTAAAAAGAACTGGTCTAGAAAACTTTGGAAATTGTAAGGCTAAAGACAGAACGAACTGTGCATAAACATTGTACTCTAATTTGTAAGCTTGTTTCTCACATGGAAATAGGTTAACAATTGTGAATGTACTTTATAATCATATTAGGGTTGAACCAAAAAGCAGAAGGTAGACAGGTTTCTTACTGTCAGTGAAAGAAGTTATAGATAAACAAGTGGGGAAGTTGGAATAAATCCTGTGTTTCTGGATTAAAGTTGGAGAGTCAGTATGATGTCTCTGAGGTTAAGAGAGTACATTTCTGGACAGAGCTCCTGCCCTAATTACCTGCTTTCTTCCTATCCTGACAAGCTGAGTCTACCAACCTAAAGAAGCATCCAGAAGGTCAACCTTTCCCTCTATCATGAAATCCTTAAAAGATGCGTGGGGCTCCCTGAGCATTCCATAGGTAAAGAAACCTCTAACCTAGGAGTCCCAAAGTGAGTCTCCCCAAGTCTCTTCAGGCCCCATTTCCAAGTTTTTCCAATCCTTAACACCTCCCTCAGGAAATATCTCTAGATACACCCTTTCTGATCTGTAGAGTTGGAGTGGGAGGGATGTTGCGTTGCCCCTTCCGCAGTCTTTGGTTTTGTCTCCTTCTTCCTATAAATTTAAATCTCCAGGGTCTACACTACTCTGCATTTGTGCATGCAGTTCCTCACAATGTCTCCCACAGTCCCTTGTGTCTTTTGGGGCCCTTTCTCAAGAGGTCGGGTGTGGCAAAGTGGCCACAGACCAGGCTTTCAGTGCTATCTTGTCTCTGTGTGACCTCAGCAAAGTAAACAGACTCTGATGCCTCTCTGATGCCTCTTGCCTCTCCACCAATGGACTGTCTTGAAGTTCAAAGGTGTCCATAAAGAGGAATGGTTTATAGGCTCTAAAGTGCAGGGACGGGTAGCCAGGCCTGAGATTTCTGGTTTTGCTGGGGGTGGGGAAGCCTTTGCCCCATTCCATGGGTCTAGTGTACCCAGAGGGATTTCTGTGGGATATGGCTGAAGCAGGGCTCATTATCTGCCTCCTCAGTTAATGAGATATCTGGGACCATCTTTCCCCATGCAAAGTTATCATTAATTTCAATAACCCAGAGAAATACACACATGCTCTGCATCTTTCTGGTCTTAGAGACATTTAATGACAGGTACAGAGCCTGAGGTTCTTCAGGGAGTCAGCCATGCCTTCAGCAGGAGTTGAGCATTACCACTTGAACTCAGATCTGGGTGCCTCCTCACCTGTTCCCCTGTGACTAAACCCCCGATATACCTATTTCCTGAAATTTCCTGCCACACCCCAACATTGAACCAAGCCAGGTTTCCACTAAACTGGACCTCTCAAGGTGCACAGGATGCTGCCTATGGTGCCCTTTGGCTTCTGAGAGCCTTGGACACAGAGACCTGGTGCCCCCAAATAGCTAGCAAGGGGAGTGACCACAGGCAGAGAGGAGGAGGAGGTTTAGAACCAAAAAGAAGCATGACTAGAATCAAGTGTACCCATGGAGCGACTTACAGCCTCTGAAACAGTCTCTGGATCAAAACAAGAGACCAGGAAAGACACAGACAGGAGCTGGTCTAACTGAAAGCCCAGGTGTTAGCCAGGTGGTAGGGAAAGTGGGATACTGGAGGCCTCACCCAGTACTGGTACCACCTCTCTTGGGACTACTGCTCTGCCCAGAACAGCATTGCCTAAGCGGCCCACAGAGTGGGGAGTGAAACCCACTGTAGTGCCTCTCTCCTAGAATAACAAATCACCTCCCCTCAGGGGATCCCTGGGTGGCTCAGCAGTTTAGCGCCTGCCTTCAGCCCAGCGCATGATCCTGGAGACCCGGGATTGAGTCCCACGTCAGGCTCCCTGCATGGAGCCTGCTTCTCCCTCTGCCTGTATCTCTGTCTCTGTCTCTGTGTCTCTTTCTCTCTCTCTTGGTCTCTCATGAATAAAATCTTTAAAAAAAACTTAAAATCTTAAAATCTTAAAAAAAAAAAAAAAGTCACCTCTCACTCCAGCCTACAACTACCTGGATGCTGCGTTCCAAACTCCTCCTGTCTATCCCTACCACACATTCCTCTTTCCCACCCACCCATTGGGGTGAGCCTCTCTGGAGGCCATCTGCACAGTTGCTCATGCCAGACCTTGTTAGCAGAACTCTGCTGGTCAGCCAGTACAGGCTAGTTTACCTATTGCCTCCATCTGGGCTAATTAAAGAGTCTGACACATCTGAACCCATCCTCCAGAGGAAGGCAGTAGGTGCTTCAGGACAGGAGGTTACCAAGTGTCTGCATTCAGCTAAGGACAGTCATTCTCACTGGATGCTCCCAGACTCACTCAGGCCCAAAGTATTCTCAATTTACACTACGCAAGAGCTGGCCACCTCCCAGCCATCTACTAACTCATTTATCATGATGCCAATATCCATAAGGACCCTGGTGGAGGACCCCCAGCACACACCACCAACAGAGACAGTCTTGGCATTCACTTCCAGTACACAGAGACATCAGACTGCATAGAGTTCGATATTTGTTTCCTAGTCTTTTTTGTAAAATTTAAATACAACCAAATATATAAATCTTAAGTGTACCATTTGATGAGTTTTAACAAATGCAACCACCTGTGAAACACAAAACTTCTATCAAGATACAGGACATCACCATTATGCTTCATGACTCCATCAAGGCAGGTATTAGGGATATCCTGCCCCCAATACCTGCACCCAATTACAAAGGCAACCACTGTTTTCAATTTCCTAAATCACACTTCACTTATGACAATTCCAGAATTTCAGATCAATGGAATCACACAGTATGTACTCCTTGGGATAAGAATTTGTTGACTCAAAAAAAAAAAAAAAAAAGAATTTGTTCACTCAGCACAGCTTCAAGATTCCTCCCTGTTGTTTTTAAGTACCAGTAGGTTTTCTTTCCCCTTTTTTATTGCTGAGCTTTATTCCACTATGTGCACATACCACTGGTGTTTATTGGTAGATACCTGGGCTGTGTCCAGTTGTCTTTTCTGAATAAAGCTTCTATGAATTTCAGAGATATTCTATTTTGCATTTATTATAATGACTAAGGTTGTGCATTTTTATATTTCTTTACCAGCTGTAATTCCTTTTTATGAATTATATATTTTTTCATGCCCTTTGCTTAATAATTTCATGAGAGTCTCAAAGATTTTCTTGTATAAACTTAAGACCTTTTTAAATAATCAAGGTATTTCCTCAATGGCTATCTTAGTTGTGGTTTAGCACATAACCATTTTTATAAACTTATTTGGGAAGTGATGGCCAATTTCCATAATTTAGTTAAAAAAAGAAGCTGTATTTTATGATACATTCTAAAATAATCTGAGAAGATAAATTACCTATATTTTCTTTTTTTTCTTTTTCTTTTTTTCCGAGAGACAGAGAGTACACAGGTGTGTGCAAGTAGGGGGGAGGAGGAGGAGGAGCAGAAGGGGAGGAAGGGAGAGAATCTCAAATAGGTTGTTTCAAAAAACAGAAATGGAAGGAAAACTTCCAAATTCATTTTATGAGGCCAGCATTACCTTGATTCCAAAACCAGACAAAGACCCAACCAAAAAGGAGAATTATAGACCAATATCCCTGATGAACATAGATGCAAAAATTCTCACCACGATACTAGACACTAGGATCCAACAGTTCAGTAAAAGGATTATTCACCACGACCAAGTGGGATTTATTTCTGAGATGCAAAAGTGGTTCAACACTCACAAATCAATCAATGTGATATACCATGTTAATAAAAGAAAGGACAAAAACCATAAGACTCACTCAATAGATGCAGAAAAAACATTGGAAAAGACACAATATTCTTTCTTGATAAAAACTCTCCTCAGTGTAGGGATAGAGGGAACATACCTCAATATCATAAAAGCCATATATGAAAAACTCACCATATCCTCAATAGGGAAAAACTGAGAGCTTTTCCTCTAAGGTCAAGAATATGACAAGGATGTCCACTCTCACCAGTGTTGTTCAAGATAGTACTCGAAGTCCTAGCCTCAGCACTCAGCCAACAAAAAGAAATAAAAGGTATCCAAATCAACAAAGAAGAAGTCAAACTTTCACTCTTTGCAAATGACATGATACTGTATGTTGAATACCTAAAAGATTCCACCCAAAAATTGCTAGAACTCATACAGAAATTCAGCAAGGTGGCAGGATATAAAATCAATGCACAGAAATCAGTTTCAATTATATACATTAGCAATGAGGCAGAAGAAAGAGAAATTAAGGAATCTATCCCATTTATAATTGCACCAAAAACCATAAGGTACCTAGGAATAGACCTAACCAAAGAGGTAAATAATCTGTACTCTGAAAACTATAGAACACTTACAGAAGAAGTTGAGTAAGGCATAAAGAAATGGAAAAACATTCCATGCTCATGGGTTAGATGAACAAACATTGTTAAAATGACTATGCTACTTAAAGCAATCTACACATTCAAAGCAATCCCTATCAATATACCATCAACATTTTCCACAAAGCTGGAACAAACAATCTTAAAATTTGTATGGAACCAGAAGCGTCCTGAATGGCCAGAGGAATGTTGAAAAAGAAAACTGAGGCTGGTAGCATCACAATTCTGGACTTCAAGCTCTATTACAAAGCTGTAATCATCAAGACAGCACCGTACTGGCACAAAAACAGACACACAGATCAATGGAACAGAATAGAGAACCCAGAAATGGAACTTAACTGTATGGTCAACTAATCTTTGACAAAGCAGGAAAGAATATCCAGGAAAAAGATAACCTCTTCAACAAATGGTGTTGGGAAAAGTGGACAGCCACATGCAGAAGGATAAAACTGGACCGGTTTAATACACTATTCACAAAAACAGACTCAAAATGGATGAAAGACCAAAATGTGAAGCAGGAATCCATCAAAATCCTACAGGACACAGGCAGCAACCTCTGTAACCTCAACCACTGCAACTTCTTGCTAGACACATCTTCACAGGCAAGAGAAACAAAAGCCAAAATGAACTATTGGGGTTTCATCAAGATAAAAACTCCTGCACAGCAAAGGAAATAGTCGACAAAACTAAAAGACAGCCAACAGAATGGGAGAAGATATTTGCAAATGTCTTGTCAGAAAAAGGGTTAGTATCCAAGATTTATAATGAACTTATCAAACTCAACAACCAAAAAAACAAATAATCCAGTCAAGAAATGGGCAGAAGACATGAACAGACATTTCTCCAAAAAAGACATACAAATGGCCAACAGACACATGAAAAAATGGTCCACGTCACTTGGCATCAGGGAAATACAAATCAAAATCACAATGAGAGGCCACCTCACACCAGTCAGTATGGCCAAAATTAACAACAGGAAAGAAGAGATGTTGGTAAGGATTCAGAGAAAGGGGAACCCTCTTACACTGTTGATGGGAATGCAAGCTGGTACAGCCACTCTGGAAAAAAGTATGGAGGTTGTTCAAAAAGTTAAAAATACAGATACCCTATGACCCAGCAACTACACTACTAGGTATTTATCCAAAGCATACAAACATAGTGATTTGAAGGGGCACATACACCCCCATGTACATAGCATCAATGTTCACAATAGCCAAACTATGGAAAGAGCCCAGATGTCCCTCTACAGGTGAATGGATAAAGAAGAGTTGATAGGTACATATATAAAATAGAATATTACTCAGCCACCAAAAAGAATAGTTACCATTTGCAACTATGTAGAGATAACTAGAGAGTATTATTCTGAGTGAAATAAGTCAGTCAGGGAAAGAGAAATATCATATGATTTCATTCCAATGTGTAATTTAAGAAAAAAGCAGATGAAGATAGGAGAAGGGAAGGAAAAAATAAAACAAGATGAAATCAGAGAGGGAGACAAACCATAAGAGACTTTTAACTACGGGAAACAAACTGAGAGTTGCTGGAGGGTATTCAGGTGTGGAGGAGGGGATGCAGTTATTGGGTGATGGGCATTAAGGAGGGCACTTGATGAAATGAGCACTCAGTGTTACATGCAACTAATGAACTACTAAGCCCTACTCTGAAACTAAAAAATAAATAAAGTAGTCAAGTCTTTCAAGACCAAACCAATTGTTGAGAAAAGATGAAATATCAGTACATAAATAACCCAAAGATATTGTGTGAGAAATTGCCAGTTTTGCAGCAGAAAATCATTGTATTTACTCATTTGTTTATCATTGATGATGACCTTTTCTTCTTTTTTTAAGATTTTATTTATTTATTTAAGAGAGCGTGAGAGTGAGAGACAGATCATAAGCAGAGGGGAAGGGCAGAGGGAGAAGCAGACTCCCTGCTGAGCAGGGAGCCTAATGTGGGATTTGATCCCAAGGTCCTGGGATCATGACCTGAGCCAAAGGCAGATGCTTAACTGACTGAGCCACTCAGGTGTCCCCATTTTTGTTGTTTTAATGGGAGTTCTGTGCCTCCTGGATCTGGATGTCTGTTTCCTTCTCCAGATTAGAAACATTTTCAGCTACTATTTTCTCAGATAAGCCTTCTGCCCTCTTTTCTCCTCCTCCTTCTGCTGCTTCCCTTCTCCTTCCCTCCTCCTCCTCCCCCTCCTCCTCCTCCTCCTTCTTCTTCTTTTCTTTTTCTTCTTCTTCTTCCTCTTCCTCTTATTCATCCTCTTCCTCTTCCTCTTCTTCTGGGACTCCTATGATAGGAATGTTACTACATTTGGTGGAGTCACTGAGTTCCCTAAGTCTTTTCTCGTGATCCATGTTCTTCCTTCTCTTTTGTTCAGCTTCATTATTTTCCATTATTCTATCTTCTATATCATTTATTCATTCCTCTGTTTCTTCTATCCTTGTGGTCATTACATCCAGTCAGTTTTGAATCTCAGTTACTACATTTTAAATCTCTGTCTGATTGTTTTTAACTCTTTTATTTCTGCATTAATGGTCTCTCTGATGGCTTTTCTCAGGCCCAGTGAGTATTCTTATAATTGTTGCTTTAAATTCTCCATCAGGCATATTACTTATGTCTGTTTCAAGTGGATCTCTGGCCATGACATTTTCTTGTCCTTTCTTTCAGGATGAATTCTTCCATCTTGTTATTTTGTCTAGGTCTCTTCTTCTGTGTGCCAGAAAAGCACATTACGTTTCCTGCTCCTGACAGTAATGGCTTTATGGAGAAGAGGTCATCATGTCCAGGGCCTGGCACTTCAGGGAGCGTCTCTGCTGTGTGCTATATGTACTCTGCTGCTATGTTTTGGTTTTATCCCTCAGGTCAGTGGTCTGCAGAGGCTTTCCTTGCCTGCAGTGGGCAATGTTTGGACCTTAGCCAGAGTGTGGCAAGTTTTAATTTGGCATGCTTTGGTCTGCTTGTTAAGTGAGACTTGATGCTACTTTGACTAGAACCAAAGCCTTGAAGAACTCTCTGGCTGGTTGATGTGGTGTGTTCAGAGGTTTCTGCTAGCCTTCTGGGGAAGAGCCCCTCTGCAATAGTCCTTAGGCACACTTACCAGAGAAAAGTAGTACCAGCAGAGTGCAGGGGGGGGTGTGACTTGATGTTAGTAGGTTAGGCAGCCAGTGCTGGCACTGTGCTATCTACTAAAGTTGGTTCATGCTAAGGGGCAAGGTAGGGAAATGGCACCGGCTACCTCCTTTGTCCCAGAGAGAGCCCTCCATGCTTGCTGGTCTCAGGGAAGCACTCTCAGAAGAGCAAATATTTCCCATGTGCATCCCAAGCATTTTTCAGATTGATGTTTTTGCACTGTCTCTGGGTTCCTTGCATTCCTGGAGTAGCACAGTACACTTTGGGGTCTATTCCAGCTAAGCCTGATGACTTTTAAACTCCAAATCTAGGGATCTGGTGTGGCAGGACCTGCACTTGTCTTCTGGAGGACTGTCTTGCCATACTGGGACTGATACAGGTTTGACTGAGAAGGGCAGTGGCACCAGAGCACTGGGATGTGGGATTTGGAGCAAAGCAGGCTAAACAGCCAGTATCCAGGTTAGCCGCCCTCAGCAGGTATCTCAAACCTATGTTGAGGGGTAGTGGGGTGGAGTGGGAAACAAGTGCCCAGCTAGTTTATCTCTGGAGAGGTGTCTCTGGGATCACCATCCCTCACAGATGTGCTTTAAGAAGAGTGAACGATCTCTCCACATGTGCTTTAGGTGATCTTCAAATCATGCCCTCTTCAAGGTTGCTTGACTGCCTTCTCTCCAGGAGGAGGGCAGTACCCTCAGATCTGTACCCAGCCAAGCTCACTGACTTCTAAAACTCCAGTCTTTGAACCTCTCTAGTTATAAAAACTCATAAAAATCAGCCCCTCCCATGTTCCCAGCTAATGGCTTTGTGCACATCCCTGTGTACTCCACTTTTCTCTGTGACCAGGGCTCCCTCCCTTCTGCAGCCCTGCAATCCATTTCTCCCCCAAGCCATAGCTCTGCATTTCCTACCTTCCTTGATGTGGGCTCTTTTCTCCTTCTCGTTGTGCAGTTTGTTCTGTCAGTTCTTAGGTCAATTTCTTGGGTATTCAGAATGATTTGATAATTATCTAGCTATGTTCAAGGGGCAAGCCTAGGGTCCTCCTCACTTAGTTCCCTCCTTGATAAACCTGTTTAAACAAATTTGTCATGAGTAAGTTTATCAAATTAATTTTATTGAAACTGGAATTTGAACATCTGTGAATTCACTTTGGACTGGAGTGCCTCGTATTTTCAAGTTTAGGATTAATTCTCACTCAGTTGAAGCAGCCTAAGAAAATGGAAAGAGCATAGCCTCAGGAAGCAGCATACTGTGTTCTCTTCTTGCCAACAACCCAGTGTATAACCCTGAGCAACTCATTTGTTCTCAAAAAAAAAAAAAAAAAGAAAGAAAGAAAAGAAAAGAAAAAAGTCATTTGTTCTCGCAAGGCCTCAGTTTTACATGTGTAAAATGTATCCTGAATTGGATTGAATGCTTCCTTTTTCTCTTCTGCAATATGCAACATGCCCTCAATTTTATTTTGTTTTAGAGAAAATGTGAAGAACCTAGAGCTTTTTTTGTTTAGCACCTTATATTAAAGTAATGAAAATGGGTATGATGATTACATGTACAAATGCACAAAATCATTAACTCTACAAAGATATATCATTCCCAAATTACAGAAAAATTTAAAGCATACAGTTAATTCTTTAAAGCGTTGCTAAATGCTTCCCCTTCAAAATCAGCAACTGCTGGTGAAGACCCCTTGGCACAGTTATGACCAGCATGTTACTACTGCATCTTCCTGATAATCTCAGCCTACATGGGGTGAGGGGGATGAACAGGGGGTGGATATTGATTGTGTGCTGCCACAAGACCTGAGCTCTGTTTCAATTGTTACCAAAATGACATTTGAGTGGTTCGTGGACATAGATCTATGTTCTATGACCACTGAATGCTTCCTAATGTTTCTTCCAATTCTGAAATCCTCTGAAGTTGCTGTAAGCCTTGTGCTAAGCTTTGTGTTACACTACTTTCCTTTAGTATCAGCTTACTCTATATCTTCCAGAAGTGTAGCCAAGAGGCACAAAGATGTGTCATTGTGGTGGGAGGCATAATCAAGAAAATTACAGTTCCATCCCCCAGATAGGAGGAGTGAGAGATTCTCAGAAGACACTGTTAAAGAGGAAGGAGCACTATGCCACTCAGACTAGGTGCCAGCAGGGCTTATTCCTACTTCTCTGAAACAGACTCGCCTTTGTGTCTGGGCCCTTGCTCCTCTGAAAACAAGTTGAGTGTGGATGGTACCATCCCTTGCTGTGGACAAATATTCCCAACCATCTGCCTGATAAATCAACCTAGAGACAAAACATGTCTTCCGTTGGAGCCTGCAAGTTGGCCTGCAACACTTTCCACAAAGGGAAAAGGGCCCTCTAGTCTGGACAGAGTAGACTTTGCCGGTGCCAATCATCTGACATGGATTTGGGGCCCATAGTGCCTAACCATGTGTAAGGATTTTGGGATTCAGGAGAATAAGACAGGAATCCTACCCTCCAGAAATCATTCTCTTCAAAGGATAAATGAAAGAGACACATTGAGAGGTGAAAGCTGACTAGAGTGATATGGAATGTAAAGGGTACAGTGGCTCAAAGGTGTAGGTCACCATGGTCCAGAGCATTTTAAGGCTCCCCTTTTAAGGCAGTCTGGAGCAGGCCTGGGGCGGGGCGGGGGGGGGGGGGATAATTTGGGATAGGCAAAAAGTAGGAAGCCAGGTATTCCTGTGGGATGTTTTACTGGCCATCCATCTCCTGTAGACCCAGAAAAATTGCCCACTCCCTTTCTCATACTCAAAATGCTAGTCTTCAAACTCCAGAGAAACCTTCTGTCCTACCAGCCACCTACAAATGTCTCTTCTGGATAACAGAAGATACTTTCAAAGTTATTAGAGGAAAATGAGCTGAATAGGATGACCCAAGATGCAGTGTCATGGACCAGGTTGGTCACTCCAGGAAGTAGACAAGTTCCACATATGACATCAGAGAATGGCTCAACTTATGTTGTTCCACAATGATTAAAATTATTTTTTGGCTCAGAGGCAAAGACCAGATGAATCTTTTCTTACGTCCCCTGAGAGTACTGATACAAAAAATCAGTGAAAGAGGAGCTAGGGCATGCCTACTACGTTAACAAGTTACTGCCATGAGGCTTCATACCATCATCGATGTACTACATCATCATTGGCAGGATCTCAGGGCTTCTGAAAGATGTCTTCTAGATACCTGAAGTCAACCCTTTAAGTGCTAGGAGCATTTTCCTTGTGGCTTGGAAACTCAGTCAAATCTTCTAAAATACAGTACACACTTCCCTGCACTTCTATGAAAGAATGTTATTAAAATAGCTTTAATCTACTTTGATGAGTATGTTTGATTAACAAAAGCATGAATTATTGTGTTCTGTGTCCTAGAGATGATGTCCTCACCTTTGGTTTTGAGAAATATGGGTTTGATATTCCCCAACCTAAAGGATACCAGAGACTGTTTTTTGTTTTCTTACATTTGTATTTTATAATTATCATTTCACTTTTCATATTTAGATTGTCAAGTATCACTTCTGACATTGGTGTGGTTATATTTAATAGTAATTCAATCTACTGTTTGCTTCTTCCAAGTTGCTGTTTTCAGGAGAACAATATAAGAATTTTTATGAAAATCATTTGCAAAGCAAAAGTAAGATACCTCAAAATTAGGACTGAAGTGGCTCTGAGTGATATCTATACATTTTAAAGAATGAATTTTGTTATATCCACTTTCATTTTTCTTCCCACCTGGCACTCAATGTCCCACAGAAGACCAGTAGGTTGAGTAGAATTTCAGTAAAACTTGCAGTGAACATAATCCTGGGGAAGATAAGTTCCTGGGAATAAGCTAGTCCTATGCCCCAGACTTCAGTTTTTGACCTTCAACACTGATCACATATTCCTGTGGTATATATATATATATATATATATATATATATATATATATATATACACCATATATATATATATATATACCTGCTTACAGAACTGTTCTTTACTTCAGAAAACTGTCATGGGCTATCTATTTGTGATTATTTGACTGAGGTTTGCATTTTCTTTTTTTTTAAGATTTTATTTATTTATTCATGAGAATACACAGAGAGGAGAGAGAGAGAGAGAGAGAGAGAGAGAGGCAGAGACGCAGGCAGAGGGAGAAGCAGGCTCCATGCAGGGAGCCCGACGTGGGACTCTATCCAGGGTCTCCAGGATCACGCCCTGGGCTGTAGGTGGCGCTAAACCGCTGAGCCACCCGGGCTGCCCTGCATTTTCTAATAGACTGTAAATCCCAGGAAGGTGGGGGCCATGACTGATTCTGTTCACCATTACATCCCTAGCAACTAATCTAGTAGGTGCTAAATAATTTTGTGATGAATGACAGAAGGAACATATGGCAAGTCCAGAGACCAGATTTCTGGTTGTGTTGGTGTTGTTTTGTATGACCTTGAATAGAACATTACACTTCCTCTGAGTCTCAGATACCATATTTGGAAGAGGGTCCTCAATAAGATGGTCATAAAGGATTCATCCACTTTAGACTTCTAGTCTATTTAAATATAAGAAAAGGAGAGAAGATGTCAAGATTAGAGGATGGTTCAGAAGGGAGCTGGAGGAGACACAGTGTCAGGGGTGGTCAGCTAAGCATCCCCAGGACCTGGCAGGAATGATTCCTGGGAGAAATGTGATTTCTCTACAGCTGTCTAGACTTTGGAAAATTTGTGAAGAAAGTAAGTTTCTCATTGAAACCCTCCTTTTCCTTTCTGCATCCCTTTCTTGAAATCCCACACCTACCATCATCATTACCACACAACCACCTCCAACTAATCAGTGTCATCATGCCTCCCATTCTGTCTTGCCTCTAAGAAAATGTTGGAATAAACTTATGCATGGATAAGCACAGTTTTAGGAACTTCCCTTCACTGTACTTTCCTGCTATCAGGGTTTGCATTTGCCAACTAGGCTTTTTCTAGAGAATGTTTAAGTCATAAATTATCTGGTAAAGCTTTAGCTTAAGGCAAGGTACTTATTGTTTTAGTGATCAAGAGAGACTTTTATAAGGCTCCTCAAATCCCACCCAGAGGCTCCTGCTTTGCCAGTCCCAGCTCAGTGCTTGACTCCTAGGAGTGCTGGGAAAATCCAAGTGGGCAAACCTGTTCCTACATACAGCTTTGTCACCAAAACCATCATTTGGGTACTTTACCTCCTAGGGTTGGGACTAGCATGAGGAAAGGGAGACTTTACCTTAGGAGCAAAATTTAAGAGAGCCCCTAAATCTCAATAATATTTTAATGTAACACTTCAAAATCAAAATTAATCCAAAAATCCATGATGGACAAAGATATTGAATTTTTAATATGCCAACATCAGATACGTTGTTTTCTTCTTTTGCCTTAGGCTCCAATATGGCTTGGCCTGGCACTTCTTGACTCTTACTTCCTTCAATTGTGATGACACACAACTGTAAATGTACATAATGGAAAGTGCAAAGGGGACACACTGGTGTTGGCTGCATTACTATGCACTGGGAGAGGACTGTCAGCTAAGCACCCAGGGCTCAGACCAGGGTCTTAGCTGCTCATGAATTGATAAGGAGCCCTTGAGACACTCATCTGAGGCGTCCCCTCAGGATGAGTATTGGAAGGACAATCCCCAAAGGCTAAGAAAAAGTCTCTCCTTGGAGCAGAGTAGCACTGTTCTCTGTTGAAACCATTATTGTTACTTGATGGGATGAGCACTGGGTATTATACTATATGTTGGCATATCGAACTCCAGTAAAAAAATATACAAAAAAAAAAAAAGAGAGAAAGAAATCATTACTGTTGTGTACACAGAAACATCAGCGTTGTGTACAAGGCTTTCACATATTTTTACATTTCTCTGGGTACCCATTCCACCCTTCATAGTAAAGATGGGATTCCTGCCACAAAACAGTGAAATCCTTCATTTCCTGTTCCACCAAACACCTCTGTCATATTAAAATCCATAGACAAATTTTATTTATGCGTTTATTGTTTTCTATCAGTCTAGGAGAAAAGTGGAGAGAAGGAAAAAAGGAAGCTATTTCTCTTTGTTGAGCACTAAGAGAATATAAAAAATGGTGACAAGAAAGGATCTTTATTCTGAGAGATGTACAGTGATTTTTGAGATTCCCTCCCTACTGTCGCCCAAGGGATGGTATGGATGGGGGAGAAGGCATCTCATCAATGCTGTTAGTCAGTCAGGTCTCCAAGTCTCCTCTGCAAATACAGCTGGGCACACCAAAGAAAAAAATGTTCCTTACTTTAAGTCAATGGGAGGATATTTTTGGAATAGAAATTAATCCTTTTTGAAAATAAATAACGGAAGGGGGACACTTTTGAACTGAGTACCAAAACTGCATAACAGTTGTGGTCAGCCTAGACATTACAAACCTGATGATGTTGGGGAAATCAGGCGGGACTAACTTTAACCATCCAGCAGGTGATATTCCTCTGCTCCTTGTGTCTCAGCATCACTGTGTTCCACCTGAAGTCCCATATCCATTCTGGGTTATCTTCGCTGGCCCCTGGTTAAAAAAAAAAAAAAAACTGAGAACTACATTTAGCACAATCTCTCACAATCATTTTTCCATTTACTAGAAGACCACAGAATGGAGAGATGGATAATCTGAGTTAATCACATGAATGTTGCTTAATGTTCTTAAGGGATCACACACAAAAATGTCTCATAACAAACATACTGTGTGGGGGGAGGGAGGGTATTTTCCCCATATTCTCCTGGATTCTTGTGGCTCTTCTATTAACTAAACTGACATAAGATAAACAGGAGAAAAACATATTTAATTTCATAAGTATAGGAGCACCATAAAAATATGAGATCCAAGAGCAAGTTTGGCAGTTGAGGCATATATGCCAAACTACACTAGGGAATGGGATAGAGTCCTGGGGCTTCAAAGGAGAGGAGAGTAATTTATAGGATTTTAAGAAGAGCAATGAGATGTTTGTTATGCTATGCAGAGACAATGGGCCACTGAAGACTTGAACAAGTCAAGGTTAGCAGGTCTTGCTAACCTTTCCCCAGCTTCCAAACCTAGCCTGTACTCTTTGTAGTTATCTCTGGTGATTGCCCCCTTCCTAGACCAGGTTCTCTATCTAAATTATTTGGAGCAGTTAAGGGAGAGGTAAAAAGCTCTTCTTGAATCTTTTGGGTTTTTTTGTTTTGTTTTGTTTTCTTCTTGAATCTTTTGAACCTTAATTGTCTTCAGCTCAAAAATACCCATGTGTCAAAATGGCACATTTTGGTGAGGCTCATTCTGAACCCCTTCTTTAGGGAGGAAGAAAATCGGATGAGTAAAACATGCAAAATAGTGAGATGATTATCTTTTTATTGATGATCAATTATCTCGTGGAAATTCTGAAAATTATTAGGTTCAGCAAAAGACTGCAGTGCTGATAACCTCTCCAGTTTAAGACTTGGTTCCTAAAAAGACACCTTAAGGGATACCTGGGTGGCTCAGTGGTTGAGTATCTGCCTTCGGCTCAGGGCATGATCCCAGAGTCCCAGGATTGAGTCCCACATCGCGTTCCCTACAGAGAGCCTGCTTCTCCCTCTGCCTATGTCTCTCCCTCTCTCTGCGGGCCTCTCATGAATAAGTAAATAAAATCTTCAAAAAAAATGGAAAAAAGAAGAAGAAGAAGAAGAAGAAGAAGAAGAAGAGAAGAAGAAGAAGAAGAAAAGAAGAAGAAAGAAGAAGAAGAAAGAAGAGGAAGAAAGAAGAAGAGGAAGAAGAAGAAGAGGAAGAAGAAAGAAGAAGAAGAAGAAGAAGAAGAAGAAGAAGAAGAAGAAGAGGAGGAGGAGGAAGAAGAAGAAGAGGAGGAAGAAGAAAGAAGAAAGAAGACATCTTAATTAAGGGCTAGCCACAGGGAGGGAGGCTATGCTGGCCTGTCCTCAATGCCCTTGGTGTCAACCCTCTGCGAAAGGCCTTCCGGCTTGGTGCCCCCACCAGGTGTAGCGCAGAGCCTAGATCCAGAAGGTTGCGCCCACCTCCTCACAGCAGGTTCAGAGCCAGGCAACTCCAGGAGTTACAGTCCCGAAGAGTGCAAGGGCCCCTCGATTGGCCAGCTAAGGGCCATAGATCCGGGGTATCAGGCCAGTGGGAGTGCGGGGAGGCTGAAGGGCGAGCTGGTCCCAAGGCGGCAGAGATTTCCAGTCCCAGTTTCGGGCCCTCTGGGAGCTGAGCCGGGCGCAGGGGTTCTTCTTGGAGCCACGCTCTTTCTGCTCCTCCGTGAACCGGGGCATCGAGGCTACCATTTATCGGCAACATCTACTCGCTGGCGGCCTCGGGCGAGCTCGCCCACGTCTACATGAGAAAGCAGAGCCGGGTGTACCGCGAGGTATGACGGGCTGGGGGTCCCCGGGCCTTCCTCCGGGGCGGGCTGCACCGCCGCCGCTGGGCCCGAGCCGTCGGGACCCCCCTCCACGTACCGTACTAGAGATCTGGAGGGTTATCCGCTACCAGCTTGGGGGTAGAAGTTCTTAAGACCATGCTCGGCCTGCGGAACCCCGCTCGGTTGGGCCGCCCCACCTGCCCGACGCCCCGGTGGATCGTCGTTCAAACTTCCCGCCCAAGAGGGTGCCTGGGCAGTGCTCCCGCGCCTGCGCAGTAGGCCCCTGGTCCCGCGGGGCGCACAGTGCTCCTGCGCCTGCGCAATGATGCAATGCTGCCCGGCCGCGCCGGAATGCGGCGTGTAGGCGACAGGCGCTCCCCTCAGCGGAAGGGGTCCTGGAGCCGTCTTCTTGGCGGGGGGAGGCTGCCTGCCTCGGTAGTCAGATTCCACCCATGGCCTCTTGGG
The DNA here is from genome assembly GCF_018345385.1 of Vulpes lagopus. Lineage (NCBI taxonomy): Eukaryota > Metazoa > Chordata > Mammalia > Carnivora > Canidae > Vulpes > Vulpes lagopus. The sequence goes on from NC_054838.1 coordinate 12,120,016, forward strand.
GGCAACGAGGCGTCCGGACCCCAGAATCAAATCGATGTTCAAGAGGACATTCTTGGATGTTTGTACCTGAGGTCAAGGTGTTTCCGGTGAGGAACAGAAAGCGCAGGTGAAGGGCCTGGCCGGGAGGGGCTCTGGGAAATAATCATGGAAGAACGAAGGCGTTAGGGACTAAATACGGGTGCGGAGGCCCACAGCGCAGGGAGCAGGGGCGGCCTGGTGGTCGGGAGCGTCCGCATGGCGGACGCGGACTGTGCGGCCGGGGCCAGCCTCCCTCCTGAGGTGAGGCTCACCTGTAACCTCACCGCAGACCTACTTCCGGTCTGTCCCGCTGTGCAGAGAAGGTAAGCTGAGGTGAGGGACTTGCACACAGCAGCCACCTCGCTGCTCCCTCAGGGGGGCGGGGGGGGGGGGGGGGGGACTCAGGCGTGTGACTGCGAGGGCGTCCTGACCTCGGAAGGAGGGACACGTTACCAGGCCACTGGCCGAGCTCACCTGTTTTGCCTTGAGTCCATTCATTCCTGTGCAGCCACAAGCCAGGCCCTGCAAGGTGCTGAAGGTGAGGTGAGGAAGGCCCGACACCGCCCGCTTTTAGGGAACTAGAGCCTAGTGAGAGAGAGAGCAGATCTTAAGTATGGACCACAGATTGTGAGCGCTTTGGAGGAATAGGATAGCGTTGCTGTTTGGCAATTGTGGTATTGCAGGTGGAGGCTTCAATCTTTATCTGACCCAAAGTTTACCAGAATTATCTTAGGTTTCTGCGGAAGCTTACTTATGGTTTATATCGCCGGGGAAGCCGGACTTTTTGGTTAGGCGCACACCATTCCTAGATTTTATGGTCCACTTTGCAGTTCCCTAAGAACTGAGTATTTCTGTCATTTCCATTTTACTGTATTTGACCTCTGGTGTGTTGGCACAAAGCATCCTATTCTAGAGGAAATCATAAGGAAGCATGAGACTAGAGGTTGAGGAAACTTGGCCTTCTCTGAATTTTAATTTTTCCTCCTGTGCGTAATGAGAAGGATAACTGAAAACAGTAAAGTGCTATTCAAATGTTCGGGTTAGGGCAGCCCAGGTGGCTCAGCGGTTTAGCGCCACCTTCGGCCCAGGGCGTGACCCTGGGGTCCCCGGGGTCGAGTCCCATGTCAGGCTCCCTGCATGCAGCCTGCTTCTCCCTCTGCCTGTGTCTCTGCCTCTCTCTCTCTGTGTCTCTCATGAATAAATAAATAAAATATTTAAAAACACACACAAACATTGTGGGTTATTAATTATAGAACATAATTATAGAATATGACATAGAACAATAACTGGGTTAATCATTAGGCCAACAAATTTTTAAAAGTGTTTTTAAACCAATTATTTGAAATCATTTCTTGCAGGAAAGGAAACTAAGTTTCCCATATGTAAATGTTTTAACTGAAAGGAAATAAGTGTTTACTGTGAACAGTCTTGCGGGGGAGGGTATAAATTTCCCATCATAACAGATTATGAATTAAATTATAAATGTGTTGGAAGACTGTTGTTATCTTGGGATAAGTAGATCCAGTACGATGGACAAGAATTTGGTACAAATAATCACTTTCATCGCTGGTACAACTATTTGAGGCAACTGTGGTTCTTTACAAAGAGGGCTCTTTATTGGAGTGGTAAAATTGAATAGGGCTAAACTGTGTTATTAGTTGTAAGAAGGGCAAAGGAAAAAGAGGGGATATGTTTGCCTGGCTCTGCCTTAGACTTAAGTTGATAACCCCCAAACATAATAACTCTTTATAAGCTATGGTAGCATTGATCTTTATCCTAGTTGTGAAATACCCCTAAAGGTCTCCCATTATCTTAGAGGTGGTTCCTAATTCTGACAAAGTCTGAAAGTTAGCATTTGTTGTTAAAATACTATGCCTTTTTTTTGGAAGTAGGAGGAAATTATCATCTGTACGCTGTTGTTTTCTGTTTTCCTCTTATGTACTTCTGGAAGGTTGTGGAAGTCTGTTTATAGGACTGACTTATAAATAGAATCTTATTTTCCACTATTTTCATAATTTGGAGTTGTGTGTTCACAGAAAAGAAAACTTGGACTTTAAAACTGCTTATGAGAAATGACAATCACTTCAAATAACAGCTACTTTCATGCAGTCTGTGACTTCAGTTATCCTTAATAAGTCTTGAAAGGAAGACAGCCAGTTTTCAGGCAGTTGCCAGGGGCTAGGAGAAGAAGGAAACGGAGAGTTAGTGTTTAATTGGTACAGTTTCAGTTTGCAAAATGAAAAGAGTTATGGAGATGGATAGTGGTGGAGGTTGTACAACATAATGAATGTCTATATTACCACTGACTGTACACTTAAAAATGGTTAAGATGGTAAATTTTATGTTATGTGTATTTTACCATAATGAAAAATTGAAGAAAAGAAAGGGATCATCACCAGTGTTAGGTGTTAAAGATGAGTTATCACTGATCTTAGTCTTTTTGTTTAATGTGAAAAGAAGGATTTAGATACTTGAATACAAAAACAAAGAACAACAAAAAAGATCCGTCTTGATCTAGACTCTCTTCTGAATCTTCATCTAAAGGATTGGCCTTAGAGCCCCTTTTCCTATCCCTGACCACCTCTCCTTCCAAGCTTAGTGCACAGTCTCAAACAGGTATATTTAATGCTAACAGCTTATATAAGGGATCTGTACATCACTCTTTTCTGTAAAGCACAGGTATTAAGTTATTATCATCCTCCAACTGCTGAGTGCTTGCGAGGCACTCTGGAGACTGGCAAAGAAAAAAGAGATAAACAACCCCTGCCTTTAAAGGCACTTAGAATATAAGAGAGAAGACAGAGGTGTTAACTATCATGTATTCAGAACTATAATAAAAATGCCGTTAACCTTGCTGCTCTAAGTGTGGTCTTTATATCAGCAGCATTGGCATCATTGGGGTGTTTGTTCCCAGCTCAGATCTACTGATTTAGAATCTATATTTTAACATAATGATATGACTCATAATGCATATGAGTCATCTAGGGATGCCAGTGCTGCACATGGATCACATTTTGAGACATGAATTTGTAGAGTACAAAAGAAGGAACAATTCTGCCTAGCTGAGTGAAGAGGGAGGGTGTTATTGCAAGCATCACAGAGGGATTCCATATATACTGGCTAAAGAAGGACAGAGAAGACTTTGCTGAGCAGATGAGGAAAGAAGACAATCAAGGCAGGGGAGATAACATAAAGACTTGGGGCCATGAACAGTATATTTGGAGAATAGTAAGTAGTAGTATTGGAAAAATGGATCAACACAGGTTGAAAAAATAGGCTAGGACCATATTGTGAAAAATCTCTTATGCTATGTGAAAGACTATAGACAGTAAGAACTTCAGGAGTTCTTTAAGTACAGGATCAATAAGATCAAAGATCTCATTTAAGTGAAGAGGGTGGACCAAATGGGACAGAGCCAGACCACACAAGAAGCCAGGAGGAAGTTATTACAATAATCCAGGCGTGAGGTGAATGAGGGCTGGAACTAAGGCAATAGTTGTGGGAATGTATGTTTTTTTTAAACTGGTAAGTTTGTGCTAATTTGTTATGCAGCAATACGTAATAAACACGGATGTTAGGATCTAGAGGTGAGATCATGTTCTAACAAATACATAGGAATATGAGAGTACTTGTAGAACCAGAGAATAGGTTCTGGCTGGAAAAGTTTTCAAAAGCATGCATGAGGAAGTTCAAACTTCACTAAGCAGACTGTAGTAGAAATCTGGACATTAAGAGCGCTGCTGGTGAGAACTGGGAAGGAAGCAAAGAATATGTTATTGGGAACTGAGGAAGAGGAGTTCTTTCTATATAATGACAGAAACTTAACACAATTGTCTCCTGCGGTTATGTTAATAGAAATTGTAAGTGATGAACTTCAGTATATAGCTAAAGATTTCCAAGCAAAGTGTTGAAAGTGCCACCTGGTTTTTTTCCTGTTTGTATTAAAATTTGAGAAGAGAGAAATTGAAAGAAGAACTCTTGAAACACTTGGGCAAAAAGGAACCCACATCTACTGATTTTGAAAAAAATCTTAGTGTCTCTAGATAGCAGAAGTTGCTAAAATTAAGAGATTCATTCTTAGGAAAACATGCTCTAGAGAAAAGGCTGAAGTCATTATAGCATTTTTGCTAAAATCTAAAAAAGATCAAAAGATCAGAGTTTTCAAACTGTTCTTTCAACAGATCATTTCACAGATCATTTCAGTCAAATCAGAGGGTCTTCAGGAGACTAAAGAACATTGTTCCTAAACTATTTCAACAGGAGCCAAGGATAGAAAATGAATTTTCTTGAAAAGATTTTTGGGTGTGTCCTTTTCCACAGGGAGCAAATATCTTTGAAACCTTTCAAGATTCTTTGGGGTGGGGGGTGGATGTTTTAGCAGAAACAGTACCAATTCGGACTAAAAGGTACAAAAAAAAAAAGTACAAAATTAAATGAGGCTGTTAGACCCACAAATTCTACTGGTTAGAAGCCAACCTACAAAATCACAGAGCTGCCAATGTGTTATCTTTCGTGAAAAAGGAAAGATGATTCAGAGGGCAGAGCTGAGAACCAGGAAAGATTGTTCTCAGGCCTTGAAACTTAATCAAGAGATACTTGCCCAGTGGATTTTACAATTACTATGTACTAACCAGTTACTCCTTTTTAACTTCCATTTCCCGTCCCTTTTGAACTGGAATGTCTATAGCTGATACCCTATGTCTGTCCCATCATTGTATGTTGGGTGTGTAAGGAGCTGTCTCTTTAGTTTCACATATCCACAGATGGAAAGTAATTGCCCCAGGAGTTCTACTCTATGGATTATATCCAGGAACCTCATCTACACCTGGAATTGATTTGGATAGAATTTTGGACATTGAGCTCATGGAATGAGATTCTTGGAAACATGGGAAGACAGTGAATGTATTTTGCCTGTAAGCAGGGCATGAATCACTGGGAATCAAAGGTGGAATTCTGATATAGTCCCCAAGATTCCCACTCTCAGATGTACCACTGCACAGTCCCTTCTACTTGACTAGAGAAGGACCTATAAATATGATGGATGTCCTTTTCTTTAAAGATTTTATTTATTTGACAGAGAGATAGAGAGTCAGCATAAGCAGGGGGAATGGCAGAGAGAGAGAGGGAGAGGCATGCTCCCCACTAAGCAGAGAGCATGATGCAGGGCTCCATCCCAGGCCCCTGGGATCATGACCTGGGCCAAAGGTAGACACTAACTGACTGAGCCACCCAGATGCCCCAGTGGATGTCACTTCTATGATTAGGTCACCTTAGATGTCAAAGTAAAAAGATTTTTCATATGTAATTAAAGTCCCAAATCCATTTGATTTTGTGTTGATCAAAAGTGAGATTACCATAGGTGGGTTTGACTTACTTAGGTGAAAATGCTTGAAAGAGAAACTAGGTCTTTTCTGAAGAGAGATAATCCCCTGCTGGCCTTGAAAAAGTGAGCCACTGTGGGTTCTGTGGATTTGGAGAAATACATTCTGCTAACAATCAACATGAGCTTAGAAGAGGACAGTGAGCCTCAGATGAGACTGCAGCTCTAGCCTGTACCTTGAATGCAGCCTGGTGAGACCCTGAGCAGAGAACTCAGCTAATTATAATTTACATCTATAAATATATTTTGTTAAAAAAAAATATATATATATATATACTATAAATAACATCTCTTTCAGCCTCTGTTTTTCTGTTTCTCTGGAGAACCCTGACTGATACACCTGTTGTCATGCATACCTGTATTCTTCTACACTTGGCCATTGGCCATGGCTTACCACAGATGGCCCCCCTTTTATTTTATTTTTTTAATTAAAAAAATATATTAGTCTCTTAAATCATGTAAAAAGTAAAATTGGAGCTATAATTCATTGTTCAAATTATACTTTTATTATTGTGTATGCATATACCTTCACTGAGATCTTTATTTCTTTTTATGGTGTTGAGTTACTGTCTAGTGTCCTCTTATTTCCCTCTGGAGGACACCCTTAAGCATTTCTTGTAGGGTAGAACTAGTGGTAATGAGCTCCTTCAGCTTTTGTTGATCTGGGTATGTCTTAATTTCTTTCTCACTTTTGAAAGACTGTTTTGCCAGATACTAAATTCTTTGTCGACAGTTTTTTTAAAGTGATTTTTATATATCATCCCATTGTCTTCTGGCCTCCAAAATGTCCTTTTTCTTTCTTTTTTTGATTATAGTTGACACATATATGTAAGTTACAGTTATACAATATAGTGATTGGAAAAGTTTATACATTATGCTACATTCACCACAAATCCAGTCACCATCTGTCACCATTCAGCACTATTACAATATCAATAACTATATTCCTTATGTGTGCCTCTTATTCATTCCATAATTGGAAGCCTGTACTTCCTACTCCCTTTTACCCATTTTGCCCAGCCCCCAACACCCTCTCCTCTGGCAACCATCAGTTTGTTCTCTGTATTTGTAGGTCTGATTCTGCTTTTTGTTTTTTTTTTAAATTTTTAAAAAAGATTTTATTTATTTATTCATGACAGACAGAGACAGAGAGAGAGAGGTAGAGACACAGGCAGAGGGAGAAGCAGGCTCCATGCAGGGAGCCTGATGCGGGACTCAATCCTGGGACTCCAGGATCACGCCCTGAGCCTAAGGCTGAGCCACCCAGGGATCCCCTACTTTTTGTTTATTCATTCTTTTTTAGATTCCACATATGAATGAAATCATACGGTGTTTGTCTTTCTCTGACACATTTTACCTCGCCTAACAGCCTCTAGATCTATTCATGTTTTTGCAGATGATATGACCTTATCCTTTCTAATGCTGTGTAATACTACATTGTGTATATATATTGCATCTTCTTCATCCATTCATCTCAGTGGACAGTTAGGTTGCTTCCATATCTGGCCTATTGTAAATAATGCTGCAATAAACATAGGGTTGCAATGGCCCCCAGAGTTTCTGATGAGAAATATGATACTCTATTTAAAGATCCATTGTGGGATCCCTGGGTGGCGCAGCGGTTTGGCGCCTGCCTTTGGCCCAGGGCGCGATCCTGGAGACCCGGGATCGAATCCCACGTCGGGCTCCCGGTGCATGGAGCCTGCTTCTCTCTCTGCCTGTGTCTCTGCCTCTCTCTCTCTCTCTGTGACTATCATTAAAAAAAAAAAAAAAAAGATCCATTGTATGTGACAAGTTGCTTCTCTCTTACTCTTTTAAAAATTCTCTCTTTGTGTTTGGTGTTCGAAAGTTTGGGATCCCTGGGTGGCTCAGCGGTTTGGTGCCTGCCTTTGGCCCAGGGTGTGATCCTGGAGTCCTGGGATGGAGTCCCGCATCAGACTCCCTGCATGGAGCCTGCTTCTCATTCTCTCTGTGTCTCTCATGAATAAATAAATAAATAAAATCGTAAAAAATAAATACATAAAAATTTTAAAAAACAAAAGTTTATATGATTATAAACTATATGAAAGTTATATGATTATAATATATCTTGATGTGGGCCTTTTTAATTCATCTTATTGAAGTTTGTTGAACTTCTTGGCTGTGTTAATGAATATCTCAAACAATTTAGAAAATTTTCAAGCATTATTCCTTCAGATATTCTCTCTACCCCCTTCTCTGTCTCTCTCTTCTCCTTCTAGGACACTAACAATGTGCATTTTGGTTTGTTTGATGGTTTGCCACAGGTCTTATAGGCTCCACTCACTTTTCTCCAATCTTTTTCTTCCTGCTCCTCAGCTTCAGTAATTTCCATTTTCATATCTTCATGTCTACGTATTCTTCCTTTTGCCTGCTCAAATGTTTTCGAATCCCTCTAGTGAGTTTTTTTTCAGTCATTGTATTTTTCAGCTCCTGAATTTCATTTTTTTAAAGTTTTCTTTGTTTATACATTGTTTTCTTGATTCTTTAGTTCTTTGAGCATCTTTGAGATAGTTTTTAAAAAGTCTTTGTCTAGTAGATCAACCATCAGGTCTTTCCCAGGGACAGTTCCTTTTGTTTTGTTTTTTTGTTTTCCTTTGAGTGAGCAACACCTTCCTTTTTCTTTGTATGCCTCATAATTTTTTGTTGAAACTAGACATTTGAATCTAATAATGTGAAAATTTTGAAGATTAGATTTGCTACCTTCTACAGGGTTGGCTGTTTTTATGTTATTTTTGTTTATTGTTCTTGTTATTTTGATTGTGGTAGGCTGTCTCTGTGCCAACACCAGCATTAGGTGTAAATTTAAGGTCTTCTCAGGTCTTTTCTAAGCTTTTCCCTGGGGATACACGGTCTCTTATTTTCTTTCATACTTATTCTACATTTTAAAAAATATCCTGGCATTTATGTCCGGCTGCCATAAGGGCAAAATAAGATGAATTAGTGGGGAAAAAGCAGCTGGCCCATTAAATCCACTGGAAGTAACTTTAGCTGGAGATGCCTGTGGCTTACAACAGTAATGACTACCTGACTGTGTGTGTGCCCTCAGCGATCAGAAGCAGCTATCAGAGAACATGTTTGCAGTATTTGGAGAACAGGGTCCTTTTAGCTTACCCTGGCTCCCACAAGCTGTGGTGCAACCTGCTCCAAGAACATCTGCACAGCTGCCTGGCATAGGGCTATAGAGGAGAAGCATAACTGCTATTGTGATAAGAGCCAAAATTGACCAAAATTAACTGCAATTTACTGACCAAGCCTTCTCTGGGATATTGGTAGCCTTCAGTAGACTCCAGAGTTTCAAAATAGACAGATTCTACAAGTGCAGTTTTGTCTAGGTGGGTGGATGATGCCATTTGGTTCCTACTATGCCGTCTTTCCAGAATCCTTCCCCCACCTTTGATCTTAATATAGATACCAAGCTCCCAACCTCTTACTATTGCCTACAAGACACTCTATTACCTCGTCATTCTCATCGTTGGTTGTAAAAACTGAGCATATTTTTTTTTAAGAAACTGATGATCAGGCACATCCATAAAAGTCTTATTTTTAGCCTCCTCTCTTTCCACATTATCTCTTACTCTCTGTCTCAACTTTGCTATACTCTGTTTCTTCAACATGCTTTATAGTTGTCTGTGGTAAATATTTAACAACTGGTAACTGTCAGGAAAGAAAAGGCCTGATTTGTAGTGTTTGCAAAATTCCTCTGTGTAAAAAATACTCCCACTATGTCTGGTTTCCAGCTCCCAATGAGCTATCACTGAACACAAAGTCGAGAAGAGATGCTAACAATGGCTTACATACGCTGGTGTGAGCAGGTTCCATCATGCCATGGATGCTATGACTTTATGCCCCTGGGCTTTATGCTTGAGTGCCCCTTAATTCCCCTACCCCCACCATAGCCTTTCAATCTTCAGATCTTTAATTAAAGTTTTTTTTAAGCTTCTTTCCTTTTTTTTTTTTTTAAAGATTTTATTTATTTATTTATTTATTCATGAGAGACACAGAGAGAGAAGCAGAGAGATAGACGGAGAAGCAGGCTCCTCACAGGGAGCCCGATGCAGGACTCAATCTCCGGACCAGGATCATGCCCTGAGCCAAAGGCAGATGCTCAACCGCTGAGCCACCTAGGCGTCCCTTAAAGTTTCTTTCTTAAGGCAGCTTTTTCCCTAGTTCTGGCGAGGCTACATCTTTGTTAAATATACCTGTGCTGCATTGTATGTATCTGTTATTAGTTATATTTTATGAGATTGTTTGATATCTTCTCTATTTACCCACCAATGAGAGTAGGGACCATGTGTTTCCTGTTTGCCTCTGTTTAACCACTGTATTAGTTGAAGCCTGCCATGCCACAATACATAAACTGGCTGACTTAAACATGAGACATTTATTTTCTTAGTTACATAGGCTAGAAATTGGAGATCAGAGTAACAGTACAGTCAGGTTCTTGTGAGGTCTCTCACCTGGCTTGCTGGAAGCTGCCTTCTCATTGCATGCTCAAATGGTACAGAATGGGGAGGTAGTGCATGCAACTCTGGTATCTCTTGGTAAAAGGCTACTAATCCCATTATGAGGGCCCTACACTCATGACTTCATCTAAACCTAATTATTTCCCAAAGGCCCCATCTAAAAATACCATCACATTAGTGTCTGGGGCTTAAGCATTTGAGTCTGGATGCGGGTGAATTATTTGATCACTCTTGGAATCAGCCTAACCTAGCACCATCTCCTAGATTTCATACCTGCCTTACAGAGAGCCCCAGCATTCCTTGTCAGCTTCCCAGGTCTGTTGTATGTGACACTGCTTTCTGGTTTCTCTAGGGTACTGTGGAATTACCTTTGCATTCCTAGGACACATCCTTGGCCAAATCTTCAAGGCTAAGGGACAAGTAGCCTTAACTGATCCTGCTCTGATTTGGCACCACTTCTCTTTTTCAAATCCTCACTTGTGGCCCCTGGATGTTCTGTTACTTCCAGACATCTAGTCATAAGTGATTGAGGAGGCACACTCCAATAAAGGTGGTCTTTCTCAGTGATACTCTGAAAAAGATCTGGCAATCTCACAGGAGATGTGTGGCATCCACCTGCCACATTATAAGCTCATTTCCTATTCAGTTTTAAAGCTCCTACCATTCTTCATGGGATCTGCAGTAACTTCCTATATTTGGACAAAAGGACCAAATGTTCTCATCTGCAGAGAAGAAATAATTGACTAGACCTAATCCAATGACTGATGAGCTTATTCAATCTCATTATTTCTTACTTCTCCAGCTGTTTTGTTCTTTGGACATAATCCTGTTCATTTTTAGAGTTGTAATATAATATGTCATTCCTAGGAAAACTTTAGTGTCTATATTAGGTTAGGATATAACCTACTGTGTTATTCAAAGGATACTTTTAATCAAAATGAGTTCTAATTGCCCCCTTCCTTCATGCCATAAACGCTTATTGAGCACCTACTATGCTTGATTCTATGTTAAGTGTTACAAGGAGAGCAAAATGCAGTCCCTGTGCAAATGGAACTTTAAACCTAAGGAGGAGTAGACATTAATCAAATATTCACACTAATAAATATATAAATTAAAACTGAAATGGTGAACAGAAGGAAAGGTACATCCACTTATTGATATCAAATAAGAAAGAACTATAACCTAGACTCAGGGGGTAGTTATCTGGGAAAACTTCTCTGAGGAAACAACACTTAGCTGAGATCTAAAATATTAGTAAGAGTCAACCAAGAATAAAGAAGATATGGGGGGACACCTGAGTGGCTCAGCAGTTGAGTGTCTACCTTCAGCTCAGGATGTGATTCTGAGTCTGGGATGGAGTCCCACATCAGGCTTCTTGTGGGGAGCCTGTTTCTCACTCTGCCTATGTCTCTGCTTCTCTCTCTGTGTGTCTCTCATGAATAAATAAATAAAATCTTTATTTTTAAAAAAATATTTTATTTAATAAAATCTTTTAAAAGACAGATAAGGGGATTCTGGAATAAGGAAATGGCATGTGAAAAGGCCCCATGGTAGGAGGAAATGGAGATTTTGACAAAACTAAAAGGATACCAGTGTAACACTGAAGTAGGAAGGAAGGCATGGTGAGAATTGTGCTGGAACAATAGGTGCTACATCATACAAAGCTTTGTGGACTACATTAATTATTTTGTATAGGATTTGGTCATTGTTGGCTACTTTTAGTAGGCAAGAAACCACTTCTATAACCTTCCTAAAACTACAGAACAAGTGAACTCTCCAGGAAGTCTCTAGAGTACCTACCTCATTGCCTTTATAGAAAAAAAATTAATCTTATCATTGTCCTGGCAAGCTTGAAGAAGAGAGATGACACTCAGATGGATAGTGCTTGACACAGGGCCCTACCAAAGACAAACACAAAATATTAGTTAGCTCTATCCATCATTTACATGTAGCAGCAACTGCTACAGGAATATCCAGAGGAGTTTCGAGAACAGAGCAAAAATATCTAAGAATCCAAAAATTAGAGCCTTCTCATTAAGCTATATATATTCTTGAGAATGAATAGATAAATTTGTGGACTGGATTCAGCTGATAAGATAGCTCATAAAAAAATAAGTCAAAGGATGCTTGGGTGGCTCAGTGATTGAGCATCTGCCTTTGGCTCAGGGCATGATGCTGGGATCCTGGGATCAAGTCCCACATCAGGTTCCCCACAGGGAGCCTGCTTCTCCCTCTGACTATGTCTCTGTGTCTCTCTGTGTGCATCTCATGAATAAATAAATAAAATCTTAAAAAAAAAAAAAACAAGTCAAGGGAACACCTGGGTGCCTCAGTGGTTAAGCATCACCCTTTGGTTCAGGTTGTATCCCAGATTGGGGTTGAGTCCTACATCAGGCTCCCCATAGGGAGCCTGCATCTCCCTCTCCCTATGTCTCTGCCTCTCTCTGTCTCTGTCTCTTTCTCATGAATAAATAAATAAAATCTATTTTTAAAATAGTACATGAAAAGATCCTCAATTATCACCAATCATTAGGGGAATAAATATTAAAATCTATAATGAGGTACTGCCACAGTATTGTAAGAATGGCTAAAATTGAGAAGGCTGAGAATGTCAAGCCTTGTCAAGGATGTGGGGAACAGGGCAAATGATTATAAATTTCTGCTGCTTGACATGAGAGCATAAAATGGCGTAGCCATTTGTAAACCAGCACAGTCAATTTAGTTAAAATAGGCATTTGCCATGTAATTTCTTGCTACTTATCCAAGAGAAAAGACTGTGACCTGTCATAGAAGCATGTGTACATGAATGTTCATAAAAGTGTCATACATAACAACCGAAACTGGAAATAATACGTGTGTCCACTCAATGAATTTTGGTATATAATGAAATACTACTTAACTCTTTCACCCCAATCCTCGAGCATTAAGAGCCAATTAATACCCATTTAATGTCCCCCCCAATAGTTGTATGTGATACATGCAACAATGTAAATAAATCTCCCAAATATTATGCTGACAGAAAGAAGCTAGATGCAAGAGAGTACATATCATCTGCCTATGGAAAAATGAATCAACAGTGATAGAAATCAATCAGTGATTGGATGAGGAATAGGGCTTTGGAGGATATGGACTTCAAAGTGGCATCAGAAATGTTCTGGGATGATGGAGATATTTTCTATCTTTTGTTGTGGTGATAATATCAGTTTTACGGAACACTTGCACTAAAACTCATGGAAGTATAATTCATGTGTATAATTTTATATTATATAATTTTTACCTCATGAATGTTGCTTTTAAAACTAAAAAAATTATCATATGTAAACTCAGTATTTTTAGGAGTATACGAGGGATAATTCACAGAAATTAAATAATACTTAGAAAATGTATTGCCTTCTCTTTGTCTTTGCAAGATTAACTACACAGGCAAACAGAATATATAATTATTTGCTTTAATTACATATCCGTAGCTAGCTAGCTAGTTATTGGTATAAAAGTTTTTACCCCAGGAAGAGTACTCAAAATATTTTCTGTTATCTTTAAAACATTTGTGGGAAAGGATCACATAATACGCCTGATAGAAAATCTCAATAAATTTCCCAAGCAAAAAATTCTAAAGATCACCGTCTATCAAATCTCAATGCAAGAAAACCTGGAACTAAATCATTGAAGGGTAATCTTAAAACCTATTTTAAATTTGAAATTTCTCTACTAAATTACTTTGCATTAAAGAAGATATCAAAAGAAAAGTTAAAGACAATTTTTAAAATGGGAACTTCACATCTCAGAACGTGATGCATGGTTAAAGATAAAGTCAGAGTAAAACTTACAGAGTTTCCTAATTTACTTATTCAGCCAACAGATAGTCATTGAAGGGTTACACTATTCTAGATTTTTTTCTATGCACCAAGGATATAGGTTGAGAAAAATCTAACTTCCTTCATTGAGTGACATGCTAGTGGAAGCAGTGAGCAAAACCCCCTTATAGATATATAATATCTCACACGGTGATAAAACTTTTGGGTAAAATAAGGCCAAATAAGGTGGATGGAGAGTGTTCAGAGAGGGATGTCATTTTGTGTACAGTACTCGGAAGACAGTCCTGAGAAGGTGATGTTGCATCAGAATTCTGAAGGAAGGGAGAGGAGTCAGGCGTGCAGGAATTGGGGGCATAGCATTGTAGGCAGAGAACACAGTTCCAAGGCCCTGAGGAAGCTGGGAATGGAGTAGGCAGTGGGTTAGTTAGGCAGGTGGGGAGATGAGAGAAATGATATGGGGTCAGATCATGCAGTACCTCTTCAGCTACCCTGAAGACTTTGACTTTGACTCTAAGTGAGATGGGGAATCTGCGGAAGGTTTCGAGCAGAGGATAGAAGCAATATGACTTACATTTGGCAAGAATCACTCCGAAGTGTCTATATGAAAAGGGTAGAACCACAGAGATCAGTTGGGAGGTTGTTGTTATAGTTCATGTCAAACATGATGGAGACCTGGATCAGGAAGAGTCAGAGGGGGTGGGAAGAAGTGGTTACATGCAGAGGAATTGGACTTTTTAGTAATTAGTTGTATAAGTCATTTATACTTTATAACTCTTTATTATAAAGAACTCACACAACTCCACAGCAACCCTAAAGAAACAGTCAAAAACCATCCTGATTAAAGAATGGGCAGAGCTGTCACTCCTGCTAGAATGGCTATTATCAAAACCAAGGGGGGAAAATGAAAATCAAGAAATAACAATTGTTGGGGATAATGTGGAGAAAAGAGAAACCTGATGCATTACTGTGGGAATGTATGTTGTTGCAACCACGATGGAAAACAGTATAAATATTCCTCTAAAAATTATGACTAGAACTTCATATCATCTGCAATTCCACTTCTGGGTATTTATCTAAAGAAAAGAAAATTGCAGCTTGAAACATGTGCCCCTACATTTTCATTACACCATTATTACAATAGCCACAATACGGAAACACTTTGTGTTCAGATAAATGGGTAAATAAAATGTGATATACATATAGTAGAATATTATTAAGTCATAAAAAAGAAGGAAAATTTGCCATTGTGAGGACATGGGTGGACTCTGAGGACATTATACTAGCTGAGAATGATATATACTATATGATATTTCTATGTGGAATAAGGGAAAAAATGATTTTAAAAATATCTTAAACTCATAGATACAAGGAAAGATTGGTGATTGCTAAGTATGGGATAGGGGCTTGGGAGAGGGGTGGGCAAAATGGGTAAAGAGGGTTCATAAAAGGGGGTAAAGTACAAACTAACAGTTATAAAATAAATAAGTCACGGAGTGTAGTATATATCATGGTGACTATAGTAAAAAAAATTCTGTATATTTGAATGTTGCTAAGAATGTAGATCTTAAAAATTAAAAAAGTGGTTAACTTTATTGCTACTATATAATTTGTGTACAGTATAGACTCAATGAGAACCACACCCACAACCATGACAACTGTAGAGGCACCAACATCACCATCACAATAAATCCATTCTAGTCAGCCTGCGGGAGATTCAAAGCTGTAAAAGTAGCTGGATTTGTGTATTTGAAAATTGGCTATACCGGTTTCCACAGGTAGGGTTTTGGAAGTCGTAACAAGCTGAAAAGTGAACGGACTGAAAATTTATCAGTTATTCTAGAAGAGGAAGGAGGGAGAGTAGGAGAGGGAAAAAGGTCAAAATCCTGCTCCCCAAGATTGGAGAGACACAGGGGCAAATACGAGGTGTAATGGCTTACCAGAGGAGAATCACAGAGGGAAACTCAGCAAGAACCAGTGCCTGGAAGTAGAGATGGACTAGGATAACCAGAATTGTGACAAGTGGCTGGACAATTGTAAGAGCTAAAAATTCCAGGAGGACCTGGCCCTGGCTGGGTGGAGGTGTGTTCCACAATTTTGTGAGATTTACATCTAAGACTCCACCAGGTTCTCACAGTAAGTATCAAAGAAGATCAGTCCCCTTATGCTTCTGTAGGGGAGGAGCAAGGAACCATTTTAAATACAGCAGAGCACTCTGTTTTTCTTAATCAGATCTGTCCTCAGCAGAAACTTATTAACTAGAGCTGAAAGTGCTTGGGTATTATCAGAGCCTAAATAACCAGAGGAAGAGAAACACCCAACTCCAGTCAGCTCAAGCCTTCCACATGGTAGAAGGGAAATATCCAACTTTAGCTGGATCTAAGAACCAAAACCAAAACCAAAAAACTGAAAACATGTGAAGTTTACAGTGCAGAAGCATAGGCTCACATAATCTGAGCCCTTAGGGTAGGTCTGGAGATGCTTCCTCTCCCTCTCTATTCCTAATTGCCAACATTTGGAAGCAATCAAGATGTCCTTCAGAAGGTGAATGGATAAATAAATGGTGGTACATCCAGATGACAGAATATTATTCAGGGTAAAAAGAAATGAGCTGTGAAGCCATGAAAAGAGATGGGGGAGGGGTGCCTGGGTGGCTCACTCGGTTAAGTGTCTGCCTTCTGCTCAGGTCATGGCCTCAGGGTCCTGGGATGGAGCCCTACATTGGGCTACTGACAGCAGCAGGGAGTCTGCTTCTCCCTCTCCCTATGCCCCTCCTCCCTGCTCATGCTCTCTCTCTCTCTCTCTCAAATAAAAAATAAAATCTTTTAAAAAGAGAGAGAGAGAGATGGGGGTAACTTAAGTGCATATTACTAAGTGCAAGTGGCCAATCTGAAAAGGCTACATACTGTATGGTTCTATATGACATTCTGGAAACAGAAAGGCCATGGAGATAGTGAAAACATCCGAGGATTTTTCGAGCAGTGAAAGGACCCTATATGGTACTGTAATGTTGGATATATGTTATGATACCTTTGTCCAAGGCCACAGAGGATACAAAACTAAGACTGAACCCCATTAATCTTAAAACTCTCAGTTATTTTCAGAGAAAAAAAATGAGTTTTTTGAGAATAGCAGAGGATTGCAACTCAGGACATGCAAACTATGACAAAATCATAGGCAAATCCAATGAAAAAAGGAGAGGAAAATTATTTTATGGAGAAAAAAGAGGAAGTTTAGAGGGCTTGTTTTGTAGGAAAGTCCATTGGAGATAAGCAAGTGGTCATGGTAATGATGGTTTCTGATTGGCTGAGTGGTAGTGGTAGCTGATCTCTTGTAGGAGATGAAATGTACATCTTTTTTCTGTTGTGATCTGTAATTTATGATTCTTTCCTATTGAAGATTCTTTGTTGGAGTGTGTGATTGACAGTCCTTCCTATAATTGACTTTGAGTTATATGAATCACCCTCTGGCCTCCCAAACTCTACTTTACTGAGGTTTCCCCTTATTAATTTTCACAACGCTAAAGCAAGCTGTGGACTTAGGGCATTATGATGTGCAGTGTAGGTTCATGAATTATATCAACAATGTACCCCTCTGGTGAGGGGTGTGGATAATGGGGGAAGCTATGCATATGAGGGGGCAGGGGTATGTGGAAAATCTGTGGATCTTTCTCTCAATTTTACTGTGAATCTGAAACTACTCTGAAAACATAAAATGCTTCCAAAAAGTTGTTTGGACTGTGTAAAGAAGAGGCAAAACCAAAGCTTTCCATCATTAAGATTACTGAAGAACAGGGGCAGAGAATCCTTTGTCTCTGAATCATTTCCCTAAAACATTTTCAGAGGGCAGAAGAGCCCCTACTGTGGGAGGGAGAGCAGAAGTAACTGCCAAAGAGAGGCAGGAAGTGTCCCTTGGGGGTGTAGGGGTTGCTGAGCCCATTAAGCAGGTGGGCGCTGTAAACATTAGAAAAGGGAGACGCCAATGTTTAATTAATAACCTAGATATAAAATTATCTTAACGATGTTGCATGGATGAAAACTTACAACAAAATTATACTGAAATAAACCAAAGCAAGAACTTGAGTTCCATCGTGTCAGGCACTCTGTATGTGTTCTCTCACTTATTCTCACAGTTTAGAGGTGGGTGTTATTAGCTTTGTTTTATAGGAGAGGAAGTAGTAAGAGAATTGAGCTTGATAATTCTATTTTCCAGGTGCCATTGAAGCTCTGAGATGCCAGGACAAGGCTTATGTCTTGCAACATCAGGTAAGAGCTCTGGTCCTCGACACAGCTATTGGATCAGAGCAGGACATAGGTGTGTCCGCCTGCTTTAGGGCTAATGTGACTTGTAGTGAGAGGCTCAATGATCAGATGGGAATCCTTTATAATTCTTGACCCAACATTTGGGATTTGGGCAAGTTTGCTGAAGGAAAATAATGTTAGTGCTGCCACTTAAGGTAGGTAACTTGGTAGAAAATAAAACCAAAATCAGATCCATAACAACATTCATAAAATAAAAATTGTAAATTCTTCAAAGTTCAAAGAAAAATCCACTAACTTCCTATAGTTCTCATTATTTGTTGTTTAACCTTGTCTGAAATTATGGTTCATTCTGGAGTGTTTTGTTTGAACAGTGGATTCAGTGGTGGATGGGGTGGGGTTCAAGTTGTAAAAGGAATGCTGGGTGTCAGGAGATGGGATTCTAATTCCTACCCGTAACTGAAATGGTGTGACTTTGTGAAGATCATTGGTCATTGATTTCCACATTGGTCAAACTTATCCATTGGATTGAGAGATTTTGAAGTTCCCTTCTAATTCTAACAGCCTACAAATATGCTGCAAACTTTATGCTATCTTTAAAGTAATTATCTGTGACAAGGTACTCACTCCTTGGCCTCCTCCATTTGCCTGTCAGGTACTGTTGGTTCATGACTCTATTTTTCTGTGTTTCCAAACCAGCAATGGCCAGTCATGTCCTTTTCACACTGCATCACTTTTACCTCCTTGTCTCATCCCCTCTTCCACTTGGAAGGACTCTTGTGATTTTACTGGGTTCATTGGATAATCCGGGAAAATATATCCTTCTCAAATTCTCAATTTAATCACATCTTCAGAGTCCCTTCTGCTATGTATGGTAAGATATCCTCAGTATCCAGGGATTAGAATAAGTCATATCTGTGTGTGAAGGGTGGGTGGGACATTTTTCTGGCTACTACAATACTAGAGGACTGGTCTGACTGGCAAGGCCTGTAAGTCTTAGATGCTTGGAGAAAAAAGCTGCTGTGGGCTAGAGCCAGAAAGTGGCTGAATAGAGGACAAGTTACAGAGTCCTTGATAAGGATGTGGGGCAGGGAGTGAGGAGACAAGATAACTCCTCTTTATATCAGGTGCTGTTCTCTGTGCTCCTTCCATTGGAAAGGGAGCCCTCCTGAATATGACCTGTATGGCTGTCCACATTCACTCCCTAAGGAGGGTGTCTCTAGAAATCATGAAATTTCAAGTATAAGATCTTCTTCCCTTAGCAACCTCCAATGTATTTTGTGTTTTTCAATAGTCCTGTTCACATGTGCTACAGAAAAAGGGGAGATATGGAGCAAATTGGTGCCAATTGAGTGCATCTCCAGTAGAGGTGGGAAATGGAGAGCTTTGCCATTATACTACTCTAGGCCTTGCTAGGGATTTAGGATGCTATTAAATCAACCTTGAAGTTGGGACATGGATGGTAGCACCATGCTTTAGATGCCTCTACGAGACTTCTTTGATAACAACCAAACAGCAAAAATACTAAATGAGCACTAGATTAAGAACCACCTGATGGAAACTACTTTTTTAAAAAAAAAGATTTTATTTATTTATTCATGAAAGACACAGAGAGAGAGAGGCAGAGACAGAGGCAGAGGGAGAAGCAGGCTCTCCACAAGAATCCCTATGCGGGACTTGATCCTAGATGCCAGGATCACGCCCTGGGCCAAAGGCACTCAACCGCTGAACCACCCAGGTGTCCCAGGAGACTACTTTTTAAGAAAGTATTTAGAACCTTCACTGCAGTTGAGCAGGCAATAGAGAAGAGTTTAAATGTGTGGGTGCACACAAACTTCAAGTCTTTCCACTACCCAAATTTGAGGAAGCTCTAATATGTCCCTGCTGCCACAAGATAATGTAATTATTATTCACATTCAGGCATCAGGGTTTTCAGAATTTTGATTTAGGATTCCCTCTCCCTTCGGTGGGACATATCAACTGCCATTAAGAGTCTAGAATCTAGGAGGTGATGTCAGTGGACTTTAGGTTACACAAGGCATGAGAAAGACATTTATGGCAGAAGGAAAGAATGGTATTTTGTGTTCATGGGGTCTCCCTGGATTCTTATAGTAGGAAAATAAGATAACCTAGTAGAGTTGATTTGCCCTGGGGGCTGCTTTCCTACCTGCACAGCACCTTTCCTGTAGGCACCAGGAGAGGTTTCTTCCAAGATCCAGAAACCATGTTTAGGGTGCCTTCAGCTGCCAGGGCAAGAACTGAATGTCGTGGAGAAGGACCAGGTTACTCTGAGAGGTGGATGGACTCAGCTGGTGACATGAGGAATTACTCTGGCTGGGATCCTGTTAGATGATTAAAATTCTCCCTTGGCTCAGATTTATAGGATGCAGAATGACTCTCCTCTTCCTGACTGACAACACTGTTCCATGGAGAAGAAGGATAGAAATAGGAACCTTCCCACTATGCCAGAAAGCTCCTTGCAGAGGTGATTCCCTTAGGTCAGTATCACGAACCATAGGTTTCTGATTGGGTTAGGAAGAGTCTGGCTTTAGGTTCTTGTGCAAGTGGAGTTGAGTCTTGGTGCTATCATTCACCTCTTGTTCTTGAGCAGATGATACTTCCCTTGACCCAGTGTTTCTGACCATATAAAATGTGAATAGCAATAACTACCTCGCTGGAGTAAAGATAGTTTATGTTAAAGACCAGACACATTGCTTGGCACAGAGCAGATTCTTCAGAGTGGTGCCTATTATTTTAGTATTGGTATTATTATTGCTTATCTAACTACATCAGCTGAATATGATATATTAAATGAAATTAGTACATAGTCCTCTTCCTTAAGAGTATAGGGCAATGTATCTTAATTTCTAAAAATAGGGGACACCTGGGTGGCTCAGTTGTTGAGCGCCTGCCTTCAGCCCAGGGTGTGATCCTGGAGTCCCTGGATCAAGTCCCACATCAGGCTCCCTGTATGGAGCCTGCTTTTCCCTCTGCCTATGTCTCTGCCTCTCTCTCTCTCTCTCTGTCTCTCATGAATAAATAAATAAAATATTTTTAAAACTTCTAAAAATTAAACCAACTGCCAAACCCACAAAGAAGGAATCTGCTTTACCTATGCCTCTCAGATGCTAAACTGGCTGTGTTGCAGACTCACTGTCCAGGTTTAATAATAATTTATGTTAAACACCCGGCTCATTGCCCAGCGTGGAGGAGGCACTCAAGAATGGTGGCTGTAATTATCATTATAACAAAAGCTTACCCCTTCAAGTCCCACATTCTATCAACTTGTATGGAAAAGTAGATAAAAAGCATTGCATATTTCTCTACCTTCTTAAAAAGGATATACTGAATATAACTTTATTTTTTATTAATTTTATAGAAGCATCATAAGAATATCCACTCCAATATTACCTGCACCAATATTACCTGCTTTCAGGGACTATAAGACATGTAGAGTTAATACCTCTAAACTAGATAATATCTTGCTCTCTTTCTTTGATCTTGGTCTAAAATTAATACACTTTTATGGTTCTTGTATTTCTTCTCATAAAGATGTTAATGATCACTTCTTGCCTGTGTCATTGTAAGTGTCTTTTGCAAAACCCACTCACTCCTATGTTAATTGGTATGCAGTGAAGTAAACAGCAAGATAATAAAACCCAAGCTTTGCTAAATGCTATAGGAACAAAAGAGCCTATAGGCACTGAATGTGAACCTGTAAATATCATTCAATAACTATAAAATGGGTTTTGGGACATCTACACAATTAATCTGTACTGAAGGGAACAGAAACAGAGTTTACCAGAATTACGTGTAAACACAGAGCAAATAGATACTGAGAGAGCATTTACAAATATTGGTCAGAAACTCCATGGTCTTCCACAACAGCCTCAACTAACTTGTGCTCAGGGCAACAACAGAAAGCAGCCCAGCATGTGAGAGCTGTGTGTGAATGCAGAGCCTACAGACATCGACTGAGAATTCCATCATGGTCACAGTGGCAAGAATGAATTGTTGTGACACCTATGTCAGTCATCCAGAGGCAAGTTTCTTGGTCTCTCCTCCTTAGCTTTGTCTGGTTTAAGGGAGGTCTGCAGGCAGGCGGACCTGATGAGTGGATGTTCTTGCATTTCTTTGATGAGGCACAGCTGTGGTAAAGACTCAAGTCCACCATGTGGGATGAACCCAGTGATCCAGGCTCCAGTCTTATGAGAGGGTGTCCCTGGATAATTGGGCTCCGAGGACACAAGTAGAAATTGTTTTTATTTCCAGGAAGGTATATAATTGGTCCCTGAAGATTGTAAGAGAACAATGAGCTGTCAGATGTTCAGAGCAAAGCCAAAGATCCCAGAGAACTTTCAAGGCCCTTGGAAACCCCTCAGCCCTGGTCCAGTTGTCTTCAGCACATCTTTAAGCTGTAGTCAAACACACTTAAGCCAACAGTGCCTAACTTCTCTTCAGCCCAGTGGGTGCTATCTACAGGGGAACATCCAGTTAAAATGATAATAGATGGATTGGCTCCTCAGGGAGCCCGGGGTCTGAGCAGAGACTCCTGAGAAGAGAATAGTTGGATTCTCCTTGTCACTGCTTTGCCTTGTGGTAAAGCTGGGAACGGCTTATTTATTTTGCCCCATAGGTCAGGAGTTTTTACTGGCCAAATGCTACTAAGAAATTCTTTCTGCTGTCTCTGTAGGAAGTTAGAGATTCTAGGTTTCTTCAGATGATGAAGCAGGACAGGGGGAGGTTATTGAGAAAGTTTATTCTTACTTTTTTTGGATGGGGTCATAATTCAGATGATATAATTATCAGTTTTCTTTTGCATCAGATGATAAAGCACCAATAAAGCAAGAATGGTGTCTATCTTGTTCACCCTTGTATTTCTTGTGCCTAAGTGGAGTATATGCTCAAAAAACTTTTGAATGATATAAAGAATATTTACTGAGATTGGAGGATATATGAAGTCCATCTGAAAATTCTGAATACATTTTTGTAATCCTGCTTAGTTCACTATGGGATTGGAGTAGGAATCGGCTAAAAGCTTTCTAAATGCTTCTAAGAGGTTCTAACAAATGCCAAATAGTAACAGTGCAGCCTTTGGAGAATGCATCCTTATGGTAAGTAATTGGAGTACCCATCCTGTTTTCAAAGTTGTAGTAAACATTAAAAGAAACAAAGTTGATTCTAAGGAGTCAGTCATTTCTGTACTAAATGAAAGATTCAACCAAATACTACTGCTGTAGTTCAATGGCAATAAACTTTGATATTCAAAGGAGGTGCAAATATTAATACACCAAGTACCCATAATTATATTCTATTTTTAAATCTAATAAAAATATGGAAATAGTGTTTCATCTGATTCACCGCAAAAGATATTATAATAATCTAATATGATAATTGCAAAAGAATGAATCAGAATCCTGACTTCTAATAATGAACAGACATTGCCCTGAAGGTATTCCAAAAAAAGGAAAAGAAGGGGGAAAAAAAGCCAGGGGAAAAAATTGATGGCAGAGAGAATGACATCAAAAGTTTAAATATATGGTAATAATTGAAGTAAAAAAAAAATCTCCTGAGTTTTGCCCTAAAGCTCTGTTTTCCGAAATACTTATTGCATTAACATTATCAAGGTATTGATAAAACACATTCCCAGGCCTATGCCAAATGAGTCTGAATTTCCAGAAGTCAGGTCTGAACATTGAATAGTTACTATACTCTCCAGGTGATTTTTTTTAAAGATTTTGTTTATTCATTTGACAGCAAGAGAGAGAGCTCAAGCAGGGGGAGGGGCAGAGGGAGAGGGAGAAGCAGGGAGCCCAATGTGGGGCTCAATCCAGGGACTCTGGGACCATGACCTGAGCTGAAGGCATATGCTTAACTGAGCCACCCAGGTGCCCCTCTCCAGGTGATTTTGATGCATAGCCAGTTTTAGGAATGAACTCCAGACTTAACAGGTTTCACAATGTATCTTTCTTTTTTTTTTCATTTCATTGATCAAGATTAGCTTTTTTCTGAAAGCATTCTGTAATTTGTTTTATATTAGCAAAATTTCTGTGTTTCCTTTTATCTCCTAACTCTTTATCTTATTATGGCATTTAATCAATGTGTTATAGAATCATGAAATTAAACTGATAGGAGAATGGAGAAAAAGCAACACAATATTTTAGTTCTCTCCACATTGGATCTTTCTTTCAGATTTTGCTTTTTTAGTTCAAGTATTCTCTCACAGAGAACAATAGACATAGTTATATTCAAATGTAAATCTGTCTTAATTCACAGCCCTGGCATGAAAGATCCTAGGATACGGTTTTTGGGGGAGGGTATCTCAGCTCACTTTAGATCGAGCCAACCTGAGGATTTTTCTACTTATAAGCTTGACATGTAAATCATGACCCAAGTTTCTGACAGGTTTTAAGTAATGGTGAGAACCTAATGGTTTAGAACAAGATTTAGGTTCAAATCCCAAATGTGACACTAATGTGATTTTAGAAAAAGTTGCTTAATTTTTAATTTAATTTTAATTATTATTTAGAAAAGTTACCTTCACCTTTCCACACCTAGATTTCATCATCAAGAGAAGATACAATGTCTCATATGGAATAATAATAATAATAGGTGCTATATTAAATGTAAGATGAGTAGGAAAACAAAATAGTTTCTTATCCATTAAAGAAAATTGGTGATCATGTAACTGCCACAGCTTTTAGCCTCAATAGAGAGTAAATTGAGTGTTACATCTCCAAAAAGAAAGACAAACTGATGGTTCTAGTAAAATATCTTTCCAGAATCAGATCAAAGGAAAAACAATAAAACTTGGATATCCTTGTTTCAAAAATCGACAATACCATTTTATTATGAAATATCTACCTGGAGTTGAAGAAATTATCTCTTGACTGGCAGATTGTATTTTTCAGCAGTGCCTGTAATATTATTTCCCATCCTACCTGCTTTAAAAAACAAAACAATGGGCAGCCCGGGTGGCTCAACGGTTTAGCGTCACCTTCAGCCCAGGGTGTGATCCTGGAGACCTGGGATTGAGTCCCACGTCGGGCTTCCTGCATGGAGCCTGCTTCTCCCTCTGCCTGTGTCTCTGTCCTCCCCCGCCCCCCCCCCCCCGTGTGTCTCTCATGAATAAATAAATAAAATCTTAAAAAAAAAAAACCCACAAAACAACAACAACAAAAACTTGTCATATTCCCATTAAGAGATGGAGTTTACATTCATTTGGGGAATATGAATAATAGTGAAAGGGAATATAAAGGAAGGGAAAAGAAATGTTGGGAAATATCAGGAAGGGAGACAGAACATAAAGACTCCTAACTCGGGGAAACGAACTAGGGGTGGTGGAAGGGGAGGAGGGCGGGTGTTGGAGGGGAATGGGTGACGGGCACTGAGGTGGACACTTGACGGGATGAGCACTGGGTGTTTTTCTGTATGTTGGTAAATTAAACACCAATAAAAGTTAATTAAAAAAAAAAAAAAAGAGATGGAGTTTATTTCTCTTCCTCTTCCCTCTTAGACTGGATGGACCTTACTGACTAGCTCAATGAATACAGTTCAGCAGGTGGCACATGATGAGACTTCTGCAGCTATGCCATAAAAGGCAGTACAGCTTTCTCTTAGTTCTGACTCTTATGATTTCTGCCTTTGGAATTTCCCATTTCATGAGAAAACCCAGGCCACACAGAGAGACTCATGCAGAGAAACATGGGGCTCCTAGCCTTCAGCCCCAGCTATGCTCTCACTTGGGAGATAACCAGTTGATTAAGTCAACTTGGAAATGGGTCTTCTTGCTCTCAAAGCACCCCAGCAGATGCCAAGCCCTGCCCAAACTGCACATTTCTGAGCTAACGGAATGATTTTGTTTTAATTCACTAACTTTTGGGGTATTTTTTTATGAATCAAAAGATTTTCAAAAGAGTACATTGCTTAATTCTTTAGAGGTCTTATATCAGCACTACATGCCAGCATTTATTTCATGATCCTGTGGGATTTAAGGATGAAATAATCAGGCATCCAATTCAACCAAAGAATTTTATTCAGGGCAGCCCGGGGGACTCAATGATTTAGTACTGCCTTCAGCCCAGGGCCTGATCCTAGAGACCCGGGATCGAGTCTCATGTTGGGCTCCCTGCACGGAGCCTGCTTCTCCCTCTGCTTCCTGTGTCTCTGCCTCTCTCTCTCTCTCTCTCTCTGTCTCTCATGAATAAATAAATAAAATCTTTAAAAAAAAAAAGATTTTTATTCAAAAGCAATGCTGGAATTCCTGCTCGGAATTTGTATATTTATACAATCTGTGCATTGTCAGATTGTCAGATAAATATTCCTTCCTCTCTTTTTATTAGATGTTGAATAAATAAATAAATGAATAAATGTATGAATATTGAGGAAAGTCTAGTATAGGCTACTACTATTCAGGAGAAAGATTAGGAGTAGTGAAGGGATTCGAGAATTAATTTAAAAATGATAATTAATGAATTGTTTGAGATTTAAGCCAATCACAAGAGGTAGCACATCTGCACCCAGATTTTGGTTTCTTCTCTTCATCAGTTCCTACTCTTCCTTCAGTCCTCATCAGGACCACTTTCTCAAGGAAGCTTAGAACCCCAAAGATGATTAAATCCACTTGCTCTATGTCCTATAGCTCCATGCAAATTCCCTTCTATAATGCTCATCACACCTGGCTAGAGGTTCTTGAGTGTGAGGCCATCTCTTTCTTGGTTGCTTCTCCATCCCCAGCACACAGCATGGAAACCACTACACAGGGGCTATTCTCTCTCTATTCATTGATTTGAATTGCAGGCAGTTTCTCTGGTTTGTGTTTCTCACTGGTTTTGGTTATTGTCTTTTGGCCATTAGTTTCTTTCATGTAGCAATATCAGATAGTAGAGATTTTATAAACTCCTTACCTTTTCCTCCAGAGTGAGTATAACTGGGAACTATTCTTGAAGAAGGCTGTGACATCATTAATTAACACACGCTAAGGAAAGAATCTGACAGGGATGGAAGCCCAGTCCAGAAAACAGATACCAAAACACCATGAATCTTGTCAGCATGTGTGCAGCGGGTAACGGGGGATGGAGGCCCAAGCTGTGTCTCATACTCAGGTAATGGATCCTCTCTTTGGTAAAGATCAATGCCTTAGGCTGTTACAGGTCCTTTGTTCAGATTCTGTTCAGTCTGTAACAGGTAATTAAGGCTCAAAGAAAAGATACTGATTACTCTTGTATTTAGCATTGTGCTAGAAAGTTTAACAGCTTGATGTTTTTTAATTCTTTCCAAACATGATGAAGTAGGAATTTTCCTCTCGGTTACATGGGGGAATCAGAGACCTATACAGAGGTTAAGCCACAAACCTGGTTACATAGTAAGTGGCAGAGTGGGCATCAGATCCAGGTGTGTCTGATGCTCTGGCCCACTTTGATTCCAGCCCCAGATGGTCAGTACCCAGGGAAATGCCCTCAGCCCCATTGTGCTCTTTAACCATCCAACCTGATGGTAGGATGTTGGGAACTGGCCAGAACTGGCTGACCACCCTCTGGGGTTGCATGATGGAGCACTCATTGTTTAATGGCAGAAATCCCATGTACCTTTTGAAGACAACAAGCCCTGTACTGAATGGACAAGCGGTGACTCCCTAATATCCACTTCCCCTTCTCTTGTCAGTTCTCCTGAGATTTGTTCGGTATTAATGCCAACCCTACCCAGCCCAGCCCTTTTTGCTAAAACTGACTCTACTGCTGGCCTTTAAGACAGGACATGTGATTCAGATGAGGGTAAGTCTGCTCTGTGGCCCCAGAGTTTGATGGAGGGATGGGCATGTTATCAAAATTGCATCAAAGAGCCTGAGGGTTCATTTGCTGGGAGCCTCTGGGAAATATACCTCTTTGCTCTTCAGAGGGCATATTAGAAACTTTCATTTTTTTCTGTAATAGGAATAAGGAAGTATGTATCACAGAGTATGAATGAGGAAGCATTACCAGTAATCACCTTGCTAAAGTGAAGTGGAGTCAGTCATTAGGGAAAGTTGCCTGTGGATCAGACAAGTTAAAATAAACCAAGCTTTT
Source organism: Vulpes lagopus (assembly GCF_018345385.1). NCBI lineage: Eukaryota > Metazoa > Chordata > Mammalia > Carnivora > Canidae > Vulpes > Vulpes lagopus. The sequence continues at coordinate 12,148,033 of NC_054838.1, forward strand.
TGCCATTCCCACCTTCCTCGTGAGCTAATTAATCTCTTTATGACTGAATCCAGTTTATATTGTAGCATTATATATATAGTACCAATATATATATAGTAGCTATATATATAGTACCTATATATATATAGTATCATTATATTGTATAATGATATAAATATCATTATATTTTATCTTATTTACAACAAAATCACCTTCACTGACAACTTCCAAACTTAACTTTTAGGAACGTTACCCAGTAAGTAGGTAACCATATAATTTATTGTAAAATCAGAAGTTTTTTCAGGGACTATGGAAGCTATTAATAATTACAGAGGAGTGACTGGCACAAACCAGGACTATCCTGAACAGACTCAGAGATGTGGTCACTGTACAATCGAGGCATATGCTAGCTACAATTCTGTCAGTGAATAAGCTGTGAGATTTGGGCAGTTGATTCTAAATTTCTGGATATCAGGGTTTTTTTTCCAATTTATCATTTATTTATTTTTAAAGATGTATTTATTTATTCATGAGAGACACACACAGAGAGAGTGGATATCACATTTTATGGTATGTGAAATGAAATATGAAATTCTTTGAGTCTAGTTGTTTGTTTCTAGTCTGTAATATCCTGAGTCAGCAGGACTCACTGCTGGAGTGGATCCTAAAGGATTTAACATTCCTTACAGGGGAGATAGTGATGTCATGTAATAATAATAATAATAACAACAACAACAATAATAATAATAACAACAGCAATAGCCACTATTAGCTATTGCTGCAATACTGCTGCATAATAACAACCACAGAAATCTCAGTGGCTTACAGCAACTATAATCTTTTTTTTGCTGATGACTGTGCAGAGACCTTTTTATTTGGCTGATCCCACTTGATCAGCTTATATCTAGGCAGTTTCTAGGCTGAAGAATCAATGACTTCTTGAAACATGCTTTCCTCATGGCAGAGGGTGAAAGCCCCAAGAAGCCAAAAACAAAAACAAAAACAAAACAAAGAAAAAGAAAATTCAAGCACATGCAGAGGCTCAGGTCTAACATGTGTTATATCTACTCACATTCCACGGGCCACAGCAAGTCAGAGGGTCCTACTCAATGGTAGCAGGGCTAGCCAAAACAATCTACTTCAAGGAGGCACTGAAGTCACATGGTGAAGGGCTCGGCTATGTAGATCTCTAACAGGGTGGAAGTGAATGTTTCATAACAGTAATCCAATCTAAAATCCACCATGCATTGGATACTCTGTAGGTGCTAGGTTCTTAAAATACATTGTATCATTAATCCTCACAACACTTACATGGGACATATATTAATATTTGTTTGTTGAGTGACCTTTTCCCTAATGTCTGCCTAGTGTGCTATGCATAGTGGTTACTTTGTCAAAGAGTTCTGATACTCCGTTGCCTGGAGAGCAGCCAAAGTGTCTGGAGGCCTCTGGTAAGCATGAAGAGGGAGATGGAGTTATTTCTTAAACTCATATAAGCAAGATGACCCTCTGATCCCAGAACAGCCAATGAATAGGAGAGCCTTGGTTTAGGTTGGAAGAGAGGTTCTAGTGTGGATGCTCCCTCTCGTTCTCCATCCCTCCTGATCAACTGTGGGCCTGGCTCTTGGGATCACTTCCTGTATGTCAGTATTAAACCTTGTCCCTTCCCGTCCCCTCAGCATAGGCACAAGCACTGTGACAGCTCCGCAGGTCAACACACTGAATGTTTCCTCACTGGGACTTTGCTGTTCTGGCATTTTCAGTCCAACCCTTATGTGGATATTAGAGAAGCATTAGTGGACAAAAATTAGAAGCCACAAAAGACTATACTAAAAATTGTAAGATGGTACCTCGATAACTATGTGTTCAAATGATGGGATTGCCAGCTTCGAGGAAAAAGGGAAAGGGGGAGAATCTAGGACACGGGTGATTTCCAGTCAATGTTCAAAACCCTCCTCTCCCACACATTCCCAAGACTGGTTTGTGTGTTTTTTCTTTTAAGATTTTATTTAGTTATTCGTGAAAGACACACAGAGAAAAGCAGAGACAGAGGCAGGGGGAGAAACAGGTTCCCTGCATGGAGCCTGCAGTAGGACTTGATCCCAGGACCCCAGGATCACGCCCTGAGCTGAAGGCAGATGCTCAACCACTGAGCCACTCAGGCATTCGTCCCAAGACTGTTTTGATGTCGTAGTCTGGAGCACCAAATCCTGAGTGATTTGCCAAGTCATTATCCTTTAAGGATGGGTGAGAAAACCTATTTTTCTATTTAGTAAATAATGCCTTCTAACAGTTAGTACAAGATATTAGGCCATATAATTTTATTGTATCCAACATTACTGAATCTCTCCTATATGCCAGGCACTATACTAGGTCCAAGTGACAATACAAAGTCCAGTGTGGATATAGCCTATATACACATGTTTAATCTTTGAGGTGTTGACAGTGCTTTGAGTTATGAATAAGTACTAAGAGGCACAATGGAGAGAGAACTTACTTCTTATGGAGGGAGGAGCCGCAAGAGTAAGTGCCTTGAATCTAAGAGAGAAGAGGAAGGTGGACAGTTTGAGAAGGTTTTGAGGAGAATGGAAAATGGCACAGAGTATAAAAACATAGTGTCTCCATCAGAGCCTTGGTATCCTTAGTGTCCTGCATAGCTGCCTCAGGGACTGCTGTGGTTGGGGAATACTAGGGACTGAAATCAGAGCCTTGGTATCCTTAGTGTCCTGCATAGCTGCCTCAGGGACTGCTGTGGTTGGGGAATACTAGGGACTGAAATGTGTCTCCCCAAAAAGGATACGTAAGAATCTTAACCAAGTTGACTTTCTTTGGAAATAAGGTGTAAGCAGAAGTAACCAAGTTTTGCTGAGCTCATTAGTGTGGTGTCTTTAGGAAAGGTGAAACTTGGGCACAGATAGACGTGCTCAGAGGGAAGACGATGGGAAGGGACTCAGGGAGAACACCATTGGAAGATGGAGGATTGGAGCGATGCATCTATAACACAAGGAACACCAAAGATGCCAGCAAACCAGAAGTTAGAGGCATGGAAGGATATCGTGACAGCTTCCAGAGGGAGCATGGCACTGTTGACACATTGATTTCTGAGTTCTAGCCCCCAGAACTGTGGGATGACACACCACTGTTGTAGTAGGATGCCCACTATGATACTTCTTACAGCAGCCCTAGGAAGCTCATACAGGGAGTTAAGAAATTGCTATTACTTAGGGTTCTGGACTCTCCCCCCGCCATGCCCCACTGCCATTTCAAACTCATTGTCTTCCATTTTATGCTTCTGCTTCAAGGTTTGTGAAGTGGGGTTTGATGTATATATTTTAAAATGTTATTTGAGAGAAAGCAAGCATGACATCATGGTTCTTTTTCTCAACCTGAAGATTAGGCATGAGGAATGTTTCCAGGGGGTAGGGAGTGGCTAATGGCCCTTCATCTTGGGGAGTGGTCCTACCTTGGCTGTAACTCACAGTTCCAGGCAATGGGGAGCCACTAATGTCTTGTTCCTACCTGCAGGGCAGTTCTATTCTGAGATCCAGTCTTTAGGTGCTCACAGGAGCTCTGAAATATACTCAACACCCTCCTTTATTTCCCACAGTGTTGTACATACGCTGCTGGTTGGGAGTTTCCGGTTTCCAGCAGCACAGTATGCCCACAAACAGTTTTTTTTTTTTTTTCTGTTGGCCTAGTCCGTGGGGCTCACACACCATTCTCGTTGTCATGGTTTCTTCCTGCTTCCTGTCCTAGACCAGGACAGCCCAGCCCATCCAGTATATTTGTACATCAACCAGGGGAACGGCCACAAGTCAATTCTCTTTCCTTCTGAAATCTCCTTCAAGCATACTGCAACTGCTATGATCTCCCATGACTAAGTGAAAACAAACATGAACATATTGACTAGGGAAGGAGAATATATCTGTGGCATCTGAGCTGCATCTCTAGTGAATATCTCCCCAAGTACCATATTCATCTCTGCTCTTGAGCCTTAAGCGGTTTGTCCAAGAAACATGTGATTCACCTTGTTCATGGTGAAAATAACTATCTATTGAATAAGTGAATTAATAATGTATAAATAAACAAGTAGATTAATAATGTATAAGTGAAGGAGATAACCCCGTGCAGCATACCTGAGGATAGAAAGTTTAGGGACATAGATAATGTTCTCTGGTAGATAACCTGTCTTCACTCAAGAGTCCTGGATCCCAGGAAGGCACCAGTGAGAGTCTTGGATCCCAGAAGGCACCAACTTAACTTGGATCCTCCTGTATGCTTGGGGAAGATACCTGAGCCCATAGGAAGAGTTGGAAAGAGTGAGAACCTCTCTCCTAATGTGAGGAGGAGTAAGATTATAAGGAATCCTCTGGGAGACTAGAACAGAGCCCAGGGATGAGGGTCAGGGAGAGGGGATGGATGAAGTTAACAAGGAAGAGGGAAGCCCTCTAGTACTCCCCTGGGAGCCCTCCCAAATGAAAATCCCACCCTCCATGATCAGGAGTGGCTAGTCCAGAAGAAGGACTTGGAGCCTTGTGTCTCTCACTGGAGCAGAGGGCTGCTGTGACTGCTGCAAGCACTGTTGCATATGAGCAGCTCTTTTGTGCTCCTGCGTCCCAATGAAGACTGCCCTTGCTCACCTCCATGTGACTAAAGGAGCCTGGGCTCAGGAGGAAAGGGAGGCTATTTACATTGAATTATTTAGTTAGAACCAGGAGCAAGGGCCACTTCTGCTTTGTGTGGCAGGCTAATCCCAGGACAGCTCCAGATGCCTGGAGTTATTGAGTCTGCAGAATCCATTAGGCCTGTCAAGGTAGGGAGCAGAGGGTGGACAGTAAATAAACTGTGGAAAGCAGTTAAGGGGTGTGGCCTGCCTGCAGCTTCAACAGCTGCCCTAGGACAGGGAATTGGCCTCTGGGGAAGAGGTGATAGAAGATAAGGAGGAGGGCACAGGGTGAGGTGGATCTGGGTGGCCCTCATGCCGGACTCTGGCAGGCTCCTCATTGTTGCTTTTCAAACCTAACTGCCCATTGGCATCTCCTGGGACTGTGCAAAATGCTGGTACCTGGGTTTTAGCACCTCCTCCAGATTCTGATTAATTTGATCTGGCTTGTGGCCTGGGCATCAGGGTTAGCATGCTGAGGGGGAGGCTGGAAGGGAAGGGAGAGATCTTATCACTTCAGAGTAGATAGCACAGCTTCTTAGGTGAAGCAAGAGGCCAAGAGGGAAAGTTACCCACATGCACTAGTGGCAAGGAAAGGGCCACAACCCTTTATCTCTTGAGTTCCCAGGACTGTTAATATTCCCGTTTGCCCCTCTTCTTTCTCTTAGCAGTCATGTGGCCTTGGTCAAGTGTCGTTTTCCTCACCTCTAAAGGGAGTATCATCACTTCATCTACTTACTTCCAATTATTGCTGTAAGGATGAAGGTTCATGAAGATGCTGTGCAAGCAGTGGGGGGGGGGGGGGCGGGTAAAGCAGAGCTGTGTCCCAACCCCATGGTCTCTAGTAACTTCAAAGTCGACTCAGACCCACAGACTCCATGTGGTGGGGCTCTCGCCTACACTTCCAGGTTCAATTCCTGCCATTCCCATCTGTGTGACCATGTTCTAGATGTGGCGGCTTGTCTCTGCTCTGGAACCCTGAGTTCATCCTTCTTTCTGCCACCTCTGTCTTCCTCTCCCTGGGCTGCAAGAGCCCTCCGTTTCTCTCATGTTTGTCATGATCACGACTAACTGGACTCGCAGCGGGCTAAGCAGTGACGGCTCAGTAGGGCATTAGAAATGAGTGTGCTGGGATCCCTGGGTGGCGCAGCGGTTTGGCGCCTGCCTTTGGCCCAGGGCGCGATCCTGGAGACCCGGGATCGAATCCCATATCAGGCTCCCGGTGCATGGAGCCTGCTTCTCCCTCCGCCTGTGTCTCTGCCTCTCTCTCTCAATGTGAGTATCATAAATAAATAAAAATTAAAAAAAAAAAAAAAAGAAATGAGTGTGCTTGTGACTCTAAGGGAAGCAGAGCTTATAGAATAGATGATGGGTGGGGAGTGGGGAGGTGAAAGCTTGACTTTTGCCTTGGAGGAGAGACATGAGCATTTTCACCTCAGGTGGAGGAGCCAGCACAGGTAACCTTATTCTGTGGGGGGTCAGGAGGTAACTAAGAGAGCAGATTCCCTGAGCATCTAATAAATGCAAAATTCCTTTGAAGGGATAAAACATGTGACCCCCTAAGGGTCCTGGTTCTCATTTAGCTTCCTTTTTTCCCTTGTCACTTTATGGCTTTCTCTACTGTTTTGCAACTATTCCCTCATCCGTGTGTAAACTGTGAGCCCCCTGAGCAGAGGGGATGGTGTCATCATTATTGTATCCCAGGCGTGAATACAAAACATGCTGAGTGACATGGGCGTCCTGGAGCAGCATGAATCCACTCAGTGAAAGGGTGAGGAGGAGCAAGGAAAAAGAGAGGCAACCATGGGGGTGGAGGGTTGTGTCTGTGCTGAAAGAAACTTCACCAGCTTCGTGAGTGCAGGAGCAGGAGCAAACTCAGCCTCTTTTTCTCTGCTGCCCCCGAGTCCTTGTCTCCCCACTGGGATATCTCACAGAGCTAAAAATCAAACACCTCCGTAATCGGACATTTTGTTTTACCAAGCGGTGTTTCGAACAACACCTCAGGCTGTCTCATGTTCTTCATAATTATTGTGAGAGCCGCAGAATATTTTATCGGTTAATGTACTGTGATGTATGTCACTGCTTTTACCGCCCCTGTTGTTGGACGTTCCTGATGTTGTCAATTTCTGCTGTTAACCTGGAGGCTGCTACAGTGAAGAGCAGCACCCTCCTTGTGAATTACCTCCTCCTGTAAGTTACAAGGGATGAAAGTACTGTGTCTGGGCATGGACCTTTTTATGGTTTTCAGTACATACTACCATATTCCTGTTTTGTACCCCCTCAAAAGTTTCATCAGTTTCAGAGTAAACAATGGTGCTAATGTTATATCACATCTTCCCTGCCGACTTAAAGATATAAAAACATACTTTGTTGTTTAATTTGAAATATGTTACAGGTTGAACCCTTTCCCCTCTGTGCTTACTATGTGTACTTTGTACTGTTTATGTTTTTTGCCATTAAGGGGATTTGATGATATTTACATTTATTAGAATTAAAATTTTTACATGTTATAACTAATAATCCACTTCTCTAACATTTGAGGAAATACTTTTCATGCTGTTTTTTTTCCACTATGATTAGTTCGTTCTTATATTAGAAGTTATCTCTTGATACTTTTCTTTTGAATTCTTTCAAAGATTCAAAGTTTAAATACCACCGGGATGCCTGAGTGGCTCCATTCGTTAAGCATCAGAATCTTGATTTCAGCTCAGGTCATGATCTCACCATCATGAGATGGAGCCCTGAATTAGGCTCCATGCTGGGCATGGAGTCCTCTTGAGAATTTCTTCTCCCTCTCCCTCTGCCCCTCCACCCTCTCCTGGCTCTCAAGCATGTGCTCCTTCTCTCTCTCTTGCTCTAAGAAGTATATATATATATATATAATATATTTAATATATAATATATTAATAATTGTTATATTTTAATACTTATCATTATTAATTATTGAATAATAATATGTGTTATTTACCACCATCAAAAACAAGTATATAAAAACTCTGAATTCTAGTTTGTGTACTTTATGACCATCAAATTATTTAATTAACTTGTAATTTTAATTTTTAAAGATTTTTTTTTAAGATTTTATTTATTTCTTAGAGACAGAGAGAGAGAGAGAGAGAGAGGCAGAGACACAGGCAGAGGGAGAAGCAGGCTCCATGCAGGGAGCCCGACGTGGGAATCAATCCTGGGTCTCCAGGATCAGGTCCTGGACTGAAGGCAGCGCTAAACCACTGAGCCACCGGGGCTGCCCCCTAACTTGTAATTGTTAAATATAACTTTTGTATATAACTTAATGTTTACCCAAACTAATAATCCAATGGCAGTTTACAGTCTATATGTGACAGACTTAAGGAATAATCTTGCTAAAATGAGAAGGCAGGCACTTTGTCTTAAAGCTGTGTTTTTATAGCAAGCACATTGTTTTTACTAACATTGCTTGTTCTTAGGTAGCTTTATGATGGTGGTGAGCATGATAGAGATCATAATTACAGAAAGGCTTGAGCTCTCCAGGCTAAGAATACATTTTCTTGTGCCTTGTGATTTTCATGTGCCTTAGGCATTTTTGCTTTTTTGGGGTTCTCCATAAAAAACATAAAATTAGGGATCCCTGGGTGGCGCAGTGGTTTGGCGCTTGCCTTTGGCCCAGGGCGCGATCCTGGAGACCTGGGATCGAATCCCACATCAGGCTCCCGGTGCATGGAGCCTGCTTCTCCCTCTGCCTATGTCTCTGCCCCTCTCTCTCTCTCTCTCTGTGACTATCATAAATAAATAAAAATTAAAAAAAAACAACATAAAATTATATTTTATAACTGTCTGTTATAAGGGTAAATACAACCCAAGCTCGATTCATTACTATATATTCATTATGATTTTTATTCATATTCATAGTTTGTTCATTTATCTAAAATTAAAACATTTTTGTGGGCTACTAAGCTATGCCTATTGTCTAATAGATATCATCCCTATCCCACAGTCACCTCTTAGCACAAATTAACTTTCCCTGTCTGAGTCACTGGGTCTACTTTGTGGCTTTGCATTCAGTTCCTCAAATACACATTTTTTTTCATGTTTTTTAACCCTTTATTTTTTTTAAATAATAAATTTATTTTTTATTGGTGTTCAATTTACCAACATACAGAATAACACCCAGTGCTCATCCCGTCAAGTGCCCCCTCAGTGCCCGTCACCCATTTACCCCCACCCCCCACCCTCCTCCCCTTCCACCACCCCTAATTCGTTTCCCAGAGTTAGGAGTCTTTATGTTCTGTCTCCCTTTCTGATATTTCCCACACATTTCTTCTCCCTTCCCTTATATTCCCTTTCACTATTATTTATATTCCCCAAATGAATGAGAACATACAATGTTTGTCCTTCTCCGATTGACTTACTTCACTCAGCATAATACCCTCCAGTTCCATCCACGTTGAAGCAAATGGTGGGTATTTGTCATTTCTAATGGCTGAGTAATATTCCATTGTATACATAAACCACATCTTCTTTATCCATTCATCTTTTGATGGACACCGAGGCTCCTTCCACAGTTTGGCTATTGTGGACATTGCTGCTATAAACATCGGGGTGCAGGTGTCCCGGCGTTTCATTGCATCTGAATCTTTGGGGTAAATCCCCAACAGTGCAATGGCTGGGTCGTAGGGCAGGTCTATTTTTAACTCTTTGAGGAACCTCCACACAGTTTTCCAGAGTAGCTTCAAATACACATTAAAAAAATTATTTATTTATTCATGAGAGACACAGAGAGAGAGAGAGAGAAGCAGAGACATAGGCAGAGGGAGAAGCAAGCTCCCTGCACAAAGCCCAGTGTGGGACTCGATCCCAAATCCCAGGACCACGCCCTGAGCTGAAGGCTGACGCTCAACCACTGAGCCACCTAGGTGGCCCTCAAATACACATTTTAATTTTTTTCAGGATCATAGTATTTTAATACATATTGTGCTTATGTATATTCTAACAGTTGCTAGAGCTGATCTGTACCAAAGTTCTTCTTTTTGGGTCTCTTGACCACTTATTTTCCAAGTGTATTTTAGGACTTTTCTGTTTATCACAATAAAAAAATCCTCTTGAGTTGCATTTTATTTATAGGTTATCTCAAAGAGATATGACATCTTTATAAAGACACAACAATTTGATGTTCCATTCCAGAGCCAGGATACCGTGACCACGCTACAGAGAGTGTTCATAGGGAATGGTGACAGAGGCAGGAGATGCAGCAAGAAGAGCATGCAGTCTAATTAGGGGTGCTCAGGGAGGCTCGGACACCAGCTCCTATGAACATACTCTCAAAAGTAGGTCATAAACCAGTACTGTAGGACAAGTGCTAGTTTATTCTTTGGGTTAGGAGAAAGGGAATGCCCTTGGGTAAAGATTGAAGACTGTCATTTAGCCGAACCTACCTTCTCCTAATCTGATATTCTAAACTGGCTATAGCTTGGTAGCCCTCACTATCAGTGCTACAGGTAAATTTAACAAGTTTTTTTCCCTGAAAAAGAATTTTTTTGGATTCTGGTCTTTATTATCAAGCACAGCCTGCAGTTCCCCTCCCCTAAGCCTAGCCCACCCAAGGCAGACAGCTAGTACGGGTCTCTGTGTGAGGCAGGAAAAAGGTATCAGTTCTACTCAAAATGTGTGTACCAGCTGGATTGTGGACAGAGTCTGGACAATCTGGATGGAGAGTAGGCACTGTGTGGTTATGTCCCAAGGTACAGCCAAGACTACTTGTATCCTAAGAGAGGGGGGAGCCACAGGGATGTCCCCAGGGGCAAAAGCTGAGCCAGGTGGCCCTGAGGCCAGCAGCTACAGTGTATGGTGCCTTCCGTAATGCTGCTAATTCAGCAGCTCCATGGCTGGCAGGTGCAGACGATAAGCAGTTTACTGCCCTGATGGGCTAAGATGGGCTGTTAGCCCTGGGAAGAGAGGCTCTACCTCCTGAAAGTGCTCCCCATTTGGCTGCTCTGCACCATGATGATCTGCAACCTTCGTTGGTTTCCAGCATTTCCAGAAGCATATCTTGGGCCACACCACTGCTGGCCTCACTGTCAGTCTGCTCCCCAGGGCAATCTACCTGCCTAAAACACCTACAACTACAACATAAAATTTACTCTTAATCATTTTTAAGTGTATAGTTTAACAGTAGTAAGTACATCAAAATTGTTGTACAACCATCACCCCCATCCATCTCCAGAAACCTTTCATGTTGCAAAATTGAAATTTTGCACCCATCAAATAGTATGTCCCCATGAGCACCTCTTCCCAGCCCCTGGTAGCCACTATTCTTTCTGTCTGTCTGTCTGTCTGTCTGTCTTTTCCTTTCTTCTCTATTATCCCCTCTTTTCCCTCATGCCCCATCCTCTGAAAACAACCATTCTAATCCCTGTTACTATGAGTTCAGCTTTGTTTTTTTCCTCTCAAGATTCCATATATAATAAGATCAGGCAATATTTGTCTTTCTGGGTCTGATTTATTCTATTCAACTTTTCAATGTCCACATTCACCAGTGTGTTTGTAAATGGCAAGATTTCCTTATTCTTAATATTCTTTTTTTTTAATTTTTATTTATTTATGATAGTCACACAGAGAGAGAGAGAGGCAGAGACACAGGCAGAGGGAGAAGCAGGCTCCATGCACCGGGAGCCCGACGTGGGATTCAATCCCGGGTCTCCAGGATCGTGCCCTGGGCCAAAGACAGGCGCCAAACCGCTGCGCCACCCAGGGATCCCGATTTCCTTATTCTTTAAGGCTGAATATTTTATTGTATATACCGCCACATTTTCTTTATTCATCCATTGATAGACATTTAGTTGTTTCTATTTCTTGCCTATTGTGAATAATTTGCAATGAATGAACATGAGTGTACAAATACCTCTTTAAGATAGCAATTTTATTTCCTTTGGATATATATCCAAAAGTGGGATTGCTGGATTATATGGTAGTTCTATTTTTAAATTTTGAGGAATATACATACTCTTTTTCATAATGGCTGTACCAATTTACATTCAGCAGTATACAGGGGTTCCTTTTCTCTACCTCCTTACCAAAATTTATCTTTTCACTTTTTTATATTAGCCATCATAGCAGGTGAGAAGTGGTATCATATTATGGTTTTGATTTGCAGTTTCCTGCTGATTAGTGATTCTGAACATCTTTTCATACACCTTTTGGGCTTTTGTAAGTCTTCTTTGGAAACATATCTATTCAGTTCCTTTACGTGTTTTTAATTGGGTTATTTGGTTTTTTTGCTATTGAATTGTAATGTTTTATATGTTTTAGATACGAACCCCGTATTGAATTTATAGTTTGCAAAAATTGTCTTCCATTTTGTAGATTGCCTATTCATTTTATTGATGTTCCCTTTATAGTGCCGAAACTTTTCAATTGTGTGTAGTCTCACTTTTATGTTTTTGCTCTTACTGACTGTGCTTTTGGTGTCTGATCCATGAAATCATTGTCAAGACCAATGTCAAGGAGCTTTTCCCAATGTTTTCTTCTAGGAGTTTTACAGTGATAGATCTTAAGTTTAAGTCTAAACCATTTTGATTTGATTTTTGTATGTTGTGTAAAGTAAGGGTCCAATTTCATACTTTTGCATGTGCATAACCAGTTTTCCCAATATCATTTATTGAAGAGACTATCCTTTCCCCACTGTGTATTCTCGGTACCTTTGTCAAAATTCATTTGACTGTGAACCTTGTCCAGTGTGCAGCATTAGCCCAGCATTCAGCCTTTCACTGTCCTTCAGGCCTTTAGTCCTTCTTTTACTTTTTTTAAAGATTTTATTTATTTATTCATGAGAGAACCACAGAGAGAGGCATAGACACAGGCAGAGGGAGAAGCAGACTCCCTGTGGGGAGCCCAATGCAGGACTCCATTCCAGGACCCCAGGATCATGCCCTGAGCCAAAGGCAGACGCTCAACTACTGAGCTACCTAGGTGCCCCCAGTCCTTTTAGTCAAGATAAGCGATAAGCCAGACTTGTCCAAAGTGGAAATTTGACAGGTCAAAACTGAAGAAAACTAAGCGAAAAAAAAAAAACTCTTTTCTCAAAGGAAACTCTCCAGCAGGAGAAAGAAGTTATTCAAACATTATAAAATGGGGATCTCCTCCCAAGAGTAAATTCAACATTGCCTGGGTGTCTTGGTTTGGGGCTTGTTTGTTGTTGTTGTTTTTTTTTTTTTTTTTTTTTTTTTTGTAAATCTTTATGTTTGTAGAATTTGAGGTACTTCTTGATGCCTTCCTACCCTTACTCCTTGGCTAAGAGGTCAGGAGTAACCAGTGTCCCATTATGTTCATTTTGAAACTTTCCATTCGTTCATAAACTCCAGCTGGCAAACGTTATCAATAATCTCACCATTGATGACCTTTGTGTGTGAAGTCCTTTTATCCCCTACAGGATAAGCCAGTTTTAACCTTCTGCAATGGATGCCTCCATTGCTCCATAAACTTCATGAACTAGCATGCATATGCAGCTTCTCACAGTGTATTTTCATTTCTAATGTAGTGATAAAATCATAAACATAATTTAAAAATTACTTGTGTTAAGTATAATTTTATTTCTGGGTTCTCTACTCCATTACATTGATCTATGTACCTATTTTTATAACATACCGTACTGTTTTGGTTACAGTAGCTTTGTAATAGAGTTCAAAAGCAGGACATGTGATGTCTCCAGCTTGCACTTTTTGCTGAAGATTGTTTAGCTTTTTCAGTCTATTTCGGGTTCCGTATGTTCCATATGATTTTAAAACCTTTTTTCTATTTCTGTGAAAAATGCAATTGGAATTGGGACAAGCATTACATTGAATAAGTAGCTCATTTTGGATGTATAAACACTTTTAAAATATTAATTCTTCCAATACACAAACATAGGACATCTGTCCATTAATTTCTTTTCTTTTATTCAATTCTTTTCATCAGTGGTTCATAGTTTTTAGTGTAGTTTTGTAGTAGTAGCTTTAATATCTGTCATCTCTTTAGTTAAATTTATTCCTAAGTATTATTTTTGATGCTATTGTAAAAGGATTTTTTTCTTAACATATATTTTTTAGTAGTTTATTGTCAGTATATAGAGACACAACTGATTTTTGTATATTGACTTCATATCCTGTAACTGTATTGAATCCATTTATCAGTTGTAACTGTTTCTTGGTCAAATCTTTAGGGTTTTCTATATATAAAATCATATCATCTGCAAACAGACAATTTTACTTCTTACTTTCTGATTTGGGTGCCTTTTATTTCTTTTATTTGAATTGCTCTGGCTATAAATTTCAGTACTGTGTTAAATAAAAAGTGCTGAAAGTTGGCACCCTTTTCTATTCCTAATGTTAGATGAAAAGCTTTCAGCTTTTTGCCATTGAGTATGATGTATATGAAAAAGTGAGCTTGTTATATATGGTTATTATTATGTTGAGGTTGGTTCATTCTATACCTAATTTGTTTAGAGTTTTTATCTTGAAAGGATATTGAATTCTGTTAAATGCTTTTCTTGCATCTATTGAGATGATCATATGATTTCTAGAAAATATATGAAGAAATAAAGATCTCAGGGCACTTGGGTTGCTTGATGGTTGAGCGTCTGCCTTTGGCTCAGGTCCTGATCCCAGGGTCCTGGGATTGAGTCTCCCATCGGGCTTCCCACAGGGAGCCTGATTCTCCCTCTGCCTATGTCTCTGCCTCTTTCTGTATGTCTCTCATGAATAAATAAATAAAATCTTTTAAAAAGAAAAGAAAAGAAAGAATAGCTGAAAACTTCCTAAACCTGGAGAAGACTTGAATATCAAAGTTCAATGAAGCTAATAAATCACCTTATTAGCTTAATGAAAAAAGACTTTCTCTGAGACATATTATAATGAAATTATCAAAATCAAAGATAAAGAATCCTAAATACAGCCAGGACAAAAAAAAAAAAAAGTATAACCTACAAAGAAACCCCCATTAGGCAATGCATAGATTTCTCAGCAGAAACAGACACAAACATAGATCAATGGAACAGAATAGAGAATCCAGAAGTAGACCCTCAACTTTATGGTCAACTAATATTTGACAAAGCAGGAAAGACTATCCACTGGAAAAAAGACAGTCTCTTCAGTAAATGGTGCTGGGAAAATTGGACATCCACATGCAGAAGAATGAAACTAGAACATTCTCCTACACCATACACAAAGATAAACTCAAAATGGATGAAAGATCTAAATGTGAAACAAGATTCCATCAAAATCCTAGAGGAGAACACAGGCAACACTCTTTTTGAACTTGGACACAGCAACTTCTTGCAAGATACATCCATGAAGGCAAGAAAAACAAAAGCAAAAATGAATTATTGGGACTTCATCAAGATAAGAAGCTTCTGCACAGCAAAAGAAACAGTCACCAAAACTAAAAGACAACCTACAGAATGGAGGAAGATATTTGCAAATGACATAACAGAGAAAGGGCTAGTATCCAAGATCTATAAAGAACTTATTTTATTAAACTCAACAGCAAAGAAACAAACAATCCAATCATGAAATGGGCAAACGACATGAACAGAAATTTCACAGAGGAAAACATAGACATGGCCAACAAGCACATGAGAAAATGCTCTGTATCACTGACCATCAGGGAAATACAAATCAAAACCACAATGAGATAACCACCTCACACCAGTGAGAATGGTGAAAATTAACAAGACAGGAAACATCAAATGTTGGAGAGGATGTGGAGAAAAGGGAACCCTCTTGCGCTGTTGGTGGGAATGTGAACTGGTACAGCCACTCTGGAAAACTGTGTGGAGTTTCCTCAAAGAGTTAAAAATAGACCTGCCCTACGACCCAGCAGTTGCATTGCTGGGGATTTACCCCAAAGATTCAGATGCAGTGAAATGCCGGGACACCTGCACTCCAATGTTTATAGCAGCAATGTCCACAATAGCCAAACTGTGGAAGGAGCCTCGGTGTCCATCGAAAGATGAATGGATAAAGAAGATGTGGTATATTATACAATGGAATATTACTCAGCCATTAGAAACGACAAATACCCACCATTTGCTTCGACTTGGATGGAACTGGAGGGTATTATGCTGAGTGAAATAAGTCAATCAGAGAAGGACAAACATTATATGGTCTCATTCATTTGGGGAATATAAAAAATAGTGAAAGGGAATAAAGGGGAAAGGAGAGAAAATGAGTGGGAAACATCAGAGAGGGTGACAGAACATGAGAGACACCTAACTCTGGGAAACAAACAAGGGGTAGTGGAAAGGGAGGTGGGCAGGGGGGTTGGGGTGACTGGGTGACGGGCACTGAGGGGGGCACTTGATGGGATGAGCACTGGGCGTTATGCTATATGTTGGCAAATTGAACAATAAAAGGAAATTTTAAAAAAAATAAAGGAACATGGAGAAAACAAGGTAAAAAAAAACGCTACAGGTGAGAAAACATACGGAATGTTTTCTATGTGGAATGACATATTCAAAGTGTTGAAAGATAAAAATTGCCAACCAGAATATTCTATTCAGTGAAGTTATTTTTCAGATACGAAGGAGAAATAAAGACTTTGCCACACAAACAAAAGCTGAGGGAGAAATGCTAAAAGAAGTTCTCAAAGTTGAAATGAAAAGACAGTAATCAGTGATGTGAAAACATATGAATGTACACAACACAAAGATTATAGGTGAAAAATTCACAGATTTAGAAAGCTCTAAAATAAAATGTTGAGTTAGCCACTTAACTACAGCATAAAGGTTAAAAGAACATTAAAAATAGCTATAGTAACTATAATGTATTAATGTACAATATAAAAGGTAAAATTGTGACACAAAAAATATACAAGGGGGGTAAAAAGTGAGCTTTTGAAGGAGATTGAAGACAAGTTGCTATCAGTAGAAAATGGACTGTTTTATCTTTAAAATGGTTTACATAAGCCTCATGGTAACCACAAAGCAAAAACAATAGATAGACAAAAGAGAGGGAACCAAAACATACCACCATAGAGTATCACCAGGATACAAAGGTAGGCAGAAATAAAAAAAGAACAATGCAAATACAGAATGACCAGAAAGCAATCAATAACATAGCAAACATGGTATTACTAAGTCCTTACATATCTATAATTACCTAAATGTAAATGGATCCAAAAGGCACAGAGTGGATAGATAGATAAAAAACAAGACCTGGGGTGCATGGGTGGCTCAGTTAGTTAAGTGTCTGACTCTCGATTTTGGCTCAGGTCATGATCTCAGGATCGTGGGATCCAGCCCTGCATTGGGCTCAGCACAAAGTCTGCTATTCCCTCTCCCTCTATTTAGATAGATGATAGATAGATAGATAGATAGATAGATGGATAGATAGATAGATAGATAGATATAGAGATACCTTGAGTAAATAAATAAAATTTAAGAAAAAAACTCCAAGATCCAACTATATGCTGCCTATAAGAGATTTACTTCAGCATTAAGGACACACATAATCTCAGAGTGAAAGGGTAGATTAGTATAGCCCATGTAAGTGATAACCAAAGTAAAGCAAAGATAGCTATACTTATATCAGACAATATAAACTTTAAGCCAAAAACAATAACAGACAAAGAAGGTCATTATATAATGATAAAAGGGTCAGTTAATCAAGAAGCTATAACAGTTGTTAATATATACACCTAATATCAGAGCACCTAAATATATTAATCAAATATTAAAAAATAAGACAGAAATGGTCAACAATATCATATTAGTGGAACTGTAATATTCCATTTTCGGCAGTGGATAGATCATCCAGACAGAAAATCAACAAAGTAACAATGGATATGAACCATATGTTAGACCAAATGATATTTGTAGAACATTCTATCGAGCAGCAGCAGAATATACATTCTCTTCAAATGCACACAGAATATTCTCCAGGAAAGATCATTTGATACGTGACAAAACAAGCCTCAGCAAATTGTAAAACATTGGAATTATACTGAGTATCTTTCCTGACCTTTCCTTTTCCTGATTTCTAGTAAGAAACTAGAAATCAACAAGAGGGAAGTTGGAAACCCACAAATAAGTGGAAAATAAACAACACACTCCTGAACAACCAGTGGGTGAAGGAAGAAACCAAAGGGGTAATAAAAAATATTTCAAAACAAACAAAAATGGAAATACAACATAAACAAACCTATGGGATGATACAAAAGCAGTTCTGAGATGGAACTTCATAGCAATAAACACATGTATTAAGAAATTAGATCTCAGGGTACCTAGGTGGCTCAGTTGGTTAAACATCTGCCTTTGGCTCAGGTCATGATCTTGGGATCCTGGGATCAAGCCTGTGTCAGGTTCCTTGTCAGCAGGGAGCCTGCTTCTCCCTCTTCCTCTGCCTGCTGCTCCCTATGCTTGTGCTCTCTGTCACTCTCTCTCCCTCTGTCTCCCTCACCACCTCTCACTCTCTGTCAGATAAATACATAAAATCTTTTTAAAAAGAAAAGAAATTAGATCTCAAATAGCAACCTAACTTTATCCCTCAGGGAACTAGGAAAAGAAGAAAATTTAAGTCCAAAGTTCTCAGAAGGGAAAGAAAAAAAAACAATAAAGATCAGAGGAAAAATAAATGAAAATAAATGAAACAGAGACTAGATCAAGAAAACTACAGCTGATTTCTTTAAGAAAGATAAAATTGGGGATCCCTGGGTGGCGCAGCGGTTTGGCGCCTGCCTTTGGCCCGGGGCGCGATCCTGGAGACCCGGGATCGAATCCCACGTCGGGCTCCCGGTGCATGGAGCCTGCTTATTCCTCTGCCTATGTCTCTGCTTCTCTCTCTCTCACTGTGTGCCTATCATAAATAAATAAAATTAAAAAAAAAAATTTAAGAAAGATAAAATTGATAAACCTTAGTGAGACTAAGAAAAAAGGAGAGGAGGCAAATTAATCAAAAATGAAAGAGAAGACATTACAGGTGATACTACAGAAATATGTAGAGTCAATAAGCAACTGCCATGAACACTTGTATGCTAATAAATTAGCCTAGAAGAAATGGATAAATTTCTAGAGACATAAAACCTACTAAGACTGATTCAGGAAGAAAGAGAAAATTTGAATAGACTAATAATAAGTAATAAGATTAAAACACTAATCATAAAGCTCCCAACACAGAGAAATCCCAGGGCTAGACAGCTTCACTGGCAAATTCTACCAAACATTTGATGAAGAATTAATGACAGTCCATCTCAAACTCTTCCAAAAAATTGAAGAGGAGGCAACACACCAAAACTCATTTTACAAAGCCAACATTATCCTGAGACCAATACCCATAACGACACTACAAGAAAAGAAAACTACAGACCAATCTCTGATGAATATAGATGCAAAAATTCTCAACACAATACTAGCAATCCAAATTTAAGAACATTTTGAAAGTATCATACTCCATGACCAAGTGGGATTTATCCCTGGGGTACAAGTATATTTCAACATATGAAAATCAATAAATGTGATACACTACATTAATAGAAAGGTAAAAGTCACATGATCATCTCAATAGATGTAGTAAAAGCATGTGACAAAATACAACATACTTTCATGATAAAAACCCTCAGTGGACTGACTGGGAATAGAAGGAACATGAAACATGATTCAATATAATGAAGACCGTGTATGACAAACCCACAGTTAACATTATATTCAATTTGTAAAAAATGAAAGCTTTTCCTCTAAGATCAGGAACAAGACAAGACTACCCACTCTCACCACATTTATTGAATATAGTATTGGAATTCCTAGCTAGAACAATAAGGAATTAACAAAGAAATAAAAAGTGTCCAAACCAGAAGTAAAATTGATTTTTGCAGATGATATGATCATATATATAGAAAAATCCTAAAGACTTAACCAAAAAATCCTTGGAACTAATCAATAGATTTCAGTTACAGGATATAAAGTCAACCTACAGAAATCAGTTGCACTTCTATTGACTAACAATGAAACACCTGAAAAAAAAAGAAATAAACTGTCCCATTCACAATAGCATGAAAAAAACTAAAATATCTAGGAATAATTTTTAATTTTTTTATTGGAGTTCAATTTGCCAAAGTGTAGCATAACACCCAGTGCTCATCCCATCAAGTGCCTGTCACCCAGTCACCCCAACCTCCCGCCCACCTCCCTTTCCACCATCCCTTGTTCATTTCCCAGAGTTAGGAGTCTCTCATGTTCTGTCTCCCTCTCTGATATTTCCCACTCATTTTCTCTCCTTTCCCCTTTATTCTCTTTCGCTATTTTTTATATTCCCCAAATGAATGAGACCATATAATGTTTGTCCTTCTCTGATCGACTTATTTCACTCAGCATAATACCCTCCAGTTCCATCCAAGTCGAAGCAAATGGTGGGTATTTGTCGTTCCTAATGGCTGAGTAATAACTAGGAATAAATTTAAACCAAGAAAGTAAAAAAAAAAAAAAAAAAACAAAAACAAGAAAGTGAAAGATCTATACCATGAAGACTACAAGATATTGTTGAATGATATTGAAGACAAACAAATGGAAAGACATCCCATGTTCATGGATCAGAAGAATTAATACTGTTAAAATGTCCATACTACCCAAACCTATAGATTAAGTGCAATCCCTATCAAAATTCCAGTGGCATTTTTCACAGAAGTATAAAATACAACCTTTACATTTGTATGAAACACAAAAGACCCCAAATAACCAGAGCAATCCCAAGAAAGTGGAACAAAGCCAGGGATGTCACACTTCCTGATTTCAAACTAGATTGCAAAGCTATAGAAATTAAAACAGTGTCATAAAAACAGATATATTGACCAATAGAACAGAATAGAGAGCTTAGGATTAAACTCCCACCTAAACAATTAACTAATATTTGACAAGAGTGCCTAGAAGGAATCCTAGGGAAAATGATAGTCTCTAAACAAATAATGTTGGGAAAACTGGATAACCACATACAAAAAAATGATATTGGACACTTATCTTATACCACTCACAAAAAATTAACCTGAAATGGATTAAAACGTAACACCTGACATCATGACACTCCTATAAGAAAATATAGGGGGAAAGATTCTTCACATGGGGCTTGATAATAATTTCTTTGGGGTATGCCACCTAAAGCACAAGCAACAAAATAAAAAACAAATAATTGGGACGACCTCAAACTAAAAAGCTTCTATATAACAAAAGGAACCAACAAAGTGAAAAGATAACCTACAGAATATGAACAGATATTTGCAAACCATATATAAGGGGTTGATATCCAAAATATATAAAGAATTCATACAACTCAATAGCACAAAACCCAAATGATCCAGTTTTAAAATGGTCAAAGGACCTGGATAGACATTTTTCCAAAGAAGATATATGAATGGCCAACAAGTATATGAAAAGATGCTCACCACACTAATCATCAGGGAAATGCAAATTAAAACCACCATGAGATATCACCTTATACCTGTTAGAACATCTGTGATCAAAAAGAAGAAATAATGAATGCTAACAAGGATGTGTAGGAAAGGGAATCCTTGTGCACTGTTGGTGGGCATCTAAATTGGTGTATCCACTATGAAAAACAGTAGTGGAATCCTCAAAAAATTAAAAATGGAACTACATATGATCCAGCAATTCCACTTGTAGGCATTTATTCAAAGGAATTGAAAATACTATGTCCAGTTGATGTCTGCACCCCTATGTTCATAGCATCATTATTTACAATAGCCACGACATAAAAACAACTCTTGTGTCCACTGACAGATGAATGAATAAAGAAGTTGTGAAATACGTATTCAATGAAATATTATTCAGCCACAGAAAAGAAGAAAATTATACAATTTACAACATGTATGGATTTTGAGGGCATTAGGCTAAATGAAATAAGTCAGAGAAAGACAAATAAATACTGTATGATTTCACTCATACAGAGAAATCTAAAAGGAAAAAAAGAAACCCTAACTCTGAAAAACATCTGATTTGTGGTTACCAAAAGCAGGGAGTGGGGGAGAAGGAATTGGAAGAATGTGGTCAAAAGTTACAGACTTCCTGAGATAAATAAGTACTACAAATGTAAAGCATGACTATAGTTAACACTGCTGTGTGGTATATATAAAAGTTAAGAGAATAAACCCAAAGTGTAACCATAAGGATTTTTTTTTCATTTTTTAATTTTGTATATATATAAAATAGTGGGTGTTAACTAAACTTTTTATGGTAATCATTTCACAGTACAGTTAAGTCAAATCATTGTACTATATACCTAATCTTATACAGTGCTGTATGTCAATTATATCTCAATAAAACTAGAAAAAGTATTATTGTTTTGGTTGTATAAAAATATTATAGAATAATTAAATACATCTCTTAGCAAAGTGCAGTTTATATACAACATATGTAGAGATCATATATTAAAATACACAAACAAGAAAAGTTCATGAAGATGCATCAATCCCTGTCTGAGAGTTTCCAGCCTGTCATTCTGCCCTACAGATTTGGAGCTTCCCTGTCCCCACAAAGCACAAGTCAATTATATGAAATCAAGACACATAAATATTTTTTAAATGCACATAAATATATTTGAAATGATACACTTATCCAGGAAAGCTTTTCTACCTGGATTAAGATAGAATACAGATTCCTGTGCCTCTGCAAAGATACCATTTATCATGCTGGGTTCTAACTGCCCCCTTCCTTCATGCTTCAAATACCTATCAAGCACCTAGTATACTTGATTCTGTATTAAGTGTCATAATGATGAGCAAAATGGATGTAGTCCCTGTGTGAATGGAACTTTCAATCTAATGGAGAATAGACATTAATAAAATAATCGCACTAATAAATATATAAACTAAAACAAGTAGTGAGCTAAAAGAAAGATATGACCACTATTTAAAATCAAGTAAGAAAGAAGTATAACATAGACTCAGAGTAGTAGCCTGAGAAGGCCTCCTCAAGAATCAATGCTCAGCTAAGGTCTGAAGATGAGTAGGACTTAATTGGAAATAGAGAATAAGGGGAGATGAGAACAGTGGAATAGGCAAAGTGATTGAAAGAACATATGGATTCTGACAAATGAAAAAAATGCCAAAGGAACTAGAACTCAGAATAAGAAGGAGAGCATAGCGAGAAATGAGGCTGGAACAATAGTCAGGTACCATATCATATGTAACTTTGTGGACTATATTAAGAGTTTTGTACAGGACCTGGCAGATGGTCGACTGTCTTTATGGAAAGAAGAAAACTACACAATCTTCTTAGATCTACAGGTGAGCCAAGATCTCCAGGAAGTATCAAAACTATCCTTCTTTATGGAAACAATTAATCTTATCATTGTGCTGGCAAGCCTGAGTAAGAGAGATGAAGCCCAGATTTATAGTGCTTGGCTCAGGGCCCTGCCAGAGACGACGACCCTTTGTTAGCTTTGTTAGCTCTACCCATCTCTTACATGCAGTGGCTGCTACAAGAATATCCAGAAAAGTTTCACCAAGAGGAGAAATATCTGAGGATCCAAATAATTGAAGAGCCTTAGCCCCTACTCCAAAGACATTCTTTTTTTGGGGGGGGGAGGGTTGTCCAGAGACATTCTTGAGAATGAATAGTTATTTGTCTAGGCTAGATCCAAGTAATAAGATGGCTGTTAGAGAGTCAGGTCAAGTCAAACTAGGAACTTTGTAGTAAGGAAATTATCATTTGCTTTAAATCCCAAGAATTACTAAATGGTCCTTGCTGAGACGTGTGTTCTCAATACAGCCAATTCTCCCTGGAGAATGTACCCAAGGATGAATCTCTTGAGAACCAAGTGAACCAGGAGAGCAGAGCAAGTGAATTCCGCTCACTATTAAAGGAATTTTCTGAGAGTGATGCAAGGATAAAATGAGTTACCTCAGAAGATGATGATACCAAAATTTTTAAAATAAGCTAGGAGACCACTTGGGGAGTTAGAGAGGAGATGCAAGCATGTGGGTTGGTATACATGGACTTAACAGAGAGAGACTACTGGCAAAAAGCATTTGGTAGTAAAGAACAGAAGGACTTGATTTTGTTTGAAGTAGAAGCGGTTTATGCCATTGCACCTAATCTGATCTGGGTTTGGGAACCAGGAGAAAAAATAATCTAATAGGGTGTCTTTTCTGGGAACTGGCTTCCAATTTGAAATCAGTTCTGCACATCTAGCCAACTCCACTGAATGTGTGCTTTCCAGATTTAGGGGTTGAGCCAGAGTTATCATGGTTAAGATGGATATTAGTTATCTGTAGCTATGTAGCAAACTCTCTCAAGACTTAGCTCAGAAGAACAAATATTTATTTCCTCATACAGGTTCTGAGAGTATGCCGAGAGAGTCTCTATCTAGATATATGAATAGAAAGATACAAATATATGATTTTATATGTTGGGGTCTGCAGTCCAGCTCTCACCTGGGTCTAGAATCATATGCAGACTCAAACAGGGCTAGAAACATCTTCCTAAACTCCCTCATTTGGTTGTTAACAGACTTAATTCCTGGCTGGCTATTAGACAAAGACACCAACTCCTCCATTACCTGCTTTAGTGGCCTCATGACATGGCATCCGGCTTCTCAAGGAGGAGGCAAGTCAAGAGGGAGAGAAACATGAAAGTGAGTGATATCGTGCCCAAAAAGGAAACAGGAATATTGTCCACAGTATAACAGATCTCTAATTCAAGAGAATTAGAGGGTGGCTTAGTGGTTGTGAATCTGCCTTTGGCTCAGGTCATGATCCCGGGATCCTGGGATCGAGTTCCGCATCAAACTCCCTGTAGGGAGCCTGCTTCTCCCTCTGCCTATGTGTCTGTGTGTCTGCCTCTCTCTGTGAGTCTCTCATGAATTTAAAAAACAAAAAACAAAAAACCTACAACTCAAAAAGAAGACAAGCTGCTCAGTAAAAAATGGACAAAGTATTTGACCACAAATTACACAAAACGAGATAAATGGCCAATAAACACATGGGGAGATACTCAGTTGTAAGTAGTCATTAGGGAAACAAAAACTAAAACCCACAATGAAATATAGTTACAAAGTAATAAGAATCACTAAATTTTAAAAGACTGAAAATACTAAGCATTGGCAAGGATGTGTGGGGGCAAGTTAAATGATCACAATATACTTTCTGCTATAGTGTGAAATGGCAGAGCCATTTTAAAATTATTTAGGGCAGCACCAGTGGTGCAGTGGTGCAGCGGTTTGGCGCTGCCTGCAGCCTGGGGTATGATCCTGGAGACCCGGGATCGAGTCCCATGTCGGGCTTCCTGCATGGAGCCTGCTTCTCCCTTTGCCTTTGTCTTTGCCTCTCTCTCTCTGAATGAATAAATTTAAAAAAAAGAAAAAAATTAGTTTATTTATACACATATTTACCATACATTTCCAGTCATTTATCTAAGAATAATGAAGTCAGGGGCACCTGGGTGGCTCAATTGGTTAAGCGTCTGCCTTCAGCTTGAGTCATGATCTCAGGGTCCTGGGAATCAAGCCCCATGTCAGGCTCCCTGCTCAGCAGGGGAGTCTGCTTCTCCCTCTCCCTCTGTCCTTCCCCCACAAATGATCTGTCTCTCTCTCACTCTCTCAAATAAATAAATAAAATCTTTTTAAAAAGAATAATGAATTCAGCTTTTCACAAAAAGACTTGTACATGAATGTTCATTAAGAGTGTCATTTATAATAGCCAAATCAGAAAACAATTCATGTGTGTGTGTGTCCATCCAACAAATTATGGTACACAATGAAATACTAGTTAATCCTCCCTCTCCCCAGATAATTATATACTGATACATGTAACAATATAAATAAATCTCACAGTCAATATGCCAAGTGGAAGATCTTAGAGACAAGAGAATATATACCATCTATCTCTGGGAAAATGAATCTACAATGATAGAAATCAGGTCAATGATTGTGTTGGGTAGGGGTTTCTTTATCCCTTTGTCAGTCAATGGACATGTGGGCTCTTTCCATAATTTGACTATTGTTGATAGTGCAGCTATAGACATCAGGGTGCATGTGCCCCTTCCAATCAGCATTTTTGTATCATTTGAGTAAGTACCTAGAAGTACAATTGCTGGGCCATAGAGTAGCTCTATTTTTAACTTCTTGAGCAACCTCCAAACTGTTTTCCAGAGTGGCGGCTCCGGGTTGCATTCCCGCCAACAGTGCAAAAGTGCCCCCCCCCTTTCTCCACATCCTCACCAACATCTGCTGTTTCCTGAGTTGTTAATTTTAGCCATTCTGACAGGTGTGAAGTGGTAGTTCATTGTGGTTATGATTTGTATTTCCCTGATGCCTAGTGATGTAGAGCATTTTTTCATGTGTCTGTTAGCTATTTGTATGTCTTCTTTGGAGAAATGTCTGTTTTTATCTTCTGCCCACTTCTTAACTGGATTACCTATTTTGGGGGTGTTTATTTTGATAAATTCTTTATAGATTTTGGATTCTAGTCCTTTATTCAATATGTCATTTGCAAATATCTTCTCCCATTCCATTGGACTAAGCCTTTTAGTCTTATTGTTTCCTTCCCTATGCAGAAGTTTTTTATCTTGATAAGATCCCTGAAGTTCATTTTTGCATTTGTTTCCCTTCCCTCCAGAGACATGTCTAGTAAGAAGTTGCTGTCTGTGTTCTCCTCTAGAATTTTGATGGTTTCTGTTTTACACTTAAGTCTTTTATACTTTGAATTTCTGTGTATGGT
Source organism: Vulpes lagopus (assembly GCF_018345385.1). Lineage (NCBI taxonomy): Eukaryota > Metazoa > Chordata > Mammalia > Carnivora > Canidae > Vulpes > Vulpes lagopus. The sequence continues at coordinate 12,174,344 of NC_054838.1, forward strand.
GTAAGAAAGTGATACAGTTTCATTCTTCTACATGTTGCTGTGCAGTTTTTCCCAACACCATTTACTGAAGAGACTGTCTTTTCCACTGGATATTATTTCCTGCTTTGCTGAAGATTAGTTGACCATGGAGTTGAGGGTCCATTTCTGGGTTCTGTATTCTGTTCTATTAATCTGTGTCTATTTTTGTGCCAGTACCATACCATGTTGATGATTACAGCTTTGTAATACAGCTTGAAGTCTGGGATTGTGATATCTCAGGGACTTTTCTGATTCCATACAAATTTTAGAATTATTTGTTCTATCTCTGTGAAAATTGGTGGTGTTATTTTGAGGAGGGTTGTGTTGAATATGTAGATTGCTTTGGGTAGTATAACAATATTTTAACAATATTTGTTCTTCCAATCCATGAGCATGGAATGTTTTTCCACTTCTTTGTTTTCCTCAATTTTTTTCATAACTGTTCTGTAATTTTCAATATACAGAACTTTAACCTCTTTGGTTGGGTTTATTCCTAGGTATCTTATCGTTTTTGGTGCAATTGTAAATGGGATTGATTCCTTGATTTCTTTTTCTGCTGCTTCATTATTGGTGTATAGAAATGCAGCAGATTTCTGTGTATTGATTTTATATCTTGCGACTTTGCTGAATTCATGCATCAGTCTAGCAATTTTTTGATGGAGTCTTTCATATCCGTGACTTTACTAAATTATGCATCAATCTAGCAATTTTTTGGTGGAGTCTTTCAGGTTTTCTACATAGAGTATCATGTCTGTGAGAGTGAAAGTTTGACTTCTTCCTTGCTGATTTGGATGCCTTTTATTTCTTTTAGTTGTGTGATTGCTGAGGCTGACCTCCAATACTATGTGAACAACAGGGGTAAGAGTAGACATCCCTGTCGTGTTCCTGATCTTAGAGGAAAAGCTCTCAGTTTTTCTCTATTGAGGATGATATTAGCTGTGGGTCTTTCATATATGACCTTTATGATGTTGAGGTACGTTCCTTCTTTTCCTACTTTCTTGAGGGTTTTTATCAAGAAAGGATGCTATATTTTGTCAAATGCTTTTTCTGCATCTATTGAGAGGATTATATGGTTCTTTTTTTTTAAAGATTTTATTTGTTTATTTATGAGAGACACAGAGAGAGAGAGAGGCAGAGACATAGGCAGAAGAAGAAGCAGGCTCCGTGCAGGGAGCCCGATGTGGGACTCCATCTCAGGACCCCAGGATCATGCCCTGAGCTGAAGGCAGACACTCAACCACTGAGCAACACAGGCGTCCCAGATCATATAGTTCGTATCCTTTCTTTTATTAATGTGATGTATCACACTGATTTGTGGATATTGAACCACCCCTGGAACCCAGGAATAAATCCCATTTGATCATGGTAAGTGATCCTTTTAATGTACTGTTAGACTCGATTAGCTAGTATCTAGGTGAGAATTTCTGCATCCATGTTTCTCAGGGTCTATATTTCTCCTTTTTAGTGGGGTTTTTATCTGATTTTGGGATCAAGGTAATGCGGGCCTCATAGAATGAGTTTGGAAATTTTCCTTCCATTTCTATTTTTTGAAACAGCTTCAGAAGAATGGGTATTAATTCTTCTTTAAATGTTTGGTGGAATTCCCCTGGGAAGCCATCCAACCCTGAACTCTAGTTTGTTGGGAGATTTTTGATTACTGATTTGATTTCTTTGCTGGCTATGGGTTTGTTAGGTTTTCCATTTTTTCCTGTTTCGGTTTTGGTAGTTTATATGTTTCTAGGAATTTATCCATTTCTTCCAGATTGCCTAATTTGTTGACATATTTGCTCATAATATTCTTTTACAATTGTTTGTATTTCTGTGGTGTTGGTTGTGATCTCTCTTCTTTCATTTGTGATTTATTTATTTGGGTCCTTTCTCTTTTCTTTTTGATAAGTCTAGCTAGGGGGTTATTGATATTTTAAAATTCTTTCAAAGAACCAGCTTCTAGTTTCGTTCATCTGTTCTACTGTTTTTTTTTTTTAATTTCTATATCATTTATTTCTGCTCTAATATTAATTATTTCCCTTCTGCTGATTTTAGGCTTTACTTTTCTGCCCTTTTTCCAGCTCATTTAGGTGTAAGATGAGGTTATCTGAGACTTGTGTTACTTCTTGAGGAAAGCCTCAAATATTGCTATATGCTTTGCTCTAATGACTGCCCTTGCACCCCAAAAGTTTTGGACTGTCATGTTTTCATTTTCATTTCTTTCATGTATTTTTTTATTTCTTCTTTAATTTCCTAGTTAGCCCATTCATTCTTTAGTAAGATGTTCTTTAACCTCCATGTATTTGTGGTCTTTTCAAATTTTTTCTTGTGGTTTACTTCAAGTTTCATAGCATTGTGGTCTGAAAATATGCATGGTTTGATCTCAATCTTTTAGTATTGGTTGAGGCCAAAAGCTATTTTAAATTTAAGGATAGTCTTCTGAACAACTTTTGAGTCAAAGTGAAAATCAAAATAAACATTGTAGACTCTCTTAAAAATGAGATCCTTACACCTCATGTTATATAGTTAAAGATGAACACAGAAAACAAAATAACATATGTATAATATTTCAGATAAGGGTAAGTTCTATAAATAAGAATAAAGCTGAATAGGGCACCTGTGTGGTTTAGTTGGTTTGGCATCTACCTTTGACTCAGATCATGGTCCTAGGGTCCTGAGATCAAGTCCCATATTGGGCTCCCTGCTCAGCGAGGAGTCTGCTTCTTCCTCTGCCCCTCCCCATTGCTCAAGCGCTCGCGCTCTCTCTCAAATAAATAAATAAAATCTTTAAAAAAGAGAGAGAATAAAGCTGAATAAAGTGGACAAAGAATGATCAAAGAGAGAATGCCATTTTGTATATAGTGGTCAAGGAAGCCTTCCCTGAGAAAGTGACATTTTGGGATCCCTGGATGGCTCAGCAGTTTAGCTTCTGCCTTCAGTCCAGGGCGTGATCCTGGAGTTCCTGGATCGGATCCCGCATCAGGCTTCCTGCATGGAGCCTGCTTCTCCCCCTGCCTGTGTCTCTGCCTCTCTGTCTGTATGTCTCTCATGAATAAATAAATTAAAAACCTTAAAAAAAGAAAGAAAGAAAGAAAGAAAGAAAGAAAGAAAGAAAGAAAGAAAGAAAGAAAAGAAAGTGACAGCACGGTTCTGAAGGAAAGGACTGAGACAGTCATACAGTCATTGAGGGGACAGGATTCTAGGCAAAATAAAAAACTAGTAAGTGCTAAGACCCCAGGAAAGCTGGTAGTGGAGCAAGTAGTGGGTTAATTAGCAGAAAGGAAGATCAGAGGAATGATGTGGTGTCAGATCATGTAGTATCTTTTAGGCTACCATAGACTTTAACTTTTATTCTGAGTGGTTGGGAAGCCTGTGAAAGGTTTTGAGGTAAGGATAGACATGACTTATGTTTTACAAGGATCACTGCAGAATTGCCTATATAGCAAAAAGGGTAGAAACCAGGAGATCAGGTGGGAGGTTGTAATAATCCAGGTAAAGCATGATACTTGGATCAGGATAGAAGTAGTTAAATATAAGTAACCAAGAGAAAAAGAATATAAGCTATTTGATTCTAAATAATTCAACTCAAAGGAGTGAGTGGGTGGCTCATTCGGTTAAGTGAGTTTGGCTCAGGTCATGATTCCAGGGTCCTAGGATTGAGTACTGTATCTGGCTCCCTGTTCCACGGGGAGCCTGCTTCTCCCTCTCCCTCTGCCACTTCCCCTGCTTGTGTGCTCTCTCTCTTTCTCTGTCAAATAAATAAAATCTTAAGAAAAAAAAAGAAAGAAACTCCATTTGAAATCCATAGATTTTATCATCAAAGATGCCTATTATCACCAACATTGTCAAAAAGTTCTACATGATACAGAAAGAACAAAAATATGAAATAAAATGTATTATTATTTATGAATGATACATTTGTCTACCTGGAAAAGCCAGTGTGCCAAAATCCAAACAGGATTTTTTTAAAAATTGAGAATTATTCTAATTTTCTTCTGGAAGAAAAAATGTGTAAAAATTGTGAAAAGCATGTTGAGAAAGAGAAATATGAGATACTTTAGCCCCAGTAAACTATTACTGGTGAATAGACACTAATACAAGATACAAGAAAGACTAGAAAAAAATAGCATGTGATAAAGGTAGTGTTCCAAATCAATGTGGGAATTATTGCTTAATTAATAAATGGTTTTGTGAAAGGTAAACATGATCTTTTTTTTTTTAAATTTTTTTAAATTTTTATTTATTTATGATAGTCACAGAGAGAGAGAGAGAGACAGAGACAGAGACACAGGCAGAGGGAGAAGCAGGCTCCATGCACTGGGAGCCCGATGTGGGATTCGATCCCGGGTCTCCAGGATCGTGCCCTGGGCCAAAGGCAGGCGCCAAACCACTGCGCCACCCAGGGATCCTGGTAAACATGATCTTATTATTAATAAAATCTTTTGCCTCTTTGTGGATGCTAACACTATTTTTTCTGAAATCCATCACATTGTCAGGCAATATTCATGGAGCCAGCTTTGAACCAGGCATTTTGGAAGTGATTTGAAATACCAATGGCTTGTAGAGAAGGTTATATTAAGTCCATAACAAGAATTCTTGGTACACATGTTTCACCTGCAGTTCTGCAGTTATTTGTTTCACATAATTTGAGGCCCTGTAGTTGGGTGCATGTATGTCTATTATCAATATATCTTCCTGTTACTTTGTTCCTTTTCCCACCTTTCCTTTTCCATAAGGTTTTTACCCCTGAATTCTATTTTGATCATATATTTTGAAACTCAACTACTTGTTTCATATTTGTCTTATATATCTTTTCCTACCCATTTATTCTAAACAATTCTAAACAATCCTTATGTTCTAAGTGTTTCTTTTGTAGAAAACAACATTGCTAGATCCCTAAAAGAAAATGCAGGTTAATAGATTTTGGTCTTTTATTTTGTGACTTTAAAATTTTACAATTACTTTAAAGTTACACAAATATTTATATCTGCCATCTTTTCTCAAATTGTGCATTCACTTTATTTCAAGGGACTTTTCATGCTTTCTATTGCACAGAACAGATTCTGTTACACTATTAAAAATTTATGCATTCCTTTTAAGTTTTATGGTAATTGCCCTACATAAAAGACTCATACTCATGATATTTATTTTTCCTAAACATGAGTATCATGACCATCCATATACACCACTACCAGGTTTAGAGAACAAGGCCTAAGGAAACAAAACCATGGCAGGTGCTGCCTTTATACCCTTCCTCATGACATCTTCCCACCCTCTCAAAGTTAATAACTTTTAAAATATGATATTTATTCTCCTAGACATATTTTACTACATATGTATATACACATAAGTTATATAGAATAATGTTATGCATGTTTTAAATTCATTATAAATGGTACAATCCACATGGGTCCTTTGCAACTTAACTTTATTTTGCACTCAGCATTCTATGTGAGACTTATTCAGGTTGATACATATGTTTATATTCACTGTTCTATAGTGGATTGTAAATATCCATTATATAAATAAACCACAATTAATTTATCTAAGGTAAAGATTATCAACAGATAGATAGATAAGGTATATGAGTTTCAGAAGCAGGAGACTGGAACCAAAAGAACATGAACATTCTTTCAGATGATTTTAAGGAGACAACATGAAAACAAGCTCATAAAAAGAAATGAGTAAAATTGCTAATTTGGACATTGAGCAAATTGACTTGAAGTCCAAAATCTCAATAAGAAGGAAAACAAGCTGTGATACCAAAAATAATTCCACCAACTAATGACCCCTGTATAAGTTGGCTCTGGCAATCATTACAGAATGGAACAGACTGGATGACTTAACAACAGAAAAGTATTTTCTCTCAGTCTGGATGCTAGAAATGTAAGATCAAAGTCCCATCCCCATTACTATGTGGTGAAGTCTCACTTCCTGTCTTACAAATGGCCACCCACTCACTGTGTCCCCTCTATGCCCCTTCTCTGTGTGTGCATGGAGAGGGAAAGAGAGATGTCTGATATCTCTCTGTGTTTTCATAAGGATGGCAGTCATATCAGATCGGGATCCTATCCTTACAACCTCACTTAATCTTAACTGCTCCCTAAACGCCCTATCTCCAAACGCCCTATTGGGGGTGAGAGCTTCAACATATGGATTATGGGGGACACCTTCACTTTATAACATTCCCGAATCACATGTACAAGTTAGCTTTTGCCATGGCAATATTACATAAATATTATGTGGCTAGAAAAAGCAAATACTTAACTCTCCTTGGTCATGGGCATGTAGTAGGGGTTGAGGATAGTCTCCTCTAATGTTGGCCGCATGTGGGTCTAGACTGCAGGGCAGGGATCTAGACCACATTTTGGGATCCAGGCAAAAAGGTCAAAAGACACCTAAGCCTGTATTTTTTGGGGTAATGGCAGTATAACAAGAGCACAAAACCTAACCATATAAACACATTTCAAGCCTCAGCTTATACCACATCTACCAAATCCCATCAGCCTAAGCAAGTTACTTGGCTAAACTGCAAATCAAGAGACGGGAATGTCCATTCCACCTACCATGGGGCCATGGCAAGACTAAGAATATGTAAATTACCATAGCATAGTGAAGACTTGAGAGTGATAATTCATTCAGCTAAGGCATATATCCTCCAGCTCTGAGTGTTTGGCATGAGGCTTATACCAAAAGACATTGTTCTGCTACAAAGGCCCATGTGGATTTTGAGTTGTAAAAACTGATGCTCCAGTCAAACAAAAGGCTTCTGTCTGTCCACGTTGTACTTTAATTCCTTACCCACTCGTTCCATAACTTCTTAGGGTTTTGGGCCAGTATACCATATGTTGAGGTTTGAAGGTTCATTAGTGGCACTCTTAATCTGTGAGCTCAGAGTCAGCTCTGGAGAAGTATCCAGAGTGCTGGTGGGAATTCAATGCAGTATTAGCTTCAGTATTGGTGAAGTTACCTTGGATCCCAGACTAAAGTGATTTCTCAATTATTTCCCCTTCTGATTTAAACTTACTTACCTAGTCTAATGTATCACTCCTAGAGAGCACCTTGCCTGTCTGCCTTGTTGACAGCATGGGAGGAAGAAACGCTGGTCAGATGAACCTGGAGGAGGAGCATTGTAGGGCAAGAAGGGTGCTGAAAACAAAGTATGAGGCCTGGTGGAGGTCTTCAGGCAGGATGCAGGGTCACTGATAACTGGTGGCCATTGCAGAAGCATCCAGACATTTGGACGGTTCACTGTCCAGGTGTCTGAATTGCTGAAGATGAAGGCCCTTTGACAGTTTGTCCTGAAGAAAAACAGGCCAAGAGGGGACCTGAGAGTTGACCATGACCATAAAAGAGAAGACATAACTAACTCCATTCTGTCATTCACTCAATAAATAAATATTTGACTGATACCTTGTGCCAGTCATACTGTTCTGTGTATTGGGAATTCAGAAATTAACAAAATAACCAATCCCTGACCATGTAAAACTTACATTGTTGATGGAATGGGGTACCAACATTACTTAAATGAACATTAAAAATATTTTTTATTTAATATATAGAAGGTAATAAGTGGTAAAGAGAAAACATAACGCAAAGAAGAGGATTAGGGTGTGTTGGAAAGATGAGGTACAATTTAGAAAGGATGGCTAGAATAGATGACATTTCAGTATGATCTAGAGGACATGGAGTCATGGGGTGGAGAGCATTTTGCAACAGGTACAGTGAGAGCAAAACCATGAGGGGGTTGGTGCCAAAGGGTGGGGATGAAGAATAGTAAGAAGGCCAGTGTATGAGAGGGAAGTAGAAGATGAGACCAGGCAGGTCATGGCAGTGGTGGTGAGAGGAGGGGAGGGAAGACCGGTGTAGACCTCAGAAGTCACTGCAGTGCCCTAGGTGTCTACTCCATGGAATGGGCAGTCAATGGAGTACTTTCTGCATAAAGGAGACATTTGGGTGATTTACAGCAACAGTGGGTGACAGTGTGGAGTATAGACTGAATGGAGACGAGGGTCATAATCTCTGACGCCACAGCACATGTCCCCCTAATCTCCCGCAGTTCGAATGCAGGAGGTTTGGTCCCTTCTGTTCATTGCTGTAGTCCTGGTGCCTGGAATAGCGTCCACCAAATAACAGCCACTCGATGAGTACTCGTTGGGTGTGGGAATGTCTCTGTTACACATATCGCAGCATCTTGAGCACCATGCTTTTCTTCTCAGCACCCCAGAGAATAAGAAAAGTTGGACTGGGTGACACCTGATGACCTTTCCAGGCCTGCTGGTCTGTGACTGCATCTCAGACTCTGAGCCATTGTTTGTAAAGGGCTTTGCAGGCTATGGGGTGGAGGAGGGGTGCTTATGGGCAGGAAAGGGAGAGATGGATAAGGGCAAACCTGAGTCAAGGGGAATTACACAGATAACCTCTGGTGCTGGGGACCAGAGAACTCTGAAGGTAAGAGGGAATTGCCTTTCAGATGTATAGAGTTCTAATTCCATTAAGGGTGTTATCCTAAAAGCCAAAAGGACAGGACACTGAGGACCCATCCCACCCCAAGCATGTTGCATTTGCTTCATGGATCACCCTGGTCAACAAAGCCTTCACAGGTCTTTAGGCTTTCCTGGGAAAAACACCACAAATAACAGTAGGGACTCTTTTTAATTGGATCGAAAACCCTTTCTTATCTTGATGAAGTTCACCAGTGACAACATTTCTTCAAACGGTTTCGTGCAGGCTCAGCATGGATCATGGGCCCCCCAGACACCCACCAGGCAGCTTTCCACATCCCCCGCCCCAAGATTTACCAGGATTGCCAACATCTGTAGGTTGGCTGACAGGGCCCATCTTTGCTACCAGAAAAGCCAGTGAGACAGGCTGTTGTATTTATCAAACAATCGAGTACAAAGAGATTTCACACCAGGCAATTGCAATGATTTTATTCTCTTTATTTAGTTTTACTTTATTTCAAACAAGACACAATGTTTTAATAGTAAGCATGCATATGTATGTGTCTTCCATGCTCTGCATTCTATAAGTTGTTTTCATTTTAAGTTAAGAGAAGTAGAGTTCGCTTCATGGTGACCTGCAAAAAAAAAAAAAAAATCACAGCCAGAATTTAGTAACTTATTAATTGTGAAAATATGGACATCTATTATCTCGTTGACTGTTCGTAACAATACCAGCCTTTGGTACTATTGTTGCCCTTGATTCACAGATAGGGGAACTCACTCGAATACAGCATCTGGGCAGGGGGCATACAGCTAATAGAAGGCAAACTCAGTTCTTGATCCCAGGAGTATGCTCTGAAATCAGGGGTACCTGACAGTATAGTGTTTACACCCAGAGGATGTCATTACCTTTCAAAGGATAGAATGATCACTTGTAACTGCAGGGGACAGTCATTGAAATCTACAGATCTGTCTTTTCTGGGAGATGATCTCACTGTCACAGGGAAATACTGGTAACTTGGAGGGGAATGAACCCAGATTCTAGGAGTTTCAGCTCCTGGGACTGCCTGTTCTCTCCCCAGACACTGGAGTGGGCATATTCCCTGTGGATTTTTCTACTCGGTTGGCCCACAGAGGGTTACAGTGTGGACTGCACCCCTGCAATTCCCAGCTTTCCATCCTCCCATCTGACAGTACAAGGGCAATCACCTTCTTCCTGGGGTCATGTCACTGCTCAGGCTGCAAGCTCCTTGTGCTGGTGCCCGAAGGCTTCAGGGTCCATATTGGTGGGCATGAAGGTGTTTTTCACCATGCGCTCAGCTCTGGCCAGCCAGCCTTCCAGACGGTTGGTCACACAGGGGCCATCCTTGCAGGAGCTCTTCTGGGCAGTGAGGCTGATTTGCAGGATGGAAGAAAGGGGCCCATCAGTGAGAGAGAGGCTGTCAAAGAGAGATCCTATCTGCCCCCTGGGATAGTCATGGTAAAATTATTGCTCTGAGAGGCACCAGTTAACCTCACATTTTCCCTAAACAGAACTATCACTGCAGAAATACATAGGCTGCTGGGGGAAAGGCCATGATCACTCCCATACACATTCCCAGAGGTGTCAGCACCCCCAAAGTGGCCCTGGGTGAGTGGGCACAGAACTCAGAGCTGTAACAGCCTATCATTCCTGTATAAATAAACTAAAATTCAAGCAAGGCTTATGACACAGAGAGAATTATGTCCCCACACTGACCCCAACACAGGGATTGTCTAGAAGCGACACCGTACTCAAAGGCACCCAATATCCCTTCTTAAAAATACAAAAATTCCCGAGACTCGCCTGGCAAGCGAAGAGACTTTAGAGCCTTGAGTCCCAGAGGTGCTTACCTGCTCCTTACTGCTCCTGTTCCCCCACTTCAGGTTGGCCACAGGGACTGTGCACTGTGCCCCAGATCCAGCTACCACTGGGCTAAGGCTACTCCTAAGCACAGGTCCCTGAAACCCTGAATCCTGTGGTGTGGCCATAGCAATAACCACCACCACTCATGCCTTCTTATAAATATTCTTTTATTCCTCAATGACCAACGTATTCGCAAGCAGTACTGAGAGGGCTCCGATTCATCAGGGGGAGTCACAGGGGTCCCCCACCTCCAGCCCCACTTCTCATCTCTTCCTGGGTGATTCTCTTCTGGCCTGAACATCTTGCTTTCCTCCCATCTGAGGGTCCAGACATCCACTGCCACAAAGAAAGCCACTGATACCAGCAACCAGAGAGGACCACACGTATCACAATATAGGAAGAAAGAAATTAGAAAGCAGAGGGAGGGGATTAGTAGGCATCCTGGATCATGCCAATGTGAGGGCGGTGGTCTCTCTCCAAGCTGCTGGCCAGGACCCTTTTCTTGCCAGGTGCTCCGACCCCAATTGCAGTCTGAGGGAACGTGTGAAACTTGTTGAGGTCCTGTGTGTATGTGCCCAGCACACAGGTACTCAGATTACTGCACCGCTTAGCTCGAAGGAGTCCGGGCTGCAGGGAAAAGACATGCCAAGTGGTACCAAGCACCAGGTCTGCCCCCTGTGGCTATTGCACAGAAGGCTGGACCAGGGAGGGCCAGTAGCTCTAGGAGCAGGCAGGAGAGCAACCATATATCCTCCATTAGGAGAACCTAGAGTTTGCCGAGCCAGGGCAGTTGGGGAAGGACTGTAGTGGGGGAAAGGTGGCCTTTTCTGACTTTCCACATGCTGCAATGCATCAGTTCTTCATGCAGTGTAGTGAGATCCTTGCAGTAGCTGCATGTGCATCACACACCTGTGACCCGGCAGTGCCAGGGCCAAGTCAGGGGCTGAAGCGTGCTCCAAGCTCAGGGGACCCTGGGAGGTAACGTTGGGGAAGGGTCTGGCCCCAGGACAACATGTGCGTCTTTACAAATCCTACACATCTAAGGACCCCAGACCTACTTTGGACACTGCTCTACTTGACCCCACCCTCTGCACGGCCTTTGGCTTCACCTTACAAATGTGTAATGAAGTAGGAGAGGAGGCCACGTGCAGGTTTACAAGAAACCAAATTTCTGCAGTTTCCTGAGCTATATGGGATCCATCTGCTGGCTTCACACTTACCAGTCCTAACTCCTCCAATGCTGGAAGTCCCCCCAGTACTGCCAGCCCGATTTCCAGAGTGGGGGACTTCATACCTTCCCCAACTGCTTTCAGAAAGGGATCTTTTTACGTGTGCTCTAACCATAGTCTCTCTGTGTGACCTGTAGTTTCAGTGGAGACTGAGATAAGCTGGACCCTAGGCTGAAGTGAACAGGGGCAGCGTGCTGGCTTCCTGTCCTGCTGTGTTCTCTCTTTTTTCTTGGGATATGCCTTCCTGGGCATGACAGGAGGGAGGGGATGCCCTGAGCTGAACAGGGTGGTGAGCCTCACCTGGAGCCCTCAGTCTCCTGCTGCAGCTCACGAGCCTTCATCTGCACATAGTCCTTCACCACTGCAGTCAGTAGGACGCATATTTCGTCCTCAGTGAGCGTAGCAGATTCCAGTGGGTTCTCCAAGGCAGACCTACAGAGACAAAGCAAGCAAAGCACAAGCATAATGGAGGTTCTGAGCCCCTGTCTGCCACTTCTACTGGATAAGTAGCCAGGCTTCCTGCTTTTTGTGAGTCCTCTGAGGATGTGGTCACCCCAAATCCTAGTGGAAAGGGCATGAGTCTCATGTCCATTTTCCCCTGAGAGCTGGGGGCTAAATTTTTACCACAAGAGAGACAGAACTGTTTGGTGTTAAGAGTAAGATGGGAGTGCATTCCCAGCAGAACTCTCTTACCTGAATGGTGCAGCCTGTAGGATGCCTGCTTGATACATGACCAGGAGACCAATAGCCAGAAACGGGGACAACTTCCAGAATCCCATGACGCCTCTGAAAGAGAACAGTGATGCCATAACCTACAGTTCAAACGTCCATAGGCCATGAGACTGTCCAGTGTTACCTGGGGCAGGATCCTGGGATGAACTGCAGAGTAACAGAGATTTTGTGATGAGGAGACCCAGACAGTAGTCTGTGCACGCAGGGGGAGCAGCCACAAGAAAAACAAAAGCAGAAGAGGGAGAGAAGAAGGAGAGAGAATCACACAACTAAGCGGGAATCTCGGGATTACCTGTCTGCAGGCAGCCGGTGGCTCGGAGCACAGGCGGCGGCAGCTATGGCAGTGTTGGCGTCCGATGTCAGGCGATGGCACCGTGGATGTGGCAGGGACCCTTGAGCTGAGCAGTGGCTCTGCTGCCTCCCAGCACCAGCAGCTGCTCTTATTCCCGCCGCTCTGGGTCTGGGCGGGGGTCCAGGAGCTCTGAGCAACCAATGAGGAGACAGATCGCAGTACCTGATGGTTTGTGTCACCCATTTGCGTCTATAACCTAGAACACTCAGCAGGACCATCCCACTTGTTTTTGCATTAAGGTCATTGATGGGGGTGGAGGGAGGGAGAGGGATAGGGGGTGGGGGAAACCAAGGAAAAACAGCCTTAATATGAACAGGAAGTTGAGGGCAGTTTGATGTCATGGTAAATTTCACCGGTTCATTTCTGCTGGGTTTTGAACGTGCGCCCCCCTCCATCCCCAGCAGTTCAGTCTTCTAGGGCAAGATTCCGGAGGCAGGGAATCTTGGCTTCCCAAGTCTGACCCTGATCCCCCCTCAGTGAAGCTTGGGGGGTTAACAACCTGTAGCAGCAGCAGCAGCAATAATTCTGGGCAAAAGCGGGGTGTCTGATTCCGGCAGCTGGAATCACTCACAGAGGGGCAGAGTTAATGGGAAGCAAGAGATGCAAGTGACCGCAAGAACGTCGTCAGAACTGTATACGCTGTGCTAATTTCAGGCAAAAGATCTAGAGTCCTGACGTGCTGCCCACAGGACTTAGAGTCCCGCGAAAAAGCCCCCTGGTGTTCCCAGGATCTCTGGGTCTGAGCGCAGCCCACGAGCGCAGCCTCTACACGGACGCCCCAGGCGGCAACCGTGGCCGCGGCGGCAAGTGAGCTCGGGCCGGCACGGTGGGTGGGAGGCCGCCCCGCGGAGCTGTGCCGCGCTGGCGGGAGCGCAGTTAGGTGGTTCTCCCAGGCACAGCAGGAATACCGCCCGGGTCCGGCGAACGGGATCCGGCGAACGGGATCCGTCCAACCGCGCACCCCTCTCTTCAGTCCCCAGTGGAGTCTGCATTTCATAGGACACACCTACTTTGTGCTACATCTTAGCACATTTTAAATATCTGTGTGGATCACTCTGAGACAGGCAAACCTTGAAAATTATCTGAGCTTTTCATGGGGTTGCATCCACCGACAAGAGCATGATGATTATCTGCTCTCATCATACTTACACTAGCTCTCAATTTTAAGTATCTTCCCTAAACGGCAATTATGCAGCATTGGACCCTCTCTCCAGGACACCCCAAATGGAAGGATTTAGGATCCGACCCCTGATCCTTTCACTCCCAATTTTGCCTAGAAAGTCTGCGGTCCCCACTTGCTGCCCTCAACGTGTAGAGTGCTAGAAAGAAGCTTCTCCCTGTTGCCAGGATCTCGGAGTCTGAGCACGCAGCGCACAACCCTCAGTCTATACACAGTATCCCAGCACGAACGAAGCGTGGCCATAGCTGCCGCGTTCAGAGCCCCCGGCTGCCAATCTCCCCGCCCACAGGGCGAGCTGAGAACCCGGTTGGTTGGGCTGCATCACGGGGCTGTAGGTGGTAAGCAGAGACCCCAGGCTGGCAGGAAGTAGCCCCGTGGGACGCCTGGGTTGCTCAGCGGTTGAGCGCTTCCCTTCTGCCCAGGGCGTGATCCTGAAATCCCGGGATCTAGCCCTGCATCGAGCCCCCCATTGAGCCCTGCATCGGGCTCCCTGCATAGAACCTGCTTCTCCCTCCGGCTATGTCTCTGCCTCTCTCTGTGTGTCTCTCTCATGAATAAATAAACAAAATCTTAAAAAAAGAAAAAGGAAAAGAAGCCCCGAATGTGCCTTGAGTGACTCCAACCGCGGTCCTCAAAAGCTTCAGCTCTAGGACATACCTACCCTGTGCCACATCGCTTCTAGGCATGTGGACTCTGCTTAGGAACATGCTGCCTCTCAGATGTCTTTATTCCGCATTCTTACTTTTTAACTCTTGGGAGAGAATAAAAACTCCGGGTCTGGAGAACTCTGGGCAGGGGGTATGGGAAACAAAGGCAAAAATTGACTATTAGAACTTTATCAAAAGAAAAATCTTATGCACAGTAAGGGAAACAATCTGCAAAACTAAAAGATAACCTACTGAATGGAGGAAATATTTGCAAATGATATATCCAGTAGAGGGTTAGTATCCAAAATATATAAAGAACTTGTACAATTCAACACCAAAAAGTACAGAATCCCATTCAAAAATGGGCAGGAGACATGAAAAGACATTTCTCCAAAGAAGACATACATGTGGCCACAGAAACGCCAAAATATGCCCAACATAGTTACTCCCCAAAGAAATACAGTCAAAACCACATTGAGATATCACTTCACACCTGTTGCAGTGGCTAAAAGTCAAAAACACAAAACACAACAAATGTTAATCAGATTGTGGTGAAAAAGGAAAACTCATGTACTGTTGGTGGGAATGCAAATTGCTACAGCCCCTGTGGAAGACAGTATGGAGGTTCCTTAAAATATTGGAAATAAAACTGCCATGTGATCCAGTAATTCCACTACTCGGTATTTACTCAAGGAATATGAGATACTCATTAAAAAGATAAATGCACCCCTATATTTATTGCAGCATTAATTACAATAGCCAAATATGGAGGCAACCCAAGTGTCCACTGGAAGATTAATGGAGATAGAAGATGCAGTATATATACAGTGGACTAGAGTCAGCCATAAAAAAGAATGAAATCTTGCCATTTACAACAACATGGATGGATATAGTGGGCATAATGCTAAATGAAAGAAGTCAGAGAAGGATAAATACTATACAATTTCACGGATTTTGTAATTTAATAATCAAAGAAAACAAAGAAAAAATGCACAAAGTAAAAATGTATTCTAAAACATAGAGGACAAAGTGGTGGTTGCCAGAGGGGAGGTGGGTGGGGGGATGGTAAATAGGTTCTTATCGTGATGAGTAATGAATTATCGATTCACCACATGTACCCTTAAACTAATACATGATATGTAAACTGTATGTTATTATACTGGAATTTTAAAAGTAGTAAAATGTTTAAAATAAAATAAAATGGGGGTGCCTGGGTGGCTCTGTTGCTTAATCATGGGGCTCTTGACATTGCCTCAGGTCAAGACGTTAGGGTCCTGAGACCAATCCCCATTGCACTCTGCACCCAAGCATGGAGCCTGCTTAAGATTCTCTCCTCCCTCTGTTCCTCCCCACCCCCGCTCCCTTTCTCTCTCTAAAGATAAATAAATAGTAATTTGTCTATTTGGCCCTTAATTTTATGACCCTATTCATGATATTATACCAGGAAATCAGGGTAAGTTGAAAACAAACTTGTTTGGAAACACAATTTTATGGCAAGCTGGTAAACTCTCCCTCATAACATGTATCTCCATTCTTTTACATTACATCCCCTCAGTTTTTCTTTTAAATAGTTGGAGAATATTTATTCTATTTTTTCAATTAATTTTTATTTAAATTCAGTAATTAACATATAATGTATATTAGATTCAGAATTATTGTCAGTGATTCATCACTCTCATATAATACTCACTGCTCATTACATCATTGCCCTCCTTAAAGTCCATCACCCAGTTACTCCTTCAACCAAACCCCACCCTCCAGCAACCCTCATGTTCCTGTGGTTAAGAGTCTCTTAGGTTTCATCTCCATCTCTGGTTTTGTACTGTTTTATTTTTTCCTCTCTTCCACTATGATCCTCTGTTTTGTTGCTTAAATTCCACATAGGAGAGAGTCCATATGATAATTGTCTTTCTCTGATTGAGTTACTTCGCTTAGCATAATGTCCTCTACATAATTCCCTCCACATCACTGCAAATGGAAAGATTTCCTTTTTGATGTCCGAATAGTTTTCCATTATATATAGACCCTACATCTTCTTTATCCATTCATCCGTCCAAGGATATTTGGGCTCTTTCCATAGTTTGGCTATTGTGGACATTGCTGCTATGAACATTGGGGTGCAGGTGTCTCATCATTTCACTCTATCTGTATCTTTGGGGTAAATACCCAGTAGTGCAATTCTAGGTCGCAGAGGAGCTCTATTTTTAACTTTTCAAGGAATGTCCACACTGTTTTCCAGAATGGCTGCACCAGCTTTATTCCCAAAAAACAGTGCGAAAGAGCCCCCATCTCTCCATATCCTCACCAACATTTGTTGTTTCCTGGCTTGTTAATTTTAGCCTCTCTGAATGGTGTGACATGGTAACTCATTGTGGATTTGATTCGTATTTCCCTCATGCTAAGTGATGTGGATATTTTTTTCATGTGTCTGGTTGATCACTTGTATATCTTCTTTGGAGAAACGTCTGCTCATATCTTCTGTCCATTTCTTGATTGGATTATTTGCTCTTTGGCTGTTGAGTTTGATGAGTTCTTTAAAGATTTTGGATACTAGCCTTTTGTCTGATAAGACATTTGCAAATATCTTCTCCCATTCTGTCGGTTGTCTTTTGCTTCTGTCAGCTGTTTCCTTTGCTGTGCAAAAGCCTTTATCTTGATGAACTCATGAACTCCCAATAGTTCATTTTTGCCTGTTTCCCTTGCCTTTAGAGACGTGTCTAGTAAGAAGTTGAAGTGGCTGAGGTCACAGAGGTTGCTGCCTATGTTCTCTTCTAGGATTTTGATGGATTCCCACCTCACATTTGGTCCTTCCTCCATTTTGAGTCTATTTGTAAGTATGGTGTGAGGATATGCTCCAGTATCATTCTTCTTCATGTGGCTGTCCAATTTTCCCAAAACCATTTGTTGAAGAGGTTGTCTTTTTTCCATTGGATGTATCTTCCTGCTTTGTTGAAGATCAGTTGACCATAGAGTTGAGAGTCCATTTCTGCGTTCACTATTCCATTCCATTGATTTATGTGACTGTTTCTGTGCCAGTACCATACTGTCCTGATGACTACAGGCCAGAAAGGACTGGCATTATATATTCAGCGTGCTAAATGAGAAAACATGCAGCCAAGAATATTTTATCCAGCTAGGATGTCATTCATGATAGAAGGAGAGATAAAAAGCTTCCAGGACAGACAGGAACTCAAAGAATTTGTGACCTCTAAAACAGCCCTGCAAGAAATATTGAAAGGGATCCTTTAAGTGAAGAGACAGCCCAAAAGTAACATAGACCAGAAAGGAACAGACATGGTTCCTCTTTTGAAACCAAGACTTTATAGGTAATACAATGGCACTAAATTCATACCTCTCTATAGTTACTCTGAAGGTAAATGGGCTAAATGCCCCAATCAAAAGAAGAGGGTATCAGTTTGGACAAAAAAGAAAGACTCATTGAGAGACTGTCTACAGGAGACTTGTTTTAGACACAAAACCACCTCCACATTGAAGGTGAGGAGGTGGGAAACCATAGAGCATGTTATGGACATCAAAAGAAAGCTTGGGTAGCAATCCTCATATTCAACAAATTAGATTTTTAAACCAAAGACTGCTATAAGCACTGAGAAAAGACTCTATATCATAATTAAAGGGTCTATCCCACAAGAAGCTCACAACCAGGAAACAACTATAAGAACATATTATGAGCAATGAAATGCCAACAAATTAGGAAATCTGGAAGAAATGAATGCAATCAAGATATGTATCAATTACCAAAACAGAAACAGGAGAAAGAGAGAAGCTGAACAGACCCATAACCAGCAAGGACATTGAAGCAGTCATCAAAAACTTCCCAAGAAACAAAAGTCCAGGGCTGGGTGGATTCTGAGGGGAATTCTAACAACATTTAAAGAAGAAATAATACCTGTCCTACAGAAGCTGTTTCCAAAAAAATGAAATACATGGAAAACTTCCAAACTCTCTCTATGAGGACAGCATTACCTTAATCCCAAAGCCAAAGACCCCATCAAAAAGGAGTACAGACCAATATCCCTGATGAACATGGATGTCAAAATTCTCACCCATATACAAGCCAATGGGATCCAACAGTACATTAAAAGGTATATTCACCAAGAACAAGTGGGATTTATTCCTGGGATGCATGGACGGTTCACATCCACATAACAATCAATGTGATACACCAATTAATAAAAGAAAGACACCAATTAATAAAATACTCGACAAGAACCACACCCAATAACCATTAATAAAAGAAAGACAAGGGGCACCTAGGTGACTCAGTGGCTGAGTGTCTGCCTTTGGCTCAGGTCGTGACTCCCGGATCCTGGGAGGGAGTCTCGTGTCAGGCTCCCCATAGGGAACCTGCTGCTCCCTCTGCTTATCTCTGCCTCTCTGTGTGTGTGTGTGTATCACATGAAAATAAATAAATAAAACCTTTAAAAATAATAAAATAAAGACAGGAACCATATTATCCTCTCAATAGATTCAGAAAAAGCATTTGACAAAGCATAGCATCCTTTTTGATTAAAACTCTTCACAGTGTGGGGATAGAAGTAACATACCACAATATCAAAAAAAGCCATTTATGGCAAGACCATAATGAATATCATCCTCAACAGGGAAAAACTGAGAGCTTTCCCTTAAGGTCAGGAACACGACAGGGATGTCCACTCACCAGTGTTGTTCAATGCAGTAGTAGAAGTCCTAGCCCAAGCAATCTGCCAAAAAAAAAGAAATAAAAGGCCAATTGTATTAGCAAAGAAGAAGTCAAATTTTCACTCTTCCCAAATGACATGACACTCTGTGTGGAAGAACCAAAAAGACTCCACTCCCAAATTCCTAGAAGTCATATAGGAATTCAGCAGGGTGGCAGGATATAAAATCAATGCACAGAAATCAGTTGCAATTACAGACATTAACAATGAAAAAGAAGAAAGAGAAATGAAGGAGTTGAGCCCATCTACAATTGCACCCAAAACCATAAGATACCTAAGAATAGACCAAAGAGGTAAAGGATCTGTACTCTGAAAACTATAACATTCATGAAAGAAATCAAGGAAGACACAAAGTAAAATAACAATGTTCCATGCTCATGGATTAGAAGAACAAACATTGCTAAAATGTCTATGCTACCTAGAGCAATCTATACATCCAGTGCAATCCCGATCAAAATACCCTCAGCTCACCTCACAGAGTTGGAACAAATAATCCTAAAATTTGTATGGAACCAGAAAAGACCCTGAGTAGCCAAAGGAATGTTGAGAAAGAAAACCAGTGCTGGGGACATCACAATGCCTGATTTCAAGCTATATTACAAAGAAAGCTGTAATCATCAACACAGTATGGTAGTGGCACAAAAACAGTCACATGGATCAGTGGAACAGAATAAAGAACCCAGAAATGGACCCTCAACTCTGTGGTCAACTAATCTACAAAACAGGAAAGAATGTCCAATGGAAAAAAGACAATCTCTTCAACAAATGGTGTTGGGAAAATTGGACAGCCACATGCAGAGGAATTGGACTTTTTTAGTAATTAGTTGTATAAGTCCTTTATACTTAACTCTTTATTATAAAGAACTCACACAACTCCACAGCAACCCTAAAGAAACAAGTCAAAACACCATTCTGATTAAAGAATGGGCAGAGCTGTCACTCCTGCTAGAATGGCTATTATCAAAACCAAGGGGGAAAAAATGAAAAATCAAGAAATAACAATTGTTGATGATAATGTGGAGAAAATAGAAACTTTATGCATTACTATAGGAATGTATGTTAGGGCAACCATGATGGAAAACAGTATGGATGTCCCTCTAAAAATTATGAATGGAACTACCATATCATCTGCAATTCCACTTCTGGGTATTTATCTAAAGAAAAGAAAAACGCAGCTTGAAACATGTGCCCCTACATGTTCATTACACCATTATTTACTATAGCCACAATACGGAAAAACTTTGTGTTCAGATAAATGGATAAATAAAATATGATATACATACCCTAGAATATTATTGAGTCATAAAAAAAAAGGAATACTTGCCATTGTGAGAACATGGGTGGACTCGGAGGACATTATACTAACTGAGATAGTCAAACATGGAAAGATATATACTATATGATATTTCTATGTGGAATAAGGGAAAAATGATTTTAAAAATATCTTAAACTCATAGATACAAGGAAAGATTGGTGATTGCTAAGTATGGGATGGGGGCTTGGGAGAGGGGTGGGCAAAATGGGTAAAGAGGGTTCATAAAGGGGGTAAAGTGCAAACTAACAGTTATAAAATAAATAAGTCACGGAGTGTAGTATATATCGTGGTGACTATAGTAAAAAAATTCTGTATATTTGAATGTTGCTAAGAATGTAGATCTTAAAAATTAAAAAAGTGGTTAACTTTATTGCTACTATATAATTCGTGTACAGTATAGACTCAATGAGAACCACACCCACAACCATGACAACTGTAGAGGCACCAACATCACCATCACAATAAATCCATTCTAGTCAGCCTGCGGGAGATTCAAAGCTGTAAAAGTAGCTGGATTTGTGTATTTGAAAATTGGCTGTACCGGTTTCCACAGGTAGGGTTTTGGAAGTCGTAACAAGCTGAAAAGTGAACGGACTGAAAATTTATCAGTTATTCTAGAAGAGGAAGGAGGGAGAGTAGGAGAGGGAAAAAGGTCAAAATCCTGCTCCCCAAGATTGGAGAGACACAGGGGCAAATACGAGGTGTAATGGCTTACCAGAGGAGAATCACAGAGGGAAACTCAGCAAGAACCAGTGCCTGGAAGTAGAGATGGACTAGGATAACCAGAATTGTGACAAGTGGCTGGACAATTGTAAGAGCTAAAAATTCCAGGAGGACCTGGCCCTGGTTGGGTGGAGGTGTGTTCCACAATTTTGTGAGATTTACATCTAAGACTCCACCAGGTTCTCACAGTAAGTATCAAAGAAGATCAGTCCCCTTATGCTTCTGTAGGGGAGGAGCAAGGAACCATTTTAAATACAGCAGAGCACTCTGTTTTTCTTAATCAGATCTGTCCTCAGCAGAAACTTATTAACTAGAGCTGAAAGTGCTTGGGTATTATCAGAGCCTAAATGACCAGAGGAAGAGAAACACCCAACTCCAGTCAGCTCAAGCCTTCCACATGGTAGAAGGGAAATATCCAACTTTAGCTGGATCTAAGAACCAAAACCAAAACCAAAAAACTGAAAACATGTGAAGTTTACAGTGCAGAAGCATAGGCTCACATAATCTGAGCCCTTAGGGTAGGTCTGGAGATGCTTCCTCTCCCTCTCTATTCCTAATTGCCAACATTTGGAAGCAATCAAGATGTCCTTCAGAAGGTGAATGGATAAATAAATGGTGGTACATCCAGATGACAGAATATTATTCAGGGTAAAAAGAAATGAGCTGTGAAGCCATGAAAAGAGATGGGGGAGGGGTGCCTGGGTGGCTCACTCGGTTAAGTGTCTGCCTTCTGCTCAGGTCATGGCCTCAGGGTCCTGGGATGGAGCCCTACATTGGGCTACTGACAGCAGCAGGGAGTCTGCTTCTCCCTCTCCCTATGCCCCTCCTCCCTGCTCATGCTCTCTCTCTCTCTCTCTCAAATAAAAAATAAAATCTTTTAAAAAGAGAGAGAGAGAGATGGGGGTAACTTAAGTGCATATTACTAAGTGCAAGTGGCCAATCTGAAAAGGCTACATACTGTATGGTTCTATATGACATTCTGGAAACAGAAAGGCCATGGAGATAGTGAAAACATCCGAGGATTTTTCGAGCAGTGAAAGGACCCTATATGGTACTGTAATGTTGGATATATGTTATGATACCTTTGTCCAAGGCCACAGAGGATACAAAACTAAGACTGAACCCCATTAATCTTAAAACTCTCAGTTATTTTCAGAGAAAAAAAAAATGAGTTTTTTGAGAATAGCAGAGGATTGCAACTCAGGACATGCAAACTATGACAAAATCATAGGCAAATCCAATGAAAAAAGGAGAGGAAAATTATTTTATGGAGAAAAAAGAGGAAGTTTAGAGGGCTTGTTTTGTAGGAAAGTCCATTGGAGATAAGCAAGTGGTCATGGTAATGATGGTTTCTGATTGGCTGAGTGGTAGTGGTAGCTGATCTCTTGTAGGAGATGAAATGTACATCTTTTTTCTGTTGTGATCTGTAATTTATGATTCTTTCCTATTGAAGATTCTTTGTTGGAGTGTGTGATTGACAGTCCTTCCTATAATTGACTTTGAGTTATATGAATCACCCTCTGGCCTCCCAAACTCTACTTTACTGAGGTTTCCCCTTATTAATTTTCACAACGCTAAAGCAAGCTGTGGACTTAGGGCATTATGATGTGCAGTGTAGGTTCATGAATTATATCAACAATGTACCCCTCTGGTGAGGGGTGTGGATAATGGGGGAAGCTATGCATATGAGGGGGCAGGGGTATGTGGAAAATCTGTGGATCTTTCTCTTAGTTTTACTGTGAATCTGAAACTACTTTGAAAATATAAAATGCTTTCAAAAAGTTGTTTGGACTGTGTAAAGAAGAGGCAAAACCAAAGCTTTTCATCAGTAAGATTACTGAAGAACAGGGGCAAAGAATCCTTTGTCTCTGAATCACTTCCCTAAGACATTTTCAGAGGGCAGCAGAGTCCCTACTGTGGAAGGGAGAGCAGAAATAACTGCCAAAGAGAGGCAGGAAGTGTCCCTTGGGGGTGTAGGGGTTGCTGAGCTCATTAAGCAGGTGGACGCTGTAAACATTAGAGAAGGGAGACATCAGTGTTTAATTAATAACCTAGATATAAAATTATCTTAACGATGTTGCATGGACAGTATGAAAACTTATAAAAAATTATACTGAAATAAACCAAAGCAAAAACTAGAGTTCCAGCTTCTGTTCCATAGTGTCAGGCACTCTGTATGTGTTCTCTCGCTTATTCTCACAGTTTAGTAAGGTGGGTGTTATTAGCTTTGTTTTATAGGAGAGGAAGTAGTAAGAGAATTGAGCTTGATAATTCTATTTTCCAGGTGCCATTGAAGCTCTGAAATGCCAGGACAAGGCTTATGTCTTGCAACATCAGGTAAGAGCTCTGGTCCTCTGGACACAGCTATTGGATCAGAGCAGGACATAGGCATGTCCGCCTGCTTCAGGCCTAATGTGACTTGTAGTGAGAGGCTCAATGATCAGATGGGAATCCTTTATAATTCTTGACCCAAAGTTTGCTGAAGGAAAATAAATGTTAGTGCTGCCACTTAAAGTAGGTAACTTGGTAGAAAATAAAACCAAAATCAGATCCATAACAACATTCATAAAATAAAAATTGTAAATTCTTCAAAGTTCAAAGAAAAATCCACTAACTTTCTATAGTTCTCATTATTTGTTGGTTAACCTTGTCTGGAATTATGGTTGATTCTAGAGAGTGTTTTGTTTGAACAGTGGGTTCATTGGTGGTTGGGGTGAGAGTCAGGTTGTAGAAAGAATGCTGGGTATCAGGAGCCGGGATTCTGATTCCTACCCCCAGCTCAAATGGTGTGAATTTAAGAAAATCATATGGCATTTGATTTCCACCTTGGTCATATTTATCTATTGGATTGAGAGATTTTGAAGTTCCCTTCTAATTCTAACAGCCTACAAATGTGCTGCCAACTTTATGCTGTCTTTAAAGTAATTATCTGTGACAAGGTACTCACTCCTTGGCCTCCTCCATTTGCCTTGTCAGGTACTGTTGGTTCGTAACTCCATTCTCCTGTGTTTCCAAATCAGCAGTGGCTAGTTGTGTACTTCTCGCACTGCATCATTCTTACCCCCTTTTCTCCTTCCTCTTCCACTTGGAAGGACTCTTATGATTTTACTGGGTTCATTGGGATAATCCAGGAAAATCTATCCTTCTCAAATTCTCAATTTAATCACATCTTCAGAGTCCCTTCTGCTATGTATAGTAAGATATCCTCAGTATCCAGGGATTAGAATAAATCACAATGTATGAAGGATGGGTGGAACATTTTTCTGGCTACCACAATACTAGAAGACTGGTGACTGGCAAGGCCTGTAAGTCTTAGATGCTTGGAGAAAGAAGCTGCTGTGGGCTAGAGCCAGAAAGTGGCTGAATAGACGACAAGTTACAGAGTCCTTGATAAGGATGTGGCGCAGGGAGTGGGGAGACAAGACAACTCCTCTTTATATCAGGTGCTGTTCTCCGTGGTCCTTCTCTTGGAAAGGGAGCCCTGAACATGACCTGTATGGCTGTCCACATTCACTCCCTGCATAGGGTTGTCTAGAAATCATGAGATCTCAAGTATAAGATCTTCATCTCTCAGCAACTTCCAGTGTATTAGGTGTCCTGCAATAATCCTGTTCACATGTGCTACAGAAAATGGGGAGGTATGGAGCAAATTGGTGCTGATTGGGTGCAACTCCAGTAGAGGTGAGAAATGGAGAGCTTTGCCATTATACTACTCCAGGCCTTGCTAGGGACTTAGGATGCTATCAAATCAACCCTGAAGTTGGGACATGGACTTTGAGCCCCATGCCTCTGCTAGACTTCTTTAACAATAACCAAATAGCAAGGCTGTTAAACAAACCCTGGATTAAAAACCACCTGAAGAGAGGTGCCTGGGTGGCTCAGTGGTTGAGCATAAACATTTGGCTCAGGTTGTGATCACAGGGTCCTGGGATCGAGTTCCTTTCAAGTCCCCACAAGGAGCCTACTTTTCCCTCTGCCTGTGTCTCTTCCTCTCTCTCTCTCTCTGTCTCCCATGAACAAATAAATAAGAGTTTATAAACAAAAATAAATAAATAAAATATAAAAACCACCTGATGAAAACTACTTTTTAAAGAAGTATTCAGAACCTTCACTGAGAAATTTCTGGTAAAGTCAATGAGGGAAAGGGAAAGGGAAAATACAGATATACCACATCCAGAATGAAAAGAAAGATAAAATGTCAAATATGAAGATTTTAAATTGTAATAAAAATAGAATTTGCTAACCATGCAAAATATTCAAAATAACAGATTTCATGGAAATATACATTAATCAAGAATAGATAGAATAAAATAAATAATATAAATATAGAGTAGAATAAGCATAGCAGAAATTTAAAAACCTTAAGTACTCTGTGAGAAAACCAAAACCTAAAGGAACTGTGTATTAAAGTCAACATTTGAATTATGTAAAGCTTTAACCTCAGACAGTTTCCATGCTTTCTACATTGA
Organism: Vulpes lagopus; assembly: GCF_018345385.1. Taxonomy (NCBI): domain Eukaryota; kingdom Metazoa; phylum Chordata; class Mammalia; order Carnivora; family Canidae; genus Vulpes; species Vulpes lagopus. The sequence continues at coordinate 12,200,044 of NC_054838.1, forward strand.
CGTGAAACATATTAAAAATTGAAGTTTGCTAACTCATTACATGACATTAGCATAGCCCTAATATTAAACTTAACAATGGTAGTACACAATCCTTAATAACTCAGAGCACACTAAATTTGGAAATACACCTTACTATATATTTTCTGACCAAATAGTGTCTATCAAGAAGCAGTGTAGTAATTTAAGACACCTGACTCCTTTGCCCTACTATGAAGGAAACCGTATTACAAGTTCTTAGACAATTCACAATGGAGGAGAAAAGACAGGCCAGAAAGATATTAGCATATAAGGATAGTGTTAAAAATCAATGTGAGACATGTTGGTTTATTTAATAAATGGTTTTTAAAAAGTAGATATAATCTTATTATTGATACACTCTATCACATCTTTGTGGTTATAAAAACTATTTTTCTCAAACCTATTGTATTGTCATGGAGTATTTACAGAGCCAACATTGAACCATGCATTTGGAGGTAATTCCGAAAGCTAATGGCTTACTAAATGGGGTACATTCGTTTCATAACAAAAATTCTTGATACATATATTTCACCAGCAGTTCTATCCATTTTTGCTTCACATAATTTGAGGCCATGCGGTTGGTACATGTATGTCTATTACCAACGTATCATCCTGCCATTTAGTACCTTTTCCCATCAAATGACACATTTCCATTTCTAATAAGGTTTTTTGCCTTGAATTCTCTTTTGATCATATGTTACAAACTTATTCTACTTATTTTTGTTTATATTTGTCACGTATCTTTTACTACCCATATATTTTAATCAACTCTGAGTCCTTTTGTTCTAAATGTTTCTCTTGTGGAATGAACATTGTCAGATTCTTATAAAAAAAAAATGCAACCTGATAATCTTGGCTCTTAATTGGTGAATTTAATATACCACTATTCTAAAAGCACTATGAGTATTTATTACTGCCATCTCTACTCAATTGTGGATTCACAAAATATTTTAGGGCCTAAATAGGAGGGGAGCATTTTGCAACACTTGTGGTGGGCAGGTGCAAACACTTGAGAGGGTTGGTGCCAAAGGGTGGAGGATGAAGAATAGTAAGAAGGCCAGTATGTGAGAGGGAAATAGAGGATGAGGCCAGGCAGATCATGGCAGTGGTGGTGAGAGGAGGGGAGGGAAGACCGGTGTGGACCTCAGAAGTCACTGCAGTGCCCTAGGTGTCTACTCCATGGAATGGGCAGTCAATGGAGTACTTTCTGCATAAAGGAGACATTTGGGTGATTTACAGCAACAGTGGGTGACAGTGTGGAGTATAGACTGAATGGAGACGAGGGTCATAATTCTATGGGCTCCTGAGGAAATAACTAGAATCGATGGGTAGAAGGGGGTGACTTTTCCAAGTAAACTACCTCACCTAACTGACCATCCACCAGTGAACCTGGCCACACAGTCACCCTGGGAGGCAGTCAGCAGCATGTTACTGACAGTCCCAGCAGATGCCAGGGATGCTGAGTCTGGGAAATTCCTACATCAGGTCAGGCATTAAACTCGGACATCCCAGAGTCCTTCCAGTACATCCAGTACATCTCCGACGCCACAGCACATGTCCCCCTAATCTCCCGCAGTTCGAATGCAGGTTTGGTCCCTTCTGTTCATTGCTGTAGTCCTGGTGCCTGGAATAGTGTCCACCAAATAGCAGCCACTCGATGAGTACTCGTTGGGTGTGGGAATGTCTCTGTTACACATATTGCAGCGTTTTGAGCACCATGCTTTTCTTCTCAGCACCCCAGAGAATAAGAAAAGTTGGACTGGGTGACACCTGATGACCTTTCCAGGCCTGCCGGTCTGTGACTGCATCTCAGACTCTGAGCCATTGTTTGTAAAGGGCTTTGCAGGCTATGGGGTGGAGGAGGGGTGCTTATGGGCAGGAAAGGGAGAGATGGATAAGGGCAAACCTGAGTCAAGGGGAATTACACAGATAACCTCTGGTGCTGGGGACCAGGGAGCTCTGAAGGTAAGAGGGAATTGCCTTTCAGATGTATAGAGTTCTACTTCCATTAAGGGTGTCATCCTAAAAGCCAAAAGGACAGGACACTGAGGATCCATCCCACCCCAAGCATGTTGCATTGCTTCATGGATCACCCTGGTCAACAAAGCCTTCACAGGTCTTTAGGCTTTCCTGGGAAAAACACCACAAATAGCAGTAGGGACTCTTTATAAGTGGATCGAAAACCCTTTCTTATCTTGATGAAGTTCACCAGTGACAACATTTCTTCAAACGGTTTCGTGCAGGCTCAGCATGGATCATGGGCCCCCCAGACACCCACCAGGCAGCTTTCCACATCCCCCGCCCCAAGATTTACCAGGATTGCCAACATCTGTAGGTTGGCTGACAGGGCCCAACTTTGCTACCAGAAAAGCCAGTGAGACAGGCTGTTGTATTTATCAAACAATCGAGTACAAAGAGATTTCACACCAGGCAATTGCAATGATTTTATTCTCTTTATTTAGTTTTACTTTATTTCAAACAAGACACAATGTTTTAATAGTAAGCATGCATATGTATGTGTCTTCCATGCTCTGCATTCTATAAGTTGTTTTCATTTTAAGTTAAGAGAAGTAGAGTTCGCTTCATGGTGACCTGCAAAAAAAAAAAAAAAAAAATCACAGCCAGAATTTAGTAACTTATTAATTGTGAAAATATGGACATCTATTATCTCGTTGACTGTTCGTAACAATACCAGCCTTTGGTACTATTGTTGCCCTTGATTCACAGATAGGGGAACTCACTCGAATACAGCATCTGGGCAGGGGGCATACAGCTAATAGAAGGCAAACTCAGTTCTTGATCCCAAGAGTATGCTCTGAAATCAGGGGTACCTGACAGTATAGTGTTTACACGCAGAGGATGTCATTACCTTTCAAAGGATAGAATGATCACTTGTAACTGCAGGGGACAGTCATTGAAATCTACAGATCTGTCTTTTCTGGGAGATGATCTCACTGTCACAGGGAAATACTGGTAACTTGGAGGGGAAAGAACCCAGATTCTAGGAGTTTCAGGTCCTGGGACTGCCTGTTCTCTCTCCAGACACTAGAGTAAAGGGGCAGGGGCAAGATGCCAGAGAAGTAGGGTCTCCAGACACTAGAGTGGGCACATTCCCCTGTGGATTTTTTCTACTATTTGGGTTCACAGAGGGTTAAAGTGTGGGCTGCACCCCTGCAATTTTTGGCTTTCCATCCTCCCATGGATAGTACAAGGGCAATCACCTTCTTCCTGGGGTCATGTCACTGCTTAAGCCTTAAGTTCCCTGCGGCGCCGATTGTAGACCTTGAAGCCCATGCTGGTGGGCAGCAAGTTGGTGTTTGCCACACTTCCGGCTCTGCTCAGCAAGCCTCCCAGCCAATGGGCCACACAGGTGGCAGAGTTGCAGGATCTCTTCTGGACAGCAACCCTAATTATTAGCAAGATGGAGAAAGAAGAGACGACCTGTCAGGGAGGGGTTCACACTTACCAGTCCTAACTCCTCCAATGCTGGAAGCACCCTTAGTGCTGCCAGTCCAATTTCAGAGTGGGGGACTTCATACCTTCCCCAACTGCTTTCAGAAAGGGATCTTTTTACATGTGCTCTAACCATAGTCTCTCTGTGTGACCTATAGTTTCAGTGGAGACTAAGCTGGACCCCAGGCTGAGGTGAACAGGGGCAGCGTGCTGGCCCCAGGTCCTGCTGTGTTCTCTCTTTTCTCTTGGGATATGCCTTCCTGGGCATGACAGGAGGGAGGGGATGCCCTGAGCTGAACAGGGTGGTGAGCCTCACCTGGAGCCCTCAGTCTCCTGCTCCTGCTCCAGCTCATGAGTCTTCATCTGCGTATAGTCCTTCATCACTGCAGCCAGGAGGAGGCGCAATTCATCCTCATTGCGCACACCAGAGTCTGGAGGATTTTCCAAAGCAGACCTGGGGAGGGAAAGAAAACCCAATACAAACTGAGTCTCTCTCTGTCTCTCCCCAGAATAATAAGCCAGGCTTCCTGGTAAAATAACAGGAAGAATTCTTTGAGACTCAATGAGTTGTATGAAATCTATAATAAAGAATATTGTATATAATTTCTATTTTTCAGTTAAGTGCTACACATCTTTATATCAGAAAAATATACACTCCCCCTTTGCCCCTCGCTAGTTGGTAAACATTCAGCACACCACAATTCTGAGAAAGGAATTGTCTGATCCCAGGAGCAGTGGGAGGTGAGTCCACTCCTGGCAGAGCTGTCTTACCTGAATGGTGCCGCCTGGAGGAAGCCCACCTGGTACAGCGCCAGGATGCTGAGAACCAGGAAAGGCGAGAACTTCCAGAAGCCCATGACGCTTCTCTGTAAAGAAATAATGATGTCACCTTTTGCACCAATTTGAAGCCCAGGGACCTGGACTCTAATCCTACTTCTGCCTTTAAGTCCCTAGAGTGGTGACTTCAGGCTGGTCATGTCATTCCCCTCACAATTGTTTCCTCCTGAAAGATCCAGTGAACCTGTTTAGCAAAGACAAAGGAGTAACAACAAAGCTATCCTAGCAGTACAACTGGGTAAAGAAGACTCAGTCCATAGCCACCTCCCCACCACCCTGAACACTCTCAGATTCACCTCCTTGCCATGTCTCCAACGAAGACAGTCTCTGGCATCCTGTCACCAAAGTTGCTCTCATATCACAACCCAGAACTGTCCAACCTATGGAGGACTTTTGCGAACTTACTAAGGGGGCTTACTGTTCCAGGCTTCCTACACTGATCTCTTTGAGCCTATTTGCCACCCACAGATGCTGGCCCAAGTTCCAAACTGATTTTCCAGGGACGATAGGCACAAGACCCGATCCGTGAGCACCCTTGCATCCCACTGTGTGCGCAGAATCCGCGGAACTACAGTGTCCTGAGCGCAAGTGCAGCAAGAGACAGCAAGGATGAAGCCTGTCTCAGCACGGAAAGAGTGAAGCAGGGAGTCCTGGAACTGAGACTGTCCAGTGTTACCTGGGGCAGGAGCCTGCGATGAATCGCAGAGTAACAGATTTCGTGAGGAGACCCAGACAGAAGTGCAGAGAAACTCCAAGACACGCAGGGAAAGCAGCTACAAGAAAGATGAATGCAGAAGAGGGAGAGAAGAAGGAGAGAGAATCACACAACTAAGCGGGAATCTCGGGATTACCTGTCTGCAGGCAGCCGGTGGCTCGGAGCACAGGCGGCGGCAGCTGTGGCAGTGTTGGCGTCCGATGTCAGGCGATGGCACCGTGGATGTGGCAGGGACCCTTGAGCTGAGCAGTGGCTCTGCTGCCTCCCAGCACCAGCAGCTGCTCTTATTCCCGCCGCTCTGGGTCTGGGCGGGGGGTCCAGGAGCTCTGAGCAACCAATGAGGAGACAGATCGCAGTACCTGATGGTTTGTGTCACCCATTTGCGTCTATAACCTAGACACTCAGCAGGACCATCCCACTTGTATTTGCATTGAGGTCATTGATAGGAGTGGAGGGAGGGAGAGGGATGGGAGTTTGGGGGAACCAAGGAAAAACAGCCTTAATATGAACAGGAAGTTGAGGGCAGTTTGATGTCATGGTAAATTACACCGGTTCATTTCTGCTGGGTTTTGAACGTGCGCCCCCTCCATCCCCAGCAGTTCAGTCTTCTAGGGCAAGATTCCGGAGGCAGGGAATCCTCGCTCCCCAAGCCTGGACCTGATCCCCCCTCCGTGAAGCTTGGGGGGTTAACAACCTGTAGCAGCAGCAGCAGCAGCAGCAATGATTCTGGGCAAAAGCAGAGTGTCCGATTCCGGCAGCTGGAATCACTCACAGAGGGGCAGAGTTAATGGGAAGCAAGAGATGGAAGTGACCGCAAGAACGTTGTCAGAACTGACTGTAGCTGTGCTAATTTCAGGCAAAAGATTAAGGGCAATTAACTTCTCAGCACCTCACTATACTCATCTTTGAAATGGGACCATATAGCCATCTTGACAAAATGTTCTCATTAGTAGCAATGTGTCTGTTCTAGCTAAGGAGGGATTTAGAAGAGTCCTCAGGTCCACATGGAGGATTCAGTGAAATCGCGGTCTCAATTTTCCAGATTCCCACCATGTGTGGCGTCTGCGTTTGGCCCCTGGTGCTCAGTCAAGTGGGTGAAGAGATGCTAGTAGCCCCGTGGGGGCTGAGCCTGAGGGTGTAAAGCACCGATGCTTCCCAAGGCTGCAGATGGACATCCACCCTTCCTCTTCCTAGCTCGCCATCCATCACCTCCCGCCCGTCAGCCTGCTGGAGCCATTTGCCCAGCTGCCCCTGGCTTCCGGCGGCTGTTTGCCAAGTTATCCCAGGAGCGTGAAATTCCAGCCCCGTGCCTGCATCCACCGCCCTTCAGTCCTCCACTAGAGAGCAGAGCTGGCGTGAAGATAGTGAAGAGTTGCTGTGGATACGGACGCTCACACCCAAAGCTTTCCCCCAAACTCGTTTCTACCTCTAAACGTGCGCGTGCTCCCCAGAGCACGGCGGGCATAGCGGGTCTGACACCCGGGCATCCACGAGGGATCCCCCTGAATCAAGCCCAAACTGCCTCCGACCCTCTGACACGCCGAAGCAGGTGGTGAGCTGCTCAAACCACACCCGCACTCACTCTCAATTTTAAGCATGCTCTCTGTGTTGCACCTCCACTCTCTCCAGGACCCACCAACTGGAGGGTTTTAGGACCCCTCCACCTGTTCTTTCCACTGCCAGCTCCTCTGAGGTCCTGAGACCCGACTTGCTGCTCTTAGCACATAGAGCCCTAAGAAAGAAGCTTCTCAAGGTTCCCAGGATCTCCTGGCCGGAGGGCAGCGCACAGTCCTCATTCTCTACACAGGTACCTGCAGGGGTAGGCAGGTTGTGGCACAGCATTTGGCGCAGGGTACCTGCCGGATTTGCACCAGGGACGACCAGAACTGCGCAAGCAACGCGCCAGAATTGTGGTGGCACGCAAGGTGTGCCAGCCCAGTGGGGAAGGACTCTGTACCCGGGCTGTGCCGCGCAGGCAGGGACCCAGTTAGGTGGTTCTCCCAGGCGGAGCAGAAATACCGCCCGGGTACACCGTACTCGATCCGGGCAACAGTCCACCCCTCTCCTCGGTTCACAGGAGACTTTGCATTTCATGGGGCACCTGTGCCTTGTGCCCCAGCTTTCCCTTCCTGTTTGGTGGCCTCTGTGTCGGGGACACCTAGTTTCCAAGATGCCCGTATAGCGCCGTCTTCCATCTAAACCCCTGGTACCGCCTGACCCTGAGGGAGTGAGTTCGGGACTGGTGAATGGAGTCTCTAAACCTCGCTCTCCGGACACCTGGGTGGCTCCACGGTGGAGTGTCTGCTTTTGGCTCAGGGTGTGATCCCGGAGTCCTGGGATCCAGTCCCACATCGGGCTCCCTGCATGGACCCTGCTTCTCTCTCTGCCTATGTCTCTGCCTCTCTGTGTGTGTCTCTCATGAATAAAGAAATAAAATCTTTAAAAATGAATAAATAAATAAATAAAACTCGCTCTCCTCACGGTGGCCGGACGGCGGGTTCTTCCTACTAGTGTGAACTACAAAACCATTCTCCACTGAGTCCATCCCTGATTTACCAAGTAAATTCAAGGAAGTGTAGACCTTCACGCCTGCGGGTTGCTTAGATTGTGTTCAGCTATCCTGAAACCTCTCCAAACTTAAGGCTACATAGAACACGACCTAATATATAAGTTGCCAAGGTAAATACTGATTTTAAGATAGCCACTTGCCTATTTTGCTCTTGGTTTTGTAACCATATTGAATAACTTGGTGTGAGGAGGCTCACATTTTGAGCTCCATCCCCCTCCGGAGTCAGGTCCCCCAGTAGGCAAGGCAAGTCTGCCCCGTAGCTCGTAGCTGAGACCACGGACCACCGCAACTAGGGGACTGGCAGCAATGTGTCCTCCCTGCCATCAGTGCCTGAGTACACAGGTGCGTGGCTGGACGCGGAGCTCGGCACCAGGTCCTACAAGATTCATCTTCCAGAAAGCCCTGTGACACTGCTGCCTGGCGGGAGAAGCGGACAAACCACAGAAGTGCTTTCTCAAAGAAGTTTAGGAGATCGATGGCCACAACTTCCTGATTGCCTCTGAGCAGTTCCAGCTCCCACCTGCTGTCGGGCGGGGCGGGGCGGGGGGGGGGGGGGACCCCTACCATCATGACTTCCACAGTGGAAGGTATCGCAGGGACGACAGGCACAATATGTGCTTCACCCAGATCCCAGACAAGACCGTGTCCATAAGTGTGGTGGATGCCTTCAGCATAGGGGCGCCTCTGGCAAATTAGAACCCTCAACACTCCCAGAAGAACCGTGGCACTCCCTACCAGCTCTCTTTGAGGTAGTCTGAGGCTGCATGCCAAGTATCCTGGCCATTCATTGCCTGTGGGGGACAAACTGAAAGGATGGCCATCTGCATTCGTGGGTCCTGTCTGTTTTCAGTTTTGTCCGGTGGGACTAGAGTCCCCCACGTTTTTCCTGTCCTACTGCGGGAGGAGAACTGAGAGTTTGGGTCAGAGATCAGTGCGATCCCCCTGACTATCCTCTCAACCTTCTTCTTCTTTTTTATTTTTTTTTCAAATAGAGCCTTTTTAAAAAAAAAAGATTTATTTATTTGACAGAGAGAGAGAGAGCACAAGCAGGGGTGCGGCAGGCAGAAAGAAGGAGAAGCAAGCTTCCTGCTAGGCAGGGAGCCCAAAGTGCAGTTTGATCCCAGGACAGCAGACACTTACCCAACTGAGCCACCCAGGTGCCCCTCCTCTCAACCTTCTTGAATAAAATAATTTAAAGAGAAAAAAGAATCCAAACCATTTTCCCCTGAGCTCCTACCTGATTATCAAGTGCAATGAAGGAACAAGTTTAGATCTTTGTGTGTGCAAATCGCTCTGAGACAGGCAAACCTTGAACATTATCTGAGCTTTTCATGGGGTTGCATCCACAAACAGCATGATGAGATGATCTGCTCTCATCATACTTACCCTAACTCTGAATTTTAAGTATGTGCCCTAAAACAGAGTTATACAGCAACGCAAAGGAGGGATTTAGGACCAGACTCCCGATCCCTTCACTCCCGATGTCACACCTACAGGGTCTGTGGTCCTGACTTGCTGCCCTCAACGTGTAGAGTACCTAGAAAGAAGCTTCTCCCTGTTGCCAGGATCTCGGGAGTCTGAGCACGCAGTGTACAACCCTCAGCCTATACACAGTATCCCCGCGCCTCTGCAAGCATGGCCATTGCTCGTGCATTGAGAGCCCCCGGCTGCAAATCCCCCCGCCCACAGGGCGGGCTGAGAACCCGGTTGGTTGGGCTGCATCACGGGGCTGTAGGTGGCAGGCAGAGACCCCAGCCAGCCAGAAACTAGCCCTGATTGTGCTCTGAGTGACAAGAGCAGCGGTCCCCAAAAGCTTCAGCACTTTAGGACACACCTGCCTTGTGCCACATCTCTTCCCCTTCCAGGTCGGTGGCCTCTGCTTGGGGACACCCTGCCTCTGAGATGTCCTTATTCAGCATTCCTCCTTTTTAACTCTTGGTGCGGCACTGCCGTGAGGGAATGAAAGCTCCGGGCTGGAGAACTCCTGGCAGGATATACTGGCAAGGCTGTGGGGGAACCAGGAATGGGAAACCTGGTTGATGGGATGAAAATGCACTAAGGCACAGAGCGAAGAAAGCGGAGCTGAGCAAGGGACAGGGCTCCGGATGGTAGATCCCAGGCTCAGTGCCTCCTAGAGGCCACATACAGATAGCCCCTGCTGAGACCCAGTCGGGAACTTTGGGGCTCAGTGGTGTAGGCCCTGAGTTTTGGCCACAGGCTTTTCACCTGGAGGTGCAGAGCCAAAATGGTGAGGGCAGTATCATAGAGACTGTGTGGCAGGAGGTTGGACTCTGCCACTTGAGGCTGTTGTAGGTGACTGCTTTGCTCTAAGGGACCACGGACTTTGACAGAAATGTGATTGCCCCCATGACTCGAGGTTTCTAACAAATAACCCTGTGGAATCATTTATAAATATACGTGTCCTTGGACTGCATTTTTCTGATGAGAGAACCAGCCATACCATTCACCAGTACAGTGGTGACTGCAGAATGGCTGAGAAATGACCTACTCTAGTAGCCAGTTTCATAGCCACCTCACTTTACCGGCTCAGCACTTGTCCCCTGGCTGCCATGTTGCCTTAAGCCTGCAAAGCCTACATTCATTCCTTACTCTGAGTTCTTTGGTGGCTACAAAACACAGGCTGCTGGTGTGTGAAGGAATCAGGTGCTAGCACCCGAGGGTGCTAGGGTGGCTCCCAGCAATTTCAAGCTTTACTTTAAAGGTCAATCACTCTACACTTAGATCAATGGAACAGAGTAGAGAGCCCAGAAAGAAACCCATGATTTTATGGTTGATTTTTGTCTACAACAAAAGGAGGCACAAATATGTAATGACAAAAGGACAATCTCTTCAACAAATGGTGTTGGGGAAGCTGGACAGCTGTATGCAAAAGAGTGAAACTGGACCAATTTTTTTAGAACATACACAAAAATAAACTCAAAATGCATTAAAGACCTAAATGTGAGATATGAAGCCATGAAAATCCTAGAAGAGAGCACAGGCAGTAATTTCTCTGACTTTCGTCAAAGAAACATTTTTCTAGATACGAGTTTCAGTCAAAGGAAATAAAAGCAAAAATAGACTATTAGGACTTTATCAAAAGAAAAACCTCTGCACAATGAAGGAAACAATCCACAAAACTAAAAGAAAACCTACTGAATGGGAAGAGATACTTGCAAATGATATATCTAATAGTGAATATCCAAAATATATAAAGAACTTGTACAATTCAGCACCAAAAAGCACAGGATCCCATTCAGAAATGGGCAGGACACATGAAAAGACATTTCTCCAAAGAAGACATATACGTGGCCAACAGAAACGCCAAAATATGCCCAACATGGTTACTCCACAGAGAAATACAATCAAAACTGCATTGAGATATCACTTCACACCTGTCAGAATGGCTAAAGTCAAAAACATAAAACACAACAAATGTTAGCAAGATTGTGGTGAAAAAGGAAACCTCATGCACCGTTGGTGGGAATGCAAATTGCTATAGCCCCTGTGGAAGATGGTATGGAGGTTTCTCAAAGCCTTGAAAATATAATTGCCAAAAGTAAAAAACTAAAAAAGAAAATATATATGCCATATGATCCAGTAATTCCAGTATTTGGTATTTACCCAAAGGATACGAAGATACTCATTTGAAAAGATAAATGCACTTCTATATTTCAGCATTACTTACAATACCCAAATATGGAGGCAACCCAAGTGTCCATTGGAAGATTAATGGATATAGAAGATGTGGTATATATACAATGGACTATGAGCCAGCTATAAAAAAGAATGAGGGCAGCCCGGGTGGCTCAGCGGTTTGGAGCCTGCCTTCGGCCCAGGGTGTGATCCTGGAAACCCAGGATCGAGTCCCACATCAGGCTCCCTGCGTGGAGCCTGCTTCTCCCTCTGCCCTGTGTCTGTGCCTCTCTCTGTGTGTGTGTCTCTCTCATGAATAAATAAAGAAAATCTTTAAATAAATAAATAAATAAATAAGAAATCTTGCCATTTACAACAACATAGATGGATCTAGAGGGCATAATGCTAAGTGAAAGCAGTCAGTCAGAGAAGGATAAATACTATACAATTTCACGGATTTGCGTAATTTAATAATAAAAACAAAGAAAAAAATGAGACAAAAAAAATGTACTCTAAAATATAAAGGACAGGGATCCCTGGGTGGCGCAGCGGTTTGGCGCCTGCCTTTGGCCCAGGGCGCGATCCTGGAGACCCGGGATCGAATCCCACGTCGGGCTCCCGGTGCATGGAGCCTGCTTCTCCCTCTGCCTGTGTCTCTGCCTCTCTCTCTCTCTCTCTGTGTGACTATCCTAAATAAAGAAAAATTTAAAAAAAATATATATATATTTAAAATATAAAGGACAAAGTGGTGGTTGCCAGAGGGGAGGTGGGCGGGGGGATGGGTAAATAGGTTCTTATCGTGATCAGTAATAAATAGTTGAATCACCATATATATCCCAGAAACTAACATATGATATGTAAACTGTATGTTAATTACTCTGGTATTTAAAAAGCAATAATATTTTTAAATAAAATAAGAATGCCCTGGTGACTCAGTCGGTTAAGAATGGCACTCTTAGACACCAACTCTGGGAAACGAACAAGAGGTAGTGGAAGGGGAGGTGGGTGAGGGGATGGGGTGACTGGGTGACGGGCACTGAGGGGGGTACTTGATGGGATAAGCACTGGGTGTTATGCTATATGTTGGCAAATTGAACTCCAATAAAAAAAAAATACAGGGATGCCTGGGTGGCTCAGCAGTTGAGCATCTGCCTTCAGCTCAGGGCATGATCCCAGAGTCTCAGGATCGAGTCCCACATCCAGCTCCCTGCATGGCACCTGCTTCTCCCTCTGTCTGTGTCTCTGCCTCTCTCTGTATGTGTCTCTAATGAATAAATAAATAAAATCTTAAAAAAATACAAAAGTTATTTATATACAAATTATTTTATAAATTGTACTGATCTAAAAATACATAGAATGCAACTTTTAAATAATACTGCATTTTAAGACTGAACTATGCAAAACAATAAATTGAACATAGCCAATTAAAAAAAAAAAAAAAAAGGATGGCACTTTTGAATTTGGCCCTGATTAAGTCTCAGGTTCCTGACCAATCCCTACTGGGTTCTGCATCAAGCATGGAGCCTGCTTAAGACTCTCCTTCTCCCTCTATTCTCTTTTTTTTTTTCCTTCTATTCTCCCCTGCTCACACACACTCTCTCTCTCTAAAAGATAAATAAATTAAAATGAAATAAAATAAAATAGTCATTTGACTATTTGGCTCTTTATTTTATGATCTTACTTTATGACATTATACCAGGAAATCAGGGTAAAAATCTTGTTTGAAAACACAATTGTATGGCAAGCTGATAAACTCTCCCTGCAGCATGTATTTCTGTTCTTTTACATTACATCCCTGCACTTTTTCTTTTAAATAGTTGGAGAATATTTATTTTATTTTATTTTATTAATTTTTATTTTTACTTAAATTCAATTAACGTATAATGTATTATTGGATTGTACTGTTTTATTTTTTTCCTCTCTTCCCCTCTGATCCTCTGTTTCGTTGCTTAAATTCCACATAGGAGTAGAATCCATATGATAATTGTCTTTCTCTGATTGAGTTACTTCGCTTAGCATAATGTCCTCTACATAATTTCCTCCACATCACTGCAAATGGAAAGATTTCCTTTTTGATGTCCGAATAGTTTTCCATTATATATAGACCCTACATCTTCTTTATCCATTCATCCGTCCAAGGATATTTGGGCTCTTTCCATAGTTTAGCTATTGTGGACATTGCTGCTATGAACATTGGGGTGCAGGTGTCTCATCATTTCACTGTATCTGTATCTTTGGGGTAAATACCCAGTAGTGCAATCCTAGGTCGTAGAGGAGCTCTATTTTTAACTTTTCAAGGAATGTCCACACTGTTTTCCAGAATGGCTGCACCAGCTTTATTCCCAAAAAACAGTGTGAAAGGGTCCCCATCTCTCCATATCCTCACCAACATTTGTTGTTTCCTGGCTTGTTAATTTTAGCCTCTCTGAATGGTGTGACATGGTAACTCATTGTGGATTTGATTCGTATTTCCCTCATGCTAAGTGATGTGGATATTTTTTTCATGTGTCTGGTTGATCACTTGTATATCTTCTTTGGAGAAACGTCTGCTCATATCTTCTGTCCATTTCTTGATTGGATTATTTGCTCTTTGGCTGTTGAGTTTGATGAGTTCTTTAAAGATTTTGGATACTAGCCTTTTGTCTGATAAGACATTTGCAAATATCTTCTCCCATTCTGTCGGTTGTCTTTTGCTTCTGTCAGCTGTTTCCTTTGCTGTGCAAAAGCCTTTATCTTGATGAACTCATGAACTCCCAATAGTTCATTTTTGCCTGTTTCCCTTGCCTTTAGAGACGTGTCTAGTAAGAAGTTGAAGTGGCTGAGGTCACAGAGGTTGCTGCCTATGTTCTCTTCTAGGATTTTGATGGATTCCCACCTCACATTTGGTCCTTCCTCCATTTTGAGTCTATTTGTAAGTATGGTGTGAGGATATGCTCCAGTATCATTCTTCTTCATGTGGCTGTCCAATTTTCCCAAAACCATTTGTTGAAGAGGTTGTCTTTTTTCCATTTGTATCTTCCTGCTTTGTTGAAGATCAGTTGACCATAGAGTTGAGAGTCCATTTCTGCGTTCACTATTCCATTCCATTGATTTATGTGACTGTTTCTGTGCCAGTACCATACTGTCCTGATGACTACAGGCCAGAAAGGACTGGCATTATATATTCAGCGTGCTAAATGAGAAAACATGCAGCCAAGAATATTTTATCCAGCTAGGATGTCATTCATGATAGAAGGAGAGATAAAAAGCTTCCAGGACAGACAGGAACTCAAAGAATTTGTGACCTCTAAAACAGCCCTGCAAGAAATATTGAAAGGGATCCTTTAAGTGAAGAGACAGCCCAAAAGTAACATAGACCAGAAAGGAACAGACATGATTCCTCTTTTGAAACCAAGACTTTATAGGTAATACAATGGCACTAAATTCATATCTCTCTATAGTTACTCTGAAGGTAAATGGGCTAAATGCCCCAATCAAAAGAAGAGGGTATCAGTTTGGACAAAAAAGAAAGACTCATTGAGAGACTGTCTGCAGGAGACTTGTTTTATTTTTTTTTTAATTTTTATTTATATTTATGATAGTCACAGAGAGAGAGAGAGAGAGAGAGAGGCAGAGACATAGGCAGAGGGAGAAGCAGGCTCCATGCACCGGGAGCCTGATGTGGGATTCGATCCCGGGTCTCCAGGATCGCGCCCTGGGCCAAAGGCAAGCACCAAACCACTGCGCCACCCAGGGATCCCAGGAGACTTGTTTTAGACACAAAACCACCTCCACATTGAAGGTGAGGAGGTGGGAAACCATAGAGCATGCTATGGACATCAAAAGAAAGCTCGGGTAGCAATCCTCATATTCAACAAATTAAATTTTTAAACCAAAGACTGCTATAAGCACTGAGAGAAGACACTATATCATCATTAAAGGGTCTATCCCACAAGAAGATCTAACAGTTGTACGTATTTAGGCTCGTAACATGGGAGCAGCCAATTATATAAACCAATGAATAACAAAATTAAAGAAACACATTGAGAATAATACAACAATTCAAGAGGACTTTAACACCCCACTGACTGCAATGGATGGAATATCTAAGCAGAAAATCAATTAGGAAACAAGGGCTTTAAATAACACACTGAACCTGTTGACGTGAGATATATATTTTTAAAACATTTTATTTATTTATTCATGAAAGACACACACAGAGAGACAGAGACACAGGCAGAACGAGAAGCAGGCTCCTCACAGGGAGCCCGATGCGAAACTCCATCCTGAATCCCAGGATTACACCCCGAGCCAAAGGCAGATGCTCAACTGCTGAGCCACCCAGGAGTCCCTTGACAGATATATTCAGAGCATTCCATCCTAAAGCAACGAAATTCACATTCTTCTCAACTGCACACAGAACACTCTCCAGAATAGATCACATACTGGGTCACGAATAGGACCCAAAAGATTGGTTTCATTCCCTGCATGTTTGCAGACCACAATGCTTTGAAATTGGAACTCAATTAAAAGAGGAAATATGGAAAGAAATTCAAATACATGGAGGCTAAGGAGCATACTAGTAAAGAATGAATGGGTCCACCAGGAAGTTAAAGAAGAATTTTTAAAATTCATGGAAATAAATGAAAATGGAAACACAACTGTTCAAAACCTTTGGAATGCAGCAAAGGCAGTCCTAGAAGGCAAGTATATGGCAATACAAGCCTTTCTCAAGCAGCAAGGATGGTCTCAAACACAAAACCTAACCTCACACCTAAGGGAGCTGGAGAAAGAGCACCAAAAAAAAGCCTGAACCCAAGGAGAAGAGAATTAATAGGATTTGGCAGAAATATATGAACTAGAAACCAAAAGAATGATAGAGCAGATCAACAAAACTAGGAGTTGGTTCTTTGAAATAATTAATAAGATCAATAACCCCCTGGCCAGACTTATCAAAAAGAAAGAGAAAGGTCCCAAAATCAATAAAATCATGAATGAAAGAGGAGAGAGCACAACTAGCACGAAAGAAATACAAACAATTATAAAAACATGTTATGAGCAACTGAATGCCAACAAATTAGGAAATCTGGAAGTAATGCAATGTGCCAACACCCAAAAAAAAAGAAACAGAAACAGGAAGAAAGGGGGACACCTGAGTGGCTCAGAGGTTGAGCATCTGTCTGCCTTCAGCTCAGGGCATGATCCTGGAGTCGGAGGATTGAGTCCCACATCAGGCCTCTGCATGGAGCCTGCTTTTCTCCTTCTGCCTATGTCTCTACCTCTATCTGTGTCTCTCATGAATAAATAAGTAAAATCTTAAATAAAAAAAAAGAAACAGGAAGAAAGAGAAAATCTGAACAAACCCATAACCAGCAAGGACACTGAAGCAGTCATCAAAAACCTCCCAACAAACAAGAATCCAGGGCTGGGTGGCTTCCTAGGGGAATTCTACCAAACATTTAAAGAAATAACCTATTTTATTGAAGCTATTTCAAAATAGAAATGGATGGAAAGCTCCCAAACTCTATCTATGTAGCCAGCATTACCTTGATCCCAAAACTAGACAAAGACTGCACCACAAAAGGGAAGTACAGAACAATATCCCTGATGAACGTGGGTGTCAAAATTCTCACCAAGATACCAGCCAATACCACAGAAACAGACACATAGATCAATGGAACAGAATAGAGAACCCAGAAATGGTCACTCAGCTCTACGGTCAACTAATACTCAACAAAGCAGGAAAGACTATCAACTGGAAAAAGGACAGTCTCTTCAATAAATGGTGCTGGGAAAATTGGACAGCCACGTGCAGAAGAATGAAACTGAAAAAAAAAAAAAAAAAGAATGAAACTGGACCACTCTCTTGCACCAGACACCAAGATAAACTCAAAATGGATGAAAGATCTAAATGTGAGACAAGAATCCATCAAAATCCTAGAGGAGAACACAGGCAATATCCTTTTTGAACTTGGCCACAGCAACTTCTTGCAAGATACATCTATGAAGGCAAGGGAAACAAAAATGAACTAGTGGGACTTCATCAAGATAAAAAGCTCCTGCACAGCAAAAGAAACAGTCACCAAAACTAAAATACAACCTACAGAATGGGAGAAGATATTTGCAAATGACATCAGAGAAAGGGCTAGTATCCAAGATCTATAAAGAACTTATTAAACTCAACAGCGAAGAAACAATCCAATCATGAAATGGGCAAAAGACATGAACAGAAATCTCACAGAGGAAGACATAGACATGGCCAACAAGCACATGAGAAAATGCTCCACATCACTTGCCATCAGGAAAATACAAATCAAAACCACAATGAAATACCACTTCATACCAGTGAGAATGGCGAAAATTGACAAGACATGAAACAACAAATGTTGGAGAGGATGTGGAGAAAGGGGAACCCTCTTGCACTGTTGGTGGGAATGTGAATTGGTGCAGCCACTCTGGAAAACTGTGTGGAGGTTCCTCAAAGAGTTAAAAATAGAGTTACCCTATGACCCAGCAATTGCACTAATGGGGATTTACCCCAAAGATACAGATGCAGTGAGGAGCCAAGACACCTGCACCCCAATGCTCATAGCAGCAATATCCACAATAGCCAAATTGTGGAGGGAGCCTTGGTGTCCATCGAAAGATGAATGGATAAAGAAGATGTGGTATATACATACAATGGAATGAATATTCCTCAGCCATTAGAAACGACAGATACCCACCATTTGCTTCAACATGGATGGAACTGGAGGGTATTATCCTGAGTGAAGTAAGTCAGTTGGAGAAGGACAATCATTATATGGTTTCTCTCATATGAGAATATAAAAAACAGTGAAAGGGATTATAGGGAAGAGAGAAAATGAGTGGGAAATATCAGAGAGGGTGACAAAACATGAAAGACACCTAACTCTGGGAAATGAACAAGGGGTAGTGGAAAGGGAGGTGGGCAGGGGGATGGGGTGACCGGGTGACGGGCACCAAGGGAGGCACTTGACGGGATGAGCACTGGGTGTTATGCTATATGTTGGCAAATTGAACTCCAATAAAAAAATACACAGACACACAAAAAAGATACTAGCCAATAGTATCTAAGATTACATTAAAAGGATTATTCACCTTGACCAAGTGGAGTTGATTCCTGGGATACAAGTTGATTTGTAGTTCAACATCTGCAAATCAATCAGTGTGATACACTACATTAATAAAAGAAAGACAAGAACCATATGATCTCTCAAAAGATGCAGAAAAAGCATCTAGTGTACATTAAGTGTACACCTCAGATTGATCCTCAGCATAGTGACAGCCTACAGGAACACCAGTAACAACAACAACAACAAATTGGTTAAAGAACCCCAGCAAACCCTGAGGAAGGAAGAGAATCTCGTTTTCAGAGATATCATAATATTGGATTCAAATTCCAGTATTCAAAAAAAAAAAATCCAACACAGTAGGCATACAAAGAAACAGAAAAGTGTGGCCCATTCAAAGAAAAAAAAATTAAATAAACAGAAATTTTCCTTGAAAAAGACTTGATGCCAGCTATTGTAGACAAATATTTAAAACAACTGTCTTAAATATGTTAAAAAAAAAAACTCTAAAGGAGTATGTAGGAAAAGATTTAAAAAATGATCTGTGAACAAAATGGAAATACCAATAAAGAGATAGAAAACCTAAAAAGAAACAACAAAAAAGTGATTCTGGGGGATCCCTGGGTGGCGCAGCGGTTTGGCGCCTGCCTTTGGCCCGGGGCGCGATCCTGGAGACCCGGGATCGAATCCCACGTCGGGCTCCCGGTGCATGGAGCCTGCTTCTCCCTCTGCCTATGTCTCTGCTTCTCTCTCTCTCACTGTGTGCCTATCATAAATAAATAAAATTAAAAAAAAAAAAAAGTGATTCTGGAACTGAAAAGTACAATCATTGAAATGAAAAAAATTTACTAGCAATAGATAAAGGGCAATTTGAGCCAGCAGAAGAAAAGAACAAAGTTGAAAATAAGACAATGGAAATTAATAGTCTAAGAAAGAGAAAGAAAAAGATTGAAGGAAAGTAAAGAGAGCCTAAAGGACTTGTCGGTAACCATCAAATGGACTAACATATACATATGCATTGATGAATGAATATATATTCATATATATTTATATACATAGAAAAAGAAATGAAATCTTGCCATTTGTGACAACATGGATGATTCTTGGGATATTTATGCTAAGTGAAATAAGACAATTCGTACATACAGGGAACCTATTGGTGGTTGCCAGAGGTGGGGATGGAGGGCAGAATGGGTGAAGGAGGTCAAAAGGTACAAGCTTCCAGTTACTAAATAAGTCACATGGATATAATGTACAGTATGGTGACTATAGTTAATAACACTGTATTGCCTATTTGAAAGTTGCTGAGAGAATAGATCTTCTGAGTTCTCATTATAAGAAAAAAATTTGTAACGGTGTATTGTGATAACTGTTAGCTAGGCTTATTGTGGTGATTATTTTGCAACATATACAAATTTTGAGATCCTTATATTGTACACCTAAAATGATGTATCAGTTATACCCCAATAAAAAATCACTGAAAAAAAAAAACTTTCTAGGGACACCTGGATTGCTCAGTTGTTGAGCATCTGCCTTTGGCTCAGGGCCCCCGTCATCCTGGGATCGAGTTCCACATTTGACTCCTTGCAAGGAGCCTGCCTCTCCCTCTGCCTATGTCTCTGTGTCTCTCATGAATATTAAATAAACAAAATCTTAAAAAAAAAAAAAAAGCCACCTTTCTACAAAGCTATAGACCATGTAGACATATAGATCAGTGATTTAGGATAGAGACCCTTGAAATACACATTTGTGTATGTATGATTAAATGATTTTTTAAAAAGAGTTTATTTGTTCACAAGAGACAGAGACACAGGCAGAGGGAGAAGTAGGCTCCCCTGTAGGAAGCCCGATGCAGGACTTGAGCCCCAGACCCCTGGATCATGCCCTGAGCCAAAGGCAGGGCTGAACCACCCAGGCGTCCCTGATTAAATGATTTTTGACAAGGGTGTGAGGACTATTCGATGGGGGAAAGGACGGTCTTTGCAACAAATAGTGCTAGGAAAACTGGATCTCTGCATGAAAAAGAATTAAGTTGGACCTTTACCTAACACCATATACAAAAATTAACTTAAAATAGATCAAAGACATAAATGTAAGACCTAAGCAATATAACTTTTAGAAGTAAACATAGGACAGAAACTTCAAGACATTGGATTTGGCAATGATTTTTTTTTTTTTTGATACGACACAAAAAGCACAGGTAATAAAATTCAAAATGATCAAACCTGACTTGAAAAATTTTTAAATTTGCGCATCAAGAGAAACTACCAACAGAACAAAATGGCAATTTATAGAATGGGAAAAAATACTTGTAAATCATATATCTGATAAAGAATTAAAATTCAGAACTTAGAGAAAAACTCTAAAACTGAAAAACAAAACAACAAAATATCCAGATTCAAATATGGTCAAAGAACTTGAATAGACATTCCTCCAAAGAAGATATACAAATATCCAGTAAGGATATGAAAAGATGCTCAACATATAACCATTAAGGAAATACAAATCAAACGCACAATGAGATACCACCTAACACCTATTAGAATGGCTACCAAAAAAAAAAAAAAACACCAAATCATAAATGTTAGCAATAATGTGGAGAAATTGGAACACTTGTGCATTTTGGTGCATGATATGAACTGTGAGTGAATGTACAGCCACTGTTACTGTACAGCTAGAATGTAAAAAGGTACAGCTATGTGGAAGACAATATGAGGGGCAGCCCGGGTGGCTCAGCGGTTTAGCGCCGCCTTCGGCCCAGGGTGTAATCCTGGACACCCAGGATCAAGTCCCGCATCAGGCTCCCTGTGTGGAGCCTGCTTCTCCCTCTGCCTCTCTCTCTGTTTCTCATGAATAAATAAATAAAATCTTAAAAAAAAAAAAAAAAGAAAACAATATGAGAGTTCCTTAAAAAAATTTAAAAATTCTACTTTTCTGTGTATATACCCTGAAGAATTGAAAACAGGGTCCTCTTTGTACACTCATGTACATAGTAGTTATAGTTATAATATCTTAAACATGGATACAACCTGGGATGCTGGGTGACTCAGTGGTTGAGTGTCTGCCTTCCACTCAGGTCATAATCCCACAGTCCCGGGATTGAGCCCCACATCAGGCTCCCTGCATGGAGCCTCCATTTCCCTCTGCCTGTGCCTCTGCCTCTCTCTCTCTGTGTCTCTCATGAATAAATAAATCTTTAAAAAAAAAAACCATACATACAACCCAAATATCCACTGATTAATGAAAGAATAAGCAAAATGTTGTATATGCATACAGTGAAACATTATTCAGCCTTAAAAAGGAAGGAACTTCTGACACATGCTACAACATGGATGAAACATAAAGACATTATGTTATGTGAAAGGAGTTAAAAACAAATACTGTATGATTTTACTTAGATGAGGGCTAGAAGTTCTAAAAGAAATAGAGACAGAAGGTAGATCGGTGATTGCCATGACTGGGAGGAAGGATTCACGAGGAGTTATTGTTTAATAGGTACAGAGTCTCAGGTGTACAAGATGAAAGGAGTTATGGAGATAGGGTAGGTAGTGGTGACTGTAGCACATTATTATGAATATATTCACCACTGACCTGTACACTTAAAAATGGGTAAGGTGATACATTTTATAAGTGTTTTACTACACACACACACAGTCGTGTTCACATGCCCACACACACACAAAGAATTGCATAAGAAACACCTGCCAGAATGTAAAAAACAATCATGACATTCTGACCATTATTTCTTCAGGTACTCAGGACCTATTTGCTCAGTATTTACGCATAATTCCAACAAGCTTTATTTCTGTTCTCTTGAGTATGGATTAATTGAGTAGCTGATCATTTTTATAGTTCTTGATTGGGAGTTCCAGGTTTTCACTTAATGCCTATTGGCTATTTGTTTCCATACCATTATACTAAGATTGGTTTTTGTTGTTTCTGTTTTGTTGTTTGTTTCACTGCATAGCAAATGAAAATACAGATGGAGGGAATGCTGCTAAAGACAGTTACAATGACATCAGCAAGAAGTGATAGTTGACAACCTGATGGGAAGAAATAAAATAAATATAAAATTATATAGTTATTAGACATCAAAAAGAACCAACAGCATGATCTCTAGTTTGGGGTTATCAGCCCTACAGTACATACAGCACTGTATTCATGCCAACATATAGTAAGAGACATTGTTATGATAGCATCAATGAATCCTCAAGGAAGGATTTAAATTAATACTGTTTATTCTTTTAAGAAGGTAGAGGGGTATGCAATGCATTTTAGCTAGTTTTCCATGCAAGGTGATATAATGTGGCACTTGAAGGGGTAAGATTCTGGTATCATCATAATAGCCATCACTCTTAAGTGCCTTCTTCATGCCAGGCAATGTGCCAAGTGTTTAAGATAAATTGTCATTAAACCTGCTGGACGGTGAGTCTGCAACACAGCCAGGTTAGCATCTGAGAGGCTTAGGAAAAGCATACTCCTTCTCCTGTGGCTTTGGCAGTTGGTTTTATTTTGAGAATTAAAGATACATTGCTCTTCTCTTAAAAAAGCAGAGGACTATGTACTGATTTAATTTATCATATTCAGCTGATGTAGTTAGATTAGCAACAATAATACCAATACTACCTCTAAAGTAATAGGCACCACTCTGATGTATCTGCTCCGCATCAAGCAATGTCTGGTCTTTAACATAAAATACCTTTACTCTAGCCAGGTAGTTATTACTATTCACATTTTACATGGTGAGAAACACTTGGTCCAGGGGACTGTCATCAGCTTTAGGACAATAGGTGAGTGATAGAACCAAGACTCAACTCCACTTGCATAAGAACCTAAAGCCAGACTCTTCCCAATCCCAGACCACTCCAGTTAGAGAGGAAATCCCCTTAACTGCACCTTATGGTTCCTGAACACTGCCCTAAGGGAGTCACCTCTGCAAAGAGCTTTCTGGTATAGTGGGAAGGTTCCTATTTCTATCCCTCTTTACCATGGAACAGTGTTCTCATCCAGGAGGAGGAGAGTCCTTCTACATCCTGTAAATCTGAGGCAAGGGAGAATTTTAA
The DNA here is from genome assembly GCF_018345385.1 of Vulpes lagopus. Lineage (NCBI taxonomy): Eukaryota > Metazoa > Chordata > Mammalia > Carnivora > Canidae > Vulpes > Vulpes lagopus. Next base: position 12,223,405 of record NC_054838.1, read on the forward strand.
TCATCTAAGAGGAGCCCAGCCAGAGTAATTCCTTGATGTCACCAGCCGAGTCCATCCACCTCTCAGAGTGACCTGGCCCTCCTCCACTACACTCAGATCTTGCCCTGGGAGCTGAAGGTACTCTAAATATGGTCTCTGGACCTTGGAAGGGACCTCTCCTGGTGCTTACAGGAAAGGTGCTGTGCAGGTAGGAGAGCAGCCCCCAGGGCAATTCGACTCAACTCTGCAGGGAAATCAGCTGGGTTCTCCTATTTTCCTACTATGAGAGTCCAGGAAGATCCCATGAACACAAAATCCCATTCCTTCCTTCTGTCACAAATGTCTTTCTCATTCCTTGCCTATTCTAAAATCTACTGATATCATCTCTTTGGTTCTAGGTTCATCTGGCTGTTGGAAGGCTAGACTATAGCGGGGCATTTCCTTTCCTCCTAGTCAGTTAGGCCATAATAATATTTCAGCATACCAGGCTCTGTTTTTTTTTTTTTTTTTTTTAATTTTTTTTTTTAATTTATTTATGATAGTCACAGAGAGAGAGAGAGAGGCAGAGACACAGGCAGAGGGAGAAGCAGGCTCCATGCACCGGGAGCCCCATGTGGGATTCGATCCCGGGTCTCCAGGATCGCGCCCCGGGCCAAAGGCAGGCGCCAAACCGCTGCGCCACCCAGGGATCCCTTTTTATTTTTTTAAAGATTTTTTTTTTATTTATTCATGAGAGACACACACAGAGACACAGACAGAGGGAGAAGCAGGCTCCTCGCAGGGAGCCTGATGCAGGACTCCACCCCAGACCCAGGATCATGCCCTGAGCTGACGGCAGATGCTCAACTGCTAAGCCACCCAAGCATCCCATATCAGGCTCTGGTTAACTGGTTTCTCCTGAGGGCAGGCCTTCTGGAGAAGCAGTTCTAGAATATTAAAAAACAGTTCCTTTTCCTTTCCTCTCTGGGCACACTAGGGGATTTTTCTCTGTTATTTACTGTGAGAACCGAGTATAGCTCCAGGAGGCAAATCCAATTTTTCTCTCCTATGTACTGTGAGAACCTGGTCAAGTTCCTAGAGGTAAGATGCACATGTCACGTCTGTGGCAAGTCCCCTATGAATGAGTGTCCCTGGAGCTTTTTTTTTTTTTTAAGTTTTTATTTATTTATTCTGAAATGAGGGGGAGCACAAACAAGGAGAGAGATAGATCTGAAGCTGACTCCATATTGAGGATGAAGTCCAAGGAGGAGGTGAGGCAGGGGTCTCAATCCTATGAGCATGAGATCATGACCAGAGCCAAAACCAAGAGTCAGACACATAACTGACTGAACCACCTAGGCACCCCTCCCCTGGAGGATTTAACTCTCAGAACTGTCCACATTGCGCCTCCAGCAGCTCACGGGTTACAGCTCAAATTATCCTAACCCAGCACTGGCTCCAATCACTGAGGTTTGCCCTTGTTGAGAGTTTGTTCTGGTAAGATATTACCCCCTGTATTCATCTGTCCCCAAATTTGGGGGCAAACAAGCACCCGAATGTTTGGAGCAGCAATGTCCATAATAGCCAAACTATGGGAAGAGCCCAGATGTCCTTGAACAGATGAATGGATAAAGAAGATGTAGGGAATATATATATATAATGGAATACTATTCAGCCATCAAAAAACAAAATCTAGCCATTTGCAATGATGTGGAAGGAATTATGTAGAGGTCATTGTGCTAAGCAAAGTAAGTCAATCAGAGAAGGACAGTTATCATATGGACTCACTCCTATGTGGAATTTAAGAAACAAAACAGAGAATCATAGGGGAAGAGAAGAAAAAAATAAAACAATAAAAATCAGAGAGAGAGACAAACCATAAGAAACTTTTAACCATAGGAACCTGAGGATTGCTGGAGGGTAGAGGGTTTGGTTGAAGGAGTAACTGGGTGATGGACTTTAAGGAGGGCAAGGATGTAATGAGCACCGGGTATTATATGAAAGTGATGAATCACTGACGATACCTCTGAAACCAATTAACATTATATGTTAATTAACTGAATTAAGTAAAAATAAATATAAAAAACATTTAAAAGAAAAAGTGTGGGACACCTGGATGGCTCAGGGGTTGGGCGTCTGCCTTTGGCTCAGGTTGTGATCCTGGAATTCTGGCATGGAGTCCCACATTGGGTTCCCTGCACGGAGCCTGCTTCTCCCTCTGCCTGTGTCTCTGCCTGTCTCTCTCTCTCTCTCTCTCTCTCTCTCTCTGTGATTCTCATGAATAAATAAATAAAATCTTAAAAAAAAAAAAAAGGAGAAGAGAACCCAAAAGACTCCACCCCAAGATTGCTAGAACTCATACAGCAATTCAGCAATGTGGTACGATACAAAATCAATGCCCAGAAATCAGTGGCATTTCTATACACTATCAATGGGAATGAAGAAACAGAAATTGAGGAATCAATACCATTTACAGTTGCACCCAAAAGCATAGGATACCTAGGAATAAACCTAACCAAAGAGATAAAGTATCTATACCCTAAAACCTACAGAACGCTTCTGAAAGAAATTCAGGAAGACACAAAGACATGGAAAAACATTCGTGCTCATGGATTGGAAGAATAAATATTGTGAAAATGTCTATGCTACCCAGGGCAATTTACACATTCAATGCAATCCCTATCAAAATACCATGGACTTTCTTCACAGAGTTGGAACAAGTAATCTTAAGATTTGTATGGAATCAGAAAAGACCTTGAATAGCCAGAAGAATATTGAAAAAGAAAATCAGAGCCGGGGGCATCACAATGCCGGATTTCAAGCTGTAATACAAAGCTGTAATCATCAAGATAGTGTGGTATTGGCACAAAAACAGACACATAGATCAATGGAACAGAATAGAGAACCCAGAAATGGGCACTCAATTCTATGGTCAACTAATATTCGACAAAGCAGGACAGACTATCCACTGGAAAAAAGACAGTCTCTTCAATAAATGGTGCTGGGAAAATTGGACAGCCACGTGCAGAAGAATGAAACTAGACCATTCTCTTATACCATACACCAAGATAAACTCAAAATGTATGAAAGATCTAAATGTGAGACAAGAATCCATCAAAATCCTAGAGGAGAACACAGGCAACACCCTTTTTGAACTTGGCCACAGCAACTTCTTGCAAGATACATCCATGAAGGCAAGGGAAACAAAAGTAAAAATGAACTATTGGGACTTCATCAAGATTAAAAAGCTCCTGCACAGCAAAAGAAACAGTCACCAAAACTAAAATACAACCTACAGAATGGGAGAAGATATTTGCAAATGACATCAGAGAAAGGGCTAGTATCCAAGATCTATAAAGAACTTGTTAAACTCAACAGCAAAGAAACAAAACAATCCAATCATGAAATGGGCAAAAGACATGAACAGAAATCTCACAGAGGAAGACATACACATGGCCAAAAAGCACATGAGAAAATGCTCCGCATCACTTGCCATCAGGGAAATACAAATCAAAACTACAGTGAGATACCACCTCACACCAGTTAGAATGGTGAAAATTAACAAGACACGAAACAACAAATGTTAGAGAGGATGTGGAGAAAGGGGAACCCTCTTGCACCGTTTGTGGGAATGTGAACTGCTTCAGCCACTCTGGAAAACTGTGTGGAGGTTCCTCAAAGAGTTAAAAATAGAGCTACCCTATGACCCAGTAATTGCACTAATGGGGATTTCCCCAAAGATACAGATTCAGTGAAGAGCCGAGACACCTGCACCCTAATGCTCATAGCAGCAATGTCCACAATAACCAAACTGTGGAGGGAGCCACAATGCCCTTTGACAGATGAATGGATAAAGAAGATGTGGTCTATGTATACAATGGAATATTCCTCAGCCAAAGGATGAATACCCACCATTTGCTTCGACGTGGATAAAACTGGAGGGTATTATGCTGAGTGAGATAAGTCAATCAGAGAAAGAAAATCATCGTATGGTTTCACTCATACGTGGAATATAAGAAATAGTAAAAGGGGTTATAAGGGAAATGAGGGGAACTGAGTGGGAAAAATTAGAGAGGGAGACAAATCATGAGAGATACTCTTAACTCTGGGAAACAAAGGGTTGTGGAAGGGGAGGTGGGCAGGGGGATGGGGTAACTGGGTGACGGGCACTGAGGAGGGTACTTGATGGGATGAGCACTGGGTGTTATACTATATGCTGGCAAATTGAACTTAAATAAAAACAAATGTAGAAAAAGAAAGTGTATGAATAATTTTAAAAAAGGAAGTGGCAAGCCTTCAACAGATTTCCAGAGTCCAAAGTAACTACATTAGACAGGCTTACCAGTGCAGTTGGGTAGGTGGGGAGCCAGATACTTGCTACAGACACTACAGACACTTGCTACAGAGCCATATTCCCAAAACCTTCCTTCATAGGTCTTTTAAAACAACAGCTTGTAAAACAAACAGAGAGCAGCCCGGCATGTGAGAGCTGTGTGTGAGTGCAGAGCCTACAGACATCGAGTGAGAACTCCATTGTGGTCACAATGGCAGTAATGAATTGTTGTGACACCTATGTCAGTTATTCAGAGGTGAGTTCTTGGTCTCTTCTCCTCAGCTTTGTCTGGTTTAAGGGAGGTCTGCAGGCAAGGGGACATCTGATGAGTGGATGTTCTTGCATTTCTTTGATGAGGCACAGCTATGGTAAAGACTCAAGTCCTCCATGTGGGACAAACCCAGTGATCCAGCCTCCAATCTTCTGAGAGGTGTGTCCCTGGTTAATTGGGCTCTGAGGACACAAGTAGAAATTGTGTTTCTGCTTCCAAGCAAATATCTTTGTAGCTGTTGTGACATCAGTCAACTTGCAGATGTTAGACTTGTATTGATTTCTATAATACAGAGTCAGTCTTCTGCATCAAAGACCCAGAAGACCATAAAGGCCCTTTGGTAGCCCCTCAGCCATGGGCCAGTTGTCCTCTGCACCTCATGAAGCAGTAGTCAAACACAAGTAAGCAATCACTGCCTAACCTTTCTTCAGTATCAACAAGCGCCATCCACAGAAACTTCCAGTTACAATAAGAATATGAAGAATAAGCTCCCCAAGGAGCCCAAGGGCCCAGCAGAGACCCAGAGACCACAGGCTGGAGTGGTTTCTCCTTTTCACTGCTTTGCCTGTGGCAAACCTACGAATAACTTGTTCCTTTTGCCTCAGAACTTCAGAAGTTTTCACTGGCCAAAATACTGCCACAAAATGCTTTCTGTTTTCTTCGTAGGAATAGGGATACCAGGTTCCTAAAGAAGATGAGGCACAATAGGAGGAGGTTGTTGAGAAAATGTATTCTTCCTTCTGTCATGTATGTTGAACATAAATGTTTAGACTGGCCCTCTTCCATTTTATTTTTTATTCTCTGCAGTCATACTAGATGTGGGATAAAGTTAGATCGTATCTAGTAATTAGATCAACTATAGGTCATATTAGGAAAGTCGTTCTACTGACTTAGCCTCTTTCTATGTTTTAGAAAATAGCAACATTTAACCAAAATAGCTGTAAGGCTATTTTTAACTTCTTAAAATGGGTACAGAGGTGGGTATAAAAGAACCAATAGCAGATGAGAGACATCATGTGATGACAATGAGATTTATTTGGAGTTGAGTTGGGAGACACCAAGGATTATTATTTTATTTTACATTTTTGAAGAAGACCAGTCTAATTTCCTGGGAGTTCTTCCAGAAGAACCAGTTTTTAAAGAAGCCATCTTTCTGTCACATATGAAATGGACTGGTTTTCTCATGAGCTGTGTTCTCTCCCCATGTTCTAGAGCTTATGCTTTCATGAGAAATTTTATTCCCTCTCATGGTTTCATTCATTCTCCCCAGTAGAAATGCTTATTCACATCTGTGACAGTCCTGGTCAGTTTTAGAAATAAAAGCTACTTGTAGATAATTTGAGTGGAATTTCACACAGGGAACTAAAGTGTTAGGAAATAATGTTTGTAGTTCTGCCTTCCAATTCCACATAAGACATGTAATTGGACAAAATTTACCTTTAGACAGCAGCAGGAAGTGTGGAAGAGGGATACCTGGGTAGCTTAGCAGTTGAACATCTGCCACTGGCTCAGGGCCTGATCCCGGATTCCCAGGATCGAGTCCTGCATCAGGTTCCTTGCATGGAGCCTGCTTCTCCTCCCTCTTCCTGTGTCTCTGCCTCTTTCTGTGTCTCTCATGAATAAATAATTAAATTTTTTGAAAAAATTATTTCAACTAACTTTACCATTTGTCCTGCTGGTATCTTATGATTATGATTATCCAAAAACAGGCAAAGCCCTGGTTTAACCTTTTGTTTTTTACTATCTAGGAATGTAATATCCTTTCGTGTATAATTTTATCTTCGAGATTATGAATTAGTTTGTCCCATCGTAGACCCTTACTCTCCTGATCAAGTATGAGTGCACATAACGGAACGTACAAAAGGCACAAATTTGTGCTGGCTGCATTACTCTGCGGTGGAAGAACATTGTCGGATGAGCACCCAGGGAGAGGCTTAGGGCCACAGTTGCCCAAGAACAACAGGAGCCTATAAAACATTCAACTGATGCTACCCCTCAGAATGAATCCCGGAACATGATTTTTTTTTTCATAGCTAGCTAAAAAAGACTCTTAAAATTTTTGTTATTGAATATGTATTTTTAATTCATTTTTCTTTTTCTTTAGTTCTAATTTTTTTACTAGAATATCAACTCTGGGTTAATTTTCCAGGCCATACACTATATTCTTTTTTTTATTAAGATTTTATTTATTCATTCATGAGAGACACAGAGAAAGAGAGGCAGAGACACAGGCAGAGGGAGAAGCAGGCTCCATACGGGACTCCAGGATCACGCCCTGGGCCAAAGGCAGGCAGGCGCTCAACCGCTGTGCCACCCAGGTGTCCCAATACACTATACTTTTTCAAGATATGACTTCAAGTTGCCTTTTATTTCACAATGGTTTTCTTCAATCATTAATTTTTAGTTATTTGTTCTGTTCTCTTCAGTAGCTTTGGCTTTCTTCCTCAGGAATTTACACACAAATGCACATAGACACACACACACACTCAGACACTTTGCTGAGGTCTGTGTCACTTTCTCTTAAATACTTTTTCATTTCTTTCATATTTTTAATTTGAAATTTTCCTCCTTTCCATTTTCTGTTTCTCCTTACATATTGCCCATAGTTTTTTTCTTTTTTTTAAGATTTTATGTATTTATTTGAGAGATAGAGAAAGAAAGAGAGCATGCACAAGCAGGGGAAGAGGCAGAGGCGGGGGAGAGGGAGAAGCAGATTCCCCCTGTGCAGGGAACCGGAGGTAGGGCTTGATCCCAGGACCTGAAGATCATGACCTGAGCTGAAGGCAGCGGCTTAACCAACTAAGCCACTCAGGTGCCCCTGGCTGTGATATTTATTAATATATTGCTTCTGGTTTAGTTTCTATTTCTACAATATTGTTTCTTTTATTTCTTTTTTTTTTAAGATTTACTCATTTATTTATGATAGACATAGAGAGAGAGAGAGGCAGAGACACAGGAGGAGGGAGAAGCAGGCTCCATGCCGGGAGCCCGACGCGGGACTCGATCCCGGAACTCCAGGATCGCGCCCTGGGCCAAAGGCAGGCGCTAAACCGCTGAGCCACCCAGGGATCCCCCTCTTTTATTTCTAATACTTTCTTTTTCTAAGCTTCATTTAAATCTCCATGTTTTCTCTGATAATATTCTTTCTGAGTTATTTTGATTCCAATTTAATTTCTATTATTTTCTTAACTTCTTTTAGATTGTTTATTTAAAATATTAGAATATAGGGGCCCTGAGTGGCTCAGTGATTGAGCATCTGCCTCAGGCTCAGGTTGTGATCCTGGGGTCCTGGGTTCCAGTGCCACATTGGGCTCCCTGCATGCTTCTCCCTCCACCTGCATCTCTGCCTCTCTCTCTCTCTCTCTCTCTCATGAATAATTAAGTAAAATCTTTAAATATATATATATATTAGAATATAGTTTTCATTTATGATGTCTTTCTAGTGTGTTTACATTGCTTGAAAGAGTGCTATTCTGCTTCTAATTTTCCTTTTTTTCTGATAATAATCTTTTTAAGATTTTATTTTTAAGTAATCTCTACCCCCAACATGGAGCTTGAACTCACAATCCTGAGATTAAGAGTCATGTGCTTGGGGGATCTCTGGGTGGCGCAGCGGTTTAGCGCCTGCCTTTGGCCCAAGGCGTGATCCTGGAGTCCCGAGTTCGGCTCCTTGCATGGAGCCTGCTTCTCCCTCTGTGTCTCTGCCCACCCCCCTCTCTCTGTGTCTCTCATGAATAAATAAATAAAATCTTTTTTAAAAAAAAGTCAGGTGCTCTACCAACTGAACCAGTCAGGCACCCTTTTTTATTTGTTCTTAGTAATAATTTTTAACGGGTTTAACTGCTTTTGTTTCTTATTGCTTACATTTCAGCAAGATGAGTTTTTAGTACTAGAAGGAAGCCAGTGTAGTTTTCCTAGCTTCAAGAGTCTAGAACTCCCTCTTTTGTCACTCATTTGAATTGTTTACAAACACTGTACTGAGTGAGATGTGCTGTCTCCTTTACACTCTTATTTCCTTTGCCCCTGTTGTTCCTGCTCAATATGGGGACTCTGTCCTAGACTTGAGACTTGGGTTCAGAATCGAGATCACTCCAGGACTCTCTGGCTTAATGAGTTTCCTTTATACTTACCTGCAAACTGTAGTCTACAAAGCTCATCCTAGCTTGCTCTGGGAGACACTATCTGCAAGGCATATAGAAACAAAAGATTTCTAGTAATATCCAAATCACACGTAATGAATAACAAAAAGAAATGTACCCAATAGAAAATATGCAGAGGTTACAAACATGCGATCTAGAGAGGATACCGAGGATACCTGAATGTCAACTAAACCTATGAAGAGGTGCTTAATCTCACCAGTAATTGGGAATGCTAATTAAAGCATGAAAATGGAGTTTCATCTGATTGAGTATTATGGACATTACAAGTTAATATAATAATTACAAAAGAAAAAAATCAAATTGTGGCTCCCATTTAAGAACAACCATCACCTCATAGATATTATGAAAAAAGAAAGAAAAAAAAATCTAATAAGAGAAAATTCTCTCTGGTCTCTGGGTATTTGCTTACACTTCCTACATCCCAGAAAATTCTCTTCCTCTTTATCTAATTCTTACTCATCTTTCAGGTTTTACCTTAATTGTCATCTCTTTCAGGAAAACATTTAATTCTCCTTTAAGATAGATGCTCCTGTTATGTCTGTCCTTGGTATTTTATACTTTCTCTACCATTGCATTTTCCAAACATTGCTGTGATACTGTTTTATATGCACCTTGCTAAGTTATAGTGCTGAGTTATTCAATCAAACTTTAATTCAGGTGTTACTATGAAGGTAGTTTAATATGTGGTTAGGAACTATAGTCAGTTGACTTTATGCACAGTCAGGGTGGGTCACTCCAAGTAGTTGAAAGGCTGTAAAAGAAGAAGCAAAGTTTCCCTGTGGTGGAATAAGGAATTCCACTATGAAATTTAGTGTCGCCTCCTGCTTGAGAGATTCCAACCTTTCTTTCCTAATTACCTGCCCTCGGAACTTTGAACTTAACTAGCCAGCCGCTGCAAATGCATATGCCAATTCCTTGCAATAAATCCTTCAATCTCTCTCTCTCTCTGTCTTTCTCAATCATCAGGTCATGATCTTAGGAAGTGAGACCAAGGCCTACCTCGGGCTCCATGCTTAGCATGGAGTCTGCTTGTCCCTTTCCCCCTGCTCCTCCTCCTGCTCTCCCTCTCTCTCTCTTTCTTAGATAGATAGATAGATAGATAGATAGATAGATAGATAGATAGATAAAAATTGTTTTTTAAAAAAACCTCTGTGGTGCCAGAGTGGCTCATTCGGTTAAGTGTCAGCCTTTTGATCTTGGCTCAGGTCTTTTTTTTTTTTTTTTGGCTCAGGTCTTGATCTTACAGTTGTGAGTTCAAGTTCTGCACTGGGCTCTGTGCTGAGCAGGGAGCTTACTTTAAAAAAAAAAAGTGAATTAAAATATAAATAAATAAATATCCTCAAAACAGCTTAGGAAAACCTCCTTAGTGCACTATAGGATTGGAGAAGACAAAACTAAGAGATTTCTAGATGCTTTTAGGAAATACTGACAAATCCCAAATAGTAACAGTTCACTACTTGCTGAAATCCTTTTAAGTCACCAGAGTGTTTATCCAATTTTCAAAGCTTAGCAAACACTGAAAGAAAGAAAGCTGATTTTTTTTCTTTTTTTTTTTTTAATTTTTATTTATTTATGATAGTCACAGGGAGAGAGAGAGAGGGGCAGAGACACAGGCGGAGGGAGAAGCAGGCTCCATGCACCGGGAGCCCGACGTGGGACTCGATCCCGGGTCTCCAGGATCGCGCCCTGGGCCAAAGGCAGGCGCCAAACCGCTGCGCCACCCAGGGATCCCGAAAGCTGATTTTTAAAAGCAATCATCTCTGAACTAAAAAAGATTCAGCCAAATACTACTGGTGTTTGTGGCAATAAACTTTGATATTTAAAGGAATGTAATCATTGACATATTAAATAGCCCATAATCACATACTCTGAATCTTGTTCCATTTTTAATTCCAAGGAAACAAGAATATAGATTTTCATCTGATTTAGCACAAAAGATATTAGAATAACTTAATATGATAACAGCAAAAATGGATCAGAATCTGGGCTTTCATTAAATATCAGACATTACCTTGTACATATTCAAAAAAAGAAAGCCAGGATGAGGGGCAGCCCGGGTGGCTCAGCAGTTTAGAGCTACCTGCAGCCCGGGGTGTGATCCTGGAGACCTGGAATCAAGTCCCACATCAGGCTCCCTGTATGGAGCCTGCTTCTTCCTCTACCTGTGTCTCTGCCTCTCTCTCTCTCTGTGTCTCTCTCATGAATAAATAAATAAAATCTTAAAAAAGAAAGAAAGAAAGAAAGAAAGAAAGAAAGAAAGAAAGAAAGAAAGAAAGCCAGGATGATAAGAGAGGGTGACAGCAAAACTTTTTTAAAATGCTGAAGACTGAAATTTTAAAAACAACAACACAACTCTGGACTGTGTCCTTAACCTATGTTTAAAAAAAAAAAAAAACAGTCTGAAGGCTTATTACACCAGCATCAGCCAAATATTGATAAAGACATGCAGCATTTCCAGACACCACACCACCCTACGCCAACTGAATCGCTCGGGGTCATGTCTGAGCACTGAATAGTTACCATTTTCCTCAAGTGGTTCTGATGCACAACAAGTTTGGAAAACCAACTCTAGCCTTTCACCTTCACAATAAGATCCTTCCTTGTTTTAGTCTCACTGATCAAGATTAGCTTCCTTCTTGAAGCATTCTGTGATTTGTTTTATATTAACAAAATTTCTGTGCTTTTTATCTCCTAATTCCTTATCTTATTATGACATTTAATCAATGTGTTACAGAATCAAGAAATTGAATTGATGGAAGAATGAAGGAGAAGCAACATAATATTTTAGTTCACTCCACATTGTATCTTTAGATCTTGCTTTGTTATATTAGTTTAAGTATTATCTCACAAAGGACAACAGACAGAGTAATATTCAAATGCAAATCTGTATGTAACCCACATCTCTGGCATAACCCACATCTTGGCATGAAAGATCCAAGAATATAGTTTTTTGGAGAGTGTCACAGCACACTTGGGTTGAGCCCTAAGTATTTTCCTCCTGATAAACTTAACATCTAATTCTTAACCCAAAGCTTTAGGCAGATTTTAATTAACCATAAGAATCTAAGCTTATGACAGCAATCTAGGTTCAAATCCCATCTGCAACACTAATGTGATTGTAGGAAAGTTACTTCACCTTTTCAGTCTAGATTTACTCATTAGTAATGTGAAGATATAATATCCCCTATGGAAAAATAATAAAAAGAATAACTAGTGATAACTGGGTGCTGTGCTAAATAGGGTAAAAGGTAAAACAAAATAAATTGCTTCTCATTCATTAAAGAAATATTGGTGATCGTGCAACCACAACAGCTTTTTGACACAATGAAAATTACAGGGAGCATTCACCTCCATGCTTCTAGTTCTAGTAAAAAAAAATTTTAAATTTTAAAAAATCTTCAGATTCAGATCAAAGGAAAAACAATAAAATATGGATACTCATATGATTCAAAAATCAACGTTTGACCTAAGAATTGGGAAAGAGGAAATTATATTGCCTTTTCTACCTTCCCTTTATTTCCTATTTTGAGTTTAGGTTTTATCACAAAATACACTTTCAAATGCATCTACAGAGTACAGATTAGTTATGAAATACCAGACTTAGTTTCTAAGTTTTCTTTAAAAACAGTATTTCTTACCTGAAGGGCATTTGTAGGTATTTGTATGTTTGAGTGATCATATATGTATACAACAGCTGTCACTGATTCCAATAAGCTTAAGGGCAGGCAACCAGGGCTTTCATCTGGAGTAATAAAACTCTTCAAGAAAAGGCAAGCAATTTGACCAAGTCTGGCTCCACCATAAGAATCTGAAGAATCTGGGACTCCTGGGTGGCTCAGTGGTTGAGGGTGTGCCTTTGGCTCAGGGTGTGATCCTGGAGTGCCAGGGTCGAGTCCCACATTGGACTCTCTGTGTGGAGTCTGCTTCTCCCTCTGCTTATGTCTCTGCTTCTCTGTTTCTCTCATGAATAAATAAATAAAATCTTAAAAAAAAACTACATAAATAGTTGTAGCATAAATACATGTAGCATAAACACATGTAGCATGTGTGTAGCATAAATACACACATTAATAGATGGGACAGTGTTAGTTATGACTTCACAGTCATTTACTTTACCTGCCATTACAGGATTCTCGCACCAGTCTACTGGTTTATATTGCTTGAGCTAAGGATAAAATTACTCTGATTTTCTAAATGCTCATCAGTTAGGACTTAGGGTAGGTAGACAGGGTGCAGGTAGGTGGTGGGAAAAGGGAACAATAAAGAATAAAATTTGTCTCATATTATCTGTGACCCAGATGGAAATAGATAATTAGGAATTTACTGTTATCAAAATAAGTATCTCAGTATAGATTTGCTGTTTTCATGTTATAGTGTGCTTCATGATAGGAAAGTGTTTTATTTAAAAATGTGATTAACGATGACTTTAAAACTTTTTGCATGAAAGATAAGTGAAACATACTAACAATAATCCCAAACATGTATCAACAAAATATGGAGACAGTGGAGCACCTGGGTGACTCAGTCGGTTGAGCACCTCACCTGCCTTCAGTTCAGGTCGTGATCTAGGAGTCCTGGGATCATGCCCTGCATTGGGCTCCCTGCTCAGTGAGGAACCTGCTTTTCCCTCTCCCTCTGCCCTGCCTCACCTCTCTCTCTCTCTCTCTCTCTCTCTCTCTCTCTAGCAAATAAATAAATAAAATCTTTGGAAAAAATATAAATATAAAATATATATTAAATATAAAATAAGCCATTGTCCTCAATAAGCTTATATTAAATCTTAAGAAATTCAGTTTACAGTGCATCCAAGTTTCCTGCTTTGTCTTCTGAGCTCCCAGCACATGCACTCATTTGGTAGAGAAGTCTGTGTTGAAGTTCTCTATGCCTCATATTTTGCCTACCATTAAGGACAGAGGTGAAAGATGCTGTCCTTGCCCTCTGAGAGTTTTGGTTCATGTTACTAGCATGGTTCATAACACATACATTATGACTCATCATAAATATGTCTTTTTTTTTAATTACTGTTTGTTTTTTTAATATTTTATTTATTTAGTTGAGAGAGAGTTAATGGGAGCAACAGAGAAAGAGAATCTGTATCAGACTCCACACTGAGCACAGAGCCTGACATGGGGCTTGATCCCACGACCACAAGATCATGACCCAATCCAAAACCAAGAATTGGAGGCTTAACCAACTGAGCCACTCAGGCACTCCACATTTGTAAATATGTCTTAAGGATGCTGGCCTTATTCACATTTGTTCACTGTGTCTGGCACAGTATTCAGTTTAATTGCAACAAAAAGTTAAAAAGCTAATTTTTTAACCAAAATACAGTCAGGGGAATAAAGAGAAAAATGAGATTAGATGAAAAGGAATCAGAATTGTTCAACTGAACAACCATTTCCTGATTGCCTGTCATGTGCCAAACATCCTTCCAGGGAATTTGTATATGTTCTTTTTTTTTTTTTTTTTTAAGATTTTATTTATTTATTCATGAGAGACACACAATGAGAAAGAGAGGCAGAGACACAGGCAGAGGGAGAAACAGGCTCCATTCAGGGTCGATCCCAGGGCTCCAGGATCATGCCCTGGGCTGAAGGAGGTGCTGAACAACTGGGCCACTGGGGCTGCCCTATATGCCTTCTTTTTGTCTAATCCTCACCCCAACCGTGTGAGGCAGGAAGGAATCTAACCTTACTAAGTCTAACCAAGGTTAATGCCTCACTCTCTTCAAAGCCCTCCTCCTCACTGCAGCCAAGTGACCCAGTCAGCTCATTCATTGGCTCAGCAGCCTTCCGTGGCTCTCCTGCTCTGGCAGCCTGAAACCCTCAACTGACTTTCAGGAGCTAAGGGACCTGGTGCATTCCCATGTCTTCAGCCTCATTTCATGCCACTCTTTTTCCTGTTCTCTCTCTCTCTCTCTCTCTCTCTCTCTCTCTCTCAGTATAATGCATTCCCTCCAGTTCCTTGAGCACACACCACACTCTTTTTCATATCCTGGCCTTCCCACCAGGCCATACTCTATCTAGAATGCTTTTTTCCCTCTGTTCTCAAAAAATGTTGAATGAATGAATGAATGAAGGGATATTGGAGAAAAGTCAGTGTAGGATCCTTTTTTTTTTTTTTTAATTTTATTTATTTATGATAGTCACACAGAGAGAGAGAGAGGCAGAGACTTAGGCAGAGGGAGAAGCAGGCTCCATGCACCGGGAGCCCGACGTGGGATTCGATCCCGGGTCTCCAGGATCGCGCCCTGGGCCAAAGGCAGGCGCCAAACTGCTGCGCCACCCAGGGATCCCTCAGTGTAGGATCCTATTCAGGGAAAAGATTAGGAGTAGTAAAGTGATTAGGGAAATAATCACAAAACAATGATAATAGATTGCTTGAGGTTTAAGCCAATCACAAGACGTAGCACATTAGCACCCAGATCTTGGTTTCTTCTCTTCATCAGTCCATGCTCTTCCTTCAAGCCTCATCATTAGTGCCACTTTCTCTAGGAAGCTTTTTAACTCCAGAGGTGGTTAAATCTTCTTCCTATCTGCCCTATGGCTCCATTTACGTCCCTTGTATAATGCTCATCACACCTGACTGAAGCACCTAGAGAGCAGGGCCATCCCTTTCTTGGTTGCTTCTCCATCCCTAGCACATGGCACTATAACCACCACACTCTATAAATGTCTATATAACATTCCCAATAAAATGGAGCAGGAATCCTTGGAAAATTAGTGACTCTAGGGCAGGTTCAGGGAAAACACAAGATGAGTCTGGAGCATATTGTAGTGCCAGAAAGTAAAGAAGTACACAAGTATCCAAACGGGGGTGATGGGCAGAGTGACTGTCACCTAACAGACAAAATAGGGAAAGGGAAAAATAGTAACTTTAGTAACAGGAGAAACCTGATAGAAACTACCTTAACCAATCAAGGTTAACATCACCAGTAATGCATACTGACATCATGAACTGCCTGATAGAATGGATGAGATTGGCACCTCTCTTCTGGGATATTCTTTCCCAAGATCCATAACCTCTATCTAACCATAGGAAAACATCAGATAACCTAAATTGGGGGCAGTTTAAGAAATATCTGATCAGTGCATTAAAAAATGTCAAAGTCATGAAAAAGCTAAGAAAGACTGAGAAGCTACTAAAGAATCAGAGAAGACCATGGGGCTGCAGTAACTTAAAGTGTGAGAGTAACGTCAGCAGCAGGGCCATGTAAGCCATTTTTCCTTTTTTTTTTTTTTTAAGATTTTATTTATTTATTCATGAGAGACACAGAGAGAGAGGCAGAGACACAGGCAGAGGGAGAAGCAAGCTCCCTGTGGGAAGCCCGATGCAGGACTTAATCCCAGAACTCCCAAGATCATGCCCTGAGCCGAAGGCAGATGCTCAACTGCTGAGCCACCCAGGTGCCCATCTGTTTTTCCTCTTTATCCCCCGTTTTAGCTAATGAATGAGTCACCCACACTTGAGCAAAATTGTCTTGATTGGTCTTTTGGGTCCTAGAACCTTACTCCAAGGGATCTGGGAGGAATCTCACCCACCAGTGCTCCTTGTAAGAGACAGACAAACCTCCAAAACAGGACACAAGAACAAGTAGAACCAGCGAGGCATAGACCCCATTAGCTGCCCTCTGGCAAAAATCGGGTGAGTGCTGACAAGGCAGGCACACACACTTGAGTGACAACCTAATAGAAGTCCAGACTCAACACACCATTGGAGAAAAAGAAGTGAAAAAATACGAATTTGGTTGTGGTGGAGGCAGTAAGAGACCATTTCCCTTCGCTTTTCCTCTTCCCCAAGGAAACACCGAACAAGGCTGACGGTGGTGGGGGTGACCTCTCGCATAGGGCAGAAGGAAAGCTGTAAGTACCAGGCTGCCCCAGCTGGCAGAATGTGACTGGAGAAACTTGTTTGTCCCCATCAGCACTGGGAGGACTGAAATGGGACCTCTAAGACGTGGGGGAGGGATGATATTAGAAAAGAGGCAGATAAAAAGTTCAAACCACCTTTAAAGGGAATGTGCTTGGGGTCGCCCGGATGGCTCAGCAGCTGAGCATCTGCCTTCTGCTCAGGGCGTGATCCTGAAGACCCGGATCAAGTCCCGCATCGGGCTCCCGGCATGGAGCCTGCTTCTCCCTCTGCCTCTCTCTCTCTCTCTCTCTCTCTTTTTCTCTCTCTCTCTCAAGCTCCCAGTGCACTACTGCCAAACCCACACCTCAGGGCACTCTGCTGCAGGCTCCCTGTGCATGCTTTCAGGTGTGTTTGCTAGAGCTCTCTGCAGACAGCACCCTCAGAAAATAGGGGTTGGCAGGCGAGGAGAAACCACAAACTTGAGCTATAGCACCACCTTCTGGAAAATAGGAGAGGTTTCCAGTAACCAGCCTGGTGTATTTCAAGAACCAGAGAAAAACATGAAAACTTAAAAATCCTGCCATAGGACAGAGCAGGTTCAGCTTCACAAGCACAAAGGAAAAACTCAGATAATAATAATGCTGTAGAATATGACACCCCATCTGCTGAAGACAATGAGCACAGAGTTAAGGAGTTCCTTGCTACTTCAAATAAGGAACATGATGGGATCCCTGGGTGGCGCAGCGGTTTGGCGCCTGCCTTTGGCCCAGGGCGCGATCCTGGAGACCCGCGATCGAATCCCACATCAGGCTCCCGGTGCATGGAGCCTGCTTCTCCCTCTGCCTGTGTCTCTGCCTCTCTCTCTCTCTTTGTGACTATCATAAATAAATTAAAAAAAAAAACAAATAAGGAACATGAAAAAAATCAAAGAAATATGGCGTCATAAAAAGAAAATGACAAGTCTCTAGCAGCTGGGCTCAAAGGCACAGAATATTGTGATCTAACTTACAAAGAACTTAAAATAGCAGTTATGAAGGTTCAGTGAGTTATAGGAAAACTCAGAAAGTCAATTCAATGAAATCCAGAATAAAATATATGAACAAATATGAGTTAGTTTCCAAAAAGATTGAAATGATAGAAAAACATCAAAAAAACTTTGGAGCTGAGGAAGTCAATGAAGGAGATGAAGAATGCAATAGAGAGGCTCTGCACTGGGGAAGACTAGATGGAAGAACAAACACGTGCCTTGGAAGATAGGAATTTTGAAACAACTCAGTCAGAAAAAAATGAAAGAACATAGAATTTTAAAAAGCAAAGAAAACCTGCATGAACTATGGAAATTCATTGAAAGACAAAGATCAGAATAATTGGGGTTCCAGAGGGACATAGGGGAAGAGAATCTATTTAAAGAAATAATAGCAGAGGAAACATAGGGAAAGAGACCTGGACATACTAGTCCAGGAGGCTAATAAATCACCCTATTAGCTTAATGAAAAAAAGATCTTCTCCAAGACACATTGTAACGAAATTATCAAAAATAAAAAATAATCCTAAATGCAGCCAAGGGGGAGGACAATGTAACCTACAAAGGAACCCTCCCTATTAAGCAATCTGTGGATTTTTCAGCAGAAATTCCATAGGTAGAGAGAGAGTGGAATGACATATTCAAAATGTTTAAAGATTAAAAATTGCCAGCCAAGAACATGTTATCTGGCAAAGTTATTCTTCAGATATGAAGGAGAAATAAAGACTTTCTCGACAGACAAAAGCTAAAGGAGTTCATCATCACTAAACCTGCTCACATGAAATGCTGAAAGGAGTTCTCAAAGCTGAAATGAAAAGACAATGACCAACATGAAAATGTATGAAAGGGTGCAGCACACTGGTATAGGTAAAAAAATGTAGTCAGATTTAGATAACTATTTTAACCACTCAATTACAAGTATAAAATTTAAAGGAAAATAGTAGGAAATATAACTATAGTACTATAAATTGTTGATGAATAAACAGCATAAAAAGAGGTAAATTGTGACATCAGTAATATAAGAGGGAAGAGTAAATGTTGGAGCCTTTATCAGTGACCAAAGATAAGTTGCCGCCAGCCTAAAATGAACTGTCTTATCTGTAAGATGTGTTAATGCAAGCCCTGTGATAAACACAAAGCAAAACCTAGAGTAGATTCACAAAAAACACAGAAAGGGAAACAGACCCTACTAACATGAAAAATAACCAATTTACAAAAGTAGGCAGAAACAGAAAAGGAAACAATGGAGATACAAAAAAAAAAAAAAACCCACAAAACACAAACACAGAAACCAATTAATAAGTTGGCATTAGGGGATCCCTGGGTGACTCAGTGGTTTGGGGCCTTCCTTCAGCCCAGGGCATGATCCTGGGGTCCTGGGATCGACTCCCAGGTCGTGCTCCTTGCATAGAGCCTGCTTCTCCCTCTGCCTGTGTTTCTCTCTCTCTCTCTCTCTCTCTCTCTCTCTCTCTCTCATAAATGAATAAAATCTTTTTTTTTTTGAATAAAATCTTTTAAAAAAATAAATAAGTTGGCATTAATGGTCCTTAATATCAATAATTACTCTAAATGTATTTGGATTGAATACACCAACTAAAGGCACAGAGTAGATGATGGATTAAAAAACAATAGCAACAACTATATGCCACCTACAAGAGACTCATGTAGATCTTAAGGACACACAGAATCAAAGACAAGAGAGGTGCCTGAGTGGCACAGCCGGTTAAAACTCTTGATTTCTGCTCAGGTCATGATCTGAGGGTTCTGGGATCAAGCCCCATGTCAGGCTCCCCCATCGGTGGAGAGTCCTTTCCCTCTCCCTCAATTACCCCCTCCTCCCCCACCTCCTGTAGGCCCTTCTCCCAGAGGCTGTTTCAATCTCTTTCTCTCTCTCTCTCTCTCAAATAAAATCTTAAAAAATAATAATAATAATAATAATAAAGTCAAGATATGGGTATGCCTAGGTTGCTCAGGTGGTTGGGCGTCTGCTTTTGGCTCAGGTCATGATCCTGGGGTCCTAGGATCAAGTCCTAATTCGGGCTCCTTGCTCAGAGAAGAGTCTGCTTCTCCCTCTCCCACTCCGTCTGCTTCAAATGTGCTCTCTCTCTCTCTCTCTCTCTCTCTGTCAAATAGATAAATAGATCTTTAAAGAAAATTAACAAAGTCAAGGGATGGAAAAAAGATTTTCCATGTAAGTGGAAACTGAAAGAAATGTTAGCTATACTGATATCAGACAAAATAAACTTTAAGTCAAAATGGTTTCAAGCAGCAAAAATGGCTATTATATAATGATAAAGGGATCAATTCATTAACAAAATATAACAATCATAAAAATAGGGATCCCTGGGTGGCGCAGCAGTTTGGCGCCTGCCTTTGGCCCAGGGCACGATCCTGGAGACCCAGGATCGAATCCCACGTCGGGCTCCCGGTGCATGGGGCCTGCTTCTCCCTCTGCCTATGTCTCTGCCTCTCTCTCTCTCTCTGTGTGACTATCATAAATAAAAACTTAAAAATTAAATTAAATTTTAAAAAAACAATCATAAAAATATGTACACCTAATGTCAGAGCACCTAACTATACTAAGTGAATACTAACAGATATGAAAGGAGTAATAGAGATGATACAATAATAGTTGAGGACTTCAATATCCCACCTTCAACAATGGATAGATAATCCACACAGATCATCAACAAGGAAGAAATAGACTTGAACCAAACTGTAGACCAAATGGACCTAACACACAACTATAGAATATTCCATCTAACAGCAGCAGAGTACAGAGCCCAGAATTAAACCCCAGCATATATAGTCAACTAATACTTGATAAGGGAGCCAAGAACATCCAATGAGGAAAAGAAAGATAAGATAGTCTCTTGAAAAAAAGGTGTTGAGAAAACTGATTAACCACCATATGCA